>NC_091980.1:294634431-295338703 GCF_044704955.1 Pristiophorus japonicus | reverse complement strand
TGCTCAGTAACTCCCCCCCCGACACACTGTGCTCAGTAACTCCCCCCCCGACACACTGTGCTCAGTAACTCCCCCCCCGACACACTGTGCTCAGTAACTCCCCCCCCCCGACACACTGTGCTCAGTAACTCCCCCCCCGACACACTGTGCTCAGTAACTCCCCCCCGACACACTGTGCTCAGTAACTCCCCCCCGACACACTGTGCTCAGTAACTCCCCCCCCGACACACTGTGCTCAGTAACTCCCCCCCCCGACACACTGTGCTCAGTAACTCCCCCCCCGACACACTGTGCTCAGTAACTCCCCCCCCCGACACACTGTGCTCAGTAACTCCCCCCCGACACACTGTGCTCAGTAACTCCCCCCCCGACACACTGTGCTCAGTAACTCCCCCCCCGACACACTGTGCTCAGTAACTCCCCCCCCGACACACTGTGCTCAGTAACTCCCCCCCCGACACACTGTGCTCAGTAACTCCCCCCCCGACACACTGTGCTCAGTAACTCCCCCCCCCCGACACACTGTGCTCAGTAACTCCCCCCCCGACACACTGTGCTCAGTAACTCCCCCCCCGACACACTGTGCTCAGTAACTCCCCCCCCCGACACACTGTGCTCAGTAACTCCCCCCCCCGACACACTGTGCTCAGTAACTCCCCCCCCCGACACACTGTGCTCAGTAACTCCCCCCCCGACACACTGTGCTCAGTAACTCCCCCCCCCGACACACTGTGCTCAGTAACTCCCCCCCCGACACACTGTGCTCAGTAACTCCCCCCCCGACACACTGTGCTCAGTAACTCCCCCCCCCGACACACTGTGCTCAGTAACTCCCCCCCCCGACACACTGTGCTCAGTAACTCCCCCCCGACACACTGTGCTCAGTAACTCCCCCCCCCGACACACTGTGCTCAGTAACTCCCCCCCCGACACACTGTGCTCAGTAACTCCCCCCCCCGACACACTGTGCTCAGTAACTCCCCCCCCGACACACTGTGCTCAGTAACTCCCCCCCCGACACACTGTGCTCAGTAACTCCCCCCCCGACACACTGTGCTCAGTAACTCCCCCCCCGACACACTGTGCTCAGTAACTCCCCCCCCCGACACACTGTGCTCAGTAACTCCCCCCCCCGACACACTGTGCTCAGTAACTCCCCCCCCGACACACTGTGCTCAGTAACTCCCCCCCCGACACACTGTGCTCAGTAACTCCCCCCCCGACACACTGTGCTCAGTAACTCCCCCCCCCCCGACACACTGTGCTCAGTAACTCCCCCCCCGACACACTGTGCTCAGTAACTCCCCCCCCCGACACACTGTGCTCAGTAACTCCCCCCCCGACACACTGTGCTCAGTAACTCCCCCCCCGACACACTGTGCTCAGTAACTCCCCCCCCCGACACACTGTGCTCAGTAACTCCCCCCCCCGACACACTGTGCTCAGTAACTCCCCCCCCCGACACACTGTGCTCAGTAACTCCCCCCCCGACACACTGTGCTCAGTAACTCCCCCCCCCCGACACACTGTGCTCAGTAACTCCCCCCCCGACACACTGTGCTCAGTAACTCCCCCCCCCGACACACTGTGCTCAGTAACTCCCCCCCCGACACACTGTGCTCAGTAACTCCCCCCCCCCGACACACTGTGCTCAGTAACTCCCCCCGACACACCGTGCTCAGTAACTCCCCCCCCCGACACACTGTGCTCAGTAACTCCCCCCCCGACACACTGTGCTCAGTAACTCCCCCCCCCGACACACTGTGCTCAGTAACTCCCCCCCCCGACACACTGTGCTCAGTAACTCCCCCCCCGACACACTGTGCTCAGTAACTCCCCCCCCGACACACTGTGCTCAGTAACTCCCCCCCCCGACACACTGTGCTCAGTAACTCCCCCCCCCGACACACTGTGCTCAGTAACTCCCCCCCCCCGACACACTGTGCTCAGTAACTCCCCTCCCCCCCACACTGTGCTCAGTAACTCCCCCCCCGACACACTGTGCTCAGTAACTCCCCCCCCCGACACACTGTGCTCAGTAACTCCCCCCCCGACACACTGTGTTCAGTAACTCCCCCCCCGACACACTGTGTTCAGTAACTCCCCCCCCGACACACTGTGCTCAGTAACTCCCCCCCCGACACACTGTGCTCAGTAACTGCCCCCCCGACACACTGTGCTCAGTAACTCCCCCCCCCCGACACACTGTGCTCAGTAACTCCCCCTCCCCGACACACTGTGCTCAGTAACTCCCCCCCCCGACACACTGTGCTCAGTAACTCCCCCCCCCGACACACTGTGCTCAGTAACTCCCCCCCGACACACTGTGCTCAGTAACTGCCCCCCCCCGACACACTGTGCGCAGTAACTCCCCCCCCCCCGACACACTGTGCTCAGTAACTCCCCCTCCCCCGACACACTGTGCTCAGTAACTCCCCCCCCCGACACACTGTGCTCAGTAACTCCCCCCCGACACACTGTGCTCAGTAACTCCCCCCCCCGACACACTGTGCTCAGTAACTGCCCCCCCGACACACTGTGCTCAGTAACTCCCCCTCCCCCGACACACTGTGCTCAGTAACTCCCCCCCCGACACACTGTGCTCAGTAACTCCCCCCCCGACACACTGTGCTCAGTAACTCCCCCCCCCCGACACACTGTGCTCAGTAACTCCCCCCCCCCCGACACACTGTGCTCAGTAACTCCCCCCCCGACACACTGTGCTCAGTAACTCCCCCCCCCGACACACTGTGCTCAGTAACTCCCCCCCCCCGACACACTGTGCTCAGTAACTCCCCCCCCCGACACACTGTGCTCAGTAACTCCCCCCCCCGACACACTGTGCTCAGTGACTCCCCCCCCCCCGACACACTGTGCTCAGTAACTCCCCCCCCCGACACACTGTGCTCAGTAACTCCCCCCCCCCGACACACTGTGCTCAGTAACTCCCCCCCCCGACACACTGTGCTCAGTAACTCCCCCCCCCGACACACTGTGCTCAGTAACTGCCCCCCCGACACACTGTGCTCAGTAACTCCCCCCCCCGACACACTGTGCTCAGTAACTCCCCCCCCGACACACTGTGCTCAGTAACTCCCCCCCCCGACACACTGTGCTCAGTAACTCCCCCCCCCGACACACTGTGCTCAGTAACTCCCCCCCCGACACACTGTGCTCAGTAACTCCCCCCCCCGACACACTGTGCTCAGTAACTCCCCCCCCCGACACACTGTGCTCAGTAACTCCCCCCCCCCCGACACACTGTGCTCAGTAACTGCCCCCCCTGACACACTGTGCTCAGTAACTGCCCCCCCGACACACTGTGCTCAGTAACTCCCCCCCCCGACACACTGTGCTCAGTAACTCCCCCCCCCGACACACTGTGCTCAGTAACTGCCCCCCCCGACACACTGTGCTCAGTAACTCCCCCCCCGACACACTGTGCTCAGTAACTGCCCCCCGACACACTGTGCTCAGTAACTGCCCCCCGACACACTGTGCTCAGTAACTCCCCCCCCGACACACTGTGCTCAGTAACTCCCCCCCCGACACACTGTGCTCAGTAACTCCCCCCCCCCGACACACTGTGCTCAGTAACTGCCCCCCCTGACACACTGTGCTCAGTAACTCCCCCCCCGACACACTGTGCTCAGTAACTCCCCCCCCCGACACACTGTGCTCAGTAACTGCCCCCCCTGACACACTGTGCTCAGTAACTCCCCCCCCGACACACTGTGCTCAGTAACTCCCCCCCCCTGACACACTGTGCTCAGTAACTCCCCCCCCCGACACACTGTGCTCAGTAACTCCCCCCCCCGACACACTGTGCTGAGTAACTCCCCCCCCCGACACACTGTGCTCAGTAACTGCCCCCCCTGACACACTGTGCTCAGTAACTCCCGCCCCCGACACACTGTGCTCAGTAACTCCCCCCCCCCGACACACTGTGCTCAGTAACTGCCCCCCCTGACACACTGTGCTCAGTAACTCCCCCCCCGACACACTGTGCTCAGTAACTCCCCCCCTGACACACTGTGCTCAGTAACTCCCCCCCCGACACACTGTGCTCAGTAACTCCCCCCCGACACACTGTGCTCAGTAACTCCCCCCCCGACACACTGTGCTCAGTAACTCCCCCCCCGACACACTGTGGTCAGTAACTCCCCCCCCGACACACTGTGCTCAGTAACTACCCCCCCCTGACACACTGTGCTCAGTAACTCCCCCCCCCGACACACTGTGCTCAGTAACTCCCCCCCGACACACTGTGCTCAGTAACTCCCCCCCCCCGACACACTGTGCTCAGTAACTCCCCCCCCCCGACACACTGTGCTCAGTAACTCCCCCCCCCCCGACACACTGTGCTCAGTAACTCCCCCCCCCCGACACACTGTGCTCAGTAACTCCCCCCCCCGACACACTGTGCTCAGTAACTCCCCCCCCCGACACACTGTGCTCAGTAACTCCCCCCCCCGACACACTGTGCTCAGTAACTCCCCCCCCCGACACACTGTGCTCAGTAACTTCCCCCCCCGACACACTGTGCTCAGTAACTCCCCCCCCCCGACACACTGTGCTCAGTAACTCCCCCCCGACACACTGTGCTCAGTAACTCCACCCCCCCCCCGACACACTGCTCAGTAACTCCCCCCCGACACACTGTGCTCAGTAACTCCCCCCCCGACACACTGTGCTCATTAACTCCCCCCCCCGACACACTGTGCTCATTAACTCCCCCCCCCCGACACACTGTGCTCAATAACACCTCCCCCCGACACACTGTGCTCAGTAACTCCTCCCCCCGACACATTGTGCTCAGTAACTCCCCCCCCGACACACTGTGCTCAGTAACTCCCCCCCCGACACACTGTGCTCTGAGACTCCCCACCAGCCCACTGCCCCTCGGTGGAGTTTCGGGCGTGCTCTATACTATTGCTGTACATGTGGCAGTAAGGGGTGAGGTTGGGTTGCTGTGTTGTATCCCTTGTGGTTCATGGTCCCGGTAACAGAGGAAGCTGACCCTGTGCCATTTCACCAGGACCGCTCCTTTTACAATTATTGTAACACTCCCAGCGCAGATTCCCGGAGCACAGGCTGAATCGGTGGGATATCCGGCAGAAGCATTTCTTAAAGGGCTGCTGCTCACGTGTTAAGGATGCCCTGCACATTGATGTGGCTGAGAGCAGGACTCCTCCTTTTGATGAGAGTTGGAGATTTTGCTCCACCAGGTGAAGATTGGTGGTCCTCCTCAAAGCCCGAAAGTGGCGAATGTGTTCAATGCCTTGATCGAGCTGCTTGAACACACGAATGCTGTGTCATATGTGGATAGGTCTTCCCAGCAGCTGGGAGAGAAATTTTATTGATAATAAAAGCTTCAGGACTGAAGGAACATTGCCAAAATAAGTGTTCTGACACATTTGGTATAAAGCCTTGTGATGAAAACCCCTGGTTTGGAAATGCATCTGTATGCTCAAGTTACTGCAATCCACACTTCGTTGTGAAGGTATTTGGACTGTCGATGCTTGTTTTCAAGAAGACCAAAATGATGGACCTTGAACTCCTCGATTGGTTGGTTAAGAACACCGAACTGTCAGCTTGACTGAAAAATCAGGATCCCTGCTGGTCTTGGCTTATTGTCCAGGAGGCTTGGCTAGAGAAATGTGTGCGTCAGCAAGACAAAATGGTGCCTTCGTCAGATAAAATCTGAAGTTACTGGTGAAAAGAAACGATGTGGACAGTTGCAGAGATAAGGAAACAAGGTCTTGAAACTGATGAGATTCTTTGATGTTCAAAACACCCCTTGAACGGTATGATAACCGCAGAATTTGGAAAGAAATCCATATAAAACAGCCCATTCTACAAGGGTTTGCAGGAGAACGACATGAGACGTCGGGACAAGAAGGTTTGGAAAGGAACCTTTCTCTCCCAAGACTTAACAACTTGATCAATCCTTTGTCGTGAGTTGTACTCGCTCGGAAAAAGATTGTAGGAGAAGCTACTACATCCTTGCTGATGGTCAAGATTATGGCCGAGAAATTGGCCTCGTTAGCGCCTCCCGTTATCGCCTCCAGGGGGCGTTAGCGGGTTGCTAACCAGTTTGTGACCAGGCGCAGCGATCCCATCGACTCCCGCCATATTCGGCGGAGGTTTGCGTTGGCGGTAGGACATTGGGCCCCGATTTCCTTCGTCCGGAGATCATGATGTCATCGCCGTGCGCATCGCCCCGGTAACTCCCCGGACCCGAACTTCGGTTCCGCCCTCTGCAACATCGGCGGGAGAAAACACCGACAGCTGCAGGAGGCATGCATTGGGCGGCCGGGGGCTTCGGCAGGGCGAGGGGGGGGCGATGTTTAAAGGCGAGGAGGCCGAAGTAAGCCAAAGAACATTTTTCACCTTCTCCCTTGCAGGATTTTTGCCGGTCTTCTTTGCCCGCGATCGATAGGCCCACTACTCTGCTTCATAGAATCACAGAACCACCGAAATTTACAGCATGGAAGGAGGCCATTTCAGCCCATTGTGTCCACGTCGACCGAAAAAGAGCTATCCAGCTGAATCCCCAGCATTGAGGCACTGACCACACTTGACCAGCTCTGCTGGACGGGCCACATTATTCGCATGCCTGACATAAGATTCCCAAAGCAAGCGCTCTACTCGGAACTCCTGCATGGCAGGCGAGCCCAAGGTGGGCAGAGGAAATGTTTCAAGGACACCCTCAAAGCCTCCTTGATTAAATGCAACACCCCCACCGACACCTGGGAGTCCCTGGCCAAAGACCGCCCTAAGTGGAGGAAGTGCATCCGGGAGGGCGCTGAGCACCTCGAGTCTCGTCGCCGAGAGCATGCGCAAACCAAGCGCAGGCAGCGGAAGGAGCGTGCAGCAAACCAGTCCCACCCACCCTTTCCTTCAACCACTGTCTGTCCCACCTGTGACAGAGACTGTAGTTCCCGTATTGGACTGTTCAGTCACCTAAGAACTCACTTTTAGAGTGGAAGCAAGTCTTCCTTAATTTTGAGGGACTGCTTATGATGATGAACTGCCCACACTCCAATCAGCCACCTGAATTATGGTCACGCCCAATCCAGTTGCCCCCTTCACAGCCATCGCCCTCCCGGACCATGCATTCATTTCCTGACAGACACGCACTGCAGCAAACACAAGACATCGGGGTGAAGATTCTCTCTGCACACGGCTCGCCTTTATGCACAGTCTCTCTCAGTGCACTGCTCCTCTGTGGCTGAAGAGTGACAGGCTTATAAAGTTACCATTCCCCTATACAGCTGGTGATTATTCTGACTGACTTAAAAAAACACAGCTGTTCGAAAACAACAACAGTAAACCTTTAGCAGACCTGAAGCAGATTGTGTACATTGTGGATTATAAGATGGCTGCTCAATCAATCAGAATCCACTACCCGGCTTTTTTGGGGGGGGCTTTACCTCACACCTCATGACAAAAAGCAAAAAGATGTTGGAAATTACAAACATAACCATTCCAAATCCAAAATATACAAAATACTCCACATTATACAGCAGTTGATCTTACAAATTACATTACAATGTTCAATGGATGTTATACAAATTACAACGTTTAATTGATATCATACAAATACACTACTGACCAAAAATCAGAGAGGTGTTTTCGAGGAAATCTGGTACAGAAGGGTGGAGCAGCCTGGGAGGAACATGTCTGACATCAGTCGGTCGTCCAGTGTCAATCAGAACACACATGGGAAACGGCAAATTGGTGCTCCGCTAAGCAGCAATCAGAACCCCAAAAATACTACAGCAAGACACCACCTTTTTTTATTATCTAGTCTCTATGTTGCTGAAATATGTTCTGACACCCTCCACTGAGCCAGTAGTTGAGTCTTGGGAGGGGGCAGTGAGAGAGTGTGTAGACCAAGTTGAGTCATGGGAGGGGGGGTGGCAGTGAGAGAGTGTGTAGACTCAAGTTGAGTCATGGGAGTGGGGGGGCAGTGAGAGAGTGTGTAGACCAAGTTGAGTCATGGGAGAGGGGGGGGGGCAGTGAGAGAGTGTGTAGACCCAAGTTGAGTCATGGGAGGTCTGGGGCAGTGAGAAAGTGTGTAGACCCAAGTTGAGTCATGGGAGGGGGGGGCAATGAGAGAGTGTGTAGACCCAAGTTGAGGAATGAGGGGGGACAGTGAGAGAGTGTGCAGACCCAAGTTAAGGAATGAGGGGGTGGGGGGCAGTGAGAGGGTGTGTAGACCCAAGTTGAGTCATGGGAGGGGGGGGGGGCAGTGAGAAAGTGTGTAGACCAAGTTGAGTCATGGGAGGGGGAGGGGCAGTGAGAAAGTGTGTAGACCCAAGTTGAGTCATGGGAGGGGGGGCAGTGAGAGAGTGTGTAGACCAAGTTGAGTCATGGGAGGGGGGGGCAATGAGAGAGTGTGTAGACCCAAGTTGAGGAATGAGGGGGGGGCAGTGAGAGAGTGTGTAGACCCAAGTTAAGGAATGAGGGGGTCGGGGGCAGTGAGAGGGTGTGTAGACCCAAGTTGAGTCATGGGAGGGGGGGGGCAGTGAGAGGGTGTGTAGACCCAAGTTAAGGAATGAGGGGGTGGGGGGCAGTGAGAGGGTGTGTAGACCCAAGTTGAGTCATGGGAGGGGGGCGCAGTGAGAGAGTGTGTAGACCCAAGTTAAGGAATGAGGGGGTGGAGGGCAGTGAGAGGGTGTGTAGACCCAAGTTGAGTCATGGGAGGGGGGCGCAGTGAGAGAGTGTGTAGACCCAAGTTGAGTCATGGGGGGGGGGGGGGGGGGAAGTGAGAGAGTGTGTAGACCAAGTTGAGGAATGAGAGGAAATGGTGGAGAATAAAGGTACTCCATAGGATGAAGAGAATATTGGAGGATGGGCAGTTTCATGAAAAGTAACTCATCTTGGACTAGTTGGCAAGTATTATTTCTAGCCAAAGCGTGTGGAGGGGGAGGGTTTACACTGGTGCAATCTAAAACTATTCAGACAATCCGAACTTCATAATACTTTATGTGATCCCGTTGTGTCAGTTAGTCTCAGTTTGTAGCCCTCTCCCCTTTGGGTTTAAAAGGTTGTGATTGAATGTGTAAAGCCCACACCGCAGAGCAATACTGAGGGGTTGGAGTAGGGAGTTAGTGAAGATGTTATGGTGAGGCCCTGTCTGCCTGATCCAGTGCCTCACATGGATGCTAAAGATCCCATCGCACGAATCAAAGAACAGGGGTTTCCCCTTGTAATGTGTTGCTTCATGGGTTTCTTGCTTAAGAACTCATAGCAACACATTACTATTAAGAACTAGTTGGTTTATTAGCAAAAGGTTTGACAATCACACGACACATTACCAGTACATCCACCAGGCTCACAGCTGCATACCTCATCGTGGATCCCCCGAACCCAACTGGCTGGTATTTTATTGAGTCGTGTGAACATCACGTGACTGGCTAAGACACTCGCAACTCAACAGCTCTACAAACTTGTGAGCGTGCTCAGAGGTGCATACATTACATTCCTGTGGGTAGAAATTGACACCCGCTTGAAACGGGCCACATGCACTCAGTTTCTATGGTTTTTACCGCAACTGTAGTTGAGGTCGCCTCTTGAGCAAAATTCCGCTCTTTGTTGTTTTTTTTTATTCAGATCCGGAAGTCGCTCTTAATGGGAGCGGTGACTACTCGAGAGGGGCAGAAGTTGGAGCGGTGACTACACGAGAGGGGCAGAAGTTGGGGCGGTGACTACACGAGAGGGGCAGAAGTTGGGATGGTGACTACACGAGAGGGGCAGAAGTTGGGGCGGTGACTATCGAGAGGGGCAGAAGTTGGAGTGGTGACTATCGAGAGGGGCAGAAGTTGGAGTGGTGACTATCGAGAGGGGCAGAAGTTGGGGCGGTGACTATCGAGAGGGGCAGAAGTTGGGGCGGTGACTATCGAGAGGGGCAGAAGTTGGGGCGGTGACTATCGAGAGGGGCAGAAGTTGGGGCGGTGACTACACGAGAGGGGCAGAAGTTGGAGCAGTGACTACACGAGAGGGGCAGAAGTTGGGGTGGTGACTATCGAGAGGGGCAGAAGTTGGGGCGGTGACTACACGAGAGGGGCAGAAGTTGGAGCAGTGACTACATGAGAGGGGCGGAAGTTGGGGCAGTGACTACTCGAGAGGGGCAGAAGTTGGGGCGGTGACTACACGAGAGGGGCAGAAGTTGGGGCGGTGACTACTCGAGAGGGGCAGAAGTTGGAGCGGTGACTACACGAGAGGGGCAGAAGTTGGAGCAGTGACTACACGAGAGGGGCAGAAGTTGGAGCAGTGACTACTCGAGAGGGGCAGAAGTTGAGGCGGTGACTACTCGAGAGGGGCAGAAGTTGGAGCGGTGACTACTCGAGAGGGGCAGAAGTTGGGGCGGTGACTACTCGAGAGGGGCAGAAGTTGGGGCGGTGACTACTCGAGAGGGGCAGAAGTTGGGGCGGTGACTACTCGAGAGGGGCAGAAGTTGGGGTGGTGACTATCGAGAGGGGCAGAAGTTGGGGTGGTGACTATCGAGAGGGGCAGAAGTTGGAGTGGTGACTACTCGAGAGGGGCAGAAGTTGGAGCGGTGACTATCGAGAGGGGCAGAAGTTGGGATGGTGACTATCGAGAGGGGCAGAAGTTGGGGCGGTGACTACACGAGAGGGGCAGAATTTGGGGCGGTGACTATCGAGAGGGGCGGAAGTTGGGATGGTGACTATCGAGAGGGGCAGAAGTTGGAGCGGTGACTATCGAGAGGGGCGGAAGTTGGGATGGTGACTATCGAGAGGGGCAGAAGTTGGGGCGGTGACTACACGAGAGGGGCAGAAGTTGGAGTGGTGACTATCGAGAGGGGCAGAAGTTGGGGCAGTGACTACACGAGAGGGGCAGAAGTTGGGGTGGTGACTACTCGAGAGGGGCAGAAGTTGGGGTGGTGACTACTCGAGAGGGGCAGAAGTTGGAGTGGTGACTACACGAGAGGGGCAGAAGTTGGGGCGGTGACTACACGAGAGGGGCAGAAGTTGGGGTGGTGACTACTCGAGAGGGGCAGAAGTTGGGGCGGTGACTACTCGAGAGGGGCAGAAGTTGGGGTGGTGACTACACGAGAGGGGCAGAAGTTGGGGTGGTGACTACTCGAGAGGGGCAGAAGTTGGGGTGGTGACTACACGAGAGGGGCAGAAGTTGGGGCGGTGACTACACGAGAGGGGCAGAAGTTGGGGTGGTGACTACTCGAGAGGGGCAGAAGTTGGGGCGGTGACTACACGAGAGGGGCAGAAGTTGGGGCGGTGACTACTCGAGAGGGGCAGAAGTTGGAGCGGTGACTACACGAGAGGGGCAGAAGTTGGAGTGGTGACTACTCGAGAGGGGCAGAAGTTGGAGCGGTGACTACACGAGAGGGGCAGAAGTTGGGGTGGTGACTACACGAGAGGGGCAGAAGTTGGGGTGGTGACTACTCGAGAGGGGCAGAAGTTGGGGTGGTGACTACACGAGAGGGGCAGAAGTTGGGGCGGTGACTATCGAGAGGGGCGGAAGTTGGGGCGGTGACTACTCGAGAGGGGCAGAAGTTGGGGCGGTGACTACTCGAGAGGGGCAGAAGTTGGGGCGGTGACTACTCGAGAGGGGCAGAAGTTGGAGCGGTGACTACTCGAGAGGGGCAGAAGTTGGAGCGGTGACTACACGAGAGGGGCAGAAGTTGGAGCAGTGACTACACGAGAGGGGCAGAAGTTGGGGCGGTGACTACTCGAGAGGGGCAGAAGTTGGAGCGGTGACTACACGAGAGGGGCAGAAGTTGGGGCGGTGACTACACGAGAGGGGCAGAAGTTGGGGCGGTGACTACACGAGAGGGGCAGAAGTTGGAGTGGTGACTACTCGAGAGGGGCAGAAGTTGGGGCGGTGACTACTCGAGAGGGGCAGAAGTTGGGGTGGTGACTATCGAGAGGGGCAGAAGTTGGGGCGGTGACTACACGAGAGGGGCAGAAGTTGGGGCGGTGACTACACGAGAGGGGCAGAAGTTGGGGCGGTGACTACACGAGAGGGGCAGAAGTTGGAGTGGTGACTATCGAGAGGGGCAGAAGTTGGGGTGGTGACTACTCGAGAGGGGCAGAAGTTGGGGCGGTGACTACTCGAGAGGGGCAGAAGTTGGGGCGGTGACTACTCGAGAGGGGCAGAAGTTGGGGCGGTGACTACACGAGAGGGGCAGAAGTTGGAGCGGTGACTACACGAGAGGGGCAGAAGTTGGGGTGGTGACTATCGAGAGGGGCAGAAGTTGGAGCGGTGACTACACGAGAGGGGCAGAAGTTGGGGCGGTGACTACACGAGAGGGGCAGAAGTTGGAGCGGTGACTACTCGAGAGGGGCAGAAGTTGGGGTGGTGACTATCGAGAGGGGCAGAAGTTGGGGCGGTGACTACTTGAGAGGGGCAGAAGTTGGGGCGGTGACTACTCGAGAGGGGCAGAAGTTGGGGTGGTGACGATCGAGAGGGGCAGGAGTTGGGGCGGTGACTACACGAGAGGGGCAGAAGTTGGGGCGGTGACTACACGAGAGGGGCAGAAGTTGGGGCGGTGACTACTCGAGAGGGGCAGAAGTTGGAGCAGTGACTACTCGAGAGGGGCAGAAGTTGGAGCAGTGACTACACGAGAGTGGCAGAAGTTGGGATGGTGACTATCGAGAGGGGCAGAAGTTGGGGCGGTGACTACACGAGAGGGGCAGAAGTTGAGGTGGTGACTATCGAGAGGGGCAGAAGTTGGGGCGGTGACTACACGAGAGGGGCAGAAGTTGAGGTGGTGACTATCGAGAGGGGCAGAAGTTGGAGTGGTGACTACTCGAGAGGGGCAGAAGTTGGAGTGGTGACTACTCGAGAGGGACAGAAGTTGGGGCGGTGACTATCGAGAGGGGCAGAAGTTGAGGTGGTGACTATCGAGAGGGGCAGAAGTTGAGGTGGTGACTATCGAGAGGGGCAGAAGTTGGAGTGGTGACTACCGAGAGGGGCAGAAGTTGGAGTGGTGACTACTCGAGAGGGGCAGAAGTTGGAGTGGTGACTTCTCGAGAGGGGCAGAAGTTGGAGTGGTGACTACTCGAGAGGGGCAGAAGTTGGAGTGGTGACTACTCGAGAGGGGCAGAAGTTGGGGCAGTGACTACATGAGAGGGGCAGAAGTTGGAGTGGTGACTACTCGAGAGGGGCAGAAGTTGGGGTGGTGACTACTCGAGAGGGGCAGAAGTTGGGGCAGTGACTACACGAGAGGGGCAGAAGTTGGAGTGGTGACTACTCGAGAGGGGCAGAAGTTGGGGTGGTGACTACTCGAGAGGGGCAGAAGTTGGGGCAGTGACTATCGAGAGGGGCAGAAGTTGGAGCGGTGACAATCGAGAGGGGCAGAAGTTGGGGTGGTGACTACTCGAGAGGGGCAGAAGTTGGGGCAGTGACTATCGAGAGGGGCAGAAGTTGGAGCGGTGACAATCGAGAGGGGCAGAAGTTGGAGTGGTGACTATCGAGAGGGGCGGAAGTTGGGATGGTGACTATCGAGAGGGGCAGAAGTTGGGGCGGTGACTACACGAGAGGGGCAGAAGTTGGGGCGGTGACTACACGAGAGGGGCAGAAGTTGGGGCGGTGACTACTCGAGAGGGGCAGAAGTTGGGGTGGTGACTACTCGAGAGGGGCAGAAGTTGGGGCGGTGACTACTCGAGAGGGGCAGAAGTTGGGGCGGTGACTACACGAGAGGGGCAGAAGTTGGGGCGGTGACTACTCGAGAGGGGCAGAAGTTGGAGCGGTGACAATCGAGAGGGGCGGAAGTTGGGGCAGTGACTATTGAGAGGGGCAGTAGTTGGAGCAGTGACTACACGAGAGGGGCGGAAGTTGGGGCAGTGACTATCGAGAGGGGCAGAAGTTGGAGTGGTGACTATCGAGAGGGGCGGAAGTTGGGATGGTGACTACTCGAGAGGGGCGGAAGTTGGGGCAGTGACTATCGAGAGGGGCAGAAGTTGGAGCGGTGACAATCGAGAGGGGCGGAAGTTGGGATGGTGACTATCGAGAGGGGCAGAAGTTGGAGTGGTGACTATCGAGAGGGGCAGAAGTTGGGGTGGTGACTACTCGAGAGGGGCAGAAGTTGGGGTGGTGACTATCGAGAGGGGCAGAAGTTGGGGTGGTGACTACTCGAGAGGGGCGGAAGTTGGAGTGGTGACTACTCGAGAGGGGCGGAAGTTGGAGTGGTGACTACTCGAGAGGGGCGGAAGTTGGGATGGTGACTATCGAGAGGGGCGGAAGTTGAGGAGGTGACTACTCGAGAGGGGCAGAAGTTGAAGCGGTGACTACTCGAGAGGGGCAGAAGTTGCGGGGGGGCGGTACGGAGTGATTGCCGCGATGACATCAGCATGGCGTTGTGTCACCACGGCTCGCCCCTTCACTGAAAAGGGAGAACCTTCGCGATTTCAATATTTCGGCCCACTGGTCCACCAGGGAGGGTTTCAGCCGAGCCAGCAGCCTGGCACCCAAGAGGGGTTGCCAAGCTGCCTGTTGGCGTCGCGGCCCAACCCGGGGGCACAATTGTCGGTCCGACCTGGCAGTCGGCTGACAAATAAAACATGGCGGCAGCGGCAGTGTGCCCTCCCCTTTAAGGGAAGCCGCACCGCCATTGCAGAAGGCCACAGCCTGACTGGACCGCTGGGCAGGCCGAAGGTTTTCACAGGGGAATGTCGCTGTGGGGTGTGACGGGGGTGGTGTTGACCGGCGGTGTGCAGAGTGATGACACACCTAAGATGGCTCGGCAGCGGCAGAGCGGTGCTGGGGGGAGTATCGGAGCACCGCCGGGAAACCTCGGGAGGGCAGTTGGGCCATCAGTTGCCAGTCCACCAGAAGTCACTCCGCTCCGTGGAGTGGCCGCCATTTTGCGGTGGTAACAGGCCTTCAGGAGAAGGGCACTTTCGGCTCCCTGGTATCCTGGTCAACATTAGTCCCTCAACCAACACCTCTATCCAATGCTCGGCCGGAGTTAGTGATTGAGGAAGAGACCATGTCAACACTTAAAAACAGGTTATGCCGGAGCTTGAAGGAAAGGGAGGGCTAAAGGATCAGGATCATTCCTTGTGTCATGTGCAAAAACACCAACATGTTTGGGCTGTGGTTGGGCTGAATGTCCTGTTTCCGTGTTGAAATTTCGAAGTAAAAAAAAATCTTTAAAACTAAATGAAACAAATCAGGCTAAACACATGCTGGAATAATGAGGCAAAGAAGCCTCATGGTGAAACGCAGGTTTCGTGCCAAAAACACAAAATGACTGAAGAATCACAGAATCATAGAATGGTGAGGGCACAGTCGGACGCCATTGGGCCTGTAGAGCCCGTGTCAGCTCTCTGCAGGAGCACTTCATCCAGTCCCAATCCCCCGCCCTTTCCCTGTAGCCCTGCAATTTTTTTCTCTTCAGGTGCTTTTTAAAAATGTGATGTGGACGTCACCAGCAAGCCCCAGCATTTATTGCCCATCCCTAACTGCCCCTTGAGAAGGTGGTGGCAAGCCGCCTTCTTGAACCGCTGCAGTCCATGTGGTGAAGGTGCTCTCACAGTGCTGTTCGGGAGGGAGTTCCAGGATTTTGACCCAGCGACGATGAAGGAACGGCGATATATTTCCAAGTCAGGATGGTGTGTAAATTGGAGGGGAACTTGCAGGGTATGGTGCTCCCATGCACCTGCTGCCCTTGTCCTTTTAGGTGGTAGAGGTCGCGGGTTTGGGAGGTGCTGCCGAAGAGGCCTTGGCGAGTTGCTGCCGTGCATCTTGTAGATGGTACACACTGCAGCCACGGTGCGCCGGTGGTGGAGGGAGTGAGTGTTTAAGGTGGTGGATGGGGTGCCAATCAAGTGGGCTGTTTTGTCCTGGATGGTGTCGAGCTTTTTGAATGTTATTGGAGCTGTACACATCCAGGCAAATAGAGAGAATTCCATCACACTCCTGACTTATGCCTTGTAGATGGTGGAAAGGCTTTGGGGAGTCAGGAGGTGAGACACCTGTCACAGAATACCTAGTCTCTGACTTGCTCTTTTAGCCACAGTATTTATGTGGCTGGTCCAGTTAAGTTTCTGGTCAATGGTGACCCCCCCCTCCAGGAGGTTGATGGTGGAGGATTCAGCGATGGTAATGCTGTTGAATGTCAAGGGGTGGCGGTTTTACTCTCGCTTATTGGAGATGGTCATTGCCTGGCACTTGTGTGGCGCGAATGTTACTTGCCACTTATCAGCCCAAGCCTGAATGTTGTCCAGGTCTTGTTGCATGCGGGCATGGACTGCTTCATTATCTGAGGAGTTGTGAATGGCACTGAACACAGTGCAGTCATCAGCGAACATCCCCACTTCTGAACTTATGATGGAGGGAAGTTAAAGATGGTTGGGCCTAGGACACTGCCCTGAGGAACTCCTGCAGCGATGTCCTGGGGCTGTGCTGATTGACCTCCAACCACCACAACCATCTTCCTTTGTGGTAGTTATGACTCCAGCCGATAGAGAGTTTTCCCCCTGATTCCCACTGACTTCAGTTTTACTAGGGCTCCTTGATGCCACACTCGGTCAACTGCTGCCTTGATGTTGAGAGCAGTCACTCTCACCTCACCTTTGGAATTCAGCTCTTTTGTCCACATTTGGACCAAGGCTGTAATGAGGTCTGGAGCCGAGTGGTCCTGGGGAAACCCAGACTGGGCATCGCTGAGCGCGTCTCTGGATCATTAGTCCAGGCCTCTGGATTACTCGTCCAGTAGCATAATCACTATGCTACCGTTCCCGATATCCAATTTCCCTTTGAAAGCCACGATTGAATCTGCCTCCAGCACCCTGGTCGGCAGTGCATTCCAGATCCTAACCACTCGCTGCGTAAAAATGTTTTTCCCCATAGTCTGACATCTCATTGCTGCTCATCGGATGTGGCGGCTGCAGAATGGATGCAGTGTTTGCCGACGTAACACTAATGATTGCACTTCAAAAAGGGTCATTCTAAATGTATAAAGTGCTTTGGGGAGTATTGTCATATGCAAATATCGGAATTCTTCATTCAATTGAGTGCACTGTTCCCATTCACTACCGTTATGCAGGATTCTTGGCTGTTCACTATTCCGGTCGGAATGTGAAACACCAGAAAAGGACATTGTGTTCCACCTTGCTGTCCCAAAGTTCACAAAATTCTTCACAATATTTCTTCTCTTATACTCCTCAAATGCATAATTAGCTAAAAAAAGACTATCCAGCTCATTTTTGAATCTGCTGGCACTGTCTTCCTTTAGTACATCTGTGTGGGCCGTTTGTTCGCTGTATTCGCCACCCTCGGGAGAATTTAATGGCATCTGTATGCTCTCGATTCTGGGGTAAGTGCTGGGATGGACATGCCTGTGACCTCCAACACTGACCTCGCCAAGGTCGGGGGGGAGGTCACCCTCTTTACATAATCCCAGGCATCTGCCAGAGGGCGAAGGCTGTGACATGAGGTGCAGGGTGCCCCCTCCCACATATCATATCGACCCCCTCCCCCTTAAAAAGGAGGCTGAATGAAACTTTTAAACAGTCTTTGGGAGTCCAGGCCACGGCACAGGCTTGGCTGCTGCCCCATGTTGGCCCCACCTCTGCTGGCCAGCAGGCTGCTGCACCTCCTGGTGTACTGCTGCTCTTCCAGAGCAGGGATGAGAAACCCCCCCCCGACCAGGTAATCTCCGCACCCCAAACACGCTGCCTCTGATACAGGGGACCATGATTGGGGGGGGGCACAGAAATTCCAACCCTAACCAGGCCCAGCAGAAACCGGTAAGTTACCAGAGGGACCAGCCCCCAGTTTTTTTAATGCACCTTTTGATTTTGATTTTCGTCGGTCCAAACAATGTTTGTTAAGGGTTTAATTGCCTTACTCTGTAATCTCTCCAAAGCCATGATGTCTCCACTGTTGTATGGTGACCAAAACTGCACACATTACTCCTCGTGGGCTGAACCAATGGTCAATAAAGCTCACCATTATTCACTTTGTCCTAACCCTTTCGTTGTACACCTCAAGGTCTTGTTTGCTGCATATTGCGCCAATAGGTTTATTGAGCTATTGACCAGTACACGCAGATCCCATCGCATCTATAGCGCAGGAACAGGCTATTCGGCCCAACTGCCCAATGTCGGTGTTTCCACTCCACACGAGCCTCCTCCCTCTTTGTGCTGAGTAGTCTACCATTGTCCATTTTATAGCTCCTTATTCCTAATTCCCAGTCTTACTACCTTGCATTTGTCCACGTTAAAAAACATCTGTCACGTTTCAGTTTAATTCCCAATCTATCTAGATGCACTTGTTACCCACTTGTTAACTGTTACTTGTAGCCTCCCCACTTTTGTATCACTAGGAAGCTCAGCCTATGTTGTCTCTGTTCCCACTTCCAAATCAATCATATACAATGTAAACAGTAATAGTGCTAGGAACTGACCTCCCATCCCTCCGCCCTGCCCAAGGAGACCCTTTCTTACATTCTCACGCAGCTCCATGCAAACGTCCTCTAGATTGAGCCAATCCATTGCCCCCACCTCCCAACACCCACCTATTCTATACCTTCTGAGATTTTGCACCAATCTCTTGCATAAGAATGTAAGAAATAGGAACAGGAGCAGGCCATTTGGCCTCTCGAACCTGCTCCGCCATTTAATAAGATCATAGCTGATCTGATCATGGACTCAGCTCCACTTCCCTGCCCGCTCCCCATAACCCTTTATTCCCTTATCGCTCAAAAATCTATCTATCTCCCTGTTGTAGGCATTAGGCACCTGCTGAATATATCAAAACCTAGCGCAACGGCACCTACTAAACAAGCCTATCTTGTAAAGGGGAAGGAGGATTTGACCTTTGTCAATTTGATCTAAGCAACCGGGACTCCTGAAACCGCGTGACTGGCCAGCACGTTGAGGCAGGGAGTACCGGGCCGTGCACAAAAACTAACAAGTGTAGGGCGGTCAGTTAAAGGGGGACTAGGACTAGCCCCTTTACCGAAAGGAGGGAATTGTTGTAGGCATTAGGCACCTGCTGAATATATCAAAACCTAGGGCAACGGCACCTGTAGCATAAGGTTAGAACTACACCTGTAGTATAAGGTTAGAGCACTGCGGGAATTGTATAAGTTTGTGTAACAGCAGACTTGTGACCTGACAGCAGCCCAGAGACGGTCTACTACAAGTTGTGCGAGGTAAAAGGCAAACCTCTGAGAGTAGTTTCCTAACGGTCCTAGTCCTACCCAGGAATGGCCAGATAAAGCAGATAAACTCGAGTGGGAATCAGGAGGGTCCCTTACCCGCCATCTGGCAGAAAAGCAAAAGAAACTAATCGAGAAAATGATTAGAGCAGGACCTGCCAGCAGCCCAACGGGAATGGTGGGTGAAGGAACGGAAAGACCAATACCGGTAGTCCACTACAAAAGTTATGTGAGAAATTATTTAGATAAAACTATGAATTCCCTGAAAGGTCATGGATCCAAAAATAGAGCTGGCCAAAATGATTAATAGGAAAGAAGAGAGACTGTTGTAAATGTCTGATCGTTGAGTGAGAGTCCCTGTGTGATTTTGTGACTGCGGAATGAATTTTTATGTTGTCATGTTTCTGAAAGCCTGGTTGGAAGAGGAATGCAAGTGTCTGTTTATTTTAGCTAACCCTTTATAGTGTTGTCCTGTATGTGGGAAGTTTTAAGACATTTTAAGTTAGAAACGCAGGTGTGGATTTATTCGGATGATAAGTTACGGAGCTTGGAAAAGTACAAAGGATAGGTTTGTTGAGCAAAAGATAAAAAATACATGGTCCCGGTTGTTAAAAAAAAAAGAATTTACTTGTCGAAAGAAAACATGCAATGATAAAGATTGAAATTACAAAGTTTGAATTGGGATTTTGAGATATTCAGTGAAGGCACAGAAAATACTGAGGTGGATTCAAAAAAAAATTATTAAATTAAATCTGATCAGGTCAAACTCCTGGGCGAGTGGCGAGCTATCTGCGAAGGTGTAAAAGGAACTTTTGGAAAATGTTAAAAACAGCAAGCTTTAGCAGTTTAGAAGAGACATTTTAACGACTTTGAAACTAGAGCATTTTGAGATAACGAAAAGCAGCCCTCAAACCCTCAAAGCTGGACTCCATTCTAGTTATGGAGAAAAGAAAAAGATAAAGACGCCACTTTGAAAGTAAATAAATGATTTTAAATTAACAAATGTGTTTGTGATGGAAAAAGACATAACTTACTAAATACTAGTTGATGTTTGCTGTGAAAAAGATATTAGTTTAATTAGAAGAAAAAAAAAATTGGAAGAGGTAAAAAACACTCTACATGGATTCGAATTTTAAATTATGAGAAAGTTTCAATGCAGTTTGAAAAGATTTCCAAAATGGAACTGGCACAGAAGTTTAGATTTTGTGCTGAGAGAGAAATTAAAAAAAAACAAAATTGAATTTCAGTAAACGAAATTGCTATTAAAAATGTGTGGTCTCGTTTTAAATCAATTTAAAAAAAAATTCTTTGGCAAGTACTTGAATTAGAAGTTAAGAAAACATTGGAGTTTACTCTAAAATGCCATCTTCCCTGATGAGAAGATTTTTATTATGACCATTTTACTAATTTATGCTGTTTAACGGATTCCTAATTTCTAAGCAAGTTTTGAAGGCACAAAGACTTTAAAAAAAATAATTTTTCGGATAATTACGTGAAGTCACATAATGACATCAGGCTTTCTTACAAACCTGTAAAGGAGTTAACCCTTTCCATTGACAGCTGTTTTATACTGGACATTATTAATTTGGATTTCTTAATAAAATAAAGACTCACCTGACAGACAGAGGAAATGGTGGGATATTCAGAATAAAAATAAAATGGAACTAGCTGGTCAAGAGTTAAAAGCTAAGATAAACAGGCTGGAAGAGATGTTTTAAAAAACGGGACCAGACAGATAGTGCAGTGCGCAGCCATAGCACCATCACCTATGGTATTGGAACCAATGTACCCCACTTTGGGTAGGTGTAGTCCACAAACCCAACCTAACGGTAAAGCAGACAGCGATGTTTGGAGGAATAATGGTGGCATTGGTGTTGATTGGAGTTTGGATAATATTTCGATGGGTCATCGTGCAGGCTCGAGCACAGCAGGCTCAAACGCAAAACCGACGGCAGCCCAGACAGGGACATGAAGTGATAGCGATGGTACGACTATAAAGAATATGGTTAACCTAATCCTTACCTTCGATTCCACAGAGTGACAGCAACACAAGTTAACCAGAACCTAACACCTGGTGACGACCAGGCTCTCTGTTTAAAATTTTTAGATAAAACACTCACCAAGATGGGACCGCAGTGGTGACTTCGACACTGGGGACTCATGATACTGGGAACCTCAAGACCCACGCAAGCACTGGATGATACCAACAGATTGCAGCGCACTCAGGAAATAAACAACTACATGACCTATGGACTTTTGTTTAATTTAACGGATGGAATGTGCATCCCAGCAGCCAAGGACTGGAGCAAGGACAGGACTTATTTTAATGCATGGTTACAAATAAATCCTAACAAGAACCGGGTATGTGTACAGTGCTCCACGGGTATAAGGAGCAGCTGCATTAAACAGAGGGATGTCAAAGGGCCCGATGAATGTACTTTCGGCATAATTTGCGTGCCTCCGGGACAATCCCAGCAATCAGTCATCTGCAAAAAGTGAATGGGGCTGTGTGGGTACTACGAGGAGGTGGGGGCGGCTGCAATATCATTGTATGTATGCTTCTCACCCCCTCCGACACCGCGCCCCATAAGAACCACTACATTGCCCGAGGAACTGCCTTGTCCCATAACTACTAAGGGACCAGAAAATGGGATTGTAATGTACAACGAAGGGGAATTATTGTATGATAATGTTAAACATGAAATTGTGCCTGTCCTGAACAAAATATTTCAGGCATCCAGATGCCGGAATACTGTACGGAACAGTCAAGGAAAATGTACAATGTATTAAGTAAAGTTGTAATGCAGCAGGCTGCCGATGCAATGGGTGCCAGTAGATTCCGAGGACAGGGGTCAGCCCCCAGGATAAAGAGGGGAATAGTTAATGATGTTGCCACCGTTTTCAATACATGGACCTCCGTAGTAAACTCGACAGACATACAAGGGTTAAATGAGAGGGTGGAGCAAAACCAGGAAGACCAAGCCAACCTAGGAAAGGAGGGTGCCGAAATCCAGTTGGATGGCATCTCAGTCCTGGAAGCTCACGCCAAAACTATCAACCACCTCATTGATAGAGAAAAAGAAGATACAGGAAAGCAAAGACAGGGGCAACTCTGTCACGCTTATGGTCTGTGGATGGTGGGACAGATCCGCCACAATCTTGACCAGATCCAACGAGGGGAAGTACCCGATTGGATAGACAGTTCACATTTAGCTCAGTTGGCTAACCAGAGTGGGACACTGGATAATTGTACTCTGAAGGGACTGACCCGAGTATACCCAGCAATTCCAGATTGCCAGATGAGTAGGAATACTGGGATAGGGATAGTCCTGATGATCCCTATAGCCACGCCAGACTCAGGGCCGTTTCCCCTGTACCAACTGGAGAATATCGGAGTAATACGGGAAAATGTCTCCATCCATTACTATCTAACCACCACCTCCGCCGTTCGTCGAAACGACATACTTACTGGGATTTCCCGAACTGAATGCAAGCAAGGGGGGGAGATCACAGTATGCCCTCACCTGGTAGGCCGAGGTGAGCTAGGCGAGTGCGGGTTTAACCGAACCGAAGGGTGTGTACTAGAAATAGTGCCCGCACACAGGCACTTCGCGAGAGCAGGCTACAGAGGGAAGGGAAGATACTGCGTCTCTACCACAGAGCGTTCATACCAGTATAATGACCTGCAGTGCCTTATATCACAGCCAAACTTTTGCTTTACGCCACTACGACCTGTCACGATCAGGCAAGCGCATATCACCCAGGTCAGGCGCCGGAAGTCCGAAGTTATTGATGTAATCGATCAGCTCCATGATCATCTGCAGGATTATGACGAGCCAGATCAGGTCCCTATCCCACATCTAACCGAAGTATTATGAGAGTTGAGGCTCAGGGTGGGTCAATCCGTAAAGCTCTACCACCAACTAAAATCAAAGTACTGGAAGAAGATATTGATATAGACTTACAAAGTCAGAGTTGGTGGAGAAAGGTCTGGGACTGGGGAATAAATGTGAACATCCACCCATGGATTCGAATAATTTCACACGTACTGGTCGGGATACAATTGATCTTAGCAATAACATGGGGCATAATAGCCTGCCAGGCATGCAGGCACCACGCACAATGAAGAGGGACCCATGACCGGTCCCCAAATACTAAACAAGCCTATCTTGTAAAGGGGAAGGAGGATTTGACCTTTGTCAATTTGATCTAAGCAACCGGGACTCCTGAAACCGTGTGACTGGCCAGCACGTTGAGGCAGGGAGTACCGGGCCGTGCACAAAAACTAACAAGTGTAGGACGGTCGGTTAAAGAGGGACTAGGACTAGCCCCTTTACCGAAAGGAGGGAATTGTTGTAGGCATTAGGCACCTGCTGAATATATCAAAACCTAGGGCAACGGCACCTGTAGCATAAGGTTAGAACTACACCTGTAGTATAAGGTTAGAACTAAATATGTAACTCTAATACCATAAAATGGCTACCCGTGAGGCCTCAAGGGATTTCTGTTAGCTGAATTAGACCGCATTCCTGGAAACTGATAATTGTTGTTTCCCACACACAGGACTAACAAGCTAATCAGCCAAGCCTCAGGACTAAATGTTCTGTTGGAAGTAAGGACAATACGACTCTGTAACAGGATTAAGATAAGGAGGCTACCAAAGACAGCACCCAAGGACAGTAAGATAAGGGGGGCCTGGAACATGGTACATGAGTCGTTCCTAGCAACACACCCCTTAGCAACACATCTCTTAGCAACACATCTCTTAGCAACACATGAGCCACTAACTCTATCTATTGGTCTAATTGAATTTATAACCTATATGATGTAACTGTAGTAAACTGTTGTAAAACATATAAAGATCCATGAAACCCTTTGTTCTGCGGAGTGAAGTGCCTGGATCCAGTCCTGAGGCTTCCTCCCCGCTGGCGTTAATAAAGGCCGCATTGGCGTTGGAACCGACTCTGAGTGTTGAGTGATTCTTCTGATAAAACACTAACACTAACACTCTCCCTTAAATATATTCAATGACCCAGCCTCCAAAGCTCTCTGGGGCAGAGAATTCCACAGATTTACAACCCTCTGAGGGAAAAAATTCCTCATCTCAGTTTTAAATGGGCGAACCCTTATTCTGAGACTATGCCGCTAGTTTTAGTTTCCCCTATGAGTGGAAATATCCTCTCTGCATCCACCTTGTCGAGCCCCTCAATATATGTTTCGATACGATCACCTCTCATTCTTCTGAACTCCAATGAGTATCGGCCCAATCTATCTTCATAAGTCAACCCCCTCATCTCCAGAATCAACCGAGTGAACCTTCTCTGAACAGCCTCCAATGCAAGTATATCCTTCCTTAAATACGAGGATCAAAACTGTACGCAGTACTCCAGGTATGGCCTCACCAATACCCTGTACAGTTGAAGCAGGACTTCTCTGCTTTTATACTCTATCCCCCTTGCAATAAAGACCAACATTCCATTTGCCTTTCTGAGTACTTGCTGTACCTGCATACTTACTTTTTGTGTTTCACCCAGGTCCCTTTGTACTGCAGCACTTTGCAGTACTTCTCCATTTAAATTATAATTTGCTTTTCTATTTTTTCTGCCAAAGTGGATAACCTCACATTTTCCCACATTATAGAAACATAGAAAATAGGTGCAGGAGTAGGCCATTCGGCCCCTCGAGCCTGCACCGCCATTCAATAAGATCATGGCTGATCATTCCCTCAGTACCCCTTTCCTGCTTTCTCTCCATACCCCTTGATCCCCTTAGCCGTAAGGGCCATATCTAACTCCCTCTTGAATATATCCAATTAACTGGCATCCATCTGCCAAATGTTTGCCCACTCACTTAGCCTGTCTATATCCCTTTGCAGATTTTTTGTGTCCTCCTCACAATTTGCTTTCCCACCCATCTTTGTATCATCAGCAAACTTGGCTACATTACACTCGGTCCCTTCATCCAAGGCATTAATATAGATTGTAAATAAGTGAGGCCCCAGCACTGATCCCTGTGGCACCCCACTAGTTACTGTTTGCCAACTGGAAAATGACGCATTTATCCCGAATCTCTGTTTTCTGTTAGTTAGCCAATCCTCTATCCAAAGCTAATATATTACCTGCAACACCATGAACTTTTATCTTGTGCAGTGACCTTTTACGTGGCACCTTATCGAATGCCTTCTGGAAATCCAAATACACCACATCCACTGGTTCCCTCTTATCCACCCTGTTCGTTACATCCTCAAAGAACTCCAGCAAATTTGTCAAACATGGTTTCCCTTTCATGAAAACTCTAAATTGAGCCAATCCATTCCTCCTATGTCCCCCTCAGCCACCACCTATTCTGTACCTTCTGAGATTTTGGACCAATCTCCTAATTGCTTCTGTGCCAGAAGCTTTGCTAAAATCAAAATATGAATGTTAATGGACTGAAAAGACTGGGTTGAGTGAGCATGAATTCTTGACATGCGCAGTGGTGAATGAGGCTCCGTGCCAGGATCGGGAAAAGGGCAAATGTTCCCTACAATGTCTATTGAGCACCTCTTGTCCCACAGCCTCCATGAAGAAGTTGAATAGATTTGTCAGACATGATCTTTCCCTCATAAACTCATACTGCCTCCCTCTTACTGTTCCATATCTCTCTGGGTGCTGCAATATTGCCTCCTGCACGATACTCCCTAATATTTTACCTGCCTATAGATGTCAGGCTCACTGGCCTATCATTCCCTGGATTATCTTTATACCCCTCATCATAAATGGGTGGGAGGTTTGCCCTTCTCCAATTGGCAAGTACTGTTTTGAATATGTATCTAACAATGCTTGCCAGGATGTGACCAATTTCGTTAGCAAGTGCCTCAGTATTTGCCCGAGCGTCCTGTCTGTCGGGTCCAGGTGTCTTGTTCCCTTTAAGTGCTCTCTGCTAATTAAGAAGCTGCGGTGGCCTCATTATTACTAAATAAGAGTTCTTCAGTTAATTAAATGTAATATTAACCTTGTACAAAATTCCTCATTGTTATTCCTGTGCAATCCCGTTATATTTGGGCTAAATGCACTATTTACATTGAACGTACTTATTTTTACTGCCAAAATGACCACCATGCTCCATCCTTTGTCTATGATTGGTCCCCTTGGAATTAAGCCACACCCTGAAGTTTCACAGGAATGTGTAACTAGAACCGCCCATCTCAAGGTCTCACTGACTTTGCAAATTGTAACTCAATCCACTTTGACTTCCTGAAGCGACAGTGAACAGAGCTACCCAGCAGACAGCAAGGGCCAGCCAAAGTGCCTTACCCCAGCCCAAGTGCATGCCTCCCCCAGCCGAAATGCCTTACCCTGGCATAAGTGCATCCTCCCTCCATCTCACCATATAAGGGGCAGGCATTGTGTATGGATTGTTAACAGGTTTATTGGGTATGAAGTGAATAGTGTCAGTGTTGTGACTTCGAGATATCACCCACTCCAACAATGTCCCTTGTAGGGGATTGGAGAATGTGATCCATCTTCCCTGAGTTCCCACTCTCCCCGCCGATCCCCCCCACCACACCCACCCATGTCTCTCCCCCTCCCCCCCACTCGTATCCCTCTCTCCCTCCACCAGTCTCTCTCTCTCTCTCCCAGCTCTCTCATTCTCCCCCCAGCGCCTCTCTCTCCCCCCTGTCTCTCTTCCAACCTCTCTCTCTCCCTCCCAGCCTCTCTCTCCCCACCCCCCGCCCCCCCCAGCCTCTCTCTCTTCCCTCCCCAGTGTCTCTCTGCCTCTCGGCCCCAGCTCGGCCCTACCCCGGCCTGGGGCGAGTCGGGGGGGCGGGGAGAGGAGGAGAGAGGGGAGAGGGCCGGGGCCTGAGCGGGTGCAGAGAGTCAAAGTCTCAGGTCCTGCTTCTCGGCATCACGTGGAGGAAATGAAGGAGTGTGCGGGAAACCAGTCCCACCCGCCCTTTCCTCCAACGATTGCCTGCCCCACCTGTGACAGAGACTGTAATTGCCGTATTGGACTGTTCAGTCACCTGAGAACTCACTTTTCGAGTGGAAGCAAGTCTTCCTCGATTTCGAGGGACTGCCTATGATGATATGATGGAGGGAATGATTCGGGCCAGGAAGTGGGGGAGCGGAGCTTGACAGGAGTGGGGCTTGTCGCATGTTTGTCAAAAAAAAGTGCAGTGCAAATAGTTACATCGATTTACATTCAGTTAAATGCACCATTCCCCAGCACTTCCATTGTGTAAAATGCCTCTCCGTGAAGCATTCTGCTGTTAGAAAGAGGTAAATATATTCGTGACTTACAAGCGCATTTGAATCCTTCAGCTGGTGCAGTCCTTGTTAACTCTCTCACAGGTATCCAGTCTTGTATCTGTTGTTGCCATTTTACTGAACATCAGGCTGACCTGATAAAGCTGATGTCGATGTACTGTAAATGTCAGGAGCAAACCAATATAGCCCGGTTAAACAGCACACCTCGTGCATTAATTCATATACCTCATAAAAAAAACTGAGCTTCTGACTGAAGGAAAACCACTAACTCTGGGGACATGTTCTTGTCTGATTGCAAGGGAAGGGGAAATATTTATATCCACCAGGATAAACCCAACTTATGTTCATGACGTGGAGTGGGTGATGAAGGGTGAAACTAATATTCCTTGTTAGCTGGACCCAGATGGTCAAAAATTATGCTTTTGTATTTGTGTTTGTCCTGTCTGAGAGTCTGACACATAGGCTGATAATAGTCAACATGTGATATTCCTTTTAGATTAAATCAGATTTTTTTTTTTCAAAAGTCACATTTAATTTTTAGAAGATTCTTGACTTTCACAAAATGAAACAGTATGATTGTAGATTGATAGTGGGATCCAGGCCTTTTTATTTCACACAGCATTTATAATGGACCAGGCATAATCAAAGAGGTAGCCTTTATGACACAGCTACATTAACATTGAACAGTTAATTATGGCATAATTGGCTTACTGAGAGAGAATGACCCAGGGCATAGTTTGCTTAGCAATCGCAAATGGTCTATTTTCATATCATTGGCATATCTGCTCTTGCCCTGGACCAGTTATTTACATTTGTACAGAGTTGTTCCCCCCACCGGACCCTCTATCCCCCCCCCTCCCACCATTTTTCTTTAGTTTAGACATGTTCTGCTTCCTCCAGCTTCCTTTAAGCTATCAGGACAGGGGAGACGAAGTGACTATTTGTTCCCACACCACCATCCTCACTGTCATTCTGTGTTAGCTCAGCAGGGTGAGATGGCAACTGCTGTCTTTTCCATGCCCCACCCTGCCTCGCTCCCACAGTAAAGTGCCCTGCCTCTGCCAAGCCTTCTCTCATGGTTGCCTCGTCAAGAACTGAGGAGACACTGTTGGGCTTGAGGGTTGGCTACTGTCGGGTCACTCAAAGCTTCCGGTGCAGAGGTGTGAAGCAAGCATCTGAAACCTCCTCGCTACCAGGCAGCACATTTCCCCCAGATCCAAAACGGCCATACAATGAATAATACACACAATTTACTCAATTAACAGGGCAATAAAATTGGATAATCAAACAGCTGAAGAACTGTCTTTCAAAGATCTTCACATTGAGCAGACGGGACTTCCAACACTATACATGTCCTGGTTTTGACAAGTAAGCGATGAGGGCCACAATGACCCCGACATAAACTCCTGTTCCAATGGTGATGGAGAGTGCTGCGAGGAACAGGGCTCTTCGTGATGCTGAGGTTGCACGCTGATAGTCTCCTTTCGCAATAGCCTTGCTCGTCTGTAAATGAAGAAGTCATTTGTTACCACCAGTATTAGCAATTTGAATTATGAAAGCTTTAATACGGTCTCACCCAGGGTGAGAGAGTGTGTGCTAACCCATTAGATAAACAACAGGCGTTTGAAGGATGAACTATAGCCAAACATTGTTAATGACATCTCACACTATCCTCCACACAAACCTTCCATCAGATTGCCATTCATGCAGTCATTGCAACTTCACACTGCCATTAACATGTCTGTTTCAGTCTGCCAATGACACACAGTCACTTCAACCTCCCAATTCATGCTGCTCTTAATTCAGACATTTCCTTTTTCTTTGGAAGTACTTGAAGTTGACCCAAGTTCAGACAACTACCACTCCAAAAACATCTCCCCCTTCCAAACAACATTTCAGAGGGCAGAGGGACAAATGTTCTTCAGCCACAGATAGATACCTAGGAACAGGAGTCGGCCATTCAGCCCTTCAACCCTGTTCTGTCTTTTGATGAGATCATGGCTGATCTGTGACCTAACTCCATATACCTGCCTTTGACCCATATTTGTGCACACTGAACAATTTCTTCCCATTATTGGATGAGTGGTTGCCATTTATGCAGGAACCACAGCAACAACAGTGCAGGACCCCGACTTACATATCGGGACAGCCTCCCGCCTCCCGTGGTGCGCTGTCTGCCGATTTAATGAAAATTGCATCAGGCGGGCCTTGGCCATCTAAGGGTGGGGGAGCCACCAAGTTGCCCCCACACTGCCACCCCCGTCTCTAATACCACTCTCAGATAAGACACGGGCAGTTGAAAATCTTCCTGGCACTATGCTATCTGCACTCAATTTTCAGAGGTAAGTTCATTATCATTTGGTGCAAATTTGGACACGCGTGGGGAGCACACTAGTGATGGGGGTGGAAGATCATGTGTGAGGGATGTTTAAAGGGGAGTAACAAAAATTCAGAATCTTTTGGAAAAGCTTAAAAGGCCTCTCAACCCATGAAGCCGCCAATGCTACAGCTGAAGTAGGGGAGGGCTAAGCAGTGCCAGGCAAAAATAAATTATGAAGCAGCCCAGCATCGGTCCCTCTTTAATGACTGTTGACATTGAGGTGGTGCTGCATGTGCTAGTTCCGAGGAAGCGTTTCCACAGCACAATCCACATAGGTCAGCGTTGCTGCAACCTCCAATGAGGTGAAGCCGCTGTAGGCCACAGCTGGTCGCCACTGATACCATAGCTTATGACAGACCCTATACTGTAGCTGCAAGTACCCTTGGAGCAAATGGCAGGGTTCGGCATCAGTTGGTTTTGGGATGAGAAAATTCTACAGGATTGGAATGTGAAGACAAAGGGTGGTGTAATGTGTGCACCTGCAAGTATGCTCACAGGCTTGTAGAGCTGCTGCCCCCCTTTAATCAGGGGGGGGGGGGCACTTGATTTAATTGGTTATTTGGTTACAACCAACCAAAAGAGTTGTAGAGCTGCTGCATTGTGAGTGGCTTAGCCAGTCACGTGACCTTCAAAAGACTCAATAAAATCCCAGCCAGTTGGGTCTAGGTCATCCATGCAGTTGTGAGCTTAGTGGATGAACTGGTAATGTGTCGTGTGATTGTAAAACCTTTGTTAATAAACCAACTAGTTCTTAATAGCAAGGTGTTGCTATTCTTAAGATGAATCCTTAAGCAAAGAACCCGTGAAGCAGATACATTACAGGTGGGAATGCCTTCGGAGCTGCTCCCGCTTTGCCACCGGAACTTTTCACCCAGCTTGGGAGGAAATCTTTTGCCAGGAGTGCAGTTTCTCTTGGACTGCAGATATACTGGAGCAGGTACACTCTTCCAGCACTGAGTAGCTTATGTTTTGCAGAGTGAGCATTGACAAGACTATATCCAGCCAAAGAGTTGGAGGTGGGGTGGGACTTGCGGCAGGAATGACAGCAAATACTCTATTTAAACAACAAACCGAGTCTCTATGAACTACAGTAAACAGAACTCATGGTCAAAAAGACGACAAAGTCTCCCGATAAAAGCAAGTTTAATTCTCCAGCAAAATGAAGTGAGTAGAGGAGATGAACATAATATAAATGATGTGCATAAAATCAATCCCAGTCACTTACAGCAGTGCGGTCTCCAGGCATGATTGGTGGGGTAATTACCCAATCATATCACTCCGGGACTTGCGGTGTCCCTATATGCCGCCCTTTCTTCCATCTCTCTTGCTCATATTGGCAGCAACAGAAGCACTCAATCTAACTTCTAATCTTTTCTCACAAGTACAGTTTATCGAATTTACAAATCACAAAGGAAAGATGCCCGGGTATTAACACGATAACTCCCCCTCCCCTATAAATCATTGCCAGGTTACACACAACAAAACGTGACCACCTCCTAGCAACATAAACATGGCGGAAAAATAAAAACATAATGAAGAAGTTCAGGAAGAAATTAAGTATCTCGTAGATAAATGTCATGTATCTCACACTACGGTATATAACTGTATCTTACCATGCTATACATGACTGTAACTGGATATGACCTGTAACAATAAACATACCTTACCACCAGGGGTGCACTTGCAGGAGACACTCCATACCTGTCCCACTGAGCTATAAAAAGGGAGGTCTCAGGCAAGTGCAGCACTGGAGAGCTGGAATTAAAGGTGCAGGTCCTGAGTGACCTTGACTTCAGCATGTGTCTCGTGTAAGTCAGTACATTAGAGTCAGGACTTCACAATGGCGACGAGTTACGGGATCACAGAATCTACAGAATGGCTACCAACAGCTCAGATGAGAAATATAATGCTGGAGACAATTGGGATGACTTTATAGAAAGGCTCCAGCAAAGCTTTGTAACCAAAGACTGGTTAGGCGACGATAATGCAGACAAGAGAAGAGCCCATCTCTTGACCAGCTGTGGCTCGAAAACATACGCTTTAATGAAAGACCTGCTGGCACCCGAGAAACCAGCAAGCAAGTTGTTTGAGGAGTTGAGCACACTGGTGAGAGACCACCTGAAGCCAGCGAGCAGCCTACACATGGCCAGACTCAGGTTCTACAACTACAGACACTGTGTGGGCCAGAGCATATCCGACTTTGTGGCGGAACTTCAGAGGCTGGCTAGTTCATGTGAGTTCCCCGATGAACTAAGGAGAGAAGTACTGAGAGACTTTTTTATTGAAGGAATAGGCCATGCAGGCATATTCCAAAAGCTCACAGAGACTAAGAACTTGACTCGAGAGGCAGCAACACTGGTCGCACAGACGTTCTTGGCAGGCGAAGAAGAAAAGAGGCTGATCTATACTTCGGGTACGACAACCAACGAGGCATCAGAACAAGGGGTTCACATTATGAAACAAACCGCTACCCCCACACACAGACAAAGGCAGGAGAGCAGGCCTTCAACAGCAGAAAGTGGCGCCAGAAGCCATCAAAATCAAGGGCCACATGAACGGCCGATCACACCTCATCAACCCACAATGCGAGCAATCAAAAACAGATTGAGAGAAGCTCAAGAGAGATCAGCTAGACGCAGCTCATCCTTCGGAAACAATGGAAACGGTCTGTGTTGGAGATGTGGGGGAAGGCACTCAACCAGGGTGTGTCGATTTCAGCATGCCGTTTGCAGAAACTGCAACTACACAGGGCATCTGGCTCGCATGTGCAGAAAAACAGCAGCTCGGCTGGTATACGAATCGGAAGGGTCGGAAAGTGGACCAGAAGACGGTTGGAACAGTGCACGGGAGGCCGAGGTACAGCGGGTCAACACGATCAATATCCACTGTTCTTACTCCAATTATGATGAGGGTTCTACTCAACGGGATACCCGTCAACATGGAACTGGACACAGGGACCAGTCAATCCCTCATGAGCGTTCAACAATTTGAGCAGCTGTGGCCGCACAAAAGCAACAGACCAAAACTCACAAAGATCGACACCAAACTAAGGACCTATACGAAAGAAATCGTCCCAGTCCTTGGCAGCGCCATGCTCTCAGTCACACACAAAGGGATGGTGAACCAACTTTCCCTGTGGATTGTCCCCGGGGATCACCCAGCCCTGTTGGGGAGAAGCTGGCTAGCAGAACTTAATTGGAAATGGGATGATGTTCACGCCATGTCGTCAGAGGAACGGACCTCCTGCTCAACAGTCCTAAGCCGTTTTGAACATCTCTTTCAGCCAGGTGTGGGCACCTTCAAATGGGCTAAAGTTAGAATCTACATCACACAGAATGCCAGACCGGTCCATACAAGGCTAGAGCTGTGCCTTATGTGATGAGGGAAAAGATTGAAAATGAACTGGACCGGCTTCTGCGGGAAGGCATAATTTCTCCCGTGGAATTCAGCGACTGGGCAAGCCCCATCGTCCCCGTCATGAAGCCTGATGGATTCGTGCGAATCTGTGGGGATTACAAGTCTACCATAAACAGAGTCTCCCTACAGGACCAATACCCGCTGCCCAGAGTGGAGGACCTATTTGCCACATTGGCTGGAGGAAAACTTTTCTCAAAACTTGACCTCACATCTGCGTATATAACGCAAGAACTGACCAAAGAGTCTAAGCTACTCACCACCATCAACACACATCGAGGCCTTTTTGTGTACAATCGATGCCCATTCGGCATCAGGTCGGCAGCTGCTATAGTCCAGCACAACATGGAGAGTCTGCTCAAGTCCATCCCCGGGGACGGTTGTGTTTCAAGATGACATACTCATCACAGGCAGGGACACCGACTCTCATCTCCGCAATCTTGAGGAAGTACTAAGTCGATTGGATCGGGTAGGCCTAAGAGTTAAGAAATCCAAGTGTCTGTTTCTCGCGTCTGAGGTTGAATTTTTGGGCAGAAGGATGGCCGCTGATGGAATCCGCCCAACCAAATCCAAAGCCGAAGCGATTCGCCTGGCACCCAGGGCCCGGAATGTCTTGGAACTAAGCGCCTTTCTCGGGCTACTTAATTACGTTGGGAACTTTGTGCAGAACTTGAGCACACTGCTGGAGCCTCTCCACGTGATACTCAGAAAGGGGTGTGATTGGTTTTGGGGGGACGCCCAAGAACGCGCCTTCAATAAGGCATGCAACCTTCTATGTTCCAAGAGTGTTTTAGCCTTTTTTGACCCAGGTAAAAAGTTAATCCTTACGTGTGATGTGTCAGTGTACGGGGTCGGGTGCGTTTTACAGCACGTCAATGATGCGGGTAAATTGCAGCCCGTTGCTTAAGCCTCCAGGTCACTTTCGCGGGCGGAACGGGGTACGGTATGGTTGAGAAGGAGGCGCTTGCGTGCGTGTACGGTGTCAAAAAGATGCACCAATACCTTTTCGGGGCCAAGTTTGGTTTAGAAACCGACCACAAACCCCTCACGTCCCTACTATCCGAGTGCAAGGCAATCAACGGCAACGCCTCGGTGCGCATTCAGCGGTGGGCACTCATGCTGGCGGCTTATGACTACACAATAAGGCACAGACTAGGCACAGACAACTGTGCCGACGCGCTTAGCAGGCTACCCCTGGTGACCACAGAAGGGTCCGATGAACAGGACTGTGAGATGGTCATGGCAATCAATGTCTTTGAATCCACAGGTTCGCCCATGACGGCTCGCCAAATCAGAGCCTAGACGACCAGCGACCCCACGTTATCTCTAGTTAAAAGATATGTTTTAACTGATGACTGGGCAGAGGCTCGCGATGCCTGCCCCGAGGAGGTCAAACCCTTCCATAGGCGCATGCATGAACTCTCACTACAGGCAGACTGCCTGATATGGGGCAGCCGAGTAGTTATGCCCTTACGAGGCAGGAAGGCGTTTGTCCGGGAGCTCCATCGTGAGTACCCGGGGATCATCCTTATGAAGGCCATAGCCAGATCCCACGTCTGGTGGCCTGGCATTTACGCGGACTTGGAGCTCTGCGTCCATCGGTGCACCATTTGTGCCCAACCCAGTAATGCCCCCAGGGAGGCCCACCCAAAGCCCCTGGCCCTGGCCCACCAAACCGTGGTCGCGGGTGCATGTAGACTATGCGGGCCCATTCATGGGCAAAATGTTCCTCGTAGTCGTTGATGCATTTTCAAAATGGATTAAGTGCAACATTTTAAACTCGAGCACCACCTCCACCACTGTGGAGAGCCTTAGAACCATGTTTGCAACGCACGGCATTCCTGACATATTGGTCAGTGATAATGGTCCGTGCTTCACCAGCGCAGAATTTCACGATTTTATAATTGACCACGGTATAAATCACGTTAAGACGGCACCTTTCAAGCCGGCCTCCAATGTCCAGGTGGAGCGAGCAGTACAGATCATTAAACAAGGCATGCTCAGAATCCAAGGTCCCACGCTGCAGAGCCGCCTGTCACGACTGCTGCTGGCATACAGATCTCGTCCACATTCGTTGACTGGGGTTCCCCCCGCGCAACTATTGATGAACCGAACCTTAAAGACTAGGCTCTCGTTAATCCTCCCAGACATGCATGAAATTGTTGAGGCTAAGCGTCAAAAGCTAACTGAGTACCATGACCGAAATTCGAGGGGGAGGTGGAATGAGATAGGGGACAAAGTGTTTGTGCTAAACTATGGCTGGGGTCCCAAATGGCTTGCAGGTACAGTAACAGACAAAGAGGGAAACAGGCTACTGGTTGTACAAATGGACAATGGCCAAACCTGCCGGAGGCATGTCAACCAAGTAAAAAGTAGATTCACTGATAACACTGAAGAACCAGAGGCAGACTACAATGTGGAACTCACACCACACCTGGTGGACAGACAGGTGGAACAACCTGAGGAAAGGGCAGTCTCAACAGACAGCCCAGGCGAGATACCAGCAATCACACCGAACGAAAAACAGGCACCAAGGCAAACAACTAAACCACAACTAAGACGCTCCATGCGAGAGCGCAGACCACCTGAGAGACTGAATCTATAAAGGCAATAAGACCTTGGGGGAGGGTGATGTCATGTATCTCACATTACTGTATATAACTGTATCTTACCATGCTATACATGACTGTAACTGGATATGACCTGTAACAATAAGCAGACCTTACCACCAGAGGTGCACTTGCAGGAGACACTCCATACCTGTCCCACTGAGGTATATAAAGGGAGGTCTCAGGCAAGTGCAGCACTGGAGAGCTGGAATTAAAGGTGCAGGTCCTGAGTGACCTTGACTTCAGCATGTGTCTCGTGTAAGTCAGTACATTAGAGTCAGGACTTAACAATAAACTTTACCGAAGCTGGTTCATTTGCTCTGCAGCAGTAGCAACTAGGTCCATTACAGTATAATTGAGTCAGATTGTTAATGGTTTTCACACCATCTGTCACAATGTATAACTATGTCTAACAATGAGGTCTATAATAGAGCTATCAGCTCATTGAATATTGTAATATATTGAAGTTGACTCAACCCATTCTTTGGCCAAATAGACAATTACCCAGTTCAGAGAGAAAAAGACTCGTGCAAATGGAATTGATTTCTGCATTTACTGGAAAATCCCTGCTGAGTTGCCTGTGAATGATCTGTTCAATGCTCTTCCTCACAACTGACATGAGATTTCATGCAGTTATTATACAAACATGCAACACCCTCAAATACCTTAGCCGAGAAAGTCAGAGCTCACCAGACTGAATGTTGTTCACTGGAATCATAGAATGATACAGCACAGGGAAAGCCCATTGTCTTGACTAGTTTAATAAGTTTTTCCTTTAAAGGTAATTTCTCCCTCTCTCAGCGAGGAGGCTAAGCGGGAAATCCACTCTCAGGTACCTGCCACTGGTGAAGTGCGACATCACCACTGACACCTGGGAGTCCCTGGCCAAAGACCACCCTAGGTGGAGAAAGTGCAGCCGGGAGGGCGCTGAGCACTTCGAGTCTCAACGCGCGAGCATGAAGTGGTCAGGCGCATGCAGCCGAAGGAGCGTGCGGCAAACCAGTCCCACCCACCCCTTCCCCCGACGAATGTCTGTCCCACCTGTGACAGGGTCTGTGGCTCTCGTATTGGACTGTTCAGCCACCAAAGAACTCACTTTAGGAGTGGAAGCATGTCTTCCTCGATTCCGAGGGACTGCCTATGATGATGACCTGCCACTGGCACTCTGAAAATGACAATTGGAGATGTACAGGAGCAGCCCAGGATGGTGGCCCTTCGGATATTACCTGCAATTCTATCTCTGTCGTGTATCCCACCACATGGCATAGCTGAGGCTACTACGTGGCAGATCATGGGTGTGACCATCCATCCAAACACTTGCTGTCCTTTGATGTTCCAACATGCTATGCCACAGAAGTCCTGCAGTAATAGCTGTAACCGGCGATGATGAGGGATGAGTATGGATGTGCTCCAAACTCCTCCGGGTTGGATTGGAACGAGGCTTTGGACTCAACTGGTCAATCCTGACCCTTTAAAACAAAGCTCAAAAATGTTCTCCTTATTAATACAAATGATTGACAAAAACATTGAGAGAATGAGTTTTCTTCATGCAGTCAATAGGTCAAGCCAGGAGTGTCCTTTGAGGATGGATTTGAGAATATGGCAGCGAAGCTGAAAAATACTACTTGAGCACTTCAAGAAAACCTACTATCCAGACGCAGCTCTTTCATATCAGTCTATCTAGGATCTTATGATAGAGGGAGCAGCGTGCGGTGGCCCGGCCCGCAAATCGGCACAGTCCCGGCCTGCAAGACTATCAGCAGGCCGGGGCCATTAGAGGGTGCAGCGTGCGGCGGCATACCACTGCAGGGAGCAGAGCGTGCTGCTGCAGGAGGGCGACGGCTGACTGCAGTGTGGGCAGGTGCAGCAGGAGCGGCGAGGTCGGGGTGAAGGAGCAGCAAGAGTTCGTAGAGGGATGTGATCGGAGCCCAGGAGAGGTGAGAGTTCAGGGCCCAGAAGAGGCGAGGGCCCAGGGGCCAGCCCACAATGCGATATGTGTGCGCACTAGGTCTATGCAGCAGAGCTGGTCTCCAATCGTCTTGGTTAATCCTTGCCACTGGACCAAGACCTAGCTCTGTCAAGTCCGTGTGGTGGCTGGTGTGCAACGGTCACCACACGTTAAAAAAATCCACGCACAGGCATCTTCCACCCTTCACGGTGTAGTTTGGGACCTGGAATATCAGGTCCTTCACTGAAACACCTGTGAACTCATCCTTTTTTGGCGTGGAAGCAAGTCATCCTTGTTCCGAGGGACTGCCTACGATGATGATGATGATAGGACCTATCATAGAAAACCCTGATCATTGGTAGCTGACAGGTCTGACGTGTCTATTCTACAGATGAGCCTACAGAATTGACAAAGAAATCTTGGAGCATCTATAAAGGAAAATAGTGGGCTACGAGGGATCATTTTGAGAGTCCATGCTGTGGTGGATGATTGGAAAATGGTGGGCAGTGCTGAATTCCCAGTGTGCATTGCTGGCATGGGAGACCCCAATCGGCAATGTGCCCCTCGTAAAATGGTCGCTCTTGGTTTTCACCAGAGAGTCCGAGAGTGTAGATTGAAAACATCTCAAGTGTCAGTAGTGGGCAGACCAGGAGCACCCATTGTGAATTGTGAAGTGATACTGTTATATATGTAAACTCGTATTTACTCTGTACAGCCACCAGAGGGCTCATCCCCGGGAGTCCCAAGGGATCCCATAATCCCTTGGGAGCACAGGTATTTAAGGAGGCCTCACAGGTTGGAGAGGCACTCTGGAGACCTGTATTAAAAGACTAAGGTCACACTTTACTTTGAGCTCACAGTGTTTAGTCTTGACTCTTTCTCCATACGTAACAGATACACTTTGTGAAGACCAATATGGGAAGGCAGTATAGTATAAAAGGCACAATTTTGAAAAGTGTAGATGAGCATATACATAGATTCTTAAAGGTGGCAGAGCAAGTTGATAAGCTGGTTAGAAAAGCATATGGGTTACTTGGGTTGATAAATAAAGGCACACTTCAGGTAAGATGTAAAGACCTTAGAACGGCTACAGAGAAGTTTGCCAAGATGTTACCTGGTGAGCCAGTGTTAGGGCCTGTATGTGCTAAGAGTTAACTGCTTGGACAAAGGGATTACGTTGTATTCTAGATTATAATAGTAGAGAGAATTAGGGACTGAGTGCGTTTCATCTGCTTTGTTCAGGGAGTGGGCTGGTTGAAATATAACTGGTCCAAGCCAATGAACTTTGGCTGGTTTATGTATGCTACCAATGACTCATTGCACCATCAGAAAGTGATGGTGAAAATCTGAAACAAATACAGAAAATGCTGCAACCATTCAGCTGGTCAGTCAGCGTCTGTGGAGAGAACAGGATAGTTAACGTTTTGGGTGAGGAACCTTCATCTTGGAAGGGTTCAGAGCCGAGAACTTTCTGTTCCCTGAACAGATGCTGACTGACCAGTTTCAAGCAGTTGCTGTTTCTGTTTCTCATTACCACAAAACCCTGCAGAGAGCTGAAGGATACAAAATACCTCCTGCATAGATGAAACTCTGAAAAAGTGTTTGATCAACAATTCACACGAGTTCCACTTTGGACAATTCAAGATAAAGCTTCGAGATATTGTTGCAGACGCTCGATGAGATTTGTGTTATTGGTAACCCAGCCCATAGAGGATTAGTATTCAATCTGCTATCTCCGAGGGCCCAATCCATTCCACACTAATACTGTGCCAACAGAAGCGTTCAGCATTATATCAAATTATGACAGTAATGGGGAATGCTAATGCATAAATTACTTCCTTATTTCACCAATCTTGTAACAGTGATGCCCTGTTAAGAAGTTGCTGTAGATTTTAATTGATTCAGTTTGCTTTTTAAAACAGTAAACTGTGTCACTTTAGGTTAGTTGGTACCACTCTCGTCTCTGGATCAAACATAAGAACATAAGAAATAGGAACAGGAGTAAGCCATATGGCCCCTTGAGCCTGCTCCGCCATTTAATACAATCATGGCTGATCTGATCATGGACTCAGCTCCACTTCCCTGCCCGCGCCCCATAACCCCTTATTCCCTTATCGTTTCAGAAACTGTCTATCTCTGTCTTAAATTTATTCAATGTCCCAGCTTCCACAGCTCTCTGAGGCAGCGAATTCCATAGATTTACAGTTATTATACAAACATGCAACACCCTCAAATACCTTAGCCGAGAAAGTCAGAGCTCACCAGACTGAATGTTGTTCACTGGAATCATAGAATGATACAGCACAGGGAAAGCCCATTGTCTTGACTAGTTTAATAAGTTTTTCCTTTAAAGGTAATTTCTCCCTCTCTCAGCGAGGAGGCTAAGCGGGAAATCCACTCTCAGGTACCTGCCACTGGTGAAGTGCGACATCACCACTGACACCTGGGAGTCCCTGGCCAAAGACCACCCTAGGTGGAGAAAGTGCAGCCGGGAGGGCGCTGAGCACTTCGAGTCTCAATGCGCGAGCATGAAGAGGTCAGGCGCATGCAGCCGAAGGAGCGTGCGGCAAACCAGTCCCACCCACCCCTTCCCCCGACGAATGTCTGTCCCACCTGTGACAGGGTCTGTGGCTCTCGTATTGGACTGTTCAGCCACCAAAGAACTCAATTTAGGAGTGGAAGCAAGTCTTCCTCGATTCCGAGGGACTGCCTATGATGATGACCTGGCACTGGCACTCTGAAAATGACAATTGGAGATGTACAGGAGCAGCCCAGGATGATGGCCCTTCGGATATTACCTGCAATTCTATCTCTGTCGTGTATCCCACCACATGGCATAGCTGAGGCTACTACGTGACAGATCATGGGTGTGACCATCCATCCAAACACTTGCTGTCCTTTGATGTTCCAACATGCTATGCCACAGAAGTCCTGCAGTAATAGCTGTAACCGGCGATGATGAGGGATGAGTATGGATGTGCTCCAAACTCCTCCGGGTTGGATTGGAACGAGGCTTTGGACTCAACTGGTCAATCCTGACCCTTTAAAACAAAGCTCAAAAATGTTCTCCTTACTAATACAAATGATTGACAAAAACATTGAGAGAATGAGTTTTCTTCATGCAGTCAATATGTCAAGCCAGGAGTGTCCTTTGAGGATGGATTTGAGAATATGGCAGCGAAGCTGAAAAATACTACTTGAGCACTTCAAGAAAACCTACTATCCAGACGCAGCTCTTTCATATCAGTCTATCTAGGATCTTATGATAGAGGGAGCAGCGTGCGGTGGCCCGGCCCGCAAATCGGCACAGTCCCGGCCTGCAAGACTATCAGCAGGCCGGGGCCATTAGAGGGTGCAGCGTGCGGCGGCATACCACTGCAGGGAGCAGAGCGTGCTGCTGCAGGAGGGCGACGGCTGACTGCAGTGTGGGCAGGTGCAGCAGGAGCGGCGAGGTCGGGGTGAAGGAGCAGCAAGAGTTCGTAGAGGGATGTGATCGGAGCCCAGGAGAGGTGAGAGTTCAGGGCCCAGAAGAGGCGAGGGCCCAGGGGCCAGCCCACAATGCGATATGTGTGCGCACTAGGTCTATGCAGCAGAGCTGGTCTCCAATCGTCTTGGTTAATCCTTGCCACTGGACCAAGACCTAGCTCTGTCAAGTCCGTGTGGTGGCTGGTATGCAACGGTCACCACACGTTAAAAAAATCCACGCACAGGCATCTTCCACCCTTCACGATGTAGTTCGGGACCTGGAATATCAGGTCCTTCACTGAAACACCTGTGAACTCATCCTTTTTTGGCGTGGAAGCAAGTCATCCTTGTTCCGAGGGACTGCCTACGATGATGATGATGATAGGACCTATCATAGAAAACCCTGATCATTGGTAGCTGACAGGTCTGACGTGTCTATTCTACAGATGAGCCTACAGAATTGACAAAGAAATCTTGGAGCATCTATAAAGGAAAATAGTGGGCTACGAGGGATCATTTTGAGAGTCCATGCTGTGGTGGATGATTGGAAAATGGTGGGCAGTGCTGAATTCCCAGTGTGCATTGCTGGCATGGGAGACCCCAATCGGCAATGTGCCCCTCGTAAAATGGTCGCTCTTGGTTTTCACCAGAGAGTCCGAGAGTGTAGATTGAAAACATCTCAAGTGTCAGTAGTGGGCAGGCCAGGAGCACCCATTGTGAATTGTGAAGTGATACTGTTATATATGTAAACTCTTATTTACTCTGTACAGCCACCAGAGGGCTCATCCCCGGGAGTCCCAAGGGATCCCATAATCCCTTGGGAGCACAGGTATTTAAGGAGGCCTCACAGGTTGGAGAGGCACTCTGGAGACCTGTATTAAAAGACTAAGGTCACACTTTACTTTGAGCTCATAGTGTTTAGTCTTGACTCTTTCTCCATACGTAACAGATACACTTTGTGAAGACCAATATGGGAAGGCAGTATAGTATAAAAGGCACAATTTTGAAAAGTGCAGATGAGCATATACATAGATTCTTAAAGGTGGCAGGGCAAGTTGATAAGCTGGTTAGAAAAGCATATGGGTTACTTGGGTTGATAAATAAAGGCACACTTCAGGTAAGATGTAAAGACCTTAGAACGGCTACAGAGAAGTTTGCCAAGATGTTACCTGGTGAGCCAGTGTTAGGGCCTGTATGTGCTAAGAGTTAACTGCTTGGACAAAGGGATTACGCTGTATTCTAGATTATAATAGTAGAGAGAATTAGGGACTGAGTGCGTTTCATCTGCTTTGTTCAGGGAGTGGGCTGGTTGAAATATAACTGGTCCAAGCCAATGAACTTTGGCTGGTTTATGTATGCTACCAATGACTCATTGCACCATCAGAAAGTGATGGTGAAAATCTGAAACAAATACAGAAAATGCTGCAACCATTCAGCTGGTCAGTCAGCGTCTGTGGAGAGAACAGGATAGTTAACGTTTTGGGTGAGGAACCTTCATCTTGGAAGGGTTCAGAGCCGAGAACTTTCTGTTCCCTGAACAGATGCTGACTGACCAGTTTCAAGCAGTTGCTGTTTCTGTTTCTCATTACCACAAAACCCTGCAGAGAGCTGAAGGATACAAAATACCTCCTGCATAGATGAAACTCTGAAAAAGTGTTTGATCAACAATTCACACGAGTTCCACTTTGGACAATTCAAGATAAAGCTTCGAGATATTGTTGCAGACGCTCGATGAGATTTGTGTTATTGGTAACCCAGCCCATAGAGGATTAGTATTCAATCTGCTATCTCCGAGGGCCCAATCCATTCCACACTAATACTGTGCCAACAGAAGCGTTCAGCATTATATCAAATTATGACCGTAATGAGGAATGCTAATGCATAAATTACTTCCTTATTTCACCAATCTTGTAACAGTGATGCCCTGTTAAGAAGTTGCTGTAGATTTTAATTGATTCAGTTTGCTTTTTAAAACAGTAAACTGTGTCACTTTAGGTTAGTTGGTACCACTCTCGTCTCTGGATCAAACATAAGAACATAAGAAATAGGAACAGGAGGAGGCCATATGGCCCCTCGAGCCTGCTCCGCCATTTAATACAATCATGGCTGATCTGATCATGGACTCAGCTCCACTTCCCTGCCCGCTCCCCATAACCCCCTATTCCCTTATCGTTTCAGAAACTGTCTATTTCTGTCTTAAATTTATTCAATGTCCCAGCTTCCACAGCTCTCTGAGGCAGCGAATTCCATAGATTTACAACCCTCTGAGAGAAGAAATTCCTTCTCAGCTCAGTTTTAAATGGGCTGCCCCTTATTCTAAGATTAAGCCCCCTAGTTCTAGTCTCCCCCATCAGTGGAAACATCCTCTCTGCATCCACCTTGTCAAGCCCCCTCATAATCTTTTACGTTTCGATAAGATCACCTCTCAATCTTCTGAATTCCAATGAGTAGAGGCCCAACCTACTCAACCTTTCCTTATAGGTCAACCCCCCCTCACCTCCAGAATTATGGGTTTGAGTTCATTATTGTAGGTTGGCACTCTAGTGCAACACTGAGGGAGTGCAGCATTGCTGGACATTGTGTCAGTCAGATAAGCTGTTATAACAAGTTCCACTGGTTTAAGATGGTCACTGAATCTTCTGACATTTAAAAGAAAAGTTTTCCCAGTGTCCTCTGTCACTCAAAACCACACAAACCGATTAGCAGGCATCACTGTGATTGTGAGCCATCGCAGGATAACTGCCACTGATCTTCAAAGCTAATTCATTCTGTTAAGAAAAAAAATAACTTGCGTTTCTATAGCACCTTTTACGACTTCAGTATGTCCCAAAGTGCTTTACAGCCAATGAAGTGTAGTCACTGTTGGAATGTAGGAAACATGCCAGCTAATTTGTGCACAGCAAGCTCCCACAAACAGCAATGCGACAATGACCAGATCATCTGTAATAATGATGTTGGTTGAGGGAAAAGTATTGGGCAGGACACTGGAGAGAACTCCCCTGCTCTTCTTCGAAATAGTGCCATGGAATCTTTTACGTCCACCTGAGAGAGCAGACAGGGCCACGGTTTAACGTTTCATCTGAAAGACGGCACCTCCGACAGTGCAGCGTTCCCTCAGTCCTGCACTGGGAGTGTCAGCCTGGACTTCGTGCTCCAGTCCCTGGAGTGGGACTTGAACCCACGGCTTTCTGACTAAGAGGCAAGTGTGCCACCCACTGAGCCACAGCTGACTTATGTTAAGTGCTTTGAGATTTTAAAAAAACTAATAAAGCACTATATAAATTAAAATATGATGTTAGCGATGTTGTGTGGTTACATAAGCCAAAGGAACAAAGCAAATGGTTGCCATGGTACATCCAGAGCCCAGTACGATTGCTTTGGAATGAGTTGTGATGTGTTCATCCCTCACATTCTTTCATAAGTTAGAATTGGAACAGCCCTCAGGCATAAAGAACGATTGACCCCCCTACAGATTCAACATATAATCTTTCTCACAGTCACGCAGGAACATCCAACCTAGCTCCGACACCAATGTCAAGGTTTTAGTTTAAGATTTCTGTGTAATAACAACCTATTCTCCAGACTTCTTTCTATCAAAACATCATCGAAGAAATAATAAAACTAAAGTTGAAGATTCTGGGATCCCTGATTGATTTCCAGATGGATTTATATTGCATCAATTCGCCCACCTTTTACCTTACTTAGCAATCTCACCCGAGAAGCCCGAAGGGCACATGGTGTTAGGAGTTGAGCTGCCACACTCAACAGGCAGGGATGCCTTGCTGAGATTACAGGCACTGCGCATATCATAGGGCTAAGATGTACATTTAAAGGGTCACTGGCTCCATAAAAGATGTGTGCAAAACCTCTTCTCAATTGATGAGATAGACAAGAGCCATCAAAGGTCATGTTTGCTAAGCTGTACAAGTGACACCATGATGCATTTTGGAGAGATTTGTGCAGTTATCTGCTTGGCCAAAGAAATAAAGTTTACCACATGCTATTTCAAGAAGATGATACCTGGTCCCTTCAAACTATAGAGACTATTAGAAGTAAACTCAGGTTTTCTCAAAGAACTGAAAGGCCAGTGACAGGCAGGTGTCATCATTCAATGACAGGGTCTGTAGACGAACCTAACAGTTCAAGGTGGCTTATTATGTACAGGTACGAAATGCTGTATGTCTGAGCAGAACCCCCATCTTACAGTTGCTGAAATAATGGAGGGTTGCTCCAGAGTGGAGGCATGTCCTGTGAGTGCTTGTCATCGTAATTTGGAACAAAAAACAGATAAATGTTCTATTCTCCAGCAACATTGCCCCTCACCTTTATGAACATTCAGACAATCAGCAAGAAAGTTAGACTAGAAGTATATTTTTCCCTAAGCAGGAAATAGGTGTAAACATTTGGACAAAGGGAGTCTTGCCTCTCACTTGTTGTGACTTTTTTTCACTGTGTGAGAATACTTCTGATTGCCAAAGAGCCAAAGATTCCTTTACAACAACAACTTGTATTTATATAGTGCCTTTAATGCAGTAAAACATCCCAAGGCGCTTCACAGCAGTGTTATAAGACAAAACCAATAAATTTGGCACCGAGCCACATAAGAAGAAATTACGGAAGATGACCAAAAGCTTGGTCAAAGAGGTAGGTTTTAAGGTGTGTCGTAAAGCAGGAAAGAGAGGTAGAGCAGTGGAGAGGTTTAGGGAGGGAGTTACAGAGCTTGGGGTCTTAGCAACAGAAGGCACGGCCACTAATGGTTGGGCAGTTATAATCAGGGATCCTCAAGAGAGCAGAATTTGAGAGGTGCAGACATCTCGGCTGAAGGAGATTATAGAGATAGGGAGGGGCGAGGCCATGGAGGAATTAGTAAACAAGGATGAGAATTTTGAAATCAATGTGTTGTTTAACCGGTAGCCAATGTAGGTCAGTGAGCACAGAGGTGATGGGTGAGCGGGACTTAGAAACATAGAAACATAGAAACCTACAGCGCAGAAGGAGGCCATTTCAGCCCATCGTGTCCACGCATGTCGACAAAAAGCTGCACGGCCCTCGGTCAGCAGCTCTGAAGGTTACATATAAACCAATGAACAATAAACAATGGCAAACAGGTAAATAGCATCCAGCCTATTACTTTGATCGCGATGACATTGCATTGAAGAATTTTGCCAAATTCTTTCTGGAACAATCCTATGACGAACGCGACCATGCTGAGAAACGAATGAAACTACAGAACCAGCGAGAAGGGCGCATCTTACTCCAGGATATCAAGAAACCAGATCGCGATGAATGGGGAAGTGGCTTGGATGCAATGATGTGTTCTCCGGAACTGGAGAAGAGTGTGAACCAATCGCTTTTAGAGTTGCATAAACTGGCTCCAGACAAGAGTGACCCACATCTCTGTGACTTCCTGGAGACTTGCTATCTGGATAAGCAGGTCAAGTCTATCAAGCTACTCGGAGACTATGTAACCAACTTGCGGAGATTGGGTGCTCCTGAAAACGAAATGGCTGAATACTTATTTGACAAGCACACCTTGGATAAAGACAGCAGCTGAACGCCTGAACTGCTGTCCATCCCTTGCTGCTTACAGCACTGTCTGTAAAGCTCAGTGCATGTTTAACTTATGTTTGTAGTCTGTCCAGTTTTCACTACCCAATTATATAATTGATTGCACCACCATAAACTTGAATGGGTTCTATTAAGCTGCATAGCAGTGGATTTATTGAAGTGTACTTGTAAAAAATGTTTTTTGGCTTATCTCCAAATAAAGCAACCAGTCCGCCCAATACCACTGCAACACCCCTTGCACTACAACATTCTACACACCACCCCACCCGGAGCCATGTGATCTCCTGGGAGAGGCAAAAACCAGATAAAAACCCAGGCCAATTGGGGGAAAAAATCTGGGAAAATTCCTCTCTGGCCCATCCAGGCGATCAGAATGAGTCCAGGAGATCACCCTGGCCGTATTTGATTCCCTGCAGTACTTACCATCGTATCTGTGCCAGCCAACAAGAGGTTATGCAGTCTAATCCCAATTACCAGCTCGAGGTCCGTAACCCTGCAGGTTATGACACTTTAAGTGCCCATCCAACCATCTTTTAAATGTGGTGAGGGTTTCTGCATCCACCAACTTTCCAGGCAATGAGCTCCAGACCCCCACAACCCTCTGCGTAAAGAAGCCTCCCCTCAAATCCCCTCTAAACATTCCACCAATCACTTTAAAACTATGCCCCCTCGTAATTCACACCTCCACCAAGGGAAATAGGCCCTTGCTACCCACTATATAAAAACATAACAAATAGGAACAGGAGTAGGCCATACGGCCCCTCGAGTCTGCTCCCCATTCAATAAGATCATGGCTGATCTGATCATGGATTCAGCTCCACTTCCCTGCCCACTCCCCATAACCCCTTATCCCCTTATCGTTTAAGAAACTGTCTATTTCTGTCTTAAATTTATTCAATGTCCCAGCTTCCACAGCTCTCCGAGGCAGCGAATTCCACAGATCCTCTGAGAGAAAAAACTTCTCCTCATCTCAGTTTTAAATGGACGGCTCCTTATTCTAAGATTATGCCCTCTAGTTCTAGTCTCCCCCATAAGTGGAAACATCCTCTCTGCATCCACCTTGTCAAGCCCTCTCATAATCTTATATGTTTTGATAAGATCACCTCTCATTCTTCTCAATTCCAATGAGTAGAGGCCCAACCTACTAAACCATTCCTCATAAGTGAACCCCCTCATCTCCGGAATCAACCTAGTAAACCTTCTCTGAACTGCCTCCAAAGCAAGTATATCCGTTTGTAAATACGGAAACCAAAACTGCACGCAGTATTCCAGGCGTGGCCTCACCAATACCCTGTATAGCTGTAGCAAGATTTCCCTGCTTTTATACTCCATCCCCTTTGCAAAAAAGGCCAAGATACCATTGGCCTTCCTGATCACGTTCTGTACCTGCACACTATCCTTTTGTGTTTCATGCACAAGTACCCCCAGGTCCCGCTGTACTGCATCACTTTGCAATCTTTGTCCATTTAAATAATAGCTTGCTATTTGATTTTTTTCTGCCAAACTGCATGACCTCACACTTTCCAACATTATACTCCATCTGCCAAATTTTTACCCACTCACTTAGCCTGTCTATGTCCTTTTGTGTCCTCCTCACACATTGCTTTTCTTCCCATCATCTTCCAAGTCGTTAATATAGATTGTAAATAGTTGGGGTCCCAGCACTGATCCCTGCGGCATCCCACTAGTTACTGGTTGCCAACCAGAGAATGAACCATTAATCATAATTCTCTGTTTTCTGTTAGTTAGCCCATCCTCTATCCATGCTAATATATTACCCACAATCCTGTAAACTTTTATCTTGTGCAGTAACCTTTTATGTGGCATCTTGTCAAATGCCTTCTGGATGTTCAAATACACCACATCCACTGGTTCCCCTTTATCCACGCTGATCATTACATCCTCAAAGAATTCCAGTAAATTTGTCAAACATGACTTCCCCTTCATAAATCCATGCTGACTCTGCCTGACCAAATTTTGCTTTTCCAAATGTCCTGCTACTGCTTCTTTAATAATGGACTCCAACATTTTCCCAACCACAGACGTTAGGCTAACTGGTCTATAGTTTGCTGCTTTTTAGCTGCTTCCTTTTTTAAATAGGGGCATTATATTTTCAATCTGCTGCAACCTCCCCAGAATCCAGGAAATTTTAGTAAATTACAACCAATGCATCCACAATCCCTGCCGTGACTTCCCTTAAGACCCTAGGATGCAAGTCATCAGATCCAGGAGATTTATTTGCCTTTAGTCCCATTATCTTACTGAGTACCACCTCCTTAATGATTGTGATTGTGTTAAGTCCAGGCCCCTCAAAATTTTATACACGTCAATGAGGCCTCCTCTCAGCCTCCTCTGTTCCAATGTGAACAAACCCAGTCTATCCAATCTGTCCTCATAGCTAAGATTATCCATTCCAGGCAGCATCCTAGTAAATCTCCTCTGCACCCTCTGTCGTGCAATTACATCCTTCCTCTCACACGGTGGCCAGAACTGCACGCAGTACTCCAGCTGTGGCCTAACCAGAGTATTACACAATTTAAGCATAACCTCCCTACTCCTGTATTCTATGCATCGGCCAATAAAGGCTGCCTTCTTAACCACCTTATCCACCTGGCTTGTTACTTTCAGGGATCTGTGGATGTTATATTTTCAGTAACTCACAGAAACACACACAGCCTTAAGATGGCAGAACATACGGGAGCTCACCAGAGTCAGGTGACCTGTTCCCTTTATTATAAACAGCACTGGCTGCAGTGCCACAGGAGTCCACCGGTGGAGCTAGATCTATTACACTTCTCCCTCCTTAATGAAGAAGTAATTATAACAAAATAATCACCATGCATAACTTGCATAGTTATACACAACAAAAGATATGGACTTATTTTGCCATATTTACAAATCAAGCTCAACCACTTGTTTTCTGCTTCGAAGAGTATACCTTCGCTCTCGAACAGAACCTTCGAAACATGGAGTTGAATTTAAACTCATTCGAGGCTGATCCTGAGGAAAGTTTTCCTTCAAGGGATAGCCTTGATTTCCATTTGAATTCCCTCTAAATTCAGACCATTTGTCTGCGTGACTCGGACTCAGACTTAAATTCTGACTTTCTCCTGGATTTGTTTCCAGTACATTGGATGTAGGATATGCAAACTGTCTGATAAGTCAGAAATAATTGAATCATTCCCACCTTCAACTACTTCCATGTCTACAGGTAAAATATGATCAATGTGAACAAACCTGTCCATGGATCAAACATCTTGATATGTGCGAGGACCACGTAGCTTCACCACTCTTCCTGGTAACCACTTTAACCATTTATGGTGATGGTTCTTCACTCTCACCTTCTGATTTAATTTCACACTTCTCTCTTTTACTCTACCTCTATTATGATTCTCTTTCTGTCTTAATTGTTTCTCTTCTACAGACTGTGCCAAGTTTGGTTTTAACGAGTATCTGGCTGTCGGTTGAGAAACAACTCTGCTGGTCTTCGACCAGTAGTTGTGTGAGGAGTATTACGATACGTAATTAGAAAATTAGCCAATTTGTGGTCCAATGACAACTGTCATTTCTTTGGATTGGTGAGGGCATATTTTTTTACAATTTGTACAGCACGTTCTGCTGCACCCTTTGAAGCAGGGTGGTACGGTGGATCCTTGGTATGTTTCACACCATTTCTGCTCGTCAACTGTGCAAATTCTTCTGAACAAAATTGTGGTCCATTATCAGAAACAATTTCTTCTGGGAGGCCAAATGAAGAAAATAATCTTTGTAAAATGTCTAATGTTTTACTTGTTATTTTCCTAACAATTTGGACCTGAATTTATTTGGTATAACTACTCTTGCACCCTTCGTGAAACAATCTTTATTGACTGATAATTCATTCCTATGAATGAAGAATGGATGAATATCTTTGTCTGTTACCTGGTTTGGCCAGCCATTTGCAATATAATCATACACCTTTGACATCACTAGGTCACGTTTGGTTGCTCTACCAATCTCTTCAGCTGTGACTGGCAGTTCATCAATGCATGAAAAATAAAACACTTCTTCCCTATCGGGTGTAACTTGTGATGGGGAAGGCAATCTAGACATTGCATCAGCATTACTGTGAACAGCTGATCATCTGTATTCAATATCATATGTATATGCTGACAAAATCAAAGCCCATCTCTGTATTCGGGCTGCAGCTAATCTTGGAACTGGGGGCTTTGGATGGAGGATTGCTGTCAGGGACTTATGGTCCGTAACAATAGTAAACTTATGACCATACAAGTATTTGTGGAACTTCTTGGCTTCAAAAATTAATGCCAAAGCTTCCCTTTCGATTTGCGCATAATTATGCTCACTGGCACTGAAAGTGCGTGAAGCAAAAGCAATTGGTCTCTCCTCCCCACTACGTACTACATGAGAGATCACAGCCCCAACTCCATACGGAGAGGCATCACATGCTAACTTGATCTCCTTAGATACGTAATAGTGAACTAACATGGTGCTCTTTACCAATTTGCTTTTACACTCCTTGAATGCTGTATCGCATTCTTCTGACCACTTCCAATGGACCAGTTTTTTCAATAGTTCATTCAGTAGATGTAATACTGTAGCCAAATTTGGTTGGAACTTCACATAATAGTTCAAAAGAACCAAAAATGATCGAAGTTCAGTGACATTCTTGGGAGTGGGTGCATTTCTGATTGCATCCAGCTTTCCCTTGGTTGGATGTAAACTATCTTTTTCTACTCTGTACCCTAAGTACTCCACTGAATTTCGAAATAACTCACACTTGCGAGCATACACTCGTACTCTGTGCTTCTCTAGCCTTTGAAGACTTCATTCAAATGTCAATATGAATTTGCTTATTTGGTGCTGAAATGAGTATGTCATCTAAATAACATACTACCCCTTCAATACCTTGCGAAATCTGGTTCATTACCCCTTGGAATATGGCAGGGGCAGAAGACATTCCAAATGGTAGCCTATTAAATTGATATAGATGAGTATTTATAGTCAAGCATGACTTGGACTCCTCATCTAGTTCAAGCTGAAGTAGGCATTCGTAAGATCCAACTTTGAGAAGATCTGACCACCTGTCAGTGTTGTGAACAAATCTTCTACATTTGTCAATGTATTGGGGACATTACCCTCTAGAACTGGGTTTACGGTTACTTTATAATCACCACACAATCTTACCTTATCATCGGACTTAGTTACAATAAAAATGGGTAAAGCCCAATTACATAGATCAATCTTGAAATAATATTCTCAGTCTCTAATCTTTTGAGTTTTTGCTCAACTTTCTCCTTGAGTGCATATGGTATAGAACGTGGCTTGCAGTAAACCAAGCATCCTTCTGTACCCTGACACCTACACTTGCCTGTTTCGCAGAACACTTTTGGATAATTCTTGATGACATCATCCTTCGATGCAAATCTTGTTTCAACACGAAAAATCTCACTCCAATCCAGCTTCAGTGATCCCAACCAATTTCTTCCTCGTGAGGCAGGCTTGTCTCCTGCCACTACTAATAGAGGCAAGCTCTGAAATTGATCCTTGTACTTCACCGGTACGGTGATACGACCTACCACGGGAATGTTCTCTCCCAAGTAGCCTCGCAGCTCTATCTTGGATTTCTCCAATGGGAAATCCCGCAATTTGTCGAGGTATAGCGACTCCGATACTACACTCACGGATGCACCAGTGTTGATTTCCACGGGTATCTTGGTTCCTGCAACATCTATGTGGATTATGATACTTTTCGAATCGCTGTTAATTAACCTCGTGCTCCTGACGATGTGTAGCTCTTAAACCTCCTCGTCCTGTTGTTTTTCTTCCATGCTATGTATTCTCTGGGGTTATCTACTCATAGCTTTGAAAGCTGGTTTACCCTTCAGTCGGCATGCCTATGCAAGATGTTCAGTTTTCCTGCAGATGAAACACTCTGCCTTCAATATGGACAACTTTGAGCACTGTGTTATCCCAAGCTCTGATAGCAGGACTTCAATGCTCTGTTACCATTGCCAGTTTCTGAGACTTTTACTTTTAACCTGCAGGCGATTCACTTCAGTTGTCTGACGACTGAAAATAGCATGAAATTCTTGGGAGTATTGGTTGGCCATATTCACTGACATACCTGTCTGACAAGCTAAACCAAAAGTCAAGTTAGGAGTTGTCAATAACTTTCTTCTGATCGCATCATTTTTCATCCCACAAACAAAGCGGTCACGCAATGCTCAGTCCTGAAAGTTTCCGAAATTACAGTGAATGGATAGCTTTTTTAATGCTGCAATGTACTCAGTGATATTTTCTTCTGTTAACTGATCTTGTATTCCGAAACGCTAACTTTCAGCAATTTCCAGGGGCTCAGGGCTATAGTGCTGTCTGCTTAAGAGTTGTGTCCTTTGGCTTGACAGGCACAAGCAAATTTTTCAAGGTTTTATACACCTTGGGCCTTGTTTCAGTTAAGAAAATAGCCCTTTATCATTCCAACACCACCTGGTTATGATTTTCATCATCGGGGACTTCGATGATATTATTTGCAGTGAAAAACATTTCTAGCCGCTCCACATACGCTCTGAAACTTTTACGGTCGTGTTGAAACTCCCCCAAATGCCCTATTATTCCCAGAGGCGCAGCCATCTGGACTCTGGCAGTTCAAACAAGTGTGCTTATAATTTACCTCAGATTTGTAGCTGTTAATCAAAACAGAGAAGCTCTCAAAGTCTCTCTGTCAGTTGGCTGACTCCTCCATCAAAACAATTTCAGCGTTTTGTTTCCGATAAACCTATCTTTGTCGCCATTGTTATATTTTCAGTAACTCAGAGAAACACACACAGCCTTAAGATGGCAGAACATATCGGAACTCACCAGAGTCAGGTGACCTGTTCCCTTTATTATAAACAGCACTGGCTACAGTGCCACAGGAATCCAGAGGTGGAATTATATATATATTACAGTGGACAAGCACTCCAAGGTCCCTTTGTTCATCTACACTTTTAAGTGGCCTACCGTTTAATGTGCATACACTTTCCTTATTAGCCCTCCCCAAGTGCATTACCTCACACTTATCCAAACAAAATTCCATTTGCCACTGTTCTGCCCACCTGACCAGTAGATTAATATCCTCCTGCAGTCCATGACTTTCCTCTTCATTATCAACCACACAGCCAATTTTAGTTTCATCAGCAAACTGCATAATCATACTTCCTATATTCAAATCTAGATCATTGATGTATACCACAAAAAGCAAGGGACCCAGTACTGAGCCCTGCGGAACCCCACTGGAAACATCCTTCATCACAAAAACATCCATCAACCATTACCCTTTGCTTCCTACCTCTAAGCCAATTTTGGATCCAACTTGCCACTTTGCGCTGGATCCCATGGGCTTTAACCTTCGTGACCAGTCTACCATGTGGGACCTTATCAAAAGTTTTGCTAAAGTCCATATATACTACATCATACGCACTACCCTCATCGACCCTCCTGGCTACCTCCTCAAAAAATTGAATCAGTTTAGTCAAACACGATCTTCCCTTAACAAATTTGTGCTAACTGTCCCTAATTAATCCTTGCCTTTCTAAATGTAGATTTATCCTGTCTTTCAGGATTTTTTTTCAATAATTTTCCCACCACTGAGGTTAGGCTGACAGGCCTGTAATTACTCGGCCTATCCCTTTCTCCCTTCTTAAACAAGGGTACTACATTAGCAATCCTCCAATCCTCCGGCACTATACCCAGATCCAAAGAGGACTGGAAAATGATGGTCAAGGGCTCTGCTATTTCCTCTTTTACTTTGCTCAACAGCCTGGGATGCATTTCATCCGGGCCTGGGGACTTATCTACTTTCAAAGCTGATAAATCCCTTATTACTTCCTCTCTCACTATATTTATTTTGTCCAGAATATCACACTCCTCCTCGATAGCAGTATCTCCATTGCCCCTTTCCTTTGTGAAAACAGATGCAAAGTATTCATTAAGAACCCTCCCAACATCTTCCGCCTGCAAACAAAGATTACATTCATGGACTCTAACAAGCCCTACCCTTTCTTTAGTTACCCTCTTACTCTTAATATATTTATAGAAACATAGAAACATAGAAAATAGGTGCAGGAGTAGGCCATTCGGCCCTTCGAGCCCACTGATAACCCTTCCACTTGCCCAGCTTCATTCCCCAAAATGAAATCCAAAACCGCTCCCTCTCATGTTGGGCTTGTTGCATACTGATTAAAAGTGCTCTCTTGAATGCATTTTAAGAATTCTACACCCTCCACACCCTTGACACTATATTTATCACAATCAATATTAAAATAGTTAAAATTCCCTACCATTACTGCCCTATATTTTTGGACTTCACAGCAATTTGCCTACATATTTGCTCCTCTATCTTCCTCCCACTGTTTGGGGGTCTATAATAAACGCCTATGAATGTGATCACCCCTTTTTTATTTTTCAATTCGACCCATATGACCTAATTTGATGATCCCTCTAAAATATCATCCCTCCTCACCGTTGTAATAGTTTCTTTAATCAATACCGAGACAACCCCTCTTTTTTACTCCCCTCTCTGTCTTGTCTAAAAGTCCTGCAACCAGGAATATTGAGCTGCCAAACCTGCCTCTCTTCCAGCCATGTCTCTGTAATGGCTATAATATCGTACTCCAAAGTGTCTACCTGTGCTCTTAGCTCATCCGCCTTATTCGCTATTCTCCTTGCACTAAAGTATATACCATTTAGCACAGGAAGACCTGCTTGATTACTACTTACTAACCCTTGTTTCCTCTGTCTTACAGATTCACTTTCTACATTCTTGTTTTCCAATTTCAGCTTTACTTCCTTCCCTATTGGATTTGTTCTCAGGTTCCCATCCCCCTGCCAAGCTAGTTTAAACTCTCCCCAGCAAAACTCCCCACGAGGATATTGGTCCCGGCACTGTTGAGGTGCAAGCCGTCCGGTTTCCCGCAGAAGCGGTCCTAATGCCTCAGGAATTTAAAGTCCTCCCTCCTACACCAACTCTCCAGTCACGCGTTCATCCTCTCTATCCTGCTATTCTTATATTTATTAGCACGTGGCACCGGTAGTAACCCGGGGATTACTACCTTTGAGGTCCTACCTTTTAATTTTTCTCCTAGCTCCCTGAATTCTGCCTGCAGGTCCTCATCCCTCTTTCTACCTGTGTCGTTGGTCACGATATGGACCACGACCTCTAGCTGTTCATCCTCTCCCTCCAGAAGGCCCTGTGTTCACTCAGTGACATCCTTGACCCTGGCACCAGGGAGGCACCATACCATCCTGGAGTCACGTCTACAGGCGCAGAAACGCCTCTCTATTCCCCTAACTATTGAATCCCCTACGACTACAGCTCTCTTGTTCTTCGTCCCTCCCCTCTGTGCAGCTGAGCCACCCCTGGTGCCTTGGACTTGGCTCTGGCTCTACGCCCCAGAGGCACCATTGCACTCACCGATGCTCAGAAGAGAGTATCAGTTGGAAAGCGAGATGGACTCAGGGGGGGTCTCCTGCACTACCTGCCTTGCATTCTTCCTCCGTTTGGTGTTCATGCACTTCCCCTCTGCCTGCACGCTTTTAAGCTGTGGGGTGATCACCTCCTGAAACGTGCTATCCACGAAGCTCTCAGCCTCACGGGTTTGGACAGGTTAGATGCAGGAAGAATGTTCCCAATGTTGGGGAAGTCCAGAACCAGGGGTCACAGTCTGAGGATAAGGGGTAAGCCATTTAGGACCGAGATGAGGAGAGACTTCTTCACCCAGAGAGTGGTGAACCTGTGGAATTCTCTACCACAGAAAGTAGTTGAGGCCAATTCACTAAATATATTCAAAAGGGAGTTAGATGAAGTCCTTACTACTCGGGGGATCAAGGGTTATGGCGAGAAAGCAGGAAGTGGGTACTGAAGTTTCATGTTCAGCCATGAACTCATTGAATGGCGGTGCAGGCTAGAAGGGCTGAATGGCCTGCTCCTGCACCTATTCTCTATGTTTCTATGTTTCTATGCACAGTATTGATTCTAGCCGCCACTCAAGCTCCAAAACACGGAGCTCGAGCAGTTGAAGCTGGAGACACCTCCTGCACACATGGTTGTTTAGGCTGTGTGAAGCGTCCAGGATTTCCCACATGCCGCAGGATGTGCACTCCACGGGACTGAGCTGCCCTGCCATCCCTCTAATTAGACTTATCTTACCTGCCCGGACGAGGGCTGTGAGCTCCTCGCCAGAAGGGAACTCCTCGCCTACCTCTGGCCTTCCTGCTCCTCGGACTCTTGGCGTCCCGAACTCTCTGGCCTCTCGGACTCACCGAGGTCGGGGCCGCTCGGTGCTCAGATCTTGGTGCGAGTTAGGCTACGGGTTTTGGATGACCTCAAGTTTACATAGGGTAGAATGTGGGAGGCCAACCAGGAATGAATTGGAATAGTTAAGTCTAGAGCTAACAATGGCATGGAAGAGGGTTTCAGCAGCAGATGAGCTGAGACAGGGGCGGAGACGGGCATGTTACGGAGGTGGAAATAGGTGGTTATAGTTATGCCGCGGATATGTGGCAGCAAACTCATTTCAGGGTCAGCCTCAGACAGATGCTAGGGGAGGGATGGAGTCGGTGGCTAGGGAATGCAGTTTGTGGCGGGGCCAAAGACAATGGGCTGGATTTTAGGCTTTTATGTTTTTGGGGCAATAATGGCGGTGGGACGGGAACGTTAGCGGCCAGGAATACTTTGGGCCTCAGAATGTAAGTTTGGGCAGCTGGGCTCTGCGTCAGGGAGCGCAGCGCTAAGGGAGGCATTGTACACCTCTCTTGGCGCTAGGCTGGGAAACTCCTAAGCTAAAGGCCCGGCCATGGAGTGCTCCGAGAGACGCCTGGGGAGAAAGAAAAAACCCCCCACAAAAACATTCCCAAAACATTGCCCACGTCACAACATAAATCGCTAAACAAAATTTTTAAAAAACAATCACACTTACCTCAGGAGTCAATTACGCACCCCTTTGCCGATGGGATGGTTGGACCGCCCTGATTTTCAAGGAGGTCATTGCAAGGCGCGATTCCGGACGGACGGGTCGGGCAGGTGCTCCACCTCGAACCGGTGTCGCAACCAGGGGCGTTGCACATCGAGCGCAGCTCTTCCAGGCGGTGCTGATCTGCGCCATCGCAAAACCTAGACCCGAGGATCGCCGCAGGGCGCTAGAGGCTGACCACCCGGCCAGAAGACCTCGCCGCTCCTCCAGGGCGAACAACGGAGCGGAGAAGGCCGAAAATTCAGCCCAATGGCTTTGGTCTTCCCAATATTCAATTGGAGAAAATTTCTGCTCATCCTGTACTGGATGTCAGACATGCAGTCTGACCATTTCGGGACCATGGAGGGGTTGAGAGAAGTGGTAGTGAGGTAAAGTTGAGTTTCGTCAACATACATGTGGAAACTGATGCCGTGTTTGTGGATGAAGTCGCCAAGGGGCAATATGTAGATGAGAATTAGGAGGAGGCTAAGGATAGGTCCTTGGGGGACACCAGGGGTAACGATGCGGGAGTGGGAAGAGACGCCATTGCAGGTGATTTTCTGGCTACGATTATATAGATAAGAATGGAACCAGGCGAGTGCAGTCCCACCCAGCTGAACAATGGTGGAGAGGCGTTGGAGGAGGATGGAGTGGTCAATGTGTCAAAGGCTGCAGACAGGTCGAGGAAGGATAGTTTACCATGGCCATAGTCACAAAGGATGTAATTTGTGACTTTAATGAGAGCCGTTTCAGTACAGTGGTAGAGGTGGAAACCCAATTGAAGGGATTCAAACACGGAGTTCCGGGAAAGATGGGCACGGATTTGGGAGGTGACAACATATTCAAGGACTTTGGAGAGGAAAGGGAGGCTGGAGATGGGGCAGTAGCTTGCAAGCACAGTGGGGTCAAGGGTTGTTTTTTTGAGGAGAGGGGTGATGACTGCAGATTTGAGAGAGAGGGGGACAGTACCTGGTGAGAGAGAACCGTTCACAATGTCAGTTAACATGGGAGTCAGAAAAGGAAGCTGGGTGGTCAGCAGTTTAGTGAGAATAGGGTCAAGGGAGCAGGAAGTGGGTCTCATGGACAGGATGAGCGTGGAGAGGTCAAGAGGTGGGATCAGAGATAAACTGGAGAAAGAGGAAGTTTGGCCTGATTGGCTAGGGCAAGGAAGGGAAGTAGCAGAGGCAGCTGATCGGGTGGTCTCAATATTTGAGGGAACGAAGTCCATGAGCTCCTCACACTTGTTGTTGGAGGTGAGTGAGGTGGAGACAGGGAGAGGGGTTTAAGAAGGCGGTTAGCAGTGGAGAATAGTAGCCGGGGGTTATCTTTCATTCCCTTAACCATTAGCTTGATGCCCTCAATCAGCACAATTTAACTTTTTCTAAAGTGGATATCTAATTTTGAATAATTCATAATCCACAGAAAAATTTTATTGAATTTTCTAAATGTGCGAGTGTTTAAATGCACTGAACAATGTTCACCTGAATAAAACAGAACAGTTTGATCCACACCTGTGCTGAGATAATTGACTTCAACTGTATCACAACAGGGGCTCACCATAATTGTCCTCAATTTCGCTGGAGCAGAAAATTGGTCTTGATTACTGCCCAGTGATCATGTGTGCGTCTGTGAAGGCCAATCAAGAATAGGACAGGGCCTGGCTATGGGTATCCCTCACAGGCAAATGTCCATTGCCCTGCATAAATGAAGAAATAGGGTGAGGTACCAGAGAGCTATGGAGAGCCTTGGACCTATATCCCAAGGAAGTGGGTCTCATGGACAAGATGAGAGTCTTTGCCTTCAGAAGAGAGAGGGGTGAACATTGGAGGGTGAGGAAGAAAATGATGTAAGTGCCCATCTATTTTCTTCATACTGAAATGTGGGATTTCATTTGTCAGACAGGAGATGTTCAGATCTTACAGCCACACATGTTAACGTTTTAATTGGTTCCTGGCTGAACTTTAATGTGCAACTTTTTTTCCAGAAATGAGGAGGGTGAGGAAGTGGGGACAGGGGATGGATGGTGGGCGGGGAGAAAGAAAAGGTTCACTGGAATACTTTGTAGTGGCCAGGAAGGAACTTTAGGATGAAGAGAAAGAAAGAAGGGGGAAGATGGAAATAAAGGGGTTCAAAAGAAAGAAGGGAAGGAAGGGGAAGAAAAAAAGAAAGGTAAAGAAAGAAAGAAAGAAAGAAAGAAAGAAAGAAAGAAAGAAAGAAAGAGAGGGAGGAACAAAGGAAAGAAAGAAAGAAAGAAAGAAAGAGAGAGAGAAATAAATAAATAAAGAGAAAACGAGAGAAAAAAAGGAAAGCAAGAAGGGAAAGAAAGAAAGAATGAAGGAAAAGAGCGAATGAAGGGAAAGAGAGACTGAAGGTAACAAAGGAAGGAGGAAATGAAAGAAAAGGAGAAAGGGAAAGAAAGTTAGAGAGAAAAAGAAAAGAACAGGTGATATAAGCGGATCAAAATCAATCGACACTGCTCTCTCACCATTCTTTGGTCCGTCCCGGTGCCACTGTAAGCTCTGCTATGGCTTTTTCGCTTTGCTACAATTCTATAATAATTATGTTTCAAAGGGCCTTCAATCTGGATGCTGAGCTTATAGATTGGCCACTACATAGTACTGACTCTGGGAGTCACAGTCTACTTATACTGTGTCAACCACTGTTCAATACTGACCATTTCTCTTGACAGCTGTAAAAAAGAAATGAAGCTATATATGTGGGAAGATGAGAAGTAGGAGCGTTTTCCTTTGAGAATAGTTCCCCAAATCGTATTATTCTCCCTTGGGCAAGAAAGTGGCATTCAAAGGGAGACCCTGAATTATCAAAGCATTAGTCTGTGAAAAATGACAAATCCTAGACATCAGAATGAAAAATCAAAGAATTCCTTAAGGCCTTATAACTCCTGTGGCTGGATGTAAATATTATTGTAATGTTCTATTAGTTTATCTCCCTTGAAACACGTGCCTTCATGTAGGATTTTATTTTAATTACCTGCTTACATTTCTGAAGATTGAAGGGTCCCTATAGGCCAGGCTTCACAGAGCCACATCTGCTGTGAATGAAGTGAGTTATCCACCTAATGAGGTTTCTGCAGCCAGTCATGAATGATATTAATGTCACATACAGCCGATCTTTTACATTCAAGTGAGCGTTTTCTGTTAAGACGGGAACTGTTTGTTGAGCGAAAGAAACAAATGGAGTGCCAGGCCTATTAGCAGTCATTTATCACCAAGGGAACTGTCAGGAAGGAGTGCAAAAACTTTGAAATATGGGCAGAATATTCCAAGCAGGCATCAGTGATGGAACTGCTTGTTTTAAGTGAAGGAATGTATTGTTTCACGTACATGTTGTATCAGCTGCTGTGAGGATCTGAGGGAGGGAAGGGGTCAGTAGGAATGTGTGTGTGTGTGTGTGTGTGTGTGTATGTGTGCTAGGCCCATGCAACAGAGCCTGGTCTCCAATCATCTTGGATCCCTTCACCACTGGACCAAGGCCTTGCTCTGTCAAGCCCGTGTGGTGGCTGGTGTGCAACGGCCACCCCACGTTAAAAACATCCACGCACAGGCATCTTCCACCTTTTAGAAACATAGAAACATAGAAAATAGGTACAGGAGCAGACCATTCAGCCCTTTGAGCCTGCACCGCCATTCAAGACGATCATGGCTGATCATGCAACTTCAGTACCCCAATTAAGTTAAAATTAAGTTTGGGACCCTCATTTGGTCTCATCAGTCACCTTAAAACTGATTTGAGTGAGGATACAAGTCCACTCCGGGGGACTGCCTAAGAAGAATGCGGCAGCAATCATAACATGGAGATAGTTTGTGTGGAGAGGGGTCCTGGAGGAATAAGACCAAAGTTGATTATAAATGTGAAACAAAATAATGTATTGGTTATTAAAATGTTAGCGATTCATAATGCTGAGGTTATTGAGGGAACCTGTGACACTGTGAATTCAGAACCAAAACGAGATTGAGGGGTGAATTTTCTCTCTCCTTGCTGCTCTCGTGCTACCTTGCCGGACACGTTACAGACCACGGTATCTTCAGGAAGTGAAGAATGTATCTCACCAAACTCTCGGGCACAAATCATGAAAATAAGTGTTTAAAAATTCACCGCACATGCCCACCGCCCCCTCCTGCCTCGAGCGATAGGTGCTGGGTATAATTCTTGTAGTGGATCAGTTCTACTCCCTGGAAAAAATGTGACAGAGTGCAACTGTTTAAAAGGATAATTGGTACAGAACTCTCCCTTTGAAAACTTCAAGGAGTCTTTCAGCAAGTGTTCAGTGCGCTGTACTTCAATATTTCTGATAATGTTGCATCTGGAAACAATTTGTACACCTGCATGAGAAGGGATTGTAAAAGCCTACCCACCCGACCAACTGCATGATGTGGGCATTGCATCTGCACCCAGCAGATGAAAGAACCCTCCAGGGGAGGAGACGTTTGCTCGAATCAACGTCATTATAATACCCACAAATTTATCTTTAATGATTTCTACAATAGCCTCAGAATTATTTAATACAGTGTAAAACTTTTGCAGAAATTGCTTAGATAATACGAGAAAATGAAGAGAGGTAACAAGGCAAAGCTTTAATCTAGCTGAGAATTGGTTTCCGGTCCTCCATAGAGAGTGTCAGAATTCTTACTCGTGAAAGACTAGTTTCCAATTAGTGTTATTTCAACAGCTGTGCGTGCCTATTTAAGAAGGATGGGTTAACACCAATTGGAAAATTCAAGCTGTGTTGTGATATATTCACAGAGCACAGCACACACAGCTTCCTAACATGGCAGGCTGCTCTCTCGGAAGTCTCCGGAATCTGCCTGGGTCTGTTTATCATTAACCCTGCACTTGCAGTACACAATACGTCCACATCCACAGTGTGGAGCTACAAACATTACAAGCTTACAGACATTACACTTCTCCCTCCTTAATGAGGAAGCCATCATAACAAACATCATACATAACTTTCATGTTTATACATAACACAGGATATAAACTTATTTTTTTTCCATATTTACAAATTTAACTTGACCACTTGTTTTCTGTTTCGAAGAGGATACCTTCGCTCTCGAACAGAATCTTCAAAACATGGTGTCGATTTCACACTCATTCGGGGCTCATCCTGAGGAACGTTTTCCTCCACAGAATTTCCTTGATTTTCATTCGAACTCACTCTAACTTCAGGCTCTTTGTTTTCCTGACTCGGACTCAGACTTTCATTCTGATTCTCTCCTGGATTTGTTTCCAGTACATTGGATTTAGGATTTGCTACTGGTGTATCAAAACTATCTGATGAGTCAGAAATAATTGAATCATTCTCACCTTCAACTCCTTCCAAAGTCTTCTGTCCGCTGGCTGAATCCTTCACCAACAAAATTTAAGCTTTAAATCATCCGAAAAATCCCATCCTCGTCACCAAATGTGATATTTTCACAGAGCACAGCACACACAGCTTCCTAACATGGCAGGCTGCTCTCTCGGAAGTCTCCGGAATCTGCCTGGTTCTGTTTATTATTAACCCTGCACTTGCAGTACACAATACGTCCACATCCACAGTGGAGTTACAAACTTTACAAGATTACAGACATTACATGTGTCAATCCCTTCATTTATTTTTCTATTAGCATTTAGCAGCAAAATATTTAGGGGACACCACAAGTCTAGTATCTTGCATTTTGCTCTGACGCTAAGGTTGTGCAGTGTATGTCCAGTGTTCAGGCACAAATTGACTCTAGAATGAAGTAGGTGAGGCTCCCTCCAAGGTGAAGTTTCACTCTGTTCTACTCCAGTGTCACATCAGGTCCACGTGCTGGATATAAGCTGCATTTACAGAGGGGAGTCATTCTTTGAGTATGTGCCAGCAGCAGGAAACTTGACCCAACGACCCGACCCCACTTGTCGGTAAATCACGGGCAGCGGTTAGTAAATTGATATCGGCTTAAGTGTGATCAGCACATGTTGGAGATCTGCACTCCTTTACAATTCACTGGTCTTCACAGGATGGCTTATTGATGTGTGAAGTAATGGTCACCCAGCAGTTCCACAGGCATTAGAGTACAAGTAGTCTCATATCAGTTCAACAGGTATTACAGTACAGGGAGTCTCATGTCAGTCTAATAGCTATTACAGTACAGGTGGTCTCATGTCAGTCTAATAGGTATTACAGTACAGGGAGTCTCATGTCAGTCTAATAGCTATTACAGTACAAGTGGTCTCATGTCAGTCTAATAGGTATTACAGTACAGGTGGTCTCATGTCAGTCTAATAGGTATTACAGTACAGGTGGTCTAATGTCAGTCTAATAGGTATTACAATACAGATGGTCTCATGCCAGTCTAATAGGTATTACAGTACAGTTGGTCTCATGTCAGTCTGATAGGTATTATAGTACAGGTGGTCTCATGTCAGTCTAATAGGTATTACAGTACATGTGGTCTCATGTCAGTCTAATAGGTATTACAGTACAGGTGGTCTCATGTCAGTCTAATAGGTATTACAATACAGGTGGTCTCATGTCAGTCTAATAGGTATTACAGTACAGGTGGTCTCATATCAGTCTAATAGGTATTACAGTACAGGTGGTCTCCTATCAGTTCAACAGGTTTTAGAGTACAGGTGAGTCCATGATCAGATCAGCCATGATCTTATTAAATGGCAGAGTAGGCGCGAGGGGCCAAATGGCCTACTCCTGCTCCTGTTTCTTATGTTCTTACGTGGTCTCATGTCAGTTCAACAGGTATTAGTGTACAGGTGGTCTCATGTCAGCCTAATAGGCATTAATGTACAGGGCAGTCTTTCAGCAGTTCAACATATATTAGAGTACAGGTCTCAGCGGCCTAGTAGCAATACATATATTTGATCTGCCTGTTGATAACAATACACAGTTCAATGAAGAGGATCTTGCACACACATAGTTGGGGGCAAGGGGTGGGGGTGAAAGTAAAAAATTATTAACTTTGCATATTCCTCGAATACCCTCCTCAATCATCCATCCTTACATCTTTGATATTTCCCCAATAATTGAGATAATTGTTGGAGGTGCTGATCCCAAACTAAGAACCAGCCTGCTTAATACAGAGTACGATGGTTAAAGACCCAAATGGAGCAGGAGATAGCCTCATTATCTTAGCCAACAATGCTCATCATCATGCTCTGCTCTCCCCAAGATCCCGATGAAAGGAAGCATCGCAGTAGACTATTCTGATTAAATAGGTTTATGGTTCTCATTACTTGCAGAGTAGGTAATAAACATTTCACTGAGGGCTAAAGAGCAGTTCCGCAGGGCAGGCGTGGCAATATTAATTGGTCTGTGTGTGTCTGGTGCTGGTCTGGAAATGTATTTATGGGGAGTTCTTACTGATTAAAGTACAAAACGTTTCCCAAAGGGATTGAGAGCAGACTCAATGGGCCCTAATGTCATGGTGACAAATGTACTTTATGCTTTTTGTGGCACTTTTGTCTGTAATTATGTTTATTGTTGATGGTGCCAGCTGATTAAACAGCAGATTTCCCCGGGGGTGGGGTGAGAGCGCAGGCACGAGGGGTTGCATGGCAATGGGCTAACTTATGACTCCCTTGACACAATGGCATGCAACCCCTCCTTAACTACGTTCATTGCTAGGTTTACCTTTACTTTACACCAGTTCATTTTCTGAGGTTTTTATGCTTCACACAGAATTTGGGGAGAAGTTAGGAATTAAGGAGGTTAAACTGTCCTTTAGAGATAAGAAGGTGGTAGTGACTTTAATATGTGGCAAAACTGGAAACAGCGAAAATAATGGGACTAAAGGCAACAGATTCCAAGAGCAGGTGGGAAATTGCAATCAGAATTTTCCCAAACTCTCTATATTCAGGAATTGTGCCTTTGGATTGGGAAGTTGCAAATATTTATAAGGGAGGGAGGGAGAAATTAGGTAAATACCCATGTGTCAGTTGGACATCAGTTCTGCAGAAGTTGCTGAGAGACAGAGTGACTGAGCACTGGGACAAATAGGAGCTGATTAAAAAGAGTCAGCATGTTCAACTAATCTAGTTGCATTTTTTGAGGAGTAGATATGGTCGTTGTCTGATGCAGCCTTGCAAAAGGCATTTGATTAGGTTCCGCATATGAGATTATTAGCAACAATGAAAGCGTAGAGAATTGGAGGTAACCTTGTGATTCCTCTGAATTCATTGCCCTCCAGCCTCTCTAAACCTCTCGCTCCGTATAACTTGTCTACCCATATTCCCGACCATCTCCTCATGGTTCGCGATCACTGACAAAACCATCTCCAATCACTTTTTTGTATCACTCACCGACCCCTTCCAACCCCACTTCCCATGGCTTCTGTTCCTGGGAAAAAAAACACTCCTCCAAGTCACTGACATAGAATCATAAAAATTGACAGCATGGAAGGAGGCTATTTCGGCCCATCGTGTCCGCGCCGACCGACCAAAAGCGAGCCAGCCTAATCCTACTTTCTAGCTTTTGGTCCGTAGCTCTCTAGGTTACAGCAGTTTAAGTGCGCATCCAAGTACAAGTATTTTTTAAATGTGGTGTGGCTTTCTGCCTCTACCTTTCAGGCAGTGAGTTCCAGATCGCCACCGTCCTCTGGGTGAAGACATTTCCCCTCATATCTCCTCAAAACCTCCCCCCAATTACTTTAAACTATGCCCCCTGATTGTTGACCTCTCTGCCAAGGGAAACAGCTTCTTCCTATCCACTCTATCCAGGCCCCTCAGCCTCACTGTTCCAAAGAAAACAGACCCAGCATCTCCAATCTTTCCTCATAGCCAAAATTCTCCAGTCCAGGCAACATTCTTGTAAATCCCCTCTGCACCCTTTCTGTGCACTCACATCTTTCCTGTAATGTGGTGACCAGAACTGCATACAGTACTCCAGCTGTGGCCTAACCAGTATTTTATACAATTCAAGCATAACCTCCTTGCTCTTGTATTCCATGCCTTCACTAATAAAGGAAAGTATTCCATATGCCTTCTTAACCACCTTATCTACCTGGCCTGCTATCTTCAGGAATCTGTGGACCTGCACTCCAAGGTTCCTTTTTCCCTCTGCACTTTCCAGTGTAGTACCATTTAATGCATACTCCTCTGCCTTGTTAGACCTCCCCAAATGTATTACCTCACACTTATCCGGATTGAATTCCATTTGACACTGTTCTGCCCACCTGACCAGTACATTGATATCTTCCTGCAGTCCGCAGCTTTCTTCTTCATTATCAACCACACAGCCTATTTTAGTGTCATCTGCAAATTTCTTAATCATACGCCACAACATTTAAGTCCAAGTCATTGATATATACCACAAAAAGCAAGGGACCCAGCACTGAGCCCTGTGGAACCCACTGGATACAGCCTTCCAGTCACAAAAACACCCATCAATCATTACCCTTTGCTTCCTGCCTCTGAGCCAATTTTGGATCCAACTTGCCACTTTGCCCTGGATCCCATGGGCTTTTACTTTTGTGACCAGTCTGCCATTTGGGATCTTATCAAAAGCTTTGCTAAAATCAATATACACTACATCATACGCACTGCCCTCATCGATCCTCCTGGTTACCTCCTCGAAAACATCAATTAAGTTAGTAAGACACGACCTTCCCTTAAAAAATCCATGCCGACTGTCCTTGATTAATCCATATCTTTCCAAATGAAGGTTTCTCCTGTCCCTCAGGATTTTTCCCAATAATTTTCCCACCACCGAGGTTAGGCTGACTGGCCTGTAATTACTCGGTCTCTTCCTTTCTCCCTTTTTAAACAAAGGTACAACATTAGCAGTCCTCCAGTCCTCTGGCACCACACCTGTAGCGAGAGAGGACTGGAAAATGATGGTCAGAGCATCTGCTATTTTCCCTTTTGCTTCTCTTAACAGCCTGGGATATATTTCATGTCGGGCCTGGGGATTTATCCATTTTCAAAGCTGCTAAGCCCTTTTATACTTGCTCTCTCACTATGTTTATCTCGTCTTAATATTTCACACTCCTCCTCCCTCAGTGCAAAGTCTGCATCGCCCCTCTCTTTTGTGAAAACAGATGCAAATTATTCATTAAGAATCATACCCATGTCTTCTGCCTCCACACAGATTTCCTTTATGGTCTCTAATAGGCCCCACTCTTTCTCTAGTTATCCTCTTGCTCTTAATATATTTATAAAACATCTTTGGGTTTTCCCTGATTTTACTTGGCAACATTCTTTCATACTCTCTCTTTGCTTTCCTGATATCTTTTTTAATTGCACCCCTGCACTTTTTATAGTCCTCTAGAGTTTCTGTAATATTGAGTTCTCAGTATCTGTCATAAACTTCCCTTTTTGTCTTTATCTTACCCTGTATGTCCCTTGATATCCAGGGTGCTCCAGATTTGTTAGCCCCACCCTTTTTCTTTAAGGGAACGTACTTGCTCTGAACCCTCAGGATCTCCTCCTTGAATGTCTCCCACTGCCCTGACACTGATTTACCATCAAGCAGCCGTTTGCAGTCAGCTTTGGCCAAATCGCATCTCAGTTCAGCAAAATTGGCTTTACCCCAATTGAGAACTTTTTTTCCTGGTTCACCTTTTTTCCTTTTCCGTAAATATCCTAAATCTTGAATTATGAACCTGAACTATGATCTTGAACCTGAATTATGATCACTAGCACCAAAATCATCATCATCATCATCATCATAGGCAGTCCCTCGGAATCGAGGAAGACTTGCTTCCACTCCCAAAGTGAGTTCTTTGGTTGCTGAACAGTCCAATACGAGAGCCATAGAACCTGTCACAGGTGGAACAGACATTCGTCGGGGGAAGGGGTGGGTGGGGCTGGTTTGCCACACACTCCTTTCGCTGTCTACGCTTGACCTCTTCACGCTCTTTGCGTTGAGACTCGAAGTACTCAACGCTCTCCCGGCTGCACTTTCTCCACCTCGGGCGATCTTTAGCCAGGGTCTCCCAGGTGTCAGTGGTGATGTCACACTTTACCAGGGAGGCTTTGAGGGTGTCCTTGTAACGCCTCCGCTGCCCACCTTTGGCTCGTTTACCATGAAGGAGCTCTGCATAAAACATTTGCTTTGGGAGTCTCGTGCCTGACATGCAAACTATGTGGCCTGCCCAGCGAAGCTGATCGAGTGTGGTCAGTGCTTCAATACTGGGGATGTTGGCCTGGACGAGGACACTGATGTTGGTGCGCCTGTCCTCCCAGGGGATTTGTAGGATCTTGCGGAGACGTCGTTGGTGATATATCTCCAGCGACTTGAGGTGCCTGGCCAAAGACCACCCTAAGTGGAGGAAGAGCATCCGGGAGGGCGCTGAGCAACTTGAGTTTCGTCGCTGAGATGCTCTCCACCTGCCCCTCTTCATTCCCCCAAGTCCAAGTACAGAACCGCCCCCTCCCTTTTGGGCTTGTTACATACTGGCTAAGGAAGTTCTCCTGAATGTATTTTATGAATTTCACACTCTCTATACCATTCACTCTCTGCTTTTTAACCAGTTAATATTAGGGTGGTTGAAATCCCGCACTATTACAACTGTATAGTTTTTGCACTTCGCAGCAATTTGCCCACATATTTGTTCTTCTATCTCCCTCTGACTGTTTGGTGGTCTATAGTACACGCCCAGTAGTGTGATTGCACCTTTTTTGTTTTTCAATTCAACCCATATGGCCTCGTTTGATGACCCCTCTAACATATTGTCATCATAGACAGTCCCTCGAAATCGAGGAAGACTTGCTTCCACTGTAAAAAGAAGTTCTCAGGTGACTGAACAATCCCAATACAGGAATTACAGTCTCTGTCACAGGTGGGACAGACAATCATTGAGGGAAAGGCTGGGTGGGACTAGTTTGCCACACGCTCCTTCCACTGCCCGCGCTTACTTTCTGCATGCTCTCGGCGATGAAACTCGAGGTGCTCAGCGCCCTCCCGGATGCTCTCCCGCCACTTAGGGCGGTCTTATCCAGGGACTCCCAGGTATCGGTGGGGATGTTGTACTTTATCAAGGAGGCTTGGAGGGTGTCCTTGAAATGTTTCCTCTGCCCACCTTGGGCTCATTTGCCATGTAGGAGTTCCGAGTAGAGCGCTTGCTTTGGGAGTCTTGTGTCAAGCATGCGAACAATGTGGGCCAACCAATGGAGCTGGTCAAGTTTGGTCAGTGCTTCAATGCTGGGGATGTTGGCCTGATCGAGAACACTGACGTTGGTGCATCTGTCCTCCCAGGGGATTTGCAGGATCTTGTGGAGACATCGCTGGTGGTATTTCTCCAGCGATTTGAGCTGTCTACTGTATATGGTCCACGTCGCTGAGCCATACAGGAGGGCGGGTATCACTACAACCCTGGTGACCATGAGCTTGGTGCCAGATTTGAGGTCCTGATCATCGAACACTCTCTTCCTCAGGCGGCTGAAGGCTTCACTGGCGCACTGGAGGCGGTGTTGAATCTCATCGTCGATGTCTGCCCTTGCTGATAATAGGCTCCCGAGGTATGGAAAGTGGTCCACGTTGTCCAGGGCCACGCCGTGGATCTTGATGACTGTATAGTTTTACCACATCGCAGCAATTTGCCCACATATTTGTTCTTCTATCTCCCTCTGACTGTTTTGGGGTCTATAGTACACGCCCAGTAGTGTGATTGCCTCTTTTTATTCTTCAATTCAACCCATATGGCATCGTTTGATGACCCCCCTCTAACATATCATCGCTTCTCACAGCTGTAATTGTTTCTTTAATCAATACTGCGACCCCCTCCATTTTTACCCTCTCTCCTGTCTGAAAACCCTGTAACCAGGAATGTTGAGCTGCCATACCTGCCCTTTTTTCAGCCATGTCTCAGTAATAGCTATAATATCATACTCCCAAGTGTCAATCTGTGCTCTCAGCTCATCTGCCTTATTCTCTATACTCCTTGCATTGAAGTATATACTATTTAATGGTGCCAAACTCCCTTGTCTAATTTCAGCCCTTGTTTCCTCTGTCTTCCAAATTCACTTTCTACTTTTCTGCTGCCCAATTCCAGCTTTTGCTTTTCTTCCGACTGAATCTATTCACCGGTTCCTATCCTCTGCCAAGCTAGATTAAATCCTCCCCAACAGCACTATCAACAACCGCCCCCCCCCCCCCCCCCCCCCGCATGAGTATACTGGTCCCGGCTCTGTTGAGGTGCAACCCGTCCGGCTTGTATAGGTCCCATCCCCCACCAGAAATGGTCCCAATGCCTCAGGAATCTAAAGCCCTCCCACCTGCACCATCTCTCCAGCCATGTCTCTATCCTACTATTTCTGTACTCACTAGCACGTGGCACCGGCAGTAACCTGGAGATTACTACCATTGAGGTCCTGCTTTTTAATCTGTCTCCTAGCTCCATAAACTCTGCCTGCAAGACCTCATCCCGTTTCTACCGATGTCATTGGTACCATTGCCACACCACCGAAATGGTCCTAACTAAAGTCACAAATGGCATCCTTGTCCTCGACCTCTCTGCAGCCTTTGGCACCATCGACCACACCACCTCAAAAAATGAAGTTTTCTGCTCAATGTGTCATGAAGGGTATGTTTAGTTGGTAGTATAGATGAAGTGTTGGTGTGTGTGTATGTACATGGTGTGACTTTTCTGTTGAAATGACTGGCAGAATTGTTTCCTAAGTAATCCCTTGAAAATATGCCATTGCTCACAAAATTCCCCTTAGAATTTACAGCACAGAAACAGGCCATTCCAGTCCAACCAGTCCATGCCGGCATTTATGCTCCACTTGAGCCATCTCCCATAACCCTCGATTCCATGTCGTCACTGAACAGATTGTGGGTTCAAATCGCACATCAGGGTTTGTGCACATAAACTAGGCCGACAGTCCACTGGAGTACTGTACGGAAAGAGAGTTGCACTGTTCGACATGCTTTCCCTCGAAACAAGACACTAACCTAAGGTCCTGCCTTAAAAGATCAAGAGCGAGAAATTCAGTGCACTTGACCGTAGGTATAAACCTACAACTTCTTATAGAATATACCTCACCATAAAAACAAGATTTTTCTTCATTTCCCGCAAGTGCGACGTTTATCCCCAAGTTAAGTGTCCCTTTTATCCCCACAACAAAACCTTCCTACTTTGCAGGAAAGTTTAATAAAATTGGACTGGATGAACAAACTGCTAACAAAATTCATTTCAGTTATTATATTTTGCCTTAAGCAAAAAATCTAAAACAGAATGAAAACAGCAGTCGTGTTTCTGGAGGTAGAAAGAAAGACTTGCATTTATATAGTGCTTTTCAATTGTAATTGCTGAATCTGGGCCCTTTTCAGACATGTTTTTAGATCCCGTTGTCCACATTCACACATCTTCACCAAGCCCACAATACCCGTTTCTGTATTAATCAGCAGAGTGTCAATATTCCAATTCATTTATGCATTATTGACTGTTTTTTATGCTTTCCGAGGATTTGAACACTTCTTATGAGAAAATCTAAAAACAAATATCCACTGCAGGCAGAATCTGACTATCCAATCAGATTGCATGACCTCTTGGCACCACACGAGTAGAAACGGCCATTTTCTATTGACGAGTTTATTGAGTCAATTTCAGAACTTGTGGGAAAATGCTGATAGATCGCTGTGACCTTTGGCGAATAAGAAGGAGATTAAAAGACTTCCACTGTCACACTGTATGAACTAGTCACTGGAATGTGAAAATTAACACAATTTCCAATAAACAAGGACAAGACAAAGGAAAGAAGACTCGCCTTTATACAACATCTTAATATGTCTTTCAGACCATCTCAAAACACTTCACATATAACAAATTGCTTTGCAATGCAGTGACTCTTGTTAAATAGCCAAACACAGCAGCCAAAAAAGGTTTAAACTACCTTGGCAGGGGGATGGGAACCTGAAAATAGATTCAGTAGGGAGGGGAGTAAAGCTGGAATTAGAAAGCAAAAATAAAGAAAGTGAGTTTGAAGGAGCGTGGAAACAAGTAGAAAAAAGGGTAAAAAAAAACAAACTTAAGTCACTTTGTCTAAATGCACATAGCATTTGTAACAAAATAGATGAGTTGACAGCACAAATTGAGACAAATGGGGATGATCTTATAGCCATTACAGAGACGTGGTTGCAAGGTGACCAGGACTGGGAATTAAATATCCAGGCATATGTGACAATCCGGAAGGACAGACAGAAAGGAAAAGGAGATGGGGTAGCTCCATTGATAAAGGATGAACCATTGCAATACTAAGAATCGATAATGGCTAAAATGATAAGGGTGTTGAAACAGTTTGGATGGAGATAAGGAACAATAAGGGGAAAAAATCACTGGTGGGCATAGTCTATAGGCCCCTAACAGTAGCAACTCTGTTGGTCGGAGCATAAAGCAGGCTTGTAAAAAGTGAACAACAATAATCATGGGTGATTTTAACCTCCATATTGATTGGATAAATCAAATTGGTCAGGGTAGCCTTGAGGAGGAGTTCAAAGAGTACGTAAGGGACGGGTTCCTTGAGCAGTATGTAATGGAACCAAACAGGGGGGCAGGCTATTTTAGATCTGGTCCTGTGTAATGAGACAGGATTAATAAACAATCTCCTAGTAAAAGATCCCCTTGGAATGAGTGATCATAGCATGATTGAATTTCAAATTCAGATGGAGGGTGAGAAAGTTGGAACTGCAATCAGCATACAACGCTTAAATAAAGGAGACTATGAAGGTATGAGGGCAGAGTTGGGTAAAGTGGACTGGGAAAATAGATAAAAGTGGGAGTTCGTGGTCGCTGAGACGTGAGTCTGGGGATCGGCAGAGTCCTATAAAGGCCTTAAGAGGCAACGGGAGTTCTTGGTCACTGAGGTGTGAGTCCGGGGAGTGTCCGAGGCCTATAAAGGCTGCGAGAGGCAGCGGGAGTTTGTGGTCGCTGAGGCGTGAGTCCGGGGATCGGCAGAGGCCTATAAAGGCCGCGAGAGGCAGCGGGAGTTCATGGTCGCTGAGGCGTGAGTCCGGGGATCGGCAGAGGCCTATAAAGGCTGCGAGAGGCAGTGGGAGTTCGTGGTCACTGCAACGTGAGTCTGGGGATTGGCGGAGGCCTATAAAGGCTACGAGAGGCAGCGGGAGTTCGTGGTCACTGCAACGTGAGTCCGGGGATCGGCAGAGGCCTATAAAGGCCGCGAGATGCAGTGGGAGTTCATGGTCGCTGAGGCGTGAGTCCGGGGATCGGCAGAGGCCTATAAAGGCCGCGAGAGGCAGCGGGAGTTCGTGGTCACTGCAACGTGAGTCCGGGGATCGGCAGAGGCCTATAAAGGCCGCGAGAGGCAGCGGGAGTTTGTGGTCGCTGAGGCGTGAGTCTGGGGATTGGCGGAGGCCTATAAAGGCCGCGAGAGGCAGCGGGAGTTCGTGGTCGCTGAGGCGTGAGTCCGGGGATCGGCAGAGGCCTATAAAGGCCGCGAGAGGCAGCGGGAGTTCGTGGTCGCTGAGGCGTGAGTCCGGGGATCGGCAGAGGCCTATAAAGGCCGCGAGAGGCAGCGGGAGTTCGTGGTCACTGCAACGTGAGTCCGGGGATCGGCAGAGGCCTATAAAGGCCGCGAGAGGCAGCGGGAGTTCGTGGTCGCTGAGGCGTGAGTCCGGGGATCGGCAGAGACCTATAAAGGCCGCGAGAGGCAGTGGGAGTTCGTGGTCGCTGAATCGTGAGTTCAGGGTCGGCAGAGGCCTATAAAGGTGAGCTTGTGCAGCTGCAGGGAGAAGGCAAAAAAGTAGAAAGAAAACGAAAGGTGACGTCACAGCCAAGGGGGTAAGTGATTGGCTGGTGATTAGTAAGTAGTTTTTCTTTTTCTTTTTATATCAGTAAGTAACCTTTTAACATTGTTGTTGCCAATTTAATTGTATCTAAGGGTTAAGTCATGGCAGGAGAGCTCGGACATGTGTTATGCTCCTCCTGTACTATGTGGGAAGTCAGGGACGCTTCCGGTGTCCCTGATGACTACGTGTGCGGGAAGTGCATCCGCCTGCAGATCCTGATGGACAGCATTGCGGCACTGGAGCTGCGGGTGGATGAACTCTGAGCATCCATGATGCTGAGAATGATGTGAATAGCATGTTTAGTGAGTTGGTCTTACCGCAGGTAAAGTGTACACAGCCAGATAGGGAATGGAAGACGAACAGGAAGAGCAGTGCAAGGAAGATAGTGCAGGGGTCCCCTGCAGTCATCCCCCTGCAAAACAGATACACCGCTCTGGGCACTGTTGGGGGGATGACTCATCAGGGGAGAGCAGCCAAGTTCATGGCACCATGGCTGGTTCTGCTGCACAGGAGGGCAGGAAAAAGAGTGGGAGAGCGATAGTGATAGAGGATTCAATTGTAAGGGGAATAGATAGACGTTTCTGCCGCAGCAACCGAGACTCTAGAATGGTATGTTGCCTCCCTGGTGCAAGGGTCAAGGATGTCTCAGAGCGGGTGCAGGATATTCTGAAAAGGGAGGGTGAACAGCCAGCTGTCATGGTGCATATAGGTACCAATGACATAGGTAAAAAACGGGATGAGGTCCCACGAGACGAATTTAGGGAGCTAGGAGTTAAATTAAAAAGTAGGACCTCAAAAGTAGTAATCTCAGGATTGCTACCAGTGCCACGTGCTAGTCAGAGTAGGAATCACAGAATAGCTCAGATGAATACGTGGCTTGAGGAATGGTGCCGAAGGGAGGGATTCAAATTCCTGGGACATTAGAACCGGTTTTGGGGGAGGTGGGACCAGTACAAAACGAACGGTCTGCACCTGGGCAGGACCAGAACCAATGTCCTAGGGGGAGTGTTTGCTAGTGCTGTTGGGAATGAGTTAAACTAATATGGCAGGGGGATGGGAACCTATGCAGGGAGACAGAGGGAAATAAATTGGAGTCAGAAGCAAAATATAGAAAGGAGAAGAGTAAAAGTGGAGGGCAGAGAAACCCAAGGCAAAAACAAATAGGGCCACATTTAAGCAACATTCTAAAGGGGCAAAGTGTGTTAAAAAAAACAAGCCTGAAGGCTCTGTGCCTCAATGCGAGGAGTATTCGGAATAAGGTGGATGAATTAACTGCGCAGATAGCAGTTAACGGATACAATGTGATTGGCATCACGGAGACATGGCTCCAGGGGGACCAAGACAGGGAACTCAACATCCAAGGGTATTCAGCATTTAGGAAGGATAGACAGAAAGGAAAAGGAGGCGGGGTGGCATTGCTGGTTAAAGAAGAAATCAACGCAATTGTAAGGAAGGACATTAGCCTGGATGATGTGGAATTGGTATGGGTGGAGCTGCGGAATACCAAAGGGCAGAAAACGCTAGTGGAAGTTGTGTATAGACCACCAAACAGTAGTAGTGAGGTTGGGGACAGCATCAAACAAGAAATAAGGGATGTGTGCAGTAAAGGTACAGCAGTAATCATGGGCGACTTTAATCTACATATTGATTGGGCTAACCTAACTGGTAGCAATGCAGTGGAGGAGGATTTCCTGGAGTATATTAGGGATGGTTTTCTAGACCAATACATCTTGATCATCCCTGGGGCATCGCATAAATTATAGTTGGCCATGATTCGAGAGCATCTGGAGAATCATCCAATATTAAGGTCAGTCAGGCATTCACATTCCAAGTGCACCATTATGGGGCTGTTGGTTCATGAGGTACAGCAGGCGGTTAAGAAAGCAAATGGCATGTTGGCCTTCATAGCGAGGGGATTTGAGTATAGGGGCAGGGAGGTGTTACTACAGTTGTACAGGGCCTTGGTGAGACAACACCTGGAGTATTGTGTACAGTTTTGGTCTCCTAACTTGAGGAAGGACATTCTTGCTATTGAGGGAGTGCAGCGAAGGTTCACCAGACTGATTCCTGGGATGGCGGGACTGACATATCAAGAAAGACTGGATCAACTGGGCTTGTATTCACTGGAGTTCAGAAGAATGAGAGGAGATCTCATAGAAACGTTTAAAATTCTGTCAGGTTTAGACAGGTTAGATGCAGGAAGAATGTTCCCAATGTTGGGGAAGTCCAGAACCAGGGATCACAGTCTAAGGATAAGAGGTAAGCCATTTAGGACCGAGATGAGGAGAAACTTCTTCACCCAGAGAGTGGTGAACCTGTGGAATTCTCTACCACAGAAAGTTGTTGAGGCCAATTCACTAAATATATTCAAAAAGGAGTTAGATGTAGTCCTTACTACTAGGGGGATCAAAGGGTATGGCGAGAAAGCAGGAATGGGGTACTGAAGTTGCATGTTCAGCCATGAACTCATTGAATGGCGGTGCAGGCTCGAAGGGCTGAATGGCCTACTCCTGAACCTATTTTCTATGTTTCTATGGAACCAACCAGGGAGCTGGCCATCCTAGACTGGGTGATGTGTAATGTGAAGGGACTAATTAGCAATCTTGTTGTGCGAGGCCCCTTGGGGAAAAGTGACCATAATATGGTAGAATTCCTTGTTAAGATGGAGAGTGACAAAGTTAATTCAGAAAATAAGGTCCTGAACTTAAGGAAAGGTAACTTCGACGGTATGAGGTGTGAATTGGCTAGAATAGACTGGCAAAGGATACTCAAAGGGTTGATGGTGGATAAGCAGTGGCAAACATTTAAAGATCACATGGATGAACTTCAACAATTGTACATCCCTGTCTGGAGTAAAAATAAAACTGGAAAGGTGGCTCAACCATGGCTAACAAAGGAAATTAAGGATAGTGTTAAAGCCAAGGAAGAGGCATATAAATTGGCTCGAAAAAGCAACAAACCTGAGGACTGGGAGAAATTTAGAATTCAACAGAGGAGGTCTAAGGGTTTAATTAGGAGGGGGAAAATCAAGTATGAGAGGAAGCTTGCAGGGAATTTAAAAACTGACTGCAAAAGCTTCTATAAACATGTGAAGAGAAAAAGATTAGTAAAGACAAACGTAGGTCCCTTGCAGTCAGATTCAGGTGAATTTATAATGGGGAACAAAGAAATGGCAGACCAATTGAACCAATACTTCGTTCTGTCTTCATGAAGGAAGATACAAATTTCCTCTGAATGTACTAGGGGACAGTGGGTCTACTGAGAAGGAGGAACTGAAGGATATCCTTATTCGGTGGGAAATTGTGTTAGGGAAATTGATGGGATTAAAGGTTGATAAATCCCTGGGGCCTGATATTCTGCATCCCAGAGTACTCAAGGAAGTGGCCCTAGAAATAGTGGATGCATTGGTGATCATTTTCCAACAGTCTATCGACTCTGGATCAGTTCCCATGGATTGGAGGGTAGCTAATGTAACACCACTTTTTAAAAAAGGAGGGAGAGAAAACGGATAATTATAGACCGGTTAGCCTGACATCAGTAGTGGGGAAAATGTTGGACTCAATCATTAAGGATGAAATAGCAGCGCATTTGGAAAGCAGTGACAGGATTGGTCCAAGTCAGCATGGATTTATGAAAGGGAAATCATGCATGACAAATCTTCTGGAATTTTTTGAGGATGTAACTAGTAGAGTGGACAAGGGAGAACCAGTGGATGTGGTGTATTTGGACTTTCAAAAGGCTTTTGACAAGGTCCCGCACAAGAGATTGGTGTGCAAAATCAAAGCATGTGGTGTACTGACGTGGATAGGGAATTGGTTGGCAGACAGGAAACAGAGAGTTGGGATAACCGGGTCCTTTTCAGAATGGCAGGCAGTGAATAGTGGGGTGCCGCAGGGCTCAGTGCTGGGACCCCAGCTCTTTACAATGTACATTAACGATGTAGATGACGGAATAGAATGTAAAATCTCCAAGTTTGCAGATGACACTAAACTGGATGGCGGTGTGAGCTGTGAGGAGGATGCTAAAAGGCTGCAGGGTGACTTGGACAGGTTAGGTGAGTGGGCAAATACATGGCAGATGCAGTATAATGTGGATAAATGTGAGGTTATCCATTTTGGGGGCAAAAACACGAAGGTAGAATATTATCTGAATGGTGGCAAACTAGGAAAAGGGGAGGTGCAACGAGACCTGAGTGCCGTGGTTCATCAGTCACTGAAAGTGAGCATGCAGGTACGGCAGGTGGTAAAGAAGGTAAATGGTATGTTGGCCTTCATAGCTAGGGGATTTGAATATAGGGGCAGGGAGGTTTTAATGCAGCTGTGCAGGGCCTTAGTGAGGCCTCACCTGGAACATTGTGTTCAGTTTTGGTCTCCTAATCTAAGGAAGTTCTTGCTATTGAAGGAGTGCAGCGAAGGTTCACCAGACTGATACCAGGGATGGCTGGGCTGTCATATGAGGAGAGACTGGATCAACTGGGCCTTTATTCACTGGAGTTTAGAAGGATGAGAAGGAATCTCATGCAAACATATAAGATTATGACGGGACTGGACAGGATAGATGCGGGAAGAATGTTCCCGATGTTGGTGAAATCCAGAACCAGGGAACATTGTCTTCGGTTAAGGGGTCGGCCATTTAGAACTGAGATGAGAAGAAACTTCTTCACTCAGAGAGTTGTTAACCTGTGAAATTCCCTGCCGCAGAGAGTTGTTGATGCCAGTTCACTGGATATATTCAAGAGGGAGTTAGATATGGCCCTTACGGTTAAGGGGATCAAGGGGTATGGAGAGAAAGCAGGAAAGGGGTACTGAAAGAATGATTAGCCATGATCTTATTGAATGGCGGTGCAGGCTCGAAGGGCCGAATGGCCTACTCCTGCACCTATTTTCTATGTTTCTATGTTTCTATGTGTAGGACGGTTGATGAACAGTGGTGTACATTTAAGGAGATATTTCACAACTCTCAAGAAAAATATATTCCAGTGAAGAGGAAAGGGTGTCAGAGAAAAGATAGCCACCTGTGGCTAACTAAAGAAATAAAGGTCGGTATCCAATTAAAAACAAGGGCATACAAACTGACCAAAACTAGTCGGAGGACAGAAGACTGGGAAGCTTTTAAAAACCAGCAAAGAACGACTAAAAAAAATGATTAAGAAAGGGAAGATAGACTCTGAAAGTAAACTAGCACAAAATCTAAAAACAGATAGCAAGAGTTTCTACAGGTATATAAAAAGGAAAAGAGTGGCTAAAGTAAATGTTGGTCCCTTAGAGGACGAGACCCGGGAATTAGTAATGGGGAACATGGAGATGGCAGAAACTCTGAACAAATATTTTATATCAGTCCTTACGGTAGAGGACACTAACAATATTCCGACAGTGGATAGTCTAGGGGCTATAGCGGGGGTGGAACTTAACACAATCACAATCACTAAGGAGGTGGTACTCAGTAAGATAATGGGACGAAAGGCAAATAAACCCCCTGGACCTGATGGCTTGCATCCTCGGGTCTTGAGAGAAGTAGCGGCAGGGATTGTGAATGCATTGGTTGTAAGTTACCAAAATTCCCTGCATTCTGGGAAGGTCCTAGCAGATTGGAAAACTGCAAATGTAACACCCCTATTTAAAAAAGGAGGCAGACAAAAAGCAGCAAACTATAGACCAGTTAGCCTAACGTCTGTGGTTGGGAAAATGTTGGAGTCCATTATTAAAGAAGTAGTAGCAGGACATTTGGAAAAGCATAATTCGGTCAGGTAGAGTCAGCATGGATTTATGAAGGGGAAGTCATGTTTGACAAATTTTCTACAATGCTTTGAGGATGTAACGAACAGGGTGGATAAAGGGGAACTAGTGGATGTGGTGTATTTGGAATTCCAGAAGGTATTTGACAACGTGCCACATAAAAGGTTACTGCACAAGATAAAAGTTCACGGGGTTGGGGGTAATATATTAGCATGGATAGAGGATTGGCTAACGAACAGAAAACAGAGAGTCAGGATAAATGGTTCATTCTCTGGTTGGCAACCAGTAACTAGTGGGGTGCCGCAGGGATCAGTGCTGGGACCCCAACTATTTATAATCTATATTAACGACTTGGAGGAAGGGACCGAGTGTAACATAGCCAAGTTTGCTGACGATACAAAGATGGGAGAAAAAGCAATGTGTGAGGAGGACACAAAAAATCTGCAAAAGGACATAGACAGGCTAAGTGAGTGGTCAAAAATTTGGCAGATGGAGTATAATGTTGGAAAGTGTGAGGTCATGCACCTTGGCAGAGAAAAAAATCAAAGAGCAAGTTATTATTTAAATGGAGAAAGATTGCAAAGTGCCGCAATACAGCGGGACCTGGGGGATCTGGGGGTACTTGTGCATGAAACACAAAAGGGGAGTATGCAGGTACAGCAAGTGATCAGGAAGGCCAATGGAATCTTGGCCTTTATTGCAAAGGGGATGGAGCATAAAAGCAGGGAAGTCTTGCTACAGTTGTACAGAGTATTGGTGAGGCCACACCTGGAATACTGCGTGCAGTTTTGGTTTCCATATTTACGAAAGGATATACTTGCTTTGGAGGCAGTTCAGAGAAGGTTCACAAGGTTGATTCCGGAGATGAGGGGGTTTACTTATGAGGAATGGCTGAGTAGGTTGGGCCTCTACTCATTGGAATTCAGAAGAATGAGAGGTGATCTTATCGAAACGTATAAGATTATGAGGGGCTTGACAAGGTGGATGCAGAGAGGATGTTTCCACTGATGGGGGAGACTAGATCTAGAGGGCATGAGCTTAGAATAAGGGGCCACCCATTTAAAACTGAGATGAGGAGAAATTCCTTCTCTCAGAGGGTTGTTAATCTGTGGAATCCGCTACCTCAGAGAGCTGTGGAAGCTGGGACATTGAATAAATTTAAAACAGAAATAGACAGTTTCTTAAACGATAAGGGGATAAGGGGTTATGAGGAGCGGGCGTGGAAGAGGAGCTGAGTCCATGATCAGATCAGCCATCATCGTATTAATTGGTGGAGCAGGCTCGAGGGGCCGTATGGCCTACTCCTGCTTATTTCTTATGTTTTCTTATATTCTTAAAACCTATCCCTTCCATGGATCTTGCATCAACTACCACAAGATAAATACAGGTGAGGAAAACTTATCTCAGCTCCCTCACCTAGCAAATCCTAAAGCCCAAGAACATCCAACTACCTCAACTGCCTCCAAAGTTTTTGCTGTTACTACCCTACAACCTCAAGTGCTCTGTGGGTAAAGAAGCTAACATCAGTCCTAAATACCAATGTATTTAACTCATCGAGGGGATGTTCTGTAAAATGCCTCTCTGCCCAACAAAGGTAGTTAAAAGAAACTGTGGGACTCTAGGCAAAGTCAGGCGGAGAGTCACCACGGAGCAGTCCCCCGGCAGATTTCAGAGTAACGCGGGTGGTTCCAAGAGCAGGCTTCTCATTGTTTGTTCTCAGACTGGGATGCATGGTGGAGAAGACCTTTATAGGAAAGCAGTGGAGAAAATGGCAAGAAAGAAAGAAAAAAATCTTACATTTAGTAAAATTGATTCGTCTATTGATGGGGCTCACTCCTTTCACCTGCACTGAGTTTATCTCGCTGAATACTCTTGTCAAACCACTGCAGTGTAACACAAGTCTTTTCATCTCATAATGGAGAGCTGTAAGTTCTTGAAAGCTTGTAAATTGCAAAACTGATAAAAATGATTAGACTGTAGCAATGAGCTGAAATCTCCCATGACATCCTCGTTCCAATCTGACTTGCGCTGATATGAGAGTGCAGACACTTGTACAGGTATACCTCAATAATAAAGTGGGAATTCAGTCAATCCTACTGCATGCAGTGTACTGAATGAACTGTTTATGGGCTAGACTTTCCTATCATTTTCAGCGGGTTCTCGGCTGTTTTTCCGCCCGGCGAAAGTTTCCCCCTTAGTTTTTTTTAGTGGTATCGTCCAAATCTGAAAAAGCCCGCCGGGACCAAACCGCCGACGTGCAATGTGGAAAAAAATCGCCAGGGCATAAGTTTGGCCTCAACGGAAGCCCGTCCAGATCGCCGAGGGAACCGCCCTGTAAAAGCTGCTTAAACAGTGCGGTAGGCGAGTACTCTGCAAAGAAAGGTAAGTTAAAGGTTCTTTATTTTTTTTTTTATTTTAAAACGGCGATTAGGTGTACAAATGTCTTGGGAATGTTTTTTACTTTTTTTTAAATTGATATCTTTTTTTAAGTTTTCCCCTCTCCCTAGGCCCAACCGTAGCCCCGGACTAAATTTTAAATACTTACCGTCCATTCTGGTAAGAACCGTCCGTTTTACTTAGTTTCCCCTTAACCGCCGAGAACACTGCCGAGAATGAAGGTGCAATGCCCATTTTCTCACCAGGCGATTAGTTTTAATTATTTTTAACATCAAAGTGGAAATTCGCGCCAGCGGTATTCACCAAACGTTAGCGTTTATTCTGAGAGGGCAATCGGGCGTTGAGGGGCTCATAGGAAAGTCTAGCCCTGTATAATTATCTACATCATGCCTAAGTAATTGTTTTAAAGATTATTTATTGTACACTGATGTCGCGTGATACTGTTATGGCACTTCAGTGGATCCACTGGATGAGCAGCAATTTCATCTAGTTCAACATCAGGACAACTGGAACCATAATTTTTAGCTTCCACCACAAGCTCCCGACACTCACTACTGATTCTAGCCCTCTCCCGCACCACTGTCTCAGGCTGCAGCAGACTAGTTTCAATCTTGCCGTCCAATTCAACCATGACTTGAGCTTCGAAAACATAGCCTCTCCATCACTTGCATCTACGTAGCAAGCCAATTGTACAAGGCGGCTCACCACCACCTTCTCAAGGGCAATTAGGGATGGACAATAAATGCCGGCCCTGCCAGCGACACCCACATCCTGTGAATGGATTAAAAAAAAGTCTCCCACCTCTGTCGCTACCTCAGTCCATCAACCACTGAAACCTTCGCCCAAGCCTGTGTCACCTCTCGACTCGACTATTCCAATACTCTCCTGGCCACCCTCCGCCTTCCATAATTTCAACTCATCTTAAACTCTTCTGCCCATATACTATCCCGCACTGTCCCACTCAGCCATCACGCCAGCCTTGCTGACCTACACTGATTCTCCATCCCGCAAAATGTCAAATTTAAATTCTTGTGCAGGTGAACAACGAATGCTCCAATCCAATATCTAGGCTGTAGAGTCGACCTATGTTAGTATTCTGATGAAGTGGGATTAGGGGAGGGGAATAATTAGACTACATTTTGCAGACATAATTTAATCCCTATTTTAAACTCATATTTACTTATTTTGACATTATACTTTGATTTATTATTATAAAGTATAAAACATATGGCAAATTGTGAAACAGATAAGTAGAGCTGGTTGGGGCATAGGAGTTTCTCTGCAGTACAGGCCGAGGAGCTGAGAGATGAAAAATATGAACTGCCACAGCATCACCACTGGCGGGAGAATGTAATTACAATGTGACAAGTTGACATAGGAAGTTTCCATTATAAAAGTGGACATAGGAATTTGGTAAAAGTTGACAAAAAAATGTAACAAAACGTGACAATAGGGAATAAGATTTTGAGGACAGGAGGTGCATTCAAATGAAGATATGTAGGAGTCGAGTTTCCGCTTTGGGTGCCACCGGCAATTGCGCTGGTTTTCAGAAGTGAAGTTATGGTTCACGTTTCCGATCAAATTTGCATAATCACAAACGTAAAACCTTCCATGAACCAGCAACACTGGGCAGCGTAATAGAAACCAATTTGTTTTTTTCCCATCTATTAAAAATATTAATTGATGCATTTAAGAGTAGTTTTAGTCATACAGTTGAAAATGGATTTATCTCAACAACAACTTGTATTTATGGAGAGCCTTTAACATAGTGAAATATCCCAAGGAGCTTCACAGGAGGATTATGAGATTAAAAAAATTTGACACCGAGCTGCATAAGTAGAAATTAGCTACGGTGACTAAAAGCTTGGTCAAAGAGGTATTTTTTAAGAAGTGTCTTGAAGGAGGAAAGAGGGGAGGAGAGGTTTATGGAGGGAGTTCCAGAGCTTGGGGCCTAGGCAACAGAAGGCACGGCCACCAATGGCCGAGCAATTATAATCGGGGATGCTCAAGAGGGCAGAATTAGAGGAGCACAGACATCTCAGCGGGTTGTAGGGCTGGAGGAGATTACAGAGATAGAGAGGGGCGAGGCCATGGAGGGATTTGAAAATAAGGATGAGAATTTTGAAATCGAGGCACTGCTTAACCTGAAGCCAATGTAGGTCAGTAAGCACAGGCTGATGGGTGAGTGGGACTTGATGCAAGTTAGGACAAGAGCAGCCAAGTTTTGGATCATCTCTAGTTTAGGCAGGGTAGAATGTGGGAGGCCAGCTAGGAGTGCTTTGGAATAGTCAAGTCTAGAGGTAACAAAGACATGGATTAGGGCTTCAGTAGCGGATGAGGCAAAGGCAGAGATGGGCAATGTTACGGGGGTGGAAATAGGCTGCGGATATGTGGTTGGAAGCTCATTTCGGGGTCAAATATGACATCAAGGTTGCGGACAGTCTGGTTCAGCCTCAGACAGAAGTTGGGGAGAGGGGTGGAGTTAGTGGCTAGGGAAAAGAGTTTGTGGCGGCGACTGAAAACAATGGCTTTGGTCTTCCCAATATTCAAATGGACAACATTTCTGCTCATCCAGAACTGGATGTTGGGCAAGCAGTCTGACAATTTAGAGTCCGGGAAGGGGTTGAGAGAAGTGGTAGTGAGGGAGAGCTGGGTGTCTTCAGCGTACATGTGGAAACTGACACTGTGTTTCACAACATATAAGATGGAGAGAGGGTGCAGGTGAGAGGGCTTTAGGTTCCTGAGGCATTGGGACAGTTTCTGGGGGAGGTGGGACCTGTACAAGCCGGACGGATTGCACCTCAACAGAGCCGGGACCACTATCCTCGCGGAAGGTTTTGCTAGTGCTGTTGGGGAGGGTTTAAACTAGCTTGACTGGGGGATGGGAACCTGAGAGTAGATTCAGTGGGGAGAGAAACAAAGCTGGAATTGGGCAGCAGAGAAGTAGAGATAGAAAGTGAATTTGGAAGACAAAGCAAACAAGGGCTGGAAAATAGACAAAAGGGTAGTTTGAGAATACTAAATGATATATACTTTAATGCAAGGAGTATAGCGAATAAGGCAGATGAGCTGAGAGCACAGATTGATACTTGGGAGTACGATATTATACCTATTCCTGAGAAATGGCTGAAAGGACAGGTATGACAGCTCAACATTCCTGGTTACAGGGTTTTCAGATGGGATAGAAATGGGGTAAAAAAGTAGAGGGGAGAGGGGGGGTCGCAGTATTGATTAAAGAAACAATTACAGCTGTGAGAGGGACGATATATCAGAGGGGTCATCAAACGAGGCCATATGGGTTGAATTAAAGAACAAAAAACAGGCGATCACACGACTGGGAGTGTACTAAAGACCCCCAAATAGTCAAAGAAGATTCAAGAAGCTGTAATGGAGGGGGATTTCAACTACTCTAATATTAACTGGGGAAAAGGTAGTGTGAATGGTACAGAGGGTGCGGAATTCCTAAAATGCATTCAGGAGAACTTCTTTAGCCAGTATGTAACAAGCCCAACAAGGCATTAGCGGTTCTGCACTTGGTTTGGGGAAATGAAGAGGGGCAGTTGGAAGGGGTATCAATGGGAGTACATTTTGATGAGCAAGAGGATAACTAGAGAAAGAGTGGGACCTATTAGAGACCGTAAAGGAAATCTGTGTGTGGAGGGGGACGACATGGGTATGATTCTTAATGAATATTTGGCGTCTGTTTTCACAAAAGAGAGGAGCGATGCAGATTTTGCAATGAGGGAGGAGGAGTGTGAAATATTAGATGAGATAAACATAGTGAGAGAGGAAGTATTAAAGGACTTAGCAGCTTTGAAAGTGGATAAATCCCCAGGCCCAGATGAAATGTATCCCAGGTTGTTAAGAGAAACAAAAGAGGAAATAGCAGAGGCTCTGACCATCATTTTCCAATCCTCTCTGGCTACAGATGCAGTGCCAGAGGACTGGAGGACTGCTAATGTTGCACCATTGTTTAAAAGGGGAGAAAGGAATTGACCGAGTAATTACAGGCCAGTCAGCCTAACTTGGTGGTGGGAAAATTATTGGAAAAAATCCTGAGGGTCAGGATAAGTCTTCATTTGGAAAGACATAGATTGATCAAGGACAGTTGGCATGGATTTGCCAAGAGAAGGTCATGTCTGACTAACTTGATTGAATTTTTTGAGGAGGTAACCAGGAGGGTCGATGAGGGCAGTGTGTATGATGTAGTGTATATGGATTTTAGCAAAGCTTTTGATAAGGTCCCACATGGCAGATGGTCACGAAAGTAAAAGCCCATGGGATCCAGCGCAAAGTGGCAAGTTGGATCCAAAATTGGCTCGGGGGCAGGAAGCAAAGGGTAATAGTTGCTGGGTGATTTTGTGAATGGAAGGCTGTATCCAACGGGGTTCCACAGGGCTTTGTGCTGGGTCCCTTGCTTTTTGTGGTATATATCAATGACTTGGACTTAAATGTTGGGGTACAATTAAGAAGTTTGCAGATGACACTAAAATATGCTGTGTGACTGGTAATGAAGAAGAAAGCTGTGGACTGCAGGAAAATATCAATGTACTGGTCAGATGGGCAGAACAGTGGCAAATGGAATTCAATCCGGATAAGTGTGAGGTAATGCATTTGGGGAGGTCTAATGAGGCAAGGGAATACACATTAAATGGTACAACACTAAAAAGTGTAGAGGAACAAATTCTGACGGGTTTAGACAGGTTAGATGCAGGAAGAATGTTCCCAATGTGGGGGAAGTCCAGAACCAGGGGTCACAGTCTAAGGATAAGGGGTAAGCCATTTAGGACCGAGATGAGGAGAAACTTCTTCACCCAGAGAGTGGTGAACCTGTGGAATTCTCTACCACAGAAAGTAGTTGAGGCCAATTCACTAAATATATTCAAAAGTCCTTACTACTAGGGGGATCAAGGGGTATGGCGAGAAAGCAGGAATGGGGTACTGAAGTTGCATGTTCAGCCATGAACTCATTGAATGGTGGTGCAGGCTCGAAGGGCCGAATGGCCTGCTCCTGCACCTGTTTTCTATGTTTCTATGTAACAAAGGGACCTTGCAATGTGGTTCCACAGATCCCTGAAGTTAGCAGACCAGGTAGATAAGGTAGTTAAGAAGGCATATATGGAATACTTGTCTTTATTAGTCAAGGCATGGAATGCAAGAGCAAGGAGGTTATGCTTGAACTATATAAAACACTGGTTAGGCTGCAGCTGGAGTTCTGTGTGCAGTTCTGGTCACCACATTATAGGAAAGATGTGATTGCACTGGAAAGGGTGCAGTGAAGATTTACAAGAATGATGTTTGGACTGGAGAATTTAGGCTGGCTATGAGGAAAGATTGGAGAGACTGCGTCTGTTTTCTTTGGAACAGAGAGGCTGAGGGGAGACCTGATTGAGGTGTATGAAATTATGAGGGGCCTGGACGGAGTGGATAGGAAGGACCTATTTCCCTAGGCAGCGGGGTCAACAAACAGGGCCATAGATTTAAAGTAACTGGGGGGAGGTTTAGAGGCGATATGAGGGGAAATTTCTTCACCCAGAGGATGGTGGGGATCTGGAACTCACTGCCTGAAAGGGTGGTAGACACAGAAACCCTCACCACATTTAAAAGATACCTGGATGTGCACTTAAAGTTCCGTAACCTACAGGGCTATGACCAAGAGTTGGAAAGTGGGAGTAGACTGGATAACTCTTGGTTGGCTGGCGTGGAAACGATGGGCCGAAATGACCTCCTTCCGTTCTGTAAATTTCTATGATAAGCATTTTTAAGAAGAGTATTTAATCCACCTGCTGTGAGTAACCTGATTTCAAATCACGGAAAGTGATGGAACCATTTACTAGTTTAATTGATGTACACTAGTCAGTTTCTTGGTAAATTAAGTACTTAAAACTTTTTTAAAAATGTGTCTCCTAGTGTTTTCGTATCGAAAAAAAAGTTCAATTTGAAGAGCCTCCTCAAAGGCCCGTAAGTGGGCACAATCGGCTGCAACTCGCCATGCTGATAGTTTCGATCTGGGGGCTGTGGCCAGTTTTGTGGGAGGGGTCAGCTTCAAACGCACTGCATCTTACACTAGCGTTAAAGTTTGCGGAAATCCGACTGTTGTTTGCCCTACCATGCGCTTAAAATTCCTTGATCTTTTACATTGGTTTGGCTGATTTAAGGCGAATTGCGCTGGTAAAACCGACACAAACTAGCAGAAACTCTAGGTCATAATATGTTATCGATACCTAGTTAAAAATTTACAATGTGGAACGTTGGAGCAGTGACCAGCTGCCTTCATATAGTTTGGGTGTTCGGTAATAGTGTTTTCATAATTTACGGGAAAAAAAGATTTGAAAGATAAAATTATTCTCCCTTCCTCACGCTCTGAGCCTCACGTTTAATTTATTTTCCCCAAAACATCTTTATTTAGATAGGCAGCTTGAACGTGTCGGGGGTTGTGTAACGTGCTTTTAATGGAAGCTCACTGTGTCGGTGAGAGCAGACAGAATCTCAGGCTCGCTCATCTTTGAGTTTGCTCAGGGCAGGAGGTAAGGAATAAATACACATTTCAATTCCTTGCCTTGTACCTGCTCCTGCGGGAGCCCGGCAAGGTCAGGGAGGCGTTCCACTTTCTCTGATGCCAACGAGGAATACACCCTGTGTGTTGCGCGTGCTGTGAAGGCGAGGCAACTGAAACATGTGTAACAAAACACAATTCCAGCTCACAGTCTCCTCTTCTCCAGCAGTTTCTGGAGTGATAGCCCAAAAGTTATCGCTCCAGTAACATCTGGAGCAGAGGAGACTACAAGCTGGCCCTCATTATACACGGTGACGAAGGAGTTCACACACTGAGACACATAAATTGAAAAATGAGCTTAATGGCAAGTAGGAAAGTCAGGTGGAACTTTGTGCACTAAAGGGTAATAGAGCTGACAGGGAAGGTTAACGAAGCAGACATTGCAAGTCGGTTCAATAGCAATCGGTTGAGTTCTGGAGAAGGAAGGGATTTTTTTCCCTTTAAATTAAAGGTGCATAACGCGCATGACACAGTGCTTGGCAAAACTTTTCAGGATTTCTACAGACGACGCAGTGCTGCAAATCCCACTGAACCGTATCATTGCGTCACTTGTACTGGGGGCCATTGAAACAACAGCGACTCATGGCACGGGGAGTCAGTGTGCTGAATCCGCACGTAATGCTCCAAAGGTAAACAGACCAGCCTCTTTCCACACATAGGTTGCCAACTTTGGGTAGACGTATTCCTGGAGGTTTTTTCACCTGACCTCCCACCCCGCGCCATTGGTCGCCCGACATGTTCATGCTCACGGTGCCCCGCCTTCCCACACCAATTGGAAACTGAATAGACTCATTATCCGATCGGATGCTTCTTGACTGTCACTCAGCCTTTTTTTTTCTCCCATGTCCAATATTTGTATAACTAGTAAACGGAAACACCATTTTTTTTTTATTGCCCCTGTGACTTTTCTCCTGGTTCTGCTCTCAGCGGTGTCCTGCAGGCTCCAGGGCAATCCTGGAGGGTTGGCAACCCTAACCACGCATGGTGTCAACAGAGGATCTGTGCCGGGGTCCGACAGGCCAGCCGGCAACGCACTGGAACCGGAGTCTCACTGATCTCTTGTCAGTCCCACCAGGCCAGACACGCATCTCGTCACATCGCTGCCCATCTCCCAAACGCACAGCACACCACGCTTGTACAATGCTTTCGACTGAAGAAATAAATCATTTTAATCAGCAGAAAATAAACGCAGTGCCGACTATAACATTGCACCAGGGAAGTTCTGCATGGCTGAGAGGAGAAACAGCATTATTCAACATCGTCCCCGTCATGTACCAGACCATTTGACTCTGATGCTCGGGACTAAACGTGAAAAAGCTTCGATTTTCTTTTGCAACCCGAGAATATTAGTAGGATTTTTTTTTTGTGCTTGGCAAGGTGGAGAATAGAATGTACCCCCACCCACCCCCCTGCACCCTGCCCACATCAGCCACAATCAACTCCATTTACTTTGTCCCTTGAACCATTTCCCGGTTAGAGCTCGCACAGATTAGATGTGTGTCAAAGCTCTCTCTATTCTGCCCCAGCAACATGCCTTAACCTTTGCTTCACAAAAGCATCCCATGCTACCCCAGTGCAATACCTCCATTTTCCGCAGCATGGGTCCCTTGGCAAAGTTGCCGGCTTATCGCCATTTGTGTTCAGTGGCCTTGGAACTGGATCAGGCCCGCCCAAATTCATCGCATTAATACTGTTGACCACCAACAGCCGCAGCTCCCAGAAGTGAAAGGTCGGTGTGCTAACTGGCCGTCCCCGGGGAGATCTAATTTCTATTCGCACTGGCGTTGCTCGGCACAAATGCCACAAGAAGGTAGAATCATGAGGCAGGCGTAGAGTTTCTGCCAATTAACCCAGTTTTCAGAGCTCTCAGCATTGTCAGCAAGCAGAATATTTCCAGCCTAATGCACGTCAGTAAGGTTTTGGTGTGCTAACGTCTCCTGATTCAGTCGCAGCACAAGTGATTAAATTCCTTCTGGCACGACGATATAAAAAAAATAGGGACATAGTCTTTTTTTTGTTCGATTCATTTGTGCTGTCAAACACAGGGTGCAATACTATAAATTGAGTTCAAACACATTGCCGTATTATGTACGTGTAAGCTCATTGTGTGAATAAAATAAACGTTGCCGCACACTGGTAGATGCTGACCCTTTAATCAGTTGAACTCCAGATGAAAGCACCATCCTGATCTAAACATCGCATTTCTTCAAAACATTTCTTCAAAACATTTTTTTTAATTGAGAAGTCTCACTTCAATTAAGAATCAACTTGTGCAACCATCATTTTTATTCTATCCAATTTTGTCCTTTGTTCCCCCTTTCCATCATGAAAACAGTGACTTATGCCAAGGTACGGTTTCTTTGGTGCTGATAGACACTGTAATATATGCACCTGCGAGTATGCTCACAGGTTTGTAGAGCTGTTACATTGTGAGTGGCTTAGCCAGTCACGTGATGCCCACAAGACTCAATAAAACCCCAGTCAGTTGAGCCTAGGTCAACCACGATAAGGTATGCAGTTGTGGGCCTAGTGGATGAACTGGTAATGTATAGTGTGATTGTTAAACCTTTGTTAATAAACCAACTTGTTCTTAATAGCAATGTGTTGCTATGAATTCTTAAGCAAAGAACCCATGAGGCAAATACATTACAGACCCGACTGACATTTTTTATATGTGAGCCAGTGTAGGGCGAGCCAAGATAATAGTATCCTCACCCAAGGTCCTCACACGTGCATCGCCTCCGGGCAAATATCACTGGCACCAGATTTGCTTTTCCCTGCCTAGCCCGAGAATGTCAATAGAGACCAGAATTCCAATGTGGGACCTTCCTGATCTTTATGGCTCAGTATTGCAGCATGGTATTCATACCCACTGAATCACTGGTGGAGCCGCATAACTATACAGTGAACCTGGTTAACAATAACTGTGTTGATATGGTGTTCCCCTCATGCTGTGTTATCCAGTGGACAGGTGAAATCTTCATTTAAGCACTTGCCTGGATGAGTGCAGCTCCAACAATATTCAAGAAGCTTGATTGGCACCCCATCCACCACCTTAAACATTCACTCCCTCCACCACCGGCGCACCGTGGCTGCAGTGTGTACCATCTACAAGATGCACTGCAGCAACTCGCCAAGGCTTCTTCGGCAGCACCTCCCAAACCCGTGACCTCTACCACCTAGAAGGACAAGGGCAGCAGATGCATGGGAACACCATCACCTCCACATTTCCCTCCAAGTCACACACCGTCCTGACTTGGAAATATATCATCTTTCCTTCATCGTCACTGGGTCAAAATCCTGGACCTCCCTCCCTAAAAGCACTGTGGGAGTACCTTCATAGAAACATAGAAACATAGAAAATAGGTGGAGGAGTAAGCCATTCGGCCCTTCGAGCCTGCACCACCATGCAATAAGATCATGGCTGATCATTCACCTCAGTACCCCTTTTCCTGCTTTCTCTCCATAACCCTTGATCCCTATAGAAACATAATACTGAGCTAATCTTGAGTAGGCCCCAATGAGGACTGCAGCGGCTCAAGAAGGTGGCTCACCACCACCTTCTCAAGGGCAATTCGAGATGGGCAATAAATGCTGGCCTTGTCAGTGACGCCCACATCCCAGGAATGAAAAAAATAAAGTTGAGAGTTCAACTGATGTCGGGGAGGATGGAGTGGGTGGGAGTGGGGGTGCAGAGCAGGGTGCACTTTTGAAATTTGTCCCTGAAATGGCTTCACGGCCAGATTCCCAGGTGAGCTAAACTTCCACCTCCACCAGGGGAGCAGCAGTAGGACTCTTTTCACTGGGCTTCTCGGTTGCCACAGCTCTGTCAGACCTCTTGGATGCCAATGCTGTGATGGACTCCAAACATATCGAGTACTTGCATCTTGCCCCGTCCCCTCCCAATCACTGGCCTTGTAAGGGGTGGATAGAGGATCCTCCCTTTATCAGGCCGCACAGGAACTCACAGAGCAGATCGAGCACCTGGATCTCCCGGAGTTATGGTGGGAGTGCAATGGGAGGGCCGATGATTTTTGCTTCAATCCCCCCCCATCCCCGCTCCCTCGCTCAGTGTCAGCATCAATAAATCCCAGGTCAAGTGTAGTTCACCCAGATGCAGAGGAAACATGCTCTGACATGTACCTCAGCCCCAACCTTAGGTGTACACCCTCTACTGTACCCATGTGATATTTGACACAGCAGCCTCTCTGAGTGAGATTGCCAATTAGTGCCAATTAGGGCAGTCCTTCCCACTGTAAGGCAATTGGAACTAGAATTTACAAAAGGATATACTTGCTTTGGAGGCAGTTCAGAGAAGGTTCACTAGGTTGATTCCGGAGATGAGGGGGTTGACTTATGAGGAAAGGTTGAGTAGGTTGGGCCTCTACTCATTGGAATTCAGAAGAATGAGAGGTGATCTTATCGAAACATATAAGATTATGAGAGGGCTTAACAAGGTGGATGTAGAGAGGATGTTTTTATTGATGGGGGAGACTAGAACTAGAGGGCATGATCTTAGAATAAGGGGCCGCTCATTTAGAACTGAGATGAGGAGAAATTTCTTCTCCCAGAGGGTTGTGAATCTGTGGAATTTGCTGCATCGGAAAGCTGTGGAAGCTGGGACATTGAACAAATTTAAGACAGAAATAGACAGTTTCTTAAATGATAAGGGGACAAGGGGTTATGGGGAGCGGGCAGGGAAGTGGAGCTGAGCCCAAGATCAGATTAGCCATGATCTTATTGAATTGCGGAGCAGGCTCGAGGGGCCTTATGGCCTACTCCTGCTCCCATTTCTTATGCCCTTATGTTCTTATGTAGAATTGGATTGATACATTTCACACAGATCTCTTAACAGCCATTTCATACCATCAATACCCAGATCCTACAGGTGCAAGACGACTGTACTACTCAGTTCTCCCTGAGCCCCCTTTAAGTGGGATCCAGCTAATGACATTCTCTCCCCAAACCAAAATATTCAGCAAATCAATAGGGTGTAACAAAACGCTAATACAGCCTGAAGTGTGGAGTGAGAAAGGGGTATGGAGTTCAGCAAACCTGCTGCTTCTAATAGATCGAGTTCAGTCTCGCTTGCACCAGGCTGTTCAATCCCCCTGAGCCAGGGTGAATATCTCCAGGAATAGCTGCCAGAATTCATCGCGACAACATTGGCTCTTGAAGGTAATTGAGCAAAAAACTCCAGCCATCAATAAATCTAATGTTAGCCACATCCATTATTCAACACTGGCAGGTTGCATTCCACACATACCCTGCCTGCCATTCTGAACGGGATGCTTTATCATTAATCTGCAGTTGATCACCAGTGCCACACTTTTCCCCATAATCATTTCAATTCCAAGTCGAAATGATTGCAAGATCCACATTTTTTTTCCCCTCGCAAAATTGCATTCCCCTTCCAAAAATTTCAATTTCGCTGTCGTAATTTTCTGTTGTGAAGAAAGGGGGATGGGGGGGTGGGTGGGGTGGGGGGTGTCTCTCAGCCCATAGTTGTTATGATATTACAATTATTGAGGATCTCGATCTCGGATTGCTTCCATGCATCATGGGATCTTACAGACGCATACTTTCATTTATAAAATGACTCAGCTATTCATTTCATTCCTTTTGCTGGAAGAACATCGATTTCTATTACTACATTTAATGGACATTAGATTGTGCAGTGCAATGAGAGTTTATTAATCTCATTTAACAAATGGATGGAAATGAAATATGACTCTGAAACAGAGCGTTGACAATTCATATAGAACACAAATTTGTACATGCAAACATTTAAAAATATATTTCACAATTACCCCGGTTAATGAATATTTAATACTTAGTGCAGCCAAGTATTCTTACAGTCGTAAGATAAAACCCACTGTTATTCGCCATCTCCAATCTGCCTCAGGCTAGTCATCCGTCTTCTCCAGTCAACTGTTCCTGTTTCAATTGTAATTGCTATTTCTGTTTTAAAAAATGCATGTATATATTTCTTGCCTATTTTTCTGCAGGTCCCCCCTCCCCAACAAGGAACTTGGAAAAGTAGTGAACGGTGAAGAGCTTAGTAGCAAGCTTCAGGAGGACATAGTCAGGCACACGTCAGATAACATTTAATGCGGACAAGTGTGAAGTGCTGCAGTTTGAGAGCAAGAATGAGGAGAGGGAATATGAGCTAAATGGTACAATTGTGAAGGAGGTGCAGGAAGAGAGAGACCTGGGGGTTGATACACAAATCTTTGGCAGGACAATTTGATAAAGTTTTTTTAAAAAAAGAAAGCACATGGTTTTATAAATAGAGACATTGCGTACAAAACAAGGAAGTTGTACTAAACCTCTATAAATCACGAGTGAGGCCCAAGCTGGAGTATTGTGTCCAATTCTGGCCATCACACTTTAGGAAGGCTGTCAAGGCCTAAGGAGCGGGTGCAGAAAAGATTTACTCGAATTATACCAGGATGTGGGATTTCAGTTATGTGGAGAGATTTAAAGAAGCTGGGATTGTTCCCCTTGGATCAGAGAATGTTACGGGGAGAGTTAATAGCATTTTTCAAAATTATGAGGGGTTTGATAGAGTATTTCTACTGGCAGGAGGGTTGGTAACCAAAGGACACAGATTTAACATCTTCTTCTTAGGCAGTCCCTCGGAGTCGAGATTTAAGATAATTGGCAGATGAAGCAGAGGCGACATGAGGAGAATTTTTTTTTTTTTACACAGCGAATTGAGGGAGTGCAGCGAAGGTTCACCAGACTGATTCCCGGGATGGCGGGACTGACATATCAAGAAAGACTGGATCAACTGGGCTTGTATTCACTGGAGTTCAGAAGAATGAGAGGGGATCTCATAGAAACGTTTAAAATTCTGACGGGTTTAGACAGGTTAGATGCAGGAAGAATGTTCCCAATGTTGGGGAAGTCCAGAACCAGGGGACACAGTCTAAGGATAAGGGGTAAGCCATTTAGGACCGAGATGAGGAGAAACTTCTTCACCCAGAGAGTGGTGAACCTGTGGAATTCTCTACCACAGAAAGTTGTTGAGGCCAATTCACTAAATATATTCAAAAAGGAGTTAGATGAAGTCCTTACTACTAGGGGAATCAAGGGGTATGGCGAGAAAGCAGGAATAGGGTACTGAAGTTGCATGTTCAGCCATGAACTCATTGAATGGCGGTGCAGGCTCGAAGGGCTGAATGGCCTACTCCTGCACCTATTTTCTATGTTTCTATGTTTCTATGTTATGATCTGGAATGTACTGAAAGGGTGGTGGGAGCAGATTCAATAGTAACTTTCTTATGTGTATTGGATATAGACTTGAAAGGGAAAAGAATTGCAGGGCTATGGGGAAAGAGCAGAGGAGTGGGACTAATTGGCGCGCTCTTTCAAAGAGCCGGCACTGGCTTGATGGGCCGAATGGCCTTCTGCTGTGAGAGTCTATGATTCTAGGAGTCAAAGCTGTAGCGGAACTAGGCAACCTCCAGTATCTTGCCGAGTATCCATTATTCATGCATAAACCTGGACGCCGAGTGTTGGCTGGCTATTTGACCTCAGTGGTGTAAGGAATTGTAGATTGGAAGAAATAATGAGACAAAAAAGTCTCTTCAGACTGGTGTTAGATGTGAAGGATTCATTCTATGGTACAATAGCTAAAGCTACTTGTTCAGCGTGAACATTAATAACTGATAACAAGCATCTGAAGGCCACGAAGGACCCGCCTGACTCCAACCTCGGGGGAATAAGGACAGGAGAGGTGGGCCTTCAGAAAGCATAAACGGGAAAGACATGTGGAGAGGACGGTTTCACCGAAGAGTTGACACAAAGAGCTCGACATATCCATAGGTTAAATAGTCCTGTCCATTATTTTATGCCAAGCACATCCATTATTTTATGCCAAACGTAGGTCCCCTGCAGTCAGAATCAGGGGAAGTCATAACGGGGAACAAAGAAATGGCGGACCAATTGAACAAGTACTTTGGTTCGGTATTCACGAAGGAGGACACAAACAACCTTCCGGTTATAAAAGGGGTCGGGGGGTCTAGTAAGGAGGAGGAACTGAGGGAAATCCTTATTAGCCGGGAAATTGTGTTGGGGAAATTGATGGGATTGAAGGCCGATAAATCCCCAGGGCCTGATGGACTGCATCCCAGAGTACTTAAGGAGGTGGCCTTGGAAATAGCGGATGCATTGACAGTCATTTTCCAACATTCCATTGACTCTGGATCAGTTCCTATAGAGTGGAGGGTAGCCAATGTAACCCCACTTTTTAAAAAAGGAGGGAGAGAGAAAACAGGGAATTATAGACCGGTCAGCCTGACATCGGTAGTGGGTAAAATGATGGAATCAATTATTAAGGATGTCATAGCAGTGCATTTGGAAAGAGGTGACATGATAGGTCCAAGTCAGCATGGATTTGTGAAAGGGAAATCATGCTTGACAAATCTTCTGGAATTTTTTGAGGATGTTTCCAGTAGAGTGGACAAGGGAGAACCAGTTGATGTGGTATATTTGGACTTTCAGAAGGCGTTCGACAAGGTCCCACACAAGAGATTGATGTGCAAAGTTAGAGCACATGGGATTGGGAGTAGTGTGCTGACATGGATTGAGAACTGGTTGTCAGACAGGAAGCAAAGAGTAGGAGTAAATGGGTACTTTTCAGAATGGCAGGCAGTGACTAGTGGGGTACCGCAAGGTTCTGTGCTGGGGCTCCAGCTGTTTACATTGTACATTAATGATTTAGATGAGGGGATTAAATGTAGTATCTCCAAATTTGCGGATGACACTAAGTTGGGTGGCAGTGTGAGCTGCGAGGAGGATGCTGTGAGGCTGCAGAGCGACTTGGATAGGTTAGGTGAGTGGGCAAATGCATGGCAGATGAAGTATAATGTGGATAAATGTGAGGCTATCCACTTTGGTGGTAAAAACAGAGAGACAGACTATTATCTGAATGGTGACAGATTAGGAAAAGGGGAGGTGCAAAGAGACCTGGGTGTCGTGGTACATCAGTCATTGAAGGTTGGCATGCAGGTACAGCAGGCGGGTAAGAAAGCAAATGGCATGTTGGCCTTCATAGCGAGGGGATTTGAGTACAGGGGCAGGGAGGTGTTGCTACAGTTGTACAGGGCATTGGTGAGGCCACACCTGGAGTATTGTGTACAGTTTTGGTCTCCTAACCTGAGGAAGGACATTCTTGCTATTGAGGGAGTGCAGCGAAGGTTCACCAGACTGATTCCCGGGATGGCGGGACTGACCTATCAAGAAAGACTGGATCAACTGGGCTTGTATTCACTGGAGTTCAGAAGAATGAGAGGGGACCTCATAGAAACATTTAAAATTTTGACGGGGTTAGACAGGTTAGATGCAGGAAGAATGTTCCCAATGTTGGGGAAGTCCAGAACCAGAGGTCACAGTCTAAGGATAAGGGGTAAGCCATTTAGGACCGAGATGCGGAGGAACTTCTTCACCCAGAGAGTGGTGAACCTGTGGAATTCTCTACCACAGCAAGTTGTTGAGGCCAATTCACTAAATATATTCAAAAAGGAGTTAGATGAGGTCCTTACTACTAGGGGGATCAAGGGGTATGGCGAGAAAGCAGGAATGGGGTACTGAAGTTGAATGTTCAGCCATGAACTCATTGAATGGCGGTGCAGGCTAGAAGGGCCGAATGGCCTACTCCTGCACCTATTTTCTATGTTTCTATCCCTAAAAAGAGACTTAAAGAGATATCAAAAGAGCTTTTCAGGGCAGACGGTGCAGAGAAGAGCTGTTCATGCCACCAACCGTCTGTCCAATTGGGACTAGTACCAGCTACTTGTCATAGTCGTATGACTACTATGTCTATCTTGATTGTGTGTTGTGTTTGACTATATTTGAATGCTCCTTATTAAAATGCTTTTATGACTCCTCAGACCCTTTGGGTAATCTGTGTGTGACCTGTGATCCTAATCTTGCAGTGGTGTCAGAAGTGGGATCACAGTGTTGGGAGTTGTAAAGTTCTGGGTTGGGGACCAGAGATACTTGGTCGACCATACGTGATTGTCGCTAAGACTGGGTCGGGAACTCAGTGAGAGAGAGAGGGAGTCAGATAGGTGAAATGTAACACAAAATGGTGGATGCTAAATTATCGAGAAAAAGTCACGAACAGTCTAAACAAGCAGGAGAGAGATTTGGAAATAACAAGGCAAAAAGATCTAAGCTGCATGCTAACCCATCTGTGAGCTCAGCAAAGGAAGGAAAAAAACTGGGACTTAGAGAATAAGTTGCTGAGACAACAATTAAAAAAAAAATGGAAAATGAAATCAATACGGAAGTTTTAGCTTTTGCGCTGAGAAAAATAAAATACAAGATTTGCTGAATGAAAGGTGTAATGTATGGACCTGTGAGTATGCTCGCAGGTTTGTGGAGCTGCTGATATGGAATTCTTCATCGGCGCCAAGCCCCAAAACCTCCTTCGGATGCCAGCGCCTCACAACTTGGGCCTCCTTTGGGAAATCCCCTCTGTGCCTTTCAGTTCTGCGGGGAGCGGATTCCTGTACGGGTTGCTCTTGCACACTCCCCACTTTGCCATCATCGTTTGTCGTCCGGACATGCCATGGCGTACCATCTTGCCATCCGGAGGAGGCGGGGATCCCTAATAGAGTGCTCTCTACATGGGAGTCCTCCCTTTATTTATTGGGGACTTGGCCTGGAGGGTGTTGCATGGGGCACTCCCGTGCAATCGTTTTTTAAGTCGGTTCACGGACTCCCAGGCTGTCTGTAATTTCTGCGGTCTGGAAGAGTCCGTGTTCCATGTTTTAATGGAATGTGCGAGGTTGCAGCCCCTATTCCAATATTTGAAGGGGCTGCTCCTTAAATTCTGGTTGCACTTCAGCCCTATGCTCCAGATCTTTGGGTGCCCTGTGCGGAGGGGAGCCGGCAAATCGGAAGGCATCCTCGTTGGACTGCTCCTGGGCATGGCCAAAGTGGCCATTAACTGGTCCAGGCAGCGGGCGGTCAAGGAGGTCGTTCAGCCCAACTGTCTGTCTCTCTTCTGCGGTTATGTTGGAGCCAGGTTGTATCTGGAGATGGAGCACGCGGTGTCCACCGGTACGCTCGCGGCCTTCCGCAGCGCCGGAGGGGCTGGTATGCATTATCACCCCAGGCAACCAAATTTTAATTTGATTTAAGGTTTCGTTAAAGATTAAAATTGTTAATTTGTGGGTTCTAGCGCCCTTGTCAAAAGGGGGAATTTCATTTAAGTTTCAACAAAAATAGTTGTAGAGCGGTTGAGTTGTGAGTGGCTGAACCAGTCACGTGATGTTCACAAGACTCAATAAAACCCCAGCCAGTTGGGTTCAGGGGATCCACGATGAGGGAGATGATTGGCAGCCTGTTGGATGAACTGGTAACGTGTTGTGTGATTGTTAAACCTTTGCTAATATACTAACTAGTTCTTAATAGCAATGTGTTGTTATGAATGATTAAGCAAAGAACCCACAAAGCAAGTGCTTTACAAAATGGCGACGAGGATAGATGAAATATTTGGTGAGAAGGTGCCTTTTATGAGAAGTAAATGCCAGTGGAGCACAATAAGGAGATATACCAGCAGCGTGATTTCCGAATGAGAGTCTGGTAGTACTATTGTTTTTTTGTGAGCGCCGTACAATGTTGAACTGACAAAAAGAGCTTGTGGAAAGCCATTTAGAGTCATTGAAAAGCAATTTAAAATTATTGAGAATGATTGATGGCTATTAAATTAAGAAGGCAATATGGGTGTGACAATGAGTTATGTCAGTGATTTAGGAACCTTTGACAAGAATAAGGAATCATTTACATCCTACAGTGAAAGATTGCAAATATTTTTTTTAAGAGCTAATGATGTCAATTAGTTCCCAGCAGGTGTGGCAAATTCACAAATAAGGAATCAAGCAGTGCATAAGAAGATGAAAGCTATTCTGTCAGTCATGATTGGTGCAGAGAATTATGATATCTTATTGTATTTGTTAACCCTGAGTAAAGTTAGGGATGTTTCATTCTCAGACATACTACAGATATTGAAGAATCATTTTGATTCACAGCTTTTAGAAATAGCGGAGAGCTATAAGTTCTCAATGAGAAACCAAAGACCTGATTAAACCATCAGTGAATACTTTGTTGCCATAAGAAAATTATCCCTACACTGCAATTTTGGAGCGTTCCTAGCTTGGCCTCTTCAAGATAAATTTGCATGTGAACTACGGATGAACACATCCAATTAAAATTGTTAGGTACGGATGATCTCTTTTTTGAGAAAACTTGCAAGATAGCCACCTCCATGGAGTTGGCAAAGAAAAATATGAAGGCATTTCATCCATTACCGGCAGTAGTAGTAGTTCACAGTCACCAGGCTGCAGAAACGCAGAAGAGGGTGAGCCCTAGTTGGAGGGAGAGTTATGAAACTAAGGAGAATAGATGTCATAGGTGTAATGGCAACCATACCGCACAACAGTGTCGGTTCAAGTGGGCAAGATGCTACCAGTGCCAAGCAAAGGGACACATTGCAGCCGCAGGTCAATCCAAGAACAGGCCCAACGATAATCAAAAACCTCACTGGGTGGAAACCGATCAGAACAATGTAGGTTTTGGTGTATATGCAGTGAAGGGCAAAGCAGTACATTCCTTATGTCAGGATTTCAGAACGTTAATACTGATTAATAATCAATGGATTAATATGACAATAGATACAGTGGCTGATTGCTCAATATTACAAGAATTTCAGGAGTATAGAATATAAAGCAGGAAATTTATGCTTAAGTTGTATAACACTTTGGTTAGGCCACAGCTGGAGTACTGCGTGCAGTTCTGGTCACCGCATTATAGGAAGGATGTGATTGCTTCCTATAGAGGGTGCAGAGGAGATTTACTAGGATGCTGCCTGGAATGGAGAATCTTAGTTATGAGGACAGATTGGATAGGCTGGGTTTGTTCTTATTGGAACAGAGGAGACCTCATTGAGATGTACAAAATATTGAGGGATCTGGACATAGAAACATAGAAACATAGAAAATAGGCGCTGGAGTAGGCCATTTGGCCCTTCGAGCCTGCACCGCCATTCAATAAGATCATGGCTGATCATTCTACCTCAGTACCCCATTCCTGCTTTCTCTCCATACCCCTTCATCCCTTTAGTGGTAAGGGCCACATCTAACTCCCTTTTGAATATATGTAACAAACTGGCTTGAACAACTTTCTTGGTAGATTATTCCAATCGTGGATTATTCCAATAGTGGATTGTAAGGGCCTATTTCCATTGGTGAAGGGGTCTATTATGAGGGGGCATAGTTTTAAGGTGGTTGGTGGAAGGTTTAGAGGGGATTTGAAGCGGGGGTCTTCTTTACGCTGAGAGTTGTGGATATCTGGAACTCGCTGCCTGGAAGAGTGGTGGATGCAGAAACCCTCACCACTTTTAAGAGATGGTTGGATGGGTACTTAAAGTGCCTTAACCTGCAGGGTTACAGACCTAGAGCTGGTAATTTGGGATTAAACTGGATGACCTTTTGTTGGACGGCGCAGATATAATGGTACGTACTGCAGAGAATAGAATACGGCCAGGGTGATCTCCTGGACTAGTTTTGATCGACTGGATGGGTCGGAGAGGAATTTTCCCAGATTTTTTCTCCCCAAATTGGCCTGGGTTTTTATCTGGTCTATGCCTCTCCCAGGAGATCACATGGCTCCAGTTGGGGTGGAGTGTAGAATATTTCAGTATAAGGGGTGTCGCAGTTGTGTGAGGCGGACTGGTTGGGCTGGGTACTCTTTGCCTTTCCCTCATTGTTCATAGGTTTATATGCAACCTTTAGGGCTGCTGACCAAGGGCCGAGTGGTTCTTTGTTGGTCAGCGTGGACACGATGGGCCAAAATGGCCTTCTTCTGCGCTGTAAATTTCTATGCTTCTATGTTTAAAGGTGAGCTCAGCAGAGCTGAAAACATATTCAGGGGAGAACTGCAGACGCTTGGACAAATGGAGTGTATAGCACAATACCAGGGGCAACAAGCAAGATTACCTATTATTATAGCGAAATACGTCAATCGGCCGACACATATGGGCAAAGATTGGCTGAGAGTACTTCGTTTGGATTGGTACAGCGTCTGTAGTACAGAAATGGTTAAGCCTCTGCTGGCGAAGTATGCTAATATGTTTGAGGACTCATACGAGGGCATCAAGGGATACAAAGCCCATATTCAGATTAGGTCGGATGTCAAACCTATTTGTTGTAGACCAAGGCCGGTACCATATGTATTAAAATTGCAGGTTGAGCGAGAGCTTGATGAGTTGGAGAAAAATTTAGTTTCAGTGAAGACGGATAGGAGTGACTGGGCCATCCCGTTACTTGTAGTTCCGAAGACAAACAAAACAGTACAGCTTTGTGGGGATTATAAAATTACCCTTAATCGAGCAGTTGATGATGAACAGTACCCTTTCTGAACATCATAGGACCTGTATACAAAACTGGCGGGAGTCAAAGTCTTCACAAAACTGGATCTCTCCCACGCCTTTGTTCAACTCAATGTTGACAAGGATAGTCAGCAATATCTGACAAACACACACAAAGGTTTATATTCATACACTAAGTTGCCCGATGGTATCAAGCCCTCACTAAAGATATTTCAGGCTACCATGGATCAGATCTTACAGGGAATGAATCACTCTTTGTGTAATCAAGATGATGTGTCAATAATCATTGGCACGGAGAGGGAAAACCTGGAAATCCTAGAAGTATTCAGATGGCTCAATGGCCATAAGCTGAAGCTGAAGGGGAGTGAATGTGCATTCATACAGTGTGAGGTGGTTTATCCAAGATTGTGGGTTGATGAAAATGGTTTCCAACCAGTTAAGGAGAAAGCGCAAGCCATCACGATGGCTCTGGCAACTATAAACTTTACTGAATTACAATCCTTTTTAGGCTTGGTCCAATATTAAGCTCATTGTCTTTCTGGACTTGCAATGGTGCTCGCACCACTCCATTATTTATTAAAGAAAGGGGTGCGTTGGATATGGGACAAAGAGCAACAGAATGCGGATGACACATGCAAGAGACGCTTGAGCAGTAATGCTCTTCTCGTCCATTATAATCTGACTCGTGAACTAAGACTAACGTGATGCCTCTGAGTATGGTGTAGGAGCAGTCGGACCGCAATGCGGATTCCGTCCACTAAGGGGCACAATGTACATGATTTTCACAGTGCGACAACTACAAGAGAAATGCAGGGAACAGGACCAACTCTTATACGTGACCTTCTTTGACCTCACAAAGGCCTTTGACATGGTCAACCGTGAGGGATTATGAAGCGTCCTCCTCCTGTTTCGGCTGCCCTCAAATGTTTGTCACCATCCTCTGTCTGCTCCACGATGACATACAAGCCATGATCCTAACCAATGGATCCATCACAGACCCAATCCATATCCGGACCCATGTCAAGCAAGGCTTCATCATCGCACCAACGCTCTTTTCGATCTTCCTGGCTGCAAAGCATCATCTCGCCATTCGCAAGCTCCCCGCTGGAGTGGATTTAAATTATAGAACAAATGGGAATCTGTTCAACCTCCACCGCCTCCAGGTCAGATCCCAGGTCATCCCATCCTCTGTCATTGAAGTACAGTATGCAGACGACGTTTGCGTCTACGCACACTCGGAGGCTGAACTCCAAGCCATCGACAACACCTTCACCGAGGCTTACGAGAGTATGGGCCTCACGCTAAACATCCATAAGACAAAGGTCCTCTACCAACCTGCTCCCGCCACACAGCACTTCCCCTCGATTATCAAAATACATGACGAGGCCTTGGATAGCGTGGACCATTTTCCATACCTCAGGAGCCTATTGTCAGCTTGAGCAGACATCGACGACGAGGTCCAACAAGCCTTCAGTGTGCCAGCGCAGCCTTCGGTCGCCTGAGGGAGAGAGTGTTTGAAGACCAGGACCTCAAATCTGGCACCAAGCTTATGGTCTACAGGGCAGTAGTGATACCCGCCCTCCTATATGGCTCAGAGATGTGGACGATATACAGCAGACATCTCAAAACGCTGGAGAAGTGCTTCCGCAAAATCCTTCAAATCCATTGGCAGGATAGACACACCAACATCAGTGTTCTCACTCAGGTCAACATCCCCAGCATCGAAGCATGGCCCACAATCGCCCAAAATGGAGGAAGTGCATCCGGGAGGGCGCTGAACACCTCGAGTCCCATCGCCGTGAACAAGCAGAAACCAAGCATAGACAGCGGAAGGAGCGTGCGTCAATTCAGGCTCCCCACCCATCCTTTCCTTCAACCACTGTCTGCCCCACCTGTGACACAGACTGTAGGTCCTGCATTGGACTCCTCAGTCACCTGGGAACTCACTTTTAGAGTGGAAGCAAGTCTTCCTCGACTCCGAGGGACTGCCTTTGATGATGATGATGAGGATGAGGAGGAGCAGTGATCAGCCATGTTATGGGCATGAAAGAACGGTTGCCTTTGTATCGCGTACGCTTAACAAAAACAAACAAAATGATGCCCAGATTGAGAAAGAGGCTTTGGCAATTATTTTGGTATTAAAAAGTTTCACCAGTTTCTTTTGGGATGCCAATTCACGCTAATAACCAATCACAAACCATTACTAGCTATTCTCGGCCCAAAGGTGGTAATTCCATCTTTGGGGCTTCCAGGATGAAAAGACGGGCTATTTTATTGCCTCAGTACGATTACAAAACAAAGTATCGCATGTCGAAGCAGAAGGCAGTGGTGGATGCCCTTTCAATATTGTCTCATGAAGATTCTGAAATTGGCCGCAAAAAGTCAATCTTCACTCTAGATGTCGTTGATAAGGACTTTCCAGTCACCACCTCTGTTATTGCAGAGCACACACAGAAAGATGCCACGTTACAGCGGGCCTATGAGCACACCCTGCGAAGGTGGTCTGAAGATCAGACGCATTGAGATGAGGGGATGAAGCCCTTTTATCATCATCGGCAAGAATTATCATGTGAGCAGGGATGTCTAAAATGGGGAGTGAAAGTAGTCATTCCCAGTGCAGTACGAGCCAAAGTCTTGACGGAACTTTACGCTCATAAGAACATAAGAACATAAGAATTAGGAACAGGAGTAGGCCATCTAGCCCCTCGAGCCTGCTCCGCCATTCAATAAGATCATGGCTGATCTGGCCGTGGACTCAGCTCCACTTACCCGCCCGCTCCCCATAACCCTTAATTCCCTTATTGGTTAAAAATCTATCTATCTGTGCCTTGAATACATTCAATGAGCTAGCCTCAACTGCTTCCTTGGGCAGAGAATTCCACAGGTTCACAACCCTCTGGGAGAAGAAATTCCTTCTCAACTCGGTTTTAAATTGGCTCCCCCGTATTTTGAGGCTGTGCCCCCTAGTTCTAGTCTCCCCGACCAGTGGAAACAACCTCTCTGCCTCTATCTTGTCTATCCCTTTCATTATTTTAAATGTTTCTATAAGATACTATCCCTTTCATTATTTTAAATGTTTCTATAAGCTCAGCATACTGGCATCATGGGCATGAAAACGGTGGCCCGAAGTTTTGTTTATTGGCCTGGGTTGGATAAAGACTTAGAAGTATTAAGTAAGTGTACTATCTGTCAAGGCTGCAGGACCATATGAGCTAAAATGGCGCTGCAAACATGGACTTGGCCAATGAGACCACTCCAAATGAGTACATATTGATGTTCGCAAGAGGGGCAGTGATAATTTTCTGGTTCTAATCGATAGCCATTTGAAATGGCTGGAAGTATGGCATATGGGGTCATCTACGACTACAGAGAGTACATTGGATGAATTGCGGGATATTTTTGCATGCCATGCCCTGCCCGAAGAAATGGTGTCAGATAATGGGCCTCAATTTCAGTCCATGCAATTTGCAAATTTTGCCAGACACAATGGTATCGAACACACGTTGGTAGCACCATATCATCCTACTTCGAATGGTGCAGCTGAAAGGCCGGTCAGGATTGTCCAGGAGGCTTTACAGAAACAAGTTCTACAGACTGGTTCATCGGTGAGCATGAAGCAGAGGTTGGCGAATTTTCTTTTCAAATACAGAACTATGCCCCATTCTACAACAAGGTCCACACCTGCTGAATTATTGATGAAGCATAGGCTGAGGACGTGTCTCAGTTTATTGCAACCAAACTTGTCTGATAAGGTAGAGAAGGCACAATCGGTGCAGAAACGTCATTATCATTCCGGTTCTAAAGAGCGGTGCTTTCAGAAGGGTGATCAGGTCAGAGTTCTCAGTCCGTCGAAAGGGGCAAATCCACGCAAATGAGACAATGGTACAATTATTCGGGTATGTAGCGCCAAGCAGTACTTGATCAAAATTGGGGAATACATCAGGAAGGTTTATGTGGATCAAATGTTTCTAGTGAGTGATGCACCTTCGGTACCACGAGTAGATGATTATGAGCCTGACTTGGATGATGATCAGAGTGAGTTGGCAGGTCCAAGTACTTCAATAGGCACAATGGTCAACATGTCCATATCCTCACCAGCTCAGATGCAGCTGATTGAAAGTGGCTCTGGGTACGGTACAATCTCGCAGAGACTCCGGGCTAGACTTTCCACTTAGATCACTATCGTCCAAAAAATGGGCGATATTCTGGCCTTAGTGATGTTTTACTTTTCAGGATCGTTGGAAGAGCGGCCATTTTTTGATTGCTACTTTTGGCTTTTTTGGGGGAGGGCAATAGCCTTAGCGATGTGGAATGTGCCTTGGCGATGTGGAATGCGCCTTGGCGATGTGGAATGCACCTTGGCGATGTGGAATGCACCTTGGCGATGTGGAATGTGCCTTGGCGATGTGGAATGCGCCTTGGTGATGTGGAATGCACCTTGGCGATGTGGAATGCGCCTTGGCGATGTGGAATGCGCCTTCACCTTGGCGATGTGGAATGCGCCTTGGCGATGTGGAATGCACCTTGGCGATGTGGAATGCACCTTGGCGATGTGGAATGCGCCTTGTCGATGTGGAATGTGCCTTGTCGATGTGGAATGCACCTTGGCGATGTGGAATGTGCCTTGGCGATGTGGAATGCGCCTTGGCGATGTGGAATGCGCCTTGGTGATGTGGAAGACGGCCTTTCTGCGCACGCGGGGTTTTTTTTTGCAAAGAAGGATTCCCGCAATTCGGGAGGTTAGGGGTCATCTGCGCATGTGCAGTAGGCAAAGGGAGGGAGAGATAGAGAGAGAAAGGAGCTTTGAGAAAGAGAGACAGAGAAAAACCAGTTGAGATTAAAATCTGAATACTTTACAAACCTTTACCATGTCCCAGCACGAGTCCGCAGAGAGTGGGCAGGATGTGGAGGGGAGAAGGAGGGCAAAGCCCTTTTCTGATGGGGCCAACGAGGCTCTTGTGAATGAAGTCCACAGCCGGTGGGGCCAACTAACCTGAGGTGGGCGTGGGAAACCTCCACCCTGAGCTTATAGAAACATTTGGAGTGACATTGCGGGCACTGTGTCCCTGGTGTCCCACAAGCCCAGGGGATCGGACCAGTGCCACAACAGCCTGGTTGCATTGGCAAGAGTAAGTATTAAATAGATTTTAAATTGTAATGATCCACAGAATATGTAAATGTGCCGGATTGAAATTAAGCTGGTTATTCTTGCGTAGATTCCCTGCTAAGATCTGGACAGGGTTCCGAACCTGCGCCCTTTAATAATTTTGGCACCGTCTCCTTTTGGATTACGTTGGTGGATGGGGCACGACTGAGCAATGAGGGGGTCCGATCACCTTTACCCAGACTGTGTCAGTCTCTCTGGCTGCTGTCACTTACACAGTGAGACAGCCTGGACTCGGGGAGATCTGCCCTGGCTCACTGTCTGCCCTGGGACACTTTGGGACATTAGCTCCATTCATTGCCGAGCTCACCCACCCCGGCCCCCCCCCACCCTCCCTCCGGGAGCCCTTCATGGAGATTGTAGTTGAGATATTTGGTGTCAAGCATTAGTTCCTAAACATGATCTTATGAAATATTTTCTCGAACGCAGATGTTATAACCATGCATCCATTGTGGATACAAACCGTATTAGCATATAATGTTGGAATCTGTTGTCTTTCTGTAATAGTACCTAGTCAGTTAGCTTATGCCATGCTCTTGTCACATTTGCAGAGGAAGATATCTAAGAATTATGCAGAGCAGAGGGGCACCGGAGGAGGCCCTGCTAACATAACCATGCTCAGCGGCTTGGAGGAATGTACTGCAACAGTAGTGGGCAGCCACAGTCGCTCTGCCACCCGTGGTGGTGCAGATCCCGTTGTTGCACCATGTCAGTAATGTGTAAAGCAGTGGCAAACCAGTGGTAACGGCATTTCATTATAATATATGAATGATGCCATGTCATGCATGCAGCTTCTGTACTACTCTCAGGTTAACAACATAAGAACATAAGAAATAGGAGCAGGAGTAGGCCATTTGGCCCTCGGGCCTGCTCCGCCATTCAATAAGATCATGGCTGATCCGATCGTGGACTCAGCTCCACTTCCCCGCCCGCTCCCCATAACCCTTTACTCCCTTATCATTCAGAAATCTGTCTATCTCTGCCTTAAATATATTCACTGATCCAGCCTCCACAGCTCTCTGGGACAGTGAATTTCATAGATGTACTACCATATGATGTGTGACGTCTCTTGTTCACATTTATTGCAGTAGTGTTGCTCCTCCTACGTATGCCAGCGCAGCGCAAGAATTCTCACGTTTATCCTTCTGTTCTAATAAGCTCAATAATGTTTTGCAGGTCCCCAGACTCCGCAGGCGCAAAGAGAGGCCACACCTGTCGCCTTACAGGTGGTCATCACCATGGGTGCAGAGGACAGCACGGAAGGAGAGGAGGAGGAGGAGACCACTGAAGACGATGATCCTGTGGCCACGTCGTCATTGACGGATGAAGTAGCGGGGCCAAGCGGCTTGCAGCAGGCGACTCCAAGGCGTACAGTGCCCACGCCGACCCCGTGGAGGTTGAGTCAGCGAGGTAGGCACGTGCTGCGATGGGCAAATCCTGATGAGGACATGGTCACACTGTCCAGGGAGAGCGTCGACATCGGTTGAGGGCTCCTCCAGGCGATTGGTGGGTTGACCGGGAACATTGCCGCAATGTCCGCCCGAATATCGGAGGGTATGGAGCGCAGAGTTGTGGCAATGGGCCAAACGACCGCCGCCGTCCATGCCTTGCAGTATGCGATAGTGTCGGGAGACGGCACTGCACCCCAAGGTGCCGTCCCATCAACCACCCGGACAGATGCGGGTCAGGAGGAAGAACTTCCTTCTCCTCCTGCCACTGAGGGGCTGCTGCCAATGTCAACCCCGCCCCCACAGCAGCAGGCCTTGAGGTCCCCTGCTGCAAGATGTATTGGTCCCATTACTCGGGGATTAAAACGGGGGGGGGGGGGGGTTACAACACGGAGGGGTAAAGGATCTGGAGGGAAGTGTGGCCGCAGGTAGGGAAGTTGCGGGGGGGGTGGGGGGGTTGTTACTTGTTATTAATTGTTCTGTTGTGTTGTTTTGAAAATATTGTTGAATGTTCAGGGTGGGGGGTGGGGAGGGGGTGTATTATATATTCTCAAAATTTCTATTCCATTATTAAATTAATTTATTTAATTTTACAATTGTCCTGAAGTGTCTTTTAATAATGTAAGGTAAAACATGAATATAATGGTTGGAAACAATGGCCATGGCCAGGCCAGCCGAGGCAATGATGAAACTTAAAGCAACTGTAACTGTCACCAATGTAAGTTCACGCAAAGCGTTCATTTATGAACTGCTAACGCAAGAAATTTGCAGCTGAGTAACTCCCACGGGGCTTTTCCAGTCTTGCGGGGGGGCGGGAGCGTGGGGGCGTGGGTTCATCGCCAGGCTGATTGTCCATTCCGAGGTCCTTGTCTTCCGCCTCCCCTCTCCTGAGGTGGACCAGCGGTCCCATCTGGCAATTGTTGTCCTCTCCTTATCGCTAGGTTATGCAACATGCAGCACATCACAATAAACTCAGCGACCTGCTCAGGGTGGTATTGTAGGTTGCCTCCTGAGTGGTCCAGACATCTGAAGTGCTGCTTAAGAACTCCAATTGTCTTTTCCACGACATGGTTTTCATTGTAGTGCATCTCGGCTTCCATCTGGGGTTTAAACAAGGGGGGTCATGAGCCAGCTGGCAAGGCCATATCCTTTATCCCCCAGCATCCAACTGTGACCTTGTGGCTGACTGTTAAACAGGTCAGAGACAGTGCTCTCATGCATGATGTGCGCATCATGGATGCTGCCTGGCAAATTTATATTTACTGCCATGATTATTTGGTTGTGGTCGACAATGAGCTGCACATTCAGAGAGTGGAATCCCTTTCGGTTCCGAAACACCTCCGCAGTCTGTAAAGGGCGATGTGAGTGCAGTCTATTGCTCCCTGCACCTTGGGAAAGTTTGCTATTCTCGAGAAACCCAAAGCCCTCCCTGGTCACAGGGAAGTTTATAAATTCCATCCGGCGAGCGTAAAGGGCTTCAGTCACCTGTCGAATGGAGCAATATGTGGTGAGCTGAGAGATACCGCAAATGTCGCCGCTGAGGCCTGAAAGGAGCCTGATGCAGAGAAGGAACGTGCCGCAGTAACCTTAACCACAATGGGCAGTACAGTCCTGATGGTGCTGGTAGGCTGCAGATCACCCTTGATGAGCTGGCATATCTCACTGATGACCTCCTTTCGGAAGCGCAGCCTCCTAAGGCACGTGTTATAGGACAAGTTCAGGTATGATCGCTTTTCCCTGTAAATGCATTGGTTGTAAGGTCTCCTCCCTCCTTTGATTGGGCACATAATGCTCTTCAATATACCTTCTCTCATCTTCAGTCTGCAGCATGTGATTAGTGACCAATACTGGTACAGAAATTACAGGCCCCATCACTATAAATTGGTATAAATGCCCTAAATCTGTCCTCAACAGATACAAATGTGATTAGGTGATTGCCAAGTCAAAAAGGCCCTTAAAATCACTCACAAATTGATTCTCCTCATAAGCACTTGTTGAAGCAGCCTTTCAGATCCTCCAATGTTCAAAATGGCATCCGTAGGGCCGAGTACTGGCGAATAGTGGTGACTTAAGGTCAGGTGAGAGCAGCTTTTCTCCAGCGATCTTGCCGGCGATGTGTGGGCGATATGGCGGAAGTTGCGGTCGGTGATCATCTCGGCGATAGCCTTAGGCTAGGCGATGCAGCACATTCATGTGTGCCGAAAGTTGGGCCGGCGATTAATGGGCGATGTTCTGGCCCACCTTTACACTTTTCAGCAAAAATGGGCGATAGCCTGCTTATATGGGCGATAGATGGGCAATAGCTCGGCAATCATGAGTGGAAAGTCTAGCCCGCTATGCCCATTTTTTATATTCTTCCTTGACTCCGGAGACCGTCTTGGGGAATTTCTGTTTTTGGGGAGTGTAGTCCAGGCTTCCTGACCTCTATCTTCCCGTGTTCTCTTGCGTTTCCTTGGAGCCCTTGCAACCATCCTAGTGTTAGCTTTCTTCCTGAGATCTTGAAATTCCCAGTTATCAATATCCTGTCTAGTTGCTTTGCATTTCCACGTTGATCTTCTCAACGTTGGGTTCAGGGGATTCACGATGGGGCAGGTGGTCGTGAGCCTGGTGGATGAACTGGTAATGTGTAGTGTGATTGTTAAACCTTTGCTCATAAACTAACTAGTTCTTAGTAGTAACGTGTTGCTATGAATTCTTAAGCAAAGAACCCATGCAGCAAATACATTACAGAATGAACCATAAAAAAATGCTAATCCATCTGAGAACCAGTTGTTTCCAGGAATGGTGGACATTTCAGATACCCATCTCTCGCTTTCTCTTTCCTATTTTCTTTCTGTATATTTTCACATTTGATCTTTCCGTTTCTTCCTTCCGTTTTCCCTGCCTGCAGCGCTGCCGTTTCTGCTCTCCTCTGGCAGACACATCTATTATTTCAACTCTGAATTTCACCGACGGTTAAGCTCTCTGACTAATCTCAGTGCCAGCTGCTTTGACTGAATGGTCTGGAATCCTGCTCCTCTTCCCTCTTGTGGCTGTTTTCTTTCATTGGTTTTAGTTTCTCCCTCTCCTAACTGCTCTCCTGCAGTCACCTATTTATTTAAACCATAATGGCTACAAGCTCAGGGCTCTGACACTCACCGGCCAGATCTACACTGCCCTAGTTCGCTGCCAGCCTTTAAAATTGTTTTTGATTCATTCCCGGTGCCGTGGTGGGGTTTGAAATCACTGGACGCCATTTTGCCGACTGAGGTGGGTTTGCTGCGGCTGGGGTCTGTAGCAAGGTCCCAGTCCCATGCTCGCTCTGCAGAAGTGATTTTATGATGGTTGGGCTTCAGCTCGCCCAGCGAGGTTCCGGCCAATTAAAAGGAAGTGGGTCTGATGACATCATTTAATGATGCCGTCACCAGATGTTTTCCTTAAAGGGACCACGTGTGGGGTGGTGCCAACCTGGTGCATCATGTGGGTGGGGTGTACAGCATCAAATGAAGTAAATCTGGCCATGGTGAGATCATCCCGGGCAGCAATGTGGTCGGAAGCTGATGCCCTGTGTCCTGTGTCGCATCAGTTGATTGCGCAAAAGGTTAGTGTTGTTGTTGGTGCTGCTGGTATGCCTGGTGCTGCTGGTGTTGGGGCTGATCGTGGTGGGATTCTGAGGACAAAGGTGAGATTTTTTTCAAGGGCACCGATGCTGATGGAATAGATGGCAGGTGAGGTTGAGATGACAGAAGCGATCTGTCAATGGTGAGCGGTTGTTCCAATGAGGAGACACTGGATAGAGAGATTACTCCAAACACTTGCAACCTGCATAAAGCTCAATCTGTCTTCCAAATGCAGAAAGCAACAGCTTTTAACCTTGGGAAGTCAACACAACAACAATTTGTATTTTTATAGCACCTTTAATTAATGTAGTAAAATGTCCCAAGGTGCTTCACAAAAGGATTACGTTTTAAGACAAAACAAATAAATTTGACACCGAGCCACATAAGAAATTACGGCAAATGACCAAAAGCTTAGTCAAAGAGGTAGGTTTTAAGGAGGGTATTAAAGGAAAAAAGAGGTAGAGAGGCAGAGAAGTTTAGGAGGGAGTTCCAGAACTTGAGCCGAGGCAGCTGAAGGCACGGCCACCGATGGTGGAGCGATTATAATCAGGAATGCTCAAGAGGGCACAATTAGAGGAGCGCAGAGATCTCAGGGGGTTGTGGGGCTGGAGGAGATTACAGAGATAGGGAGGGGCCGAGGCCACGGAGAGATTTGTAAACAAGGATGAGAATTTTGAAAGTGAGGCGTTGCTTAACCGGGAGCCAATGTAAGTCGGCGAACACAGGGGTGATGGGTGAACGGGATTTGTTGCGAGTTAGGACACGGGCTGCAGAGTTTTGGATGACCTCAAGTTTACGCAGGGTAGCATGTGGGAGGCCAGCCAGGAGTGCGTTGCAGTAGTCAAGTCTAGAGGTAACAAAGGCATGGATGAGGGTTTCAGCAGCAGATGAGCTGAGGCAGGGGCAGAGACGGGCAATATTATGGAGGTGGAAATATGTGTTTTTTGTGATATCTTCACATAGCACAGCACACACAGCTTCCTAACATGCAGGCTGCTCTCTCGGAACTCTCCAGAAAGCTGTCTGTTGTTTAATGATTAACTATGCAGCTGCAGTACACAATACGTCCACATCCACAGTGTGGAGCTACAATCATTACAAGCTTGCAGACATTACACTTCTCCCTCCTTAATGAAAAAGCCATCATAACAAACATCATAAATAACTTTCATTTTTATACATATTTACAAATTTAACTTTACCACTTGTTTTCTGTTTCGAAGAGGATACCTTCGCTCTCGAACAGAACCTTCCAAACATGGTGTCGATTTCACACTCATTTGAGGCTCATCCTGAGAAACGTTTTCCTCCATGGAATTTCCTTGATTTTCATTTGAACTCACTCTAACTTCAGGCTCTTTGTTTTCCTGACTCGGACTCAGACTTTCATTCTGATTCTCTCCTGGATTTGTTTCCAGTACATTGGATTTAGGATTTGCTACTGGTGTATCAAAACTATCTGATGAGTCAGAAATAATTGAATCATTCCCACCTTCAACTCCTTCCATGTCTGTAGTTAAAATATGAACAAACCTAACCTGTCCATTATCAAACATTTTTACCAAATACGTGCGAGGACCACATATCTTCACCACTCTTCCAGGTAACCACTTTAACCATTTATCGTGATGGTTCTTCACTCTCACCTTCTGGTTTAATTTCACTCTTCTCTCTTGTACTCTCCCTTTATCATGGTTCTCTTTTTGTCTTAATTGTGTCTCTTCAGCTGTGACTGGCAGTTCATCAATGTATGAAAAATAAAACACTTCTTCCCTATCAGGTGTAACCTGTGAAGGGGAAGGCAATCTAGACATTGCATCAGCATTACTGTGATCAGCTGATCGTCTGTATTCAATATCATATGTATATGCTGACAAAATCAAAGTCCATCTCTGCATTCGGGCTGCAGCTAATGTTGGAACTGGGAACTTTGGATGGAGGATTGCTGTTAGGGGCTTATGGTCCGTAACGATGGTAAATTTATGACCATACAAGTATTTGTGAAACGCTTGACCCCCAAAAATTAATGTCAAAGCTTCCCTTTCAATTTGTGCATTATTTTTCTCACTGGCACTGAGAGTGCGTGAAGCAAAAGCAATTGGTCTCTCCTCCCCTTTACTTAATACATGAGAGATTACTGCCCCAACTCCATACGGCGAGGCATCACATGCTAGTTTAATCTCCTTAGCTATGTCATAGTGAACTAATATGGTGCTCTCTACCAATTTGTTTTTACACTCCTTGAATGCTGTATCGCATTCTTTTGACCACTTCCACTGGACCTGTTTTTTCAAAAGTTCATTCAGTGGATGTAATACTGTAGCCAAATTTGGTAGGAACTTCCCATAATAGTTCAAAAGACCCAAGAATGAACGAAGTTCAGTGACATTCCTGGGAGTGGGTGCATTTCTAATTGCATCCAATTTTTCCATGGTTGGATGTAACCCATCTTTGTCTACTCTGTACCCTAAGTACTCTACTGAGTTTTTAAATAACTCACACTTACGAGCAGACACTCGTACTCTGTGCTTCTCTAGTCGTTTGAGGACTTCATTCAATATGTTATTATGAATTTGCCTATTTGGTGCTGAAATTAGTATGTCATCCAAATAACATACTACCCCTTCAATACCTTGCAAAATCTGCTTCATCACCCCTTGGAATATGGCAGGGGCGGAAGACATTCCAAACGGTAACCTATTAAATTGATATCGGCCTAGATGAGTATTTATAATCAAACATGACTTGGACTCCTCATCTAGTTCAAGCTGTAAGTAGGCATTTGTAAGATCCAACTTTGAGAAGATCTGACCACCTGTCAGTGTTGTGAACAAATCTATATTCGGCAATGTATTGGGGACATTACCCTCTAGAATCTGGTTTCCAGTTACCTTATAATCACACACAATCTTATCTTACCATCAGACTTAGGTACAACAACAATGGGTGTAACCCAATTACATCGATCTATCTTACAAATAATGTTCTCAGTCTCTAGTCTTTTGAGTTCTTGCTCAACTTTCTCCTTGAGTGCATGTGATATAGAATGTGGCTTGTAGTAAACCGATCTAGCGTCCTTCTGTACCCTGACACTCGCCTTGAAGCCTTGGATCGGATTGCCCGTTTCACAGAACACCTTCGGATACTTCTTGATAACCTCATCCGTTGATGAAAATCTCGCTTCCACACAGAAAATCTTACTCCAATCCAGCTTCAGTGAGCTCAACCAATTTCTTCCTAGTAAAGCAGACTTGTCTCCTTTCACTATTATTAGAGGCAAGTTCTGAAATTGATCTTTATATTTCACCGGTACGGTGATACGGCCTACTACAGGAATTTTCTCTCCCGAGTAGCCTCGCAGCTCTATCTTGGATTTCTCCAGTTGGAAATCACGCAATTTGTCGCAGTACAGTGACTCCGGTACTATACTCACGGAGGCACCCATGTCAATTTCCATTGGTATCTTGAATCCCGCAACATCTATGTGGATTTTGATGCTTTACGAATCGCTGTCCGTTAACCTCGTGCTCCTGATGATGTGTAACTCTAACATCTCCTCGTCCTGTTGTTGTTCTTCCATGCTATGTAGTCTCTTTGGATTTCTACTCATAGCTTTGAACGCTGGACTCATAGCTTTAAAAACTGGTTTACCCTTCAGTCGGCATGCCTTCGCCAGATGCCCAGTCTTTCTGTAGAAGAAACATTCTGCCTTCACATATGGACAACTTTGAGCAATGTGTTGTCCCAGGCATCTATAGCACGACTTCGACGCTCTGGTAGAATTTCCAGTTCTTGAGACTTTCGGCCATGGCCGTCTTTTACTTTGAACCTGCAGGTGATTTACCTCGGTTGACTGACGACTGTAATTATTATTTAATTATCGGGAATATTGTTCGACCATGCCCATCGACCTCGCTGTCTGACAAGCAATCTCAAAATTTAAGTCATCTGTCGTCAATAACTTCCTTCTGATCGCATCATTTTTCATCCCACAAACAAAATGATCCCGTAATGCTCGGTTTTGAAAGTTTCCAAAATTACAGTGCATCGATAGCTTTTTTAATGCTATGATGTAATCAGCGATACCTTCATCCGCTTTTTGATTCCGAATCCCGAAACGATAGCTTTCAGCAATTTCTAATGGTTTGGGGTTATAGTGCTGCTCCAGCTTCATTAAAATCTCTTTAAGCGTTGTGTACTTTGGCTCGTCAGGCACAAACAGATTTACAAGGGTGTCATACAATGCCGGACCTGCCACTGATAAGAAGATCGCTTTCTTACGTTCCAACACAGCCTGGTTCTGGACTGCGTTGTCTGGAACTTCGATTATGTTATTTGCAGTGAAAAACATTTCTAGCCGATCCACATACGCTTTAAAACGTTTCCGGTCGTGTCCATATTCACCCAAATGTCCCAATACACCTGCCATTTTTAATCTCTAGCTGTTCACACCGTGTGCTGTATTTTACCTCGGATTTTGTAGCTTTTTTCAAAGACAGAAACTTCCAAAGTCTTCTGTCGGCTGGCTGAATCCTTCACCAACAAAAATTAAGCTTTAAATCATTCGAAAAATCTCATCCTCGGTCGCCAAATGTGATATCTTCACATAGCACAGCACACACAGCTTCCTAACATACAGGCTGCTCTCTCGGAACTCTCCGGAAAGCTGCCTGTTGTTTAATGATTAACTATGCAGCTGCAGTACACAATATGTCCACATCGACAGTGTGGCGCTACAATCATTACAAGCTTACAGACATTACAATTTTAGTTATGCTGCAGATATATGGCAGGAAGCTTATTTCAGGGTCAAATATGTTGCGAACAGTCATGTTCAGTCTCAGATAGATGCTCGGGAGAGGGATGGAGTCAATGGTTGGGGAACGCAGTTTGTGGTGTGGACTAAAGACAATGGCTTCCCCAATATTTAAAGAGAAAAGTTCTGCTCACCCAATACTGGATGTCGGACAAGCAGTCTGACAATTTAGGGACCATGGAGGGGTCGAGAGAAGTGGTGGTGAGGTAGAGCTGGGTGTCGTCAGTATACATGTGGAAACTGACACCGTGTTTTTAGATGATGTCGCCAAGGGGCAGCATATAGATGAGAAATAGGAGGGGACCAAGGCTAGATCCTTGGGGGACACCAGAGGTAACGATGAGAGAGTGGGAAGAGAAGCCATTGCAGGTGATTTTCTGGCTAGGATTAGATAGATAAGAACGCCTATGAAATTGGAGCTTTTATAGAAAATTTGTAGCTGTCAAGTTAAGAAATCATCCCACGCTAACACAACACCCGACCTCCTGACCTCAAGTAATCCCCGAGCAGCGGGGAAGCCATTGGCAAACTATTAAAATCTAAAGGTGAGCTTCAAATAGTTTTTCAGTGCCTGTTAACAAGCTCTTAATAATCTAAAGTGCCTCCCCCGCCACTTGGTGTCGGGTCTGTTTAGCGCTGACAGACCCGACCCCTGGGAGACTAGTGAGGCATTTAACAGCAGCGTCCCAACCCGCTGACAATCATTTCAAATTTCACAGCTGGCCTGCCGCCGATCCCGTTCCCTCATTGCCGGTAAAATTCCGGCTACTGCCTGTGGATTACCACTGCAGGCCTTGGATTCCGAGTCCAGTAACATAACCAGTGTACCACCACAACCACTGCGTATCTCACAGTGCGCTGACTCTCAAAAGATGTGACCCAATGTCAACATTCACTGTTCTGCCTTGCGTAAGGAAAAAGAACAAAGACATTTATATTGCGCTCATGATCTCAGAAAGTGCCAAGGTGCTTTACAGGCACTTTCGGCAAGTGTAATCGCTGTTGTAATGTAGGAAACACGGCAGACAATTTTCGCATAGCAAAGGCTCACAAACAGCAATTTGATAATGACCAGAAGATCTGGGGTTATTTTTACGTGGTGTTGGTTGAGGTAGAAATGTTAGCCAAGGCACCAGGGAGAACTCCCCTGATCTTCTTCAAAATAATGTCATGGGATCTTTTATATTCACCGAAGATAGCAAATGGGGCCCTGGTTTAACGTCTCATCTGAAAGACGGCACCTCCGGCAGTGCAGCACTCCTTCAGCACTACACTGGGAGTGTTAGCCGAGATTTTTTGCTCGTCTCTAGAGTGAGACTTGAACCCACAACCTTCTGACTCAGAGATTGCGACCCACTGAGCCACGGCTGACACTGTGCAGGATGGTTAAGTAGGCGCGATACAGGAGTGCTCCCTATACCTGTGCATGCATTCTTATCCCAGCTCCTCCGTAAACCGGATCCTCCACGCCAGTACTCAGCAAACAACACGTCTGTCACAACACATGCTCACATCAACACACATACCATCGCACACGCACACATGCGATATCGTGCTCGTGGGTCACGCAGAATAATGAAGACACGTGAGTCTTACCCCTTGGGAGAAGTAGAAAGCGGCAATGCCCAGAGGCCAGAAACAGCACAGCATGGAGAAGATGGCCAGTCCCAGGTGGTCACGCGGAGGGATCATAATGAAGTTGTCCTCGCTGTCACTGTCACTTGAGCAGTCGCTCTGGGGAGGAGCAGAAGAAGAATGATTGAATCCATCAGCAGCAGCTCAGCACTGATTTTCATTAATGGTACACAAGTAGATAAAGACTGAATTACCAAAGCCATTAGGAAAACATTTCCAGTAATCTCATCAGATCACACAATGAAGAGAAATGCTGGCAGGGAAGAAAATATAGGCCATGGCGTTGGGGATATGTGTGTGTGTGTGTGTGTATATAAGAGGGTGTGTGTGTGTGTGTGTGAGGGTGTGTGTAAGGGTGTGTGTCTGTGTGAGTGTGTCTGTCTGAGTGTGAGAGTGTGCCTGTGTGAGTGTGTGTGTGTGTCTGTGTCTGTGTGAGAGTGTATCTGTGTGTGTGTGTGAGAGTGTGTCTGTGTGTGTGTGTGTGTGTGAGAGTGTGTCTGTCTGTGTGTGTCTGTGTGTGAGAGTGTCTGTCTGTGTGTGAGAGTGTGTCTGTCTGTGAGTGTGTGTGTATGTGTGTCTGTGTGAGAGTGTGTCTGTGTGAGTGTGAGTGTGAGAGGGTGTGTCTGTCTGTGAGTATGTGTGTGTGTGTGTGTGTGTGTGTGTCTGTCTGTCTGTCTGTCTGTGTGTCTGTGTGCATGTGCGTGTGCGTATGTGTAGCACAAAATAAAGAGCCCTCCCTCCCATTTTCTCTCTCTCTTTCATTATACTGAATGATTTCTGTGCATTTCTTAAATCCTTTGAAAACTCGTCACTTACTGCAATATCACTCTCTCTCTGTGGGGGTGGCTATTTGTCTGTCTGTGTACAGAGAATCAGGGAACGAGTTTTTTTACGATTTGGAATGCACTGCCTGAAGGGCGGTGAAAGCAGATTCAGTAATAACTTTCAAAAGGGAATTGGACACACACTTGAGAAGGAAAACCAATTGCAGGGCTATGGGGAAGAGCAGGGGAGCAGGATTAACTGGATAACTCTTTCAAATGGTCACCTTTCGTGCTGTAAGATTCTCTGGGGCCGAAATTCAGCCCCGCCAGAAACCCGGCGCACCTAACTTTTTCAAAGTGTGAGGTCGCCTCTTTCCTGAAATTCAGCTCTTTGTCTTTTTTTTTTGAAGCGGACCAGAAGTCGGTCATAAAGGGGGCGGATGTGCGACGGTAAGTGTTGGTGAGGGGCGGGAAGTGGAGGCAGGATGGATTCTCCGCCGCTGTCACTCAGCAGCGGAGCGGTGGTGATGTCATTGTGTGTCTGCGTTACCACGTATCTCCCCTCCTTTAAAGGGGAGAGAATCGGTGAATATTTAGGATTGGCCACTGGGCCACCGGGGAGGGTTTTGGCCGGGCCAGCGGCCTGGCACCCAAGAGAGGATGCCAAGCTGCCTGTTGGTGGCCCGGCTAAACCCGGGGGAGCACAATAATCCGGCCGACATGATACGTCCTTACTACACAGTATAAATGCACACGAGGCCCATGCTTGAGAGAAGGTCAGTCTGTGACCTGTCCTTTATTCCTTAGCACTCAAGTGATGAAGGTGGGTGGAGCTTCCCCTTTTATACCTGAAGGTCCAGGTTAGGAGTGTCTCCCACCTAGTGGTCAGTGTTCTCACGGTGTACAACTTGGGTCAGATTATACATGGGTTACAATGCTGGTTGAATACATGACATCACCTCCCCCCACAAAGTCTTATTGGGATCACAGGTTGAGTCTCTCTGGCGGTTTACGCTCCCTTGTAGAGCGCCTGAGTTGGGGCTCCGGTTGTTGGGCGCTGGCCTGAGTGTCTGCTGTTTGCGGTGCCTCAGGCCTGTCCGGACTGCCCACAGTGACTGGGCTCTCCTCCCTTTGGTTCCGGTGTTCGGTCACCTGTGGTGGAGTGAACTCTATATCGTGTTCTTCCTCTGCTTCTTTTATGGGGTTGCTAAACCTCCTTTTTGTTTGATCCACATGTTTGCGGCAGATTTGTCCATGTAAGTTTAACTACCAGAATCCTATTTCCCTCTTTGGCAACCACAGTGCCTGTGAGCCATTTGGGCCCTGCAGCGAAGTTGAGGACAAAAACAGGATCATTTACATCAATACATCGCGCCCTCGCATTCCTGTCATGGTAGTGATATTGTGACTGGCGCCTGCTCTCAACAATTTCTTTCATGGTGGGGTGTATAAGGGATAATCGGGTTTTGAGCGTCCTTTCCATTAGTAGCTCTGCGGGTGAAACCCCTGTGAGCAAGTGTGGTCGGGATCTATAGGCAAACAGGAGGCGTGATAAGCGGGTTTGTAGGGAACCCCCTTGGAATCTGAGCATCCCCTGTTTGATTATCTGCACTGCTCGTCCTGCCTGGCCGTTTGAGGCCGGCTTGAACGGTGCCGTTCTAACATGGTTAATTCCATTGCCTGCCATGAAGTCCTGGAATTCAGTGCTTGTGAAGCACGGGCCATTGTCGCTGACCAAGACATCCGGTAGACCGTGGGCGGCGAACATTGCTCGTAGACTTTCTACCGTGGCAGAGGATGTGCTTGAATTTAAAATATCACACTCGATCCATTTGGAGTAGGCGTCTACTACAACCAAAAACATTTTCCCCATGAAAGGACCTGTGTAGTCCACATGGATGCGTGACCAAGGCTTGGCCCGCCATGGCCAGGGGCTAAGGGGGGCTTCCCTGGGCGCATGGCCCAGCTGGGCACACGTGTTGCACCTGCGAACACAAAGTTCCAGATCTGCGTCTATCCCTGGCCACCAAACGTGTGACCTGGCAATTGCCTTCATCGTGACAATGCCCGGGTGCCCATTGTGGAGTTCTCTGATGAACACCTCTCTGCCCATCTGGGGCATGACTACGCGGTTTCCCCGCAGTAGGCAATCGGCCTGAATCGAGAGTTCATCCTTGCGCCTGTGAAATGGTTTAAATTCCTCGGGCATGCCCTGTACGTGGCTGCCCAGTCCCCATTCAGGACACATTTCTTGACTAGAGACAATGGCAGGTCTCTATTTGTCCAGACTTTAATCTGACGGGCTGTCACGGGTGAGCCTTCGCTTCCGAAAGCTTCAACAGCCATGACCATCTCAGCACCATGCTCGGTAGCCCCCTCAGTGGTGGCTAGTGGGAGCCTGCTGAGTGCATCGGCGCAGTTTTCGGTGCCCGGTCTGTGCCGAATTGTGTAGTCATAGGCAGCTAACGTGAGTGCCCACCTCTGTATGCAGGCCGATTCGTTTGCATTTATGGCCTTGTTGTCGGCCAAAAGGGACGTTAGGGGTTTGTGATCTGTCTCCAGCTCAACTTTCCTGCCAAACAGGTACTGGTGCATTTTCTTTACCGCATATACACATGCGAGCGCCTCCTTTTCTACCATCCCGTAGCCCCTTTCTGCCTGGGACAGACTCCTGGAGGCATAAGCTACTGGCTGTAACTGACCCTTGGCATTGACATGCTGCAACACACACCCGACACCATCGGACGACGCATCGCACGTTAACACAAGTTTCTTACATGGGTCATACAGCGTTAACAGATTGTTGGAACATAACAAATTGCGCGCTCTATTAAAAGCCCTTTCCTGGCTGTCCCCCCAGACCCATTCGCGACCTTTGCGTAGGAGCACGTGTAGCGGCTCTAGCAGCGTGCTCAATTTGGGAAAAAAGTTACCAAAATAGTTCAGGAGCCCCAGGAACGAACGCAGCTCCGTCGTGTTACGGGGTCTGGGTGCTATCTGGATCGCTTCCGTCTTGGATGCAGTAGGGCTGATCCCGTCTGCTGCTACCCTAATCCCCAGGAATTCTACCTCTGGAGCTAGGAAGATGCACTTCGCCTTTTTCAGTCGCAGACCTACCTGGTCCAGTCTGCGTAGCACCTCCTCCAGGTTGTGGAGGTGTTCTTCAGTATCATAACCCGTAATGAGGATGTCGTCCTGAAAAACCACCGTCCCTGGAATCGACTTGAGGAGGCTTTCCATATTTCGTTGGAAGATCGCGGCGGCCGAGCGAATCCCGAACGGACATCTGTTGTACTCAAACAACCCCTTGTGTGTCGTGATGGTGGTCAGCTTCTTCGACTCACTCGCCAGCTCCTGGGTCATGTAAGCTGAGGTCAGGTCCAATTTTGAAAAAAGTTTGCCACTGGATAGCGTCGCAAAGAGGTCCTCCGCTCTCGGTAGCGGGTACTGGTCTTGGAGTGACACCCGATTGATGGTGGCCTTGTAATCGCCACATATCCTGACCGACCCATCCGCCTTGAGCACCGGCACAATCGGGCTCGCCCAGTCACTGAATTCGACTGGCGAGATAATGCCTTCCCTCAACAGGCGGTCCAATTCGCCTTCTATCTTTTCCCGCATCACGTACGGCACCGCTCTGGCCTTGTGGTGTACTGGTCTGGCATCCGGGTTTATGTGAATCACTACCTTGGCCCCCATGAAAGTGCCAATGCCGGGTTGAAATAATGAGTCAAATTTGTCCAGGACCTGTGAGCATGATACTCGCTCCACAGAGGAAATTGCATTGACATCGCCCCATTTCCAGTTCATGACAGCAAGCCAACTCCTCCCCAGTAGTGCGGGACCATCCCCTGGGATAATCCAGAGTGGCAACCTGTTCTCCGAATCTTTGTGGGTCACGACTACCGTGGCGCTGCCTAGCACCGGAATGATCTGCTTTGTGTAAGTCCGTAGCTGTGCGTCAATCGGCGATAATTTTGGCCTCCTGGCCTTGGATGCCCACAACTTTTCGAACTGTTTGATACCCATCAGGGATTGGCTGGCACCTGTGTCTAGCTCCATTGAATCTGGGATGCCATTGAGGAGCACTTTCACCATTATCGGTGGCGTCCTGGTGTATGAACTGTATATGTGCTCCACATGAACTCGCTGAACTTCAGCTTCCAGCGATTTCCCCCAGTGTCCATTTCTGCAATTTCTGCAGGTATTTTGCTCATCTCTGCAAACTCCGGCTGAATGTATGCCTCCACGCCTACTCCTGTTCCTATTTCTTATGTTCTTATGTTCTTATATAAAGAGGCAAAATGCGGAGACATTTTTTCCATGCAGAGGCTTGGTATGATCTGGAACGTGTTACCTGAAAGGGTGGTAGAATCAGATTCCACAGGAACATTCTAAAGGCAATTGGGCATGTACTTGAAGAGAATTAATTTGCAGGGTTATGAGGGAAAAGCTGGCGTGTGGGGTTAAATTGGACCGCTCTTTCAAAGGGCTGGCACAGGCACGAATGGCCCCTTTCTGTCCTGTAAGGTTCCTGTGATTCTATTAGAAGATGGGAATATCAATGGTGCATGAGCAGGAATGCCAGAAGAGCCAGTAAGAGACCTTAAAGGGCAGAAACGCTTTGGAGATCAGATTAATATCCCACTGGGGCCTACAGCAGTTAAGTGTTTTGGGCTAGACTGGAGAGAGAGAGAGGAGGCTGCTGCATAGCCCTCGCCCTCCACTGGGGTCTTTCAGGGCTATTACCATCACATCCTGGGGCCTGCTACTATCTTCCCCACGGTGGCCACAGAAAGCAGCGGCGAGAGGGGCAGATAGGGAGGGTTATCCTTCAGTTTTCTGTGCCCAGCACCCTCTGCCATCTTTGGCGTGCAGCGGGAGAGGAGAGAGCAGTCAGATGCAAACCCTGAGTGAGAATCACAGCCGAAGATCATCATCATAGGCAGTCCCTCGGAATCGAGGAAGACTTGCTTCCACTCTTAACATGAGTTCTTAGGTGTCTGTACAGTCCAATACGAGAACCACAATCTCTGTCACAGGTGGGACAGATAGTTGTTGAGGGAAGGGTTGGGTGGGACTGGTTTGCCGCACGCTCTTTCCGCTGCCTGCACTTGATTTCTGCATGCTCTCAGCAATGAGACTCGAGGTGCTCAGCGCCCTCCCTGATGCACTTCCTCCACTTAGGACGGTCTTTTGCCAAGGTCTCCCAGGTGTCAGTGGGGATGTTGCACTTTATCAGGGGGGCTTTAAGGATGCCCTTGTAATATTTCCACTGCTCACCTTTGGCTCGCTTGCCGTGAAGGAGCTCCGAGTAGAGCGCTTGCTTTGGGAGTCTCGTGTCCGGCATGCGGACAATGTGGCCTGCTCAGTGGAGCTGAAGAACCCAAGTTCCAACACACAGACGAGAAAAGCAGCGCAGAAAATGCTGAAACACCTTAATGTGTCCTTTCCCCGACCTTCCGTACACTTGCCATTACTTAGAAACCCGAGATGCCCATTGACACGGGGCGATTACAAATGCATTGCTGTAAGCCTGAACATTGGGAAACAATGTGCAGGATATTCCTACCTCCTAAGTTATATGTACTTAGAGCTTCCACCTGCTTAAGATGGGCACCTCTATCATTATTCTTCACTAACCATAAAAAGAAAGACTTAGATTTATATAGCGCCTTTCACGACCACTGGCCATCTCAAAGTGCTTTACAGCCAATGAAGCACTTTTGGAATGTAGGAAATGCAGCAGCCAATTTGTGCACAGCAAGCTCCCACAAACAGAATTGTGATAAAAACCAGATAATCTGTTTTTGTTGTGTAAATATTGGCCAGGACACCAGGGATAACTCCCCTGCTCCCTTTCGAAATAGTGCCATGGGATCTTTTACGTCCACCTGAGAGACCAGACGGGGCTTCGGTTTAACATCTCATCTGAAAGACAGCATCTCCGACAGGGCAGCGGTCCCTCAGCACTGCACTGGAGTGTCAGTCTAGATTTTTGTGCTCAAATCTCTGGAGTGGGACTTGAACCCACAACCTTCTGACTCACAGGTGAGGGTGCTACCCGCTGAGCCACAGCTGACACTGCCCGTGGAAACACAGGGAAAAAAAGCCCACGTTTCCGATCAGGAGTGTCGAATTTACGCCAATAATCTGTGCGTATCAGATGGCAAAATCTAAGCTTATAATGTTTATACATGCACTTATCCATTTAATCTTCAGTTCCGCTCTCAATAGATGTTAAGCCAGCTATCTAGCAAAAAGTTAATTCGATACTTTTTTGTGGGTCGATTCCACATATTTATTCCTATTGAAGGCCGACATGTGAACTGCTGCATTCAAGACAGTGGACAGAAGAATGTCTGTAGATTGGGAAATAAGATGCAGGATATCCCTACCTCCTCATTTATATTTAAATGAAGCATCCATTTCATTCAGAGAGGCTGCAGCGGGAAAATAAAAGCTGAACATTGGTGCAGTATAGTTCGGTTCAGGTACATTGACCAAAGAAGAGGGGGCCATACTTTGGCTCCCACCAATATTCTGCTTGGCAGAGGAGTGTTTGATGCTAATAGTGGAAATATGTAACATTCACATCCCTCACCTTGATGAGAAAAACAATCTCAATTAAAATTTATACGCATTGCTGCTGGAAGCAGCAAATAGATTAATAATGTCACATTAACCTCCTCCAGTGTCATGAATATTCATAAGGTTAACTCCTCTCTTACTGTCGGGGCACAGGATTTAGCAAATTCATTAAATTAATTGCTAATGGATCTGTTCGGATGTAATGCTTGATACTGAGGATGAGCTGAATGACTGACTGAAGGAGATGACAGTAAGGTGATCTCTCATTAACCCCTTAATGTGTTGTAATCAAAGGACCTTGACCAACAGTTGGATTTGGATCAGAACACCTCTCCATTTCTTTATGTCAGTCACCTCACAAACTTATTGTTGACGGGCAGGATCTTATTTTAAATGCACCTTCAAAATTTCTTAAGTACGCAAGTGCAGAAATGATAGGGGCAATAGTGCAAAGAGCCTTGTGCATAGAGTACTTAGCTTCCTCATTTTCTGTAGAAAAATGCCTGTTTTCACAATGCTCTGTCTCTTTTGGACCTAAGAACATAAGAAATAGGAGCTGGAGTAGGCCATCTGGCCCCTTGAGCTTGCTCCATCGTTTAATAAGATCATGGCTGATCTGATGATGGACTCAGCTCCATTTCCCTGCCCGCTCCCCATAACCCTTCATTCCCTTATCGCTCAAAAATCTCTCTATTTCCACCTTAAATATATTCAATGACCCTGCCTCCATAGCTCTCTGGGCAGAAAATTCCATACATTTACAACCCTCAGAGAAGAAATTCCTCCTCATCTCAATATTAAATGGGCCGCCCTTATTCTAAGACTATGTCCCCTAGTTTTAATTTCGCCTGTGAGTGGAAATATCCTCCCTGCATCCACTTTGTCGAGCCCCCTCATTATCTTATATGTTTCGATAAGATCACCTCTCATTCTTCTGAACTCCAATGAGTATAGGCCCAACTTACTCAACCTATCCTCATAAGTCAACTCCCTCATCTCCGGAATCAACCTAGTGAACCTTCTCTGAACAGCCTCCAATGCAAGTATATCCTTTCTTAATAAGAACATAAGAAATAGGAACAGGAGTAGGCCATATGGCCCCTCGAGCCTGCTCCGCCATTCATTAAGATCATGGCTGATCTGATCATAGACTCAGCTCCACTTCCCTGCCCACTCCCCATAACCCCTTATTCCCTTATCGTTTAAGAAACTGTCTATTTCTGTCTTAAATTTATTCAATGTCCCAATTTCCACAGCTCTCTGAGGCAGCGAATTCCACAGATTTACAACCCTCTGAGAGAAGAAATTTCGCCTCATCTCAGTTTTAAATGGGCGGCCCCTTATTCTAAGATTATGCCCTCTGGTTCTAGTATCCCCCATCAGTGGAAACATCCTCTCGACATCCACCTTGTCAAGCCCCCTCATAATCTTATACATTTCGATAAGTTCACCTCTCATCCTTCTGAATTCCAATGAGTAGAGGCCCAACCTACTCAACCTTTACTCATAAGTCAACCCCCTCATCTCCAGAATCAACCTAGTGAACCTTCTCTGAACTGCCTCCAAAGCAAGTATATCCTTTCATAAATATGGAAACCAAAACTGCACGCAGTATTCCAGGTGTGGCCTCACCAACACCTTATATAGCTATAGCAAAACTTCCCTACTTTTATACTCCATCCCCTTTGCAATAAAGACCAAGATACCATTAGCCTTCCTGATCACTTGCTGTACCTGCATACTATCCTTTTGTGTTTCATGTACAAGTACCCCCAGGTTCTGCTGTACTGCAGCACTTTGCAATTTTTCTCCATTTAAATAATAACTTGCTCTTTGATTTTTTTCTGCCAAAGTGCATGAACTCACACTCCATCTTCCAAATTTTTGCCCACTCACTTAGCCTGTCTATGTCCTTTTGCAGATTTTTTGTGTCTTCTTCACACATTGCTTTTCCTCCCATCTTTGTATCATCAGTAAACTTGACTATGTTACACTCAGTCCCTTCTTCCAAGTCGTTAATATAGATTGTAAATAGTTGGGGTCCCAGCACTGATCCCTGCAGCACCCCACTAGTTACTGGTTGCCAACCAGAGAATGAACCAATTATCGCGACTCTCTGTTCTTTATTAGAGACCAAAACTCTATGCAGTACTCCAATGCAAAACTGTATTGGCCTCATCAATACTCTGTACAATTATAACAGGACTTCTCTGCTTTTAGACTCTATCCCCCTTGCAATAAAGGCCAACATTGCATTTGCCTTCCTGATTACTTGCTATACCTGCATACTAACGTATTGTGTTTCATGCACAAGGACCCCAAGGTCCCTCTGTACTGCAGCACTTTGCAATTTTTCTTCATTTAAATTATAATTTCCTTTTCTATTTTTTCTGCCAAAGTGCATGACCACACATTTTCCCACATTATACTCCATTTGCCAAATTTTTCCCCACTGATTTAGCCTGTCTATATCCCTTTACAGATTTTTTGTATTCTCCTCACAATTTGCTTCCCACCCATCTTTGTACCATCAGCAAACTTGGCTAAATTATACTCGGTCCCTTCATCCAAGTCATTACTATAGATTGTAAATAATTGAGGCCCCAGCACTGATCCCTGCGGCACCCCACTAGTTACTGTTTGCCAACTGGAAAATTACCCATTTATCACGACTCTCTGTATTCTGTTAGTTAGCCAATCCTCTATCCATGCTAATATATTTCCCCCAACTTCGTGAGCTTTTATCTTGTGCAGTAATGTTTTGATGGCACCTTATCGAATGCCTTCTGGAAATCCAAATACACCACATCCACTGGTTCCCCCTTATCCACCCTGCTCGCTACATCCTCAAAGAACTCCAGCAAATTGGTCAAACATGATTTCCCTTTCATAAAACCATGCTGACTCTGCTTGATTGAATTATGCTTTTCCAAATGTCCTGCTACTGCTTCCTTAATAATGGACTCCAGCATTTTCCCAACGATAGATATTAGTTGAACTGGTCTATAGTTTCCTGCTTTTTGTTTGATTCATTTTTTTAAAATAGGGCCGTTACATTTGCTGTTTTCCAATCCGCTGGGACCTCCCCAGAATCCAGGGAATTTTGGTAGATTACAACCAATGAATCCACTATCTCTGCAGCCACTTCTTTTGACACCCTGGGATGTAAGCCATCAGGTCTCATTATTTTACCGAGTACTACTTCTTTAGTGATAGTGATTGTATTCAGTTCTTCCCTCCCTTTCGCAACTTGATTATCCACTATCGGAATGTTTTTAGTATCTCCTACCTTGAAGACCGATACAAAATATTTGTTCAATGTCTCTGCCATTTCCCTGTTCTCCATTATTAATTCCCCAGTTTCATCCTCTAGGTGACCAACATTTACATTAGCCACTCTTTTCCTTTGTATGTACCTGTAGAAACTCTTACTATCTGTTTTTATATTTTGTGCTAGTTTACTTTCATAATCTATCTTCCCTCTCTTAATTATTGTTTTAGTCATTCTTTGCTGCCTTTTAAAAGTTTCCCAATCCTCTGGCCTCCCATTAGTCTTGGCCACTTTGTGTGCCCTTGTTTTCAATTTGATATTATGCCTTATTTGCTTAGTTAGCCACGGATGGTTATCCCTTCTCTTACAGTCTTTCCTTTTCATTGGGATATATTTTTGTTGCGAATTATGAAATATCTCCTTAAATATCTGTCACTGCTCATCAACCATCCCATACGATATTCTATTTTCCCAGTCCACTTTAGCCAACTCTGCCTTCATACCCTTGTAGTCTCCTTTAGAAACATAGAAACAAAGAAAATAAGTTCAGCAGTAGGCCATTCGGCCCTTTGAGCCTGCACCACCATTCAATAAGATCATGGCTGATCACTCACCTCAGTACCCCTTTCCTGCTTTCTCTCCATACCCCTTGATCCCTTTAGCTGTAAGGGCCATATCTAACTCCCTCTTGAATATATCCAATGAACTGGCATCAACAACTCTCTGCGGTAGGGAATTCCACAGGTTAACAACTCTCTGAGTTATTTAAGCTTAGGACACTAGTTTGAGTTCCAACTTTTTCACCCTCCAACTAAATTTGAAATTCAACCATGATATGGTCACTCATTCCTAGAGGATCCTTTACTGGGAGATCGTTGATTAATCCTGTCTCATTACACATACCAGATCTAAGATAGCCTGCGCCCTGGTTGGTTCCACAACGTACTGTTCAAGGAAACTATCCCGGATATACTCTATGAACTCTTCCTCAAGGCTACCCTGGCCAATTTGCTTTGTCCAATCAATATGAAGATTAAAATCGCCCATGATTATTGCCGTTTCTTTTCTACAAGCCTCCATTATTTTTTTAATTATACTCCGTCCAACAGTGTGGCTAATGTTAGGGGGCCTATAGACTACGCCCACCTGCGACTTTTTTCCCTTATTATTCCTTATCTCCACCCAAACTGATCCAACATCTTGATCTTCTGAGCCGATATCGTTTCTCACTAACACATTGATCTCATCCTTTATTAACAGTGCTACCCCACCTCCTTTTCCTTTCTGTCTGCCCTTTCGAATTGTCAAATACCCTGAATATTTAGTTCACAGCCTTGGTCACTTTGCAACCATGTTTCTGTAATGGCTATCAGATCATATCCATTTGTAACTATTTGTGCCGTCTACTCATCTATTTTGTTCCGAATGCTGTGCGCATTCAGAAAAAAAGCTTTTAAATTTGTTTTCTACCATTTTTTTCCTGCTTTGTCCCCACTTTCTGATTCACCTTTATGTTTGTACGTTCTGTCCCTTCCTGTCACACTCTGGTTTTCATTTCCCCCAGTGCTACCCTGCTCTATTGACTCCTCCTTATTCTTTGACTTTTAACATTTTCTCTCACCTGAACCTGGCCTGCAATTCCTGTTGCCACATAAAAGGTCTGTCATTCCACGAGTCCATGATTCTGCTACTGTTAGAAGGACCTCTTGTGCCCCCGTTATATATAGAGCGATCCTGAATTTCCTCAAGGATTATAAATATCCTCAAGGCTGCCTTTGGGGGCAGATCTGTGCTGCGGTGAACCCTCTGCCCATTTCATGATGCACCTCTGACCAATCCCAAACTGGAAAATAATTCTAGTCAGTTTCTGTTCTGGGACAGCCTGGCCTTTTATAATTTATAAAGCCTTTGATGCCCTTAGAATGCTGGACATAAAGGCTAAACAGGTGTAGTAACTCCCCAATTTGCATGTGCCCAAATTATGAGGGCACGCACCGACAAATGAAATGGAAACATTGACAGGCAAACCAACGGGCAGAGACCCAGGATAATCAGGCCTAGCCCCAATTTCCACCGCTGTCTCCGATTAGCACTGTGATATTATACCAAAGAGGATGAAATTCAGCCACAAGATCAGTAATTCCTGCCACTGCCTATATTCCTCATCCCCATCATATATCCAGGGTTCCCTATTCCCCATCAGGGAAGGTGGCTCAACCGTGGCTATCAAGGGAAATCAGGGATAGTATTAAAGCCAAGGAAGTGGCATACAAATTGGCCAGAAATAGCAGCGAACCTGGGGACTGGGAGAAATTTAGAACTCAGCAGAGGAGGACAAAGGGTTTGATTAGGGCAGGGAAAATGGAGTATGAGAAGAAGCTTGCAGGGAACATTAAGACGGATTTCTAAAGTTTCTATAGATATGTAAAGAGAAAAAGGTTAGTAAAGACAAACATAGGTCCCCTGCAGTCAGAATCAGGGGAAGTCATAACGGGGAACAAAGAAATGGCGGACCAATTGAACAAGTACTTTGGTTCTGTATTCACGAAGGAGGACACGAACAACCTTCCGGTTATAAAAGGGGTTGGGGGGTCTAGTAAGGAGGAGGAACTGAGGGAAATCCTTATTAGCCGGGAAATTGTGTTGGGGAAATTGATGGGATTGAAGGCCGATAAATCCCCAGGGCCTGATGGACTGCATCCCAGAGTACTTAAGGAGGTGGCCTTGGAAATAGTGGATGCGTTGACAGTCATTTTCCAACATTCCATTGACTCTGGATCAGTTCCTATGGAGTGGAGGGTAGCCAATGTAACCCCACTTTTTAAAAAAGGAGGGAGAGAGAAAACAGGGAATTATAGACCGGTGAGCCTGACATCGGTAGTGGGTAAAATGATGGAATCAATTATTAAGGATGTCATAGCAGTGCATTTGGAAAGAGGTGACATGATAGGTCCAAGTCAGCATGGATTTGTGAAAGGGAAATCATGCTTGACAAATCTTCTGGAATTTTTTGAGGATGTTTCCAGTAGAGTGGATAAGGGAGAACCAGTTGATGTGGTATATTTGGACTTTCAGAAGGCGTTCGACAAGGTCCCACACAAGAGATTGATGTGCAAAGTTAGAGCACATGGGATTGGGGGTAGTGTACTGACATGGATTGAGAACTGGTTGTCAGACAGGAAGCAAAGAGTAGGAGTAAATGGGTACTTTGCAGAATGGCAGGCAGTGACTAGTGGGGTACCGCAAGGTTCTGTGCTGGGGCCCCAGCTGTTTACACTGTACATTAATGATTTAGATGAGGGGATTAAATGTAATATCTCCAAATTTGCGGATGACACTAAGTTGGGTGGCAGTGTGAGCTGCGAGGAGGATGCTGTGAGGCTGCAGAGTGACTTGGATAGGTTAGGTGAGTGGGCAAATGCATGGCAGATGAAGTATAATGTGGATAAATGTGAGGTTATCCACTTTGGTGGTAAAAACAGAGAGACAGACTATTATCTGAATGGTGACAGATTAGGAAAAGGGGAGGTGCAAAGAGACCTGGGTGTCATGGTACATCAGTCATTGAAGGTTGGCATGCAGGTGCAGCAGGCGGTTAAGAAAGCAAATGGCATGTTGGCCTTCATAGCAAGGGGATTTGATTACAGGGGCAGGGAGGTGTTGCTACAGTTGTACAGGGCATTGGTGAGGCCACACCTGGAGTATTGTGTACAGTTTTGGTCTCCTAACCTGAGGAAAGACATTCTTGCTATTGAGGGAGTGCAGCGAAGGTTCACCAGACTGATTCCCGGGATGGCGGGACTGACCTATCAAGAAAGACTGGATCAACTGGGCTTGTATTCACTGGAGTTCAGAAGAATGAGAGGGGACCTCATAGAAACATTTAAAATTCTGACGGGGTTAGACAGGTTAGATGCAGGAAGAATGTTCCCAATGTTGGGGAAGTCCAGAACCAGAGGTCACAGTCTAAGGATAAGGGGTAAGCCATTTAGGATCGAGATGCGGAGGAACTTCTTCACCCAGAGAGTGGTGAACCTGTGGAATTCTCTACCACAGAAAGTTGTTGAGGCCAATTCACTAAATATATTCAAAAAGGAGTTAGATGAGGTCCTTACTACTAGGGGGATCAAGGGGTATGGCGGGAAAGCAGGAATGGGGTACTGAAGTTGAATGTTCAGCCATGAACTCATTGAATGGCGGTGCAGGCTAGAAGGGCCGAATGGCCTACTCCTGCACCTATTTTCTATGTTTTTATGTTTCTATATAGTGCCTTTAACGTAGTAAAATGCTGAAACTGAAAAATATGAACTACTTGCCATTAAAAATGGCAAATCTCATTACCAACATTTGAGCATTATTCCTTTGTTTATAAAATATAGACCCTATTTGGAATATTGTTGGTACTTCTGGTCAGATATTATTATTGACCTTGAGAAATAAATTGACCAACAACATTTATTCAGGAGACACCTGCCTGTTGCAGACCACCCAGGATTAATATATATCAATGATTTGGATGAGGGGACCAAATATAATATATCCAAGTTTGCTGATGATTCAAAGCAAGATGGGAATGTAAGTTGTGAGGAGGATGCAAAGAGGCTTCAAGGGGATATAGACAGGCTAAGTGAATGGGCAAGAACGTGGCAAATGGAATATAATGTGGAGAAATGTGAAGTTATCCACTTTGGTAGGAAAAATAGATGTGGACCATATACAGTAGACACCCCAAATCGCTGGAGAAGCACCACTAACAATGTTTCCGCAAGATCCTAGGAGGGCAGACACACCAACGTTAGTGTCCTTGATCAGGCCAACATCCCCAGCATCGAAGCACTGACCACACTCGACCAGCTCCGCTGGTTGGGCCACATTGTTCGCATGCCCGACACAAGACTCCCAAAGCAAGCGCTCTACTCAGAACTAAGTTATGAGGAGGATGCAAAGAGGCTTCAAGGGGATATAGACAGGCTAAGTGAGTGGGCAAGAATAAGACGATGTGGATAAATGTGAAGTTATCCACTTTGGTAGGAAAAATGGAAAAGAAGACTATTTTTTAAATGCTGAGATTGGGAAATGTTGGTGTTCAGAGGGACCTGGGTGTCCCTGTACACAAATCACTGGAAGTTAACATGCAGCTACAGCAAGCAACTAAGAAAGCAAATGGTAAGTTGACCTTTATTACAAGAGGATTTGAGTACAAGAGTAAATACATCTTACTGCAATTATATAGAGCCCTGGTGTGACTACATCTGGAATATTGTGTACAGTTCTAGTCTCCTTACCTAAGAAAGGATATACTTGCCATAGAGGGAGAGCAACAAAGGTTCACCAGACTGATCCCTGGGATGGGGGGATTGTCCTATGAGGAGAGATTGAATAGACTAGGTCTATATTTTCTAAAGTTTAGAAGACTGAGAGGTGATCTCATTGAAACATACAAAATTCTTACAGGGCATGACAGGGTAAATGCAGGAAGGATGTTTCCTCTGGCTGGGGAGTCTAGAACCAGGGGTCACAGTCTCAGAATAAGGGGTCAGCCGTTTAGGACTGAGGTGAGGAGGAATTTCGTCACTCAGAGGGTGGTGAATATTTGGAATTCTCTACCCCAGAGGGCTGTGGAGGTTCAATCATTGAGTATATTCAAGACAGAGATTGATAGATTTTGGATATTAAGGGAATCACGGGATATGGGGATACTGCAGGCAAGTGAAGTTGAGGTAGAAGATCAGCCATGATCTCATTGAATGGCGGAGCAGGCTCGAGGGGCCAAATGGCCTACTCCTGCTCTTATTTCTAATGTTCTTATGTTCTTATGTCCCAAGACGCTTCACAGGAGTGCTTCAAGACAAAACAAATAAATTTGACACCGAGCCACATAAGAAGAAATTAGCACAGGTGACCAAAAGCTTGCTCAAAAAGGGGATGTTTTAAGGAGAATCTTGAAGGAGGAAAGAAAGGTAGAGAGGCGGAGAGGTTTAAGCAGGGAGTTCCAGAGCTTGGGGCCTAGGCAACAGAAAGCATGGCCACCAACAGTCAAACAGGTATAATCAGGGATGCTTAAGGGGGCAGAGCTAGAGGAGCGCAGACATCTTGTGGGGCTGTGGGGCTGGAGGAGATTACAGAGATAGGGAGGGGTGAGGCACATGGAGGGATTTGTAAATAAGGATGAGAATTTTGAAACCGAGGCGCTGCTTGGTCAGGAGCCAATGTAGGTCAGCGAGCACAGGGGTGATGGGTGAATGGGACTTGGTGCGAGTTAGACCTCAGGTTTACATAGGGTAGAATGTGGGAGGTCAGCCAGGAGTGCATTGGAATAGTCAAGTCTAGAGGTAACAAAGACATGGATGAGGGTTTTAGTACCGGATGAGCTGAGGCAGGGGCGGAGACGGGCTATCATATGGAGGTGGAAATATCCAGGGTCCCCTACTCCCCATAAAAATCCAGAGTCTGCTATTCCCCATCATATATCCAGGGTCCTCTACTTCCCATCATATATCCAGGGTCCTCTACTTCCCATCATATATCCAGGGTCCCCTACTCCCCATCATATATCCAGGGTCCTCTACTCCCCATCATATATCCAGGGTCCTCTACTTCCCATCATATATCCAGGGTCCTCTACTTCCCATCATATATCCAGGGTCCCCTACTTCCCATCATATATCCAGGATCCTCTACTTCCCATCATATATCCAGGGTCCCCTACTCCCCATCATATATCCAGGATCCCCTACTCCCCATCATATATCCAGGGTCCCCTACTTCCCATCATATATCCAGGGTCCCCTACTCCCCATCATATATCCAGGGTCCTCTACTTCCCATCATATATCCAGGGTCCTCTACTCCCCATCATATATCCAGGGTCCCCTACTCCCCATCATATATCCAGGGTCCTCTACTCTCCATCATATATCCAGGGTCCCCTACTTCCCATCATATATCCAGGGTCCTCTACTCCCCATCATATATCCAGGGTCCCCTACTCCCCATCATATATCCAGGGTCCCCTACTCCCCATCATATATCCAGGGACCCCCTACTCCCCATCATATATCCCAGTCTGCTACTCCCCATCATATATCCAGGGTCCCCTATTCCCCCCATCATATATAGAGTTCCTATAATATAGAATTAATATCATGGAAATCTACGGCACAGAAGAAGCCATTTGCCCCATCGTGTCTGCCCATTGGTTTGCCTGTCAATATATACAGCTTCTGGTATTCTATAAAGATTTTACAGCATCAGTGGTTCTCTATAATGTATACTGGGTTTTGTTTTCTTCACCCAGGAGGCTATCCTGTACCTAACACATGCAATATAGATTTTCCTAATGCAACACAGTGCAGCCTGTGTGATTTTCTCGGTGCATTACTTTCTGTGTAACACACTCCAGCCGTGACGATCTCTGGTTTGTAACTCTCAGTCTGTGTGCTGTCCTGTCTTCACCCTCTCACGTCGATGTTGCTGAGCATAGATGTTTGCTGTCATACCCAATTCCAGACACTCATTGATCTGCGACTAAAATAAAATGTGTAGAAGTCGAATGAAGTGTGTGATGTAACAGAGATCGTGATGCTGGTAGCCTACACTGTACTCCAGCCATGAACAAGTGGGATAGAATTTAAATATTCATGCTTCCGAATGATTCAATTGAACTGTAAGTCGTATGATGGCACAGTGGAGACCTCTTATTGCTTTTGTTAATCTTAATTTGGTTATCATCCATTACCTTTTCATCGAGCTCCCTCTCTAAAATTGGATGTAATGTAGAGCCCTACAGTGCACTCAATTAAACGCCAACGTTAGAAGCAGCAAGACTGAGAGGATTTTGTCCTGTAACCACCTCTTGATGCCCACACAGCAACGATGCACATGTCCAGGGCTCGCTGCAGCATGGGGGGGTGGAGGCGGTAGAGAGGGGGCTCGCTGCGGGCATGGCACGGGGGCTCGCCGTGTTGGGGGGGGTGGTGAGGCCATGGGAGCTCGCCGTGTGGGGTCGGGGGGGGGACCATGGGTGCTCGCTGTGTGGGGGGGGGACCCGTGGGAGCTCGCCATGGGGGGAGGGCCGTGGGGTTCACCGTGTGGGGGGAGGGCCGTGGGGGCTCTTCGTGTGGGAGGGGTAAGGCTGTGGGCATGGCACGGGGGCTCGCCTTGTGGGGGGGGCGCGGGGGGCAGTGGGGGCTCACTGTGGGTTGGGGGTCCATGGGGACTCGCCGTGAGGGGGCAGTAGGGAGGGGAAGTAGCGGGGGGGGGCAGTGGGGTCATGCTGCAGACATATCGGTGCACGCAGGGATGGTGTTTGCAAGTACTTGCCAGAGCCTGTAACCTGCCGCACTTGCCCCCTCCATTTGTTGTATCCGCCGCTATGATACGGCAACCTCAGCAAGCAAAACAACAACTTGCATTTATATAGCGCCTTTAATGTCTCAAGGTGCTTCAGAGGAGCTTTATCCAAATAAATTTGACACTAAGCCACATAAGGAGATATTATTACAGGTGACAAAAAACTTGGACATAGAGGTAGGCTTTAAGAAGCTTCTTAAAAAGGAGAGAGGTCAGGAGTGTGATGGAATACTCTCCACTTGCCTGGATGAGTGCAGCTCCAACAACACTCAAGAAGCTCGACATCATCCAGGACAAAGCAGCACATTTGATTGGCAAGCCCACCCACCACTTCAACTTTCACTCCCTCCACCACCGGCGCACTGTGGCTGCAGTGTGTACCATCTACAAGATACACTGCAGCCACTGGTCATGACTTTTTCAACAGCCCTCCCAAACCCACGATCTCTACCACCGTGAAGAACAAGGGCAGCAGGTGCATGGGAACACCACCACCTCCACCTTCCCCTCCAAGTCACACATCATTCTGACTTGAAAATATATCGCCGTTCCCTTCATCGTCGCTGGCTCAAAATCCTGGAGCTCCCTCCCGAACAGCACTGTGAGTGCACCTTCACCACACAGACTGCAGCGGTTCAAGGCAGTACACCACCACCTTCTCAAGGGCAATTAGGGATGGGCAATAAATGCCGGCCTGGCCAGCGATACCCACATCCAACTAATATGAAAAAAAAGGTAACGAGGTGGAGAGCTTTGGGGAGGGATTTGCAGAGTTTAGGACCTAGGCAGATGGCAAGACTGGAGCAATTAAAATCCAGAGGCCAGAATTGGAGGACCATAGAGATCTCGGGGGGTGGGGGGTTGTAGGGTTGCAGGAGGTTACAGAAATAGGGAAGGGTTTGAGAACAAGGATTGAGAAATTTAAAATCGAGGTGTTGCCGGAGCGAGAGCCAATGTCGGTCAGCGAGCACAGGGGCGATCGGTGAATGGGACTTGGAGTGAGTTAGGTTCCAACACGATGTTAGAAAGGAAAAGTTTGGACTTTTTTGATTTAAGGTTCGAGGTTCTCAAATGAAACAAATAATTGAGCTTTTCCTCCCCCCCCACCGGCACTATTTTAACCTGCGTCATATCTCCTGGCATCACGTGATCTAGGATTTAGCTCTCGGCAGGCTTTAAACAACTCCTGCATTGTTGGCATAGCAACACCGCGCAGCTGGAAGCCACGGTAATGAGGAGAGAGCAGAGTCAGGATTTGACCCTGGTCGCTGCTCGAAGGACAGATAGGCTTGGGAGAAACTGTAGAAGGTGCCAAGAGACAAGTCACGTGTTTTCTGCAGCCTGACGCCTGGCAGTGTTACCCACCTTCACAGAATGAATAAAAAAAAACAACACTGTGGGTAATGTTGCTAATACCGCAAAAGAAAAGTATGGATGAGGAAAGCCATTTGGACAATTAAGTTCATTCATCCGTAGAAAGTTACAATTCCCCTCCCTCCATCCACCATCACAGCACCCCACAAAATAATCTGCACACCAGAACTAGTCGCTCCCCTAGCCATGACAGCGTCGAAACTTGTCAGTCCTCCGCACAAAAAGCAGGATAAATTTAACTGGCTCAATTACCACCCTATCAGCCACCACCCTATCATCAGTAAAGGGATAGAAGGAGTCATCGATAGCACCATCAAGCATTATCTGCTATTAAATAACCAGCTCATTGACCAGAACCGTTCATCTCCAGACCTCATCATGGCCTTGATCGAGGCATAGACACAAAAGTGCCCTCAACATTAAAGCAGCATTTGACCAAGTACGGCACCAAGAGGCCCGGTTAATAATCAGATCAAATACTGGGGACAAAGGGAACCCCCTGCAGTGGCTAGGAAGATGGTTGTGGTTGTCAGAGTCATCACTGCCCCTGGACAGCACCTCAGGAGAAATGTCCTTGGCCTAACCATTTCCAGCTGTTTCATCAATAATCTTCCCCCTGTCATAAGGTCAGGAGTGGGGCTGTTCCTTGTTGATTCTGGTATCCAGCTCCATTTACAAATCCTCCAGTATTGGAACATCCCATGCCAACCTACACAGGGCTTGGACAATATCCAGACTTGGACTGAGAAGTGCCAGGTAACATTCAAACAACACAAATGGTCAGCAATGACCATCTTGAACAAGAGAAAGTCCAGCCATCTTCCCCGACTCTTAACGGCATCACCAGCACCGAGTTCCTCTCCATAATCACCATTCACTAGATGCTGAACTGGACCAACCAAATCCACAGCATGGCTACAAGAGCAGGGGAGAGGCTGGGTACTCTGCGATGAGTGACTCACCTCCTGACCCCTCAAAGCATCTCCACCATCTACAAGGTTCAAGTCAGGCGTGTATTGGAGTACTCACCACTCACCTGGATGGATGCAATGGCATCAACACTCTGGAGGTTTAACACCATCCAGAACGCAGCAGTTGAAATGATTGGTGCCTCTGGGACTGAACTGAATATCCACTCCCGTCACCACTGGCACACTATGGATGGGGTATGCATGGTCTCCAGGAAACACTGCAGCAACTCTCCAAGCTTACATTCAAAGAACCTCCCCAGCACACAATCTCTATCTTGAAGAATGTCATAGGAACACCATCACCTCCATCTTCCTCTCCAAGTCACACACCACCCTAACTTGGACATATATGGCTTTCTTTCTTTGCTGCTTGGTCAATATTCTGTAATTCCATTTGGGCAGTGGGGTGGTGGAGACCATCAACACCAGGACTGTAAAGTCCTTACACAATACCACAAATCCGCACGAGGCACATTCTATGGACAAGGTCACTCCATGACCTGCACCTTTATTCACAGGACCAAGAAGTGGTGACCCTGTGTGGGACCTCCCTTTATATACCTGGATGACCTGGTGAGGAGTGTCTCCCACAAGTTCACCCCCTGTGGTCAATGTGTGCATTTCTCAAGTATATACAGTATTGCAGTGTTGTTACAGGAAGGTTACATACATGACAAGGACTGAGACAGTTCAGGAAGAAGATTCATAACCACCTTCTCAGGGCAACTGGGGATGGACAATAAATGCGGCCTTGCCAGTGTTGTCAACATGCTGGAAACAAATTAAACAATCAGGAACATTAATCTGTTTATTTTAAATGGGCTGCTGTCTCCACTAGCAGCAAAACATTGTTCTTGAAGCTTGAACTCCGTACTGACATCATTGATCATCATCATAGGCAGTCCCTGAAATCGAGGAAGACTTGCTTCCATTCTAGAAGTGAGTTCTTAGGAGACTGAACAGTCCAATACGGGAATTACAGTCTCTGTCACAGTGGGACAGACAGTGGTTGAAGGAAAGGGTGGGTGGGACTGGTTTGCCGCACGCTCTTCCGCTGCCTGCGCTTGATTTCTGCACGCTCTCGGCGACGAGGCTCGAGGTGCTCAGCGCCCTCCCAGATGCTCTTCCTTCACTTAGGGCGGTCTTTGGCCAGGGATTCCCAGGTGCCGATGGGGATGTTACACTTTATCAAGGAGGCTTTGAGGGTGTCCTTGAAACGTTTCTTCTGCCCACCTGGGGATCGCCTGTTGTGTAGGAGTTCCGAGTACAGCGCTTGCTTTGGGAGTCTCGTGTCAGGCATGCAAACAATGTGGCCCGCCCAATGGAGCTGGTCGAGTGTGGTCAGTGCTTCGATGCTGGGGATGTTGGCCTGATCGAGAACACTGATCAATCATCATTGGTCAATCAGAGTAGGAACAGCAGAAGTAGATCTCTCTTATGCAATCCTATGTGGCCAATTGTATCACAATAGAGCAAACAATGCCATGGAGAAGCTTCAAAAGGTGTTACTGACACACGACAGTAAGACACAGAGGAGGTCGGATCTGAGAAACCGAGGGGAAAGAGCCAACGGAAAAACAAAGCATGGAGGGCAGCTAAAAAATAAAGAATCTTCCTGGATGCACTGTTTATTGTAACTCTCCAAAATCAGCAATAAAGACACATAATGATACCATCAGTACCTGTGAGGGGGGTGATCTTCACCTTATGTGTGATGATAAAAGATTTGTTTTGATTGCCGACAGATTTGAGGCTTCCCTTCCTGCTTATATTTCTGGCAAAGCACTTTGTGAACCTCATGGCTCATCCAGCCAGGATCAGCCTTCCCATTAGGGCAGGGCTCTCCAACCTCCCCGCCCGTGGGCCAAATCTGGACCGCTTCCCAACATCGGAGAGTTCAAGGAGGCGAATCCAACAGCGTGGCAGAGTGCCTGCCTTTCTTAGAGGGCCGATGCCCAACTCCCACTACAAGCCTCTACAGTCGGATCCTGCAGTGTTGTGCATTGAGTCAGGTCCTGGCTACAGGAGGAGAGCAGTTCGTGGAACCAACAAGAAAAAAGTAAAGGGGTAAAAAAGTAAAGAACATAAGAACATAGGAGCAGGAGTAGGCCATTTGGCGCCTCGAGACTGCTCCGCCATTCAATGAGATCATGGCTGATCTGATCTTGGCCTCAACTCCACTTCCCTGCCCGCTCCCCATAAGTCTTCACTCCCTTATCAATAAAGGAGTAGGGGGGAGGAGGGTTAGTCAAAAAAGGAGGAGAGACGGTAACGCAGGAGGAGAGAGTGACAAATATTAAGGGGGAAAGACAAAGCGTAGCAAGAGAGACAGCGGTCTATGTGAAGCAAGACCCAGAGCAAAGGAAACCGAAGGAGAAGTGAACAAGGTGGAAAAACTATCATCCAACAACTGCAAGTAGCACTAAATAGATAGGGAGTTGGATGTGTTATTTAATCATGATTCTGATTGACTCAAAAGCTATTTACCTTTAGGTGGCCCATTCTCTAGTTATAAAGAAAAGAAAGACTTGCATTTATATAGCATCTTTCACGACCACCGAACATCTCGAAGTGCTTTTCAGCCACTGAAGTACTTTTGGAGTGTAGTCACTTGTAATATGGGAAACACAGCAGCCAATTTGCACACAGCAAGCTCCCACAAACAGCAATGTGATAATGACCAAATCATCTGTTTTCATGATGTTGATTAAGGGATAAATATTGGCCAGGGGATAACTCCCCTGCTCTTTTTCAAAATAGCACTATGGGATCTTTTACATCCACCTGAGAGAGGGCCCTCCCTCAGTACTACACTGGAATGTCCACATGGAGTTCTGAGAGAGGGCCCTCCCTCAGTACTACACTGGAATGTCCACATGGAGTTTTGTGCTCAAGTTCCTGGAGGAGGACTTGAACCCACAAACTTCTGACCCAGAGGCAAGAGTGCTACCCACTGAGCTACAGCTGACATTGTGGCAAGTGACTCTGGCCCACTGCTTAAAGAGGTTGACGCATCATTAGAGCAATGGTTTACAGGGCTACCTGGACTCACATGGGAAGAATCCCAACCCCAATTGAGATCCAGTGATTCCAGTCGATGTGTATGTGTGGGGGTGTCAGGTGAGGAGATTGGGTCCGGCCATCATACCCCCTAATAGCCTGACCACGTGGGTGAGTGATCCAAGAGTGGTCAGGGAAGGGTAATGCAGCACAGAGTTAATGCCAAGCCAAAACAAAAGCAAAATACTGCAGATGCAGGAATTTGAAATAAAAACAGAAAATGCTGGAAATACTCAGCGGGTCAGGCAGGATCTGTGGAGAGATGTAACAGGTTTTAATCAAGTGCAGGGGCAGGGAAAGGGGGCAGGGGAGGACAGAACAAAAGGGATGATGGTGCAAGGCAAAAGGAGATGGTAATGGGACAAGTTAAGAAACAAAAGATGGGTCTGGATAGGGTGTAAATGGAGATGGCAGAATCATCAACAGCTGCCGTGGGAAAGAGAAAAAAAGAGAAAGAGAGAGAAACGAAAAACAAGGGCAGGGGTTACGGTCTGAAATTGTTGAACTCGCTGTCGAGTCCAGAAGGCTGTAAAGTGCCTGTTCCTTGAGCTTACGTTGAGCTTCACTGGAACAGTGCAAGAGGCCAAGGATGGAGAGATCAGAGTGGTACTGGTGTGGAGAATTAAAGTGACAGGTGACCAGAAGGCAAGAGAGGGAAAAACGGGCACATGCTTTGTGTAAAAGTATCTGACAGAAAAAATGTTCTGTTTGTTCCAGTCTCTTGCCAAGATCATCTACAAAACCATCAGTCCATCCAGAGAATGTCCCGTAATCAGTCAGTCTTTTGTTCTTCATGAAATGAAGGCAGAATCCCTTTTTAAAAAAAGCAAATGCCAAAATGGCTTAGGCTCAGTCTTCTTTTTTCGTGTAGCAAAACACATCAAATGTCAGTATCTAAGTTGGATATCCAGGGCAAAGCTTCAGCGTGGATATCCCGCAGGCTGCCTGCGAACTCCCTCTGAGGATGGTGCTCAATGGTGTGCTCCAGGGTCTGATTAGGAGCTCCACAGTCACACTTGACATTGATGCCTAAACACTCAAAAATACAAGCGAAAAAAGATTTTAAAATGTTTTCAAATTAAGTAGTATCAGCTTAATTAGACAAGAGATCCACACGTTGACCATTCCTTCCATTGGCTTCCAGTTAAATGTTATCTCGTCCTTCTCTTTAAATCAGGCCCAATGTGACCATTCTAGTTGGCTGAGCTGCACCACAGGATCTTTAACTTGCACCTAAATAGACAGATGGGTCATCAGTTTGATGGCCCAGCTGACTGACGGCACTTCCAACAATGCCGCACTTCTTCAGCAACCTACTGGAGTAGTAACCTTGTCCATGAATGATGTGGAACGCAAACCATCGACAACCTTCCGACCCAGAAGCAAGACCACTGTCACATGAGACATTAAGGCAAAAGAGTTTAATCAGACTGGTTGAATGTTTCTGTGATGTATCACTGGCACTGGCCATTGGAAGTTTCAGAACTGGAGATGTCTGCTAAATATGACAGTATGTGCGCAGCTTAGATTGCCATCAGAGAGTTACAAGGCAGAATCCAATCAAAGGGGCCGAGATTGCGTAGCGCCCTGTCTGGGGGGGCGATAACAGCCGCGAGACGGGAGTTCCTGTGCCAGCCGCGGGAGTCCCACCCCACCACCTATAATCGGCTTACCGCCCCCTATAGCAAGTGGAGCACAAAATATCCCGCTCTGCTTGGTCTGTGGGGCGGGAGCGGGACGTAAGGGCACAGTGCTATCTGGTGGGACATGTAGCACTGCCGCCTAGACAGGTCCCTCCCCGTCATTAAAGGGGAGGGCTGAACTGCCCACTCTGCGTGTGGGAAACGGGGCCATCCCCGGACCACCAGGGAGCGGGGTTCCGTGGCAGGCTGCAAGTTCGCAACACGGACCCCAAAGAGGCAGAAGGCTAATTTATTTATTTTGAGCTCGGCACCTCCCGTTTAATTTTCGCCCCACGCGCAGCCTGCAGCTTCAGGGAGCGCTGCCCAGTTTTCACTCCAGGGCAAAAACGGGTCGCTGCGCATGGTGACGTCATCGTCATCGCCAGCAGAGTGGGGCGTTACTGGTTGGAGCGGGGCGCTAACGGAATTTCACGGGAGTCGGTAACGACGCTGTGCCCGTAGCGCCCTCCGGGGGCACTAGCGGGAGGTGAAAAGGCCTTGAATTTCTCCCCCAAAGGGTTCAGACAATGACATAAACCAGATAAAGCCAATTTAGATAGTGTGGGCAGCCGGAGATTGAATACTTCCTTCCATTCAGGGACAAGTAGCTGTTACTGCTCTGGAACCATCAGCAGGGTAAACCTGAGGCACCACCGCTCACCAAAAACCTGAACATGGTCAATAGCAGCAAGTTGCATGTACTGTATAAACCTAGCATCAGTGCACCCTTCAGTACTTGGCACTAGTGTTGTAAGAAATCATGGATTGGAAGAAATAACGAGACCAAAAAGTCCCTTCAGACTGGTGTTAGAATTGAAAGATTCATTCCATGGTACAATAGCTAAAAAGACTCAAACAGCGTGATCAATAACTGCTAACAGGCCGCTCCAAACATCGGAAGGCCAAAAACGTCCTGTCTGACTCCAACCGTGGGAGGATGTGAAGAGGAGGGTTTCACCCAAGTGTTGAGACAAAGAACCCGACATATCATGAATTAAATGACCCTGCCAATATCCTACAACAGGCCCACCCCTAAAAAGAGAATAAAAGAAAGACCCAGAAGGCGTTTCAGGGCAGACGGTGAAGATAAGAACTGTTCGTACACCAGCCGTCTGTCCAATCGGGACTAGTACCAGCTTCTTGTCATGGTCGTATGTCTACTGTGTCTATCCTGATTGTGTGTTGTGTTCGACTATGTTTGAATTATCGCTCCCTTAATAAATGCCTTATAACTCCTAAGACCCTTTGGGTGTGTGTGTGTGTGACCTGTGATCCTAAATCTTACAGTGCACCCTTCAATACTGTATATATCTGGTGCAGTGCACCCTCCAGTGCTATATACACTCTGCACCCTCAATTCCATTTTCAACCCACCCCTGTCTGATTGCTGAAGCTAAACCCAAGTACCCATAGCCTCGATACTGTGTTTGTCAAATGCCACATTCTATACATCACACCAGCAACTGCTATTCCCACCACTGTAATGCTTGCCGCTTCTAACCCCACCTCACTCCACTGCGCGTGACATTCTTATCCATGCCCGACACCTAGAATTATAGAATGAAACAGCCAGAAGGAGCCCTTTCAGCCCACAGCACTTGTGTCTGCTCTTTAAAGAGCTAACCAGTTAGCCCTGCTCTCCCGCTGTTTCCTCTGCAAGTATTTCCTTTTTTCTAGGTCTATATCTAATTCAGTTTTGAAAGTTGCAATTGAACTTGTTTCCACCACTCTTTCAGGTAAATCCATTCCAGACCACTCTGGCCCCATTTCCTCGAATGTCCCAACTGACCTTCAGAACTGGTCAAGATTTCGGCTGATTTTTGCTTCTGCTCTACATATTGTAATCGCATGGAAATGGAAACCAGTGATAAAACCAGGATATTGGTGCAACCAAAGCATGGCTAAAACAGACACCAAACCTCGAAAGCCGGGCTCAAAGCTTTTCACCGTCTCTACGCCTGCTGCGATAGTTCTGGCTCCATCGCTTTCTCTCACGCTCCAGGAACAGAAAGCAAGAGTGATGCAGAGATGACCAGCACAGGCAGGTGGCGAGACTGCGATCTGCTGGGATCCTGCTGAGTACGAGAGTGTTCAGGAACGGATGGTACCCTCGACTGAAACTGAGAAGTGCAGTAACGTGAAGGTTTCCATGACTGGCAACAGAAAACGTAGGGGGCGAAATTCCCCTGTTGTACGCCTCCCGTTAGCGACTCTGGGGAATGGGGGGGGAGGGGGGCTACCGGCTCCCCCGAAATTGCGCAGGAGTTAGCGGAGGTGTGCACGCAGTAGCGCCACGCCCCAGGCCGCTGTGCCTCCGCCGATGATGTCACCGGCGTGCGCGGCAATCCCTTTTCACCCCACGGCGGCTCATTCTCCGCCCTGCACCGGATTCTCGTGGGTCGCGCAACTGGGCTGCACAACAATCGCATTGCGAAACTTAAAAGGGAGGTGCGCTGCGCGCCGCCATCTTTTCTTTTTAACCCACTTACCGGCTTGGGCCATTGTTCGATGCTTCCGCAGGGTCCAGGCTGCAATCGTGCAGCCCCGCACTCCATTTCCCTGCTGGCTCAGCAGAGCTCACAGCATCCCTATCCTTTATCGGAAGGGAAGGGACCTTGAAACACGTCAGCGCTACGCGGAGACCCCACGCCATGCCATGTGTTGCACCCGGGTAACGCCCCCGAGACGACGTGGAGCGTGTGACATTGCCCTCCACTTCCTGTGAGGGGTGGTAAGTGCAGAATGCTGGCCCCGGAAAGGTTACTGCCCCCAACCAGTGCGATACCCAATTTCGGTCCCTTAGTTCCTTACTTGAGTCCAAAAAAAAAGATAAAGAACTTGCATTTATCTAGCACCTTTTACATCCTGTTTACAGCCAATGAAAGATGCTTGAATTGTACTGTTGTAATGTAGGAATTTTAATTAAAAGTTGAGCTCGAAGAAACTCTAGGTAGACCAGAACCCATAGTTTATAATAAAGTGGTTGAAAATTGCCTAAGACATAATACTTCTTTTTAGGTAACTGTTGATGATGGAATTTAAAAAGACTTGCATTTATATAGCTGTTGTAATGTAGGAAATGCGGCAGCAAATTTGCACACAGCAAGATCCCACAGACAGTAATGTGATAGTGCCCAGATAATCTGATTCGGTGATATTGGTTGAGGGATAAATATTGGCCAGGACACCGGGGATAACCTCCCCTGCTCTTTTTCAAAATAGTGCCATGGGATCTTTTACGTCCACCTGAGAGAGGAGACAGGGCCTCATTTTAACGTCTCATCCAAAAGATAGCACCTATGGTGGTGTAGCACTCCCTCAGCACGGCACTGGAGTGTCATCCTGGATTTCTGGACGCAGTACTTGAACCCACAACCTTCTGACTTAGAGGTGTGAGTGCTACCCACTGAGCCACGACTGACACCTAATTTACAGCACAGAAACAGACGACTTAGCCCATTGGTATACATTTTTGTTGTTATACGTGGTGCAAGTCTGGCCCATACCCCGCTCCTGTACTGTGGCAGTCACCCGAGCCGTCTTCTACTTCGTCTGGAGATCGAAAATGGATCGTGTCCGCAGAGACACGATGTATAAATCTCTGGACAAGGGAAGAAAGGACGTTCCGAATGTGGCCGTCATGTGGCTGCATCAAGCTGTGCATAGACCCTTCGTACGCAAACACCAAGTGTCACTACGTGCTGAGATTCTACCTGTCCCCAGTGTGGCGAAGGATGGGTCTGGCCAAGCTGCTACGGAACGCTCCAACCAGTTGGACCGTGCCTCAGCACCTGTCCTTCGTGGAAAAGTTTTTCAAGAAAAACACCTTGGACCACAAGGCCATAAAGCAGTGGTCGGCACGCAAGGTGCCGGACGGCCTACGGAAGAAGGAGATGGTGGATCCAGTCGGGTGGTTCCCCGAGCAGACTGTCAAACTCGTTTGGCAGAATGTCTCATTGCCAGAGCTTTCACATAAGCACCAAGACGTAGCTTGGTTGACGATGAGAAGGGCCCTACCCGTCAGATCCTTCATGCACAGCCGGGGTTTCAGAGACATGGCACTCTGACCCCGAGTCGGTTGTGGTGCGGGCGAGACTGTCATCCATCTCCTTCAGGATTGCCCCTTTGCAAGGCAGATCTGGAAGGAGATGCAGTGGTTGCTGTTGAGGTTCATCCCAAGCAGCTCCGTAACACAGGACTCTGTGCTCTGCAAACTGTTCCCAGGTACGCACACTGAGACAGACATCATCTGCTGCTGGAGGGCCATCACTTTGGTCTTCCCGAAACTTGCTCGTCTTCCAGAGCAAGGAGATGTCCACGGCCGAGTGTTGCAGACTGGCACAATCCAAGGTCCAGGAGTACGTGCTGAGGGATGCACTAAAGATTGGTGCAGTCACCGCAAAGGCACGATGGGGAAGAGCCACAGTTTAAGGCCCTTCCGCCACGGTAAACCCAGGGGATGGAATCAGGCCCCCCTCGGGCTGTACTTGTTAATCTGCTTGTATACATAGAGCACCATGTACTGAAAAACACCTGTGTTGTGCCATGTATAATGAAAGTCTCTGCACTGTTTAGTAACTTGTAAAGAAATGTAAATGTATTCCCATCTGTTCAGTGTACTGCTTTCATCTGCATAGTTCTACATGTAACGTAATTCGTGATCAGTATTGAAATGTATCCTGGACTGTAATGTAAACCTGTTCTTATCTGCTCCATGTAATACCCTTATTTGCACAGTACTACATGTAACGTGATTTACGGGTGGTACTAAATTGTACCCTGAAATGAAATGCACGCTAGTGCGTTGTATGGAACTGCTGTCAGCATCCAAACGAATTGTATGGAATTGCTGACCGCAAGGTACTGAACTATTTTCCAGTGTATTGTGAAAATGTTATATGAATAAAGCATAATTTTGGAAAAAATTTTTTTTTGTGTGTTTACCTGGTGTGGCCCTCTGGTACAATGAAGCTTCACTACTTACAGTATGTATTTACATGCTGTAGTGTGGCATACAGTAGCATAGTGATTATGTTACTGGTCTACTAAGGCAGAGGCCTGGACTAATGATCCAGAGACATGAGTTTAAATTTAAATTTAATTAAATTAATCAGTAATTGTGCCCATGAAACTACGGGATTGTCGTAAAAACCCATCTGGTTCACTAATGTCCTTTTGGAAAGGAAACCTATATGTGACTCCAGACCCACAACAATGTGGTTGGCTCTTAACTGCCTTCGGATAGGATGGCACTCAGTTGTACTCAAGAAGGCAGCTCACCACCATCTTCCCAAGAATAGTTAGGGATGGACAATCAAAGCCGGCCTTGACAGTGACATCCACATGGCAGGAATGAATAACAAACATGGTCAGGGACAGAGAAACACAGCACAATGAATTCTGCTGTCAGCCAATGTAAAAAGTCCCGTCAGTCTGTAAGTAAAGAGCCGAGGTAAAGTTAAACAAGCTTATTAAAGAAGAAACTTGATTAAGATTTGCCTCCTCTGAGCTCAGTTGCTAACCTAATTTCCGACTTCTGTGTACAGCAGAGACATTGCTCATTTCTCTCTGTAACCGCCTCAAGTTGATATTCCTTCAAGCTTTTAACCTTTTAGAGGTTTTTAACCACTGCCTGTGCTGCAACCCTGTAGGTTCCTCAATCCCAAGCTCCTAGAGTGCTGGACTTCTGTGTGACGAGGAATAGATACCGTCAACTGTTTCGCTGGGTATGACTTGTGAAGATAGGTTGAGTAGGTTGGACCTATACATATTAAAGTTCAGAAGAATGAGAGGCGACCTTATTGAAACTTAAGATAATGAGGGGTTCGACAAGGTGGATGCTGGGAGGATATTTCTACTCATAGGGGAATCTAAAACTAGGGGACATAGTCTCAGAATAAGGGGCCGCCCATTTAAAACTGAGATGAGGAGGAAGTTCTTCTCTCAGTGGGTTGTAAATCTATGGAATTCTCTGCCCCAGAGAGGTGTGGAGGCTGGGTCAATTAATATATTTAAGGCAGAGATGGACAGATTTTTGAGCGATAAGGGAGTGAAGGGTTATGGGGAGTGGGCAGGGAAGTGGAGCTGAGTCCATGATCAGATCAGCCATGATCTTATTGAGGGGCCAAATGGCCTACTCCTGCTCCTATTTCTTATGTTCTTATGAGTATCCGAGTGCCCCTCTATCCCCTTCTTAGAAATGTCATGTTCTCAGTGACTGCCATGCACCCTTGCATCTCCCGTCACAGTGTAAGCCAAGCTTCTCCATCTTGACCTCAGTCCACATGCCCTCGATCCTTGCGTTGAGCATCTTCTTGATGCTTATTTTCTTTTGACTCACTTGCTCAAAACCAGTTCCAAAGGCAACACTGAACTTTTGGACACTCCAAAACAAACCAATGAAAAAAAGGAGAGCGAGAGCGAAAGAGAGAAATTTCGCCCCTTTGGTCATATAGCTAGTATAAAATATATTATAGAACATGACTCATCAACCCTCCCCCTCACAATACACGGTCCTTTTGAATGTTCGAGAAGACTTCATTTTATTAGGGCTTCTCTGGCCATAGTAGATCGGCATAGCGATGCACATGCTAATAATTCATGGCGCATAGATTGCCATTCCCAATACCTGAGCTATTGGGAAGAGCTTCCAAGAGGAGGTAAGGTTCCCCCTTCACTGGGATGGTGAGAAATTTGTCAGGAAAGTCACCATCGGCACGTGGAGCCCTTCCTGGGACCTGGGTGCAAAACGGGAGCAAAGGCCTAAAGCTAAGTATGGTACAAGGGATGGAAAAGGAACCGAGCGGTCTAATAAAAACTTTAGCATTCAATGATGCCCCGAGTGAGTCAGATTTTCTTTTAAGTATCTTCCATACCAGTTTTGTAAAATAAACAGATAAATCCAACTGAGATGATCAGAAACGTGAAATTGACAGCAGCAATGGGTAATTTGAGATGGGACCACTCAGTAATTAGTGGTTATTCTTATTGAATTTACATTTAAAGATGATGTGCTGTGTCTCGCAAAGTGCTTGTTATCCAAAGCAGCAGAGAAAATGGCCAAATCCAAACTCCTTATGCGATGATCGTCATGCTTCCTTCAATCTCACCCAACTGTCAAAAGTCCAATTTCACACCAATTATGCTGCACGTCACATCATTCTGTTCCGCTTCCCTCGACATCTTTCACACAGCCCACATTGCCTTCCCGTGTGATGAAAACACTGAAAATAGCCTCGAGATAAGCCCACTTTCTCGCACAGGCTGAAACAGAACGGGAAGGGTGACTCACATTGGGTGAGGAGGAGGTTGGGTTGAATGGAATGGTGCCCTTCATTTGAAATCATAATGGGAAAGTTTGAGATTTAATAAAATAGATCCACTTGCTCCACCTTGGAGGATGCGGCCACTGAGGAATTACTGTCACACTGCCGACTCTCCTGGGTGCGTTTTTCTCCAGTCACTAAAACAGGAGTGAAAGGTTGGTACAAGATTAAACCAGTGTTCAATTTATTGGAATTATGCATCTTACGACCTCAGCTTGGAAATCAGTTCCAGCTTTTGTGATTGCATCTGCTGCTTTGTGTGAACAGGGAAATAAAGACACAACCTATGAATTTAATATACAGTGTAATAGTAGAACCAGTTAGAAAATGCTTGATAATATTGAAAAACAAGAACAAAAATTTCCCAAGTGTCCTGTCCCCAACTCCAGCCTGAAACAATCTAAGCAATTTAATCAGCAAGTTGCTTAGCTGTATGAGATACATCCTGAAAAGTAAGAAGACGCATTGTGAACCTTGGCCAACGAGAAAGAGACACACTGGTCATGATATCTCCTCAGTTCCAGGCAATTCTCTTGGCTCAGTGGTGGTACTCTTGTCTCTAAATTAGAAAGTCAGGGGTTTAAGCCCTACGCTAAGAATTAAGCACATGATCCGGGCTGACACTGCACCGCGGTACTGAGGAAGTGCTGCACTGTTGGGAGTTGCCAGCTATCTAATGAGACATTAAGCCAAGGTCCTGCCTGCCCTCTCAGATGGACGTTAAGTATCTCATGCCAGTATTTGAAGACCAGTTGGGGAGACCTCCTGGTGCTGGCTATCATTTACCCCTCAACCAACGCTACAAAAAACAATGAACTGACATTCATTTATCGCAGCTGTGGGACACTTGCCGTGTGAAAAGCTGGCTGCCATGATTTTCCCATTAAACAAGTGCTACACTTCAAAATGTCATTCATTGGCCGCAAAGCGCTTTGGCATGTCCTGAGGACGTGCAAGGTGCTAAATAAATACAAGTTCATTCTTCTTTGCAGCTAAAATTGTATACAATGTGGAATTATTAAGTTTATCCAAAGATTGCAAGTTTTCATATAGTTACCAGTGCCTTCCTAGTTAGACTTCCATCTCTCTTAACTGCCAAGTTAACATTTTATTTCCCTTCTTGTGTGACACAAGCATATTTAAGGGTTCTGATTCATTATGTTCCCCCCCTCCCAGCTCTCTCTCCTTCTCGAGATGCTGATTTATGCTGTGCTACTGTTAGCCGAGCAGTAGGAGCTGGCCGGTGACTTGTCATCATGCGGGAACCTAGACAGGGAGGCTATTCAACCACAAGGCACATCACAACCAGACCTAATCCCGTCCTCAACCACTGTTCACATATAAAAATATATAGGCACACTTCCCCAGCAGGGAGTGGCTGGAAAGTAATGGCAAACCTGGCTGATTTTTCTCTTCCCCGACCTGGAAGCAACATGGCCACATGTAGCACCCGAACGGTTGCCTTCGCTGAGACTAGCTGACTTAGTACAGACTGGGGAATAAACCTGGCCCATTCTACTCTGTGGCTCAGTGCCGCACTAGGGGACACATTTATCCACTAGCCCATTTGATGTGATCTCAGGTCTCTTGTTATTTTGATCAGAATTTAGAAGGATGAGAGGGGGATCTCATAGAAACATATAAAATTCTGACGGGACTGGACAGGTTAGGTGCAGGAAGAATGTTCCCGATGTTGGGGGAGTCCAGAATTAGGGGACACAGTCTAAGGGTAAGGGGTAAGCCATTTAGGACCGAGATGAGGAGAAACTTCTTCTCTCAGAGAATTGTAAATCTGTGGAATTCTCTCCCACAGAAAGTTGTTGAGGCCAGTTCGTTAGATATATTCAAAAGGGAGTTAGATGTGGCCCTTACGGCTAAAGGGATCAAGAGGTATGGAGAGAAAGCAGGAATGGGGTACTGAGGTTGCATGATCAGCAATGATCATACTGAATGGCGGTGCAGGCTCGAAGGGCCGAATGGCCTACTCCTGCACCTATTTTCTATGCTTCTATGTTTCTAAGTCTTGCTGATATGTGTGTTTTCTATGGGGGGGTTTGATAGAGCAGAGAAAGAGAAAGAGAAACTGCTTCCACAGAATCATAGAATGGTGACAGCACAGAAGGAAGCCATTCAGCCCATCGAACCTGTGCCGGCTCTCAGCAAGGGCACTTGAGCTAGTCCCACTCCCCTGTCCTTTCCCCAAAGCCCTGCAAATTCATTTCCTTCAGGTACTTATCCAACTCTCTTTTGAAAGCCCCGATTGAATGTGCCTCCACCACCCTTTCAGATAGTGAATTCCAGATCCTAGCCACTCGCTGTTTAAAAACGTTTTTCCTCATGTTGCCTTTGGATCTTTTGCCAACCACCTTGAATCGGTGTCCTCTGGTTCTCGACCCTACCCCACTGGGGGGAGAGTCGGTAACCAGAGGACACATATTTAAGGAAATTGACAAAAAAAACCAGGGGTGGGTGTGGGAAATTAGAATTCTGTTTACACAGTGGGTTGTTGTGATCGTCAACGCACGGCCTGAAAGGGTGGTGGAAGCTGATTGAATAGTCATTTTCAAAAGGGAATTTGATAAATACTTGAAGGGGAAAAAATTGTAGGGCTACAGAGAAAGAGCGGGAGAGTGGGACTAATTGGATAGCTCTTTCAAAGAGCCGGCACAGGCACGATGGGCTGAATGGCCTCCTCCTGTGGCTGTATCAGCTGTGGCTCAGTGGGTAGCACCCTCGCCTGTGGGTTGGAAGGTTGTGGGTTCATAGTCCCACTCCAGGGACTGGAGCATATAAATCTAGGCCAACACACCAGTGCAGTGCTGAGGGAATGCTGCACCTGTCGGAGGTGTTGTCTTTCACATGAGACATTAAACCGAGGTCCTGTCTGCCCTCTCAGGTGGATGTAAACGATCCCATGGCACTATTTTGAAGAAGAGCAGGGGTGTTATCTCCGGTGTCCTGGCCAATATTTATCCCTCAATCAACATAACAAAAAAAAAACAGATTACCTGCTCATTATCACATTGCTGTTTGTGGGAGCTTGCTGTGCGCAAATTGGCTGACGCGATTCCCACATTACAACAGTGACTACCCTCCAAAGGTGGCTGTAAAGCGCTTCGAGACGTCCGGTGGTCATGAAAGGCACGATGTAAATGCAAGCCTTTAATTCGTGCACAGCAGGAGGGGAGGAAGGAGCGGCAAGAGTCCATAGAGGGAAGTGACTGGGGTCCAGGGGCAGTACGGGCCAGCCCACACTGTGATATATGTGCGCGCTCGGTCTGTGCTGCAGAGCTGGTCTTCAGTTAGTCTTGGGTAACCCGTGCCACTGGACCAAGACCTAGCTCTGTCAAGCCCGTTGAAAAAATCCACGCACAGGCATCTTCCACCCTTCAGGATGTAGTTCGGGACCTGGAATATTAGGTCCTTCATTGAAACACCTGTGAACTCATCCCTTTTTGGCGTGGAAGCAAGTCATCCTTGTTTCAAGGGACCGCCTATGATGATGAGGGATGAGGCTGTAGGATTCCATGTGGGAGGTGTTTGGAACTCATGTGCAGGTTTAGCGTGCCAAGAAAGAAGAGCATGTTGAGAGAATTGATTATTTGTCATCTGTGTCTCTCCGACAGAAACGCGGCCCGTGTCCCTGTGTCAGGAACAGGCAGGGACTGCGACCTAGCTCTCCGCAGGAGCAATTCACCGGCCAGTGTTTAGGGCCCACACCTGCTAGAAGCAATGAAACGTACTCACAGGAGATAATGCCATGTAAGTACTCAATTTGCCCTTGTCATGTTCTGTATCCGTAACAAGTATATGGCAGTAAGATTTGAAAGATGCTGCTTCGTATTCTGTCAACATTCCTGATATGCACTGACAGACAAGATTAAGAGATTACTTTGCCCTTGAAGCCTTTTTGGAAAACAAGAACATTTATATGGTAATTTTTTAAATCTTTCGAGATCATAAAGGAAAAACACGATGGAGCTTTTGATGGCTGTTAAATCTGCTTTTTATTCCACTGATGTACTCCTCACATTTGGCTCAATCCATTGGCAAGACTATTTCTTTGTCAATTTTGTGCAAGGAAGAAAATTCAAAAAGTAAGGCAGTTAAGGGCCCGTTTAACTGCAGCTTTAGCAGGCTGACATTCATCTTCTCACTTAAGGCATGAGAAAAGATGCTTTATTAAAAGTTAATGGACCTCTAAATGAAATTGCGGGAATACCCAGTTCTCAAATGTGCGATTCCGGAGAACCGTGTCTTAATCGGCAGCAAGGAGAAAGCTGCAGCCAGTCGCAGTACACATGCAGCAAAGAGCAAACAGGTAGCGAGTTATTTAATTGGTACAAATGTCGAGAAGGTTCAGTAATCCAGCTGTGAGGCTCGCGGTCCACTGAAGAGAATGTCTCAATGCCAGTGGAGGGGGGAGAAAAACCAATAAAGTGCTGGTACAAATCCCTCCATGGCCTCGCCCTTCCCTATCTCTCTAATCGCCTCCAGCCCCACAACCCCCCGAGATATCAACGTTCCTCTAATTCTGCCCTCTTGAGCATCCCTGATTATAATCGCTCAACCTTCGGTGGCCGTGCCTCCTGTTGCCTTGGCCCCAAGCTCTGGAACTCCCTGCCTAAACCTCTCCGCCTCTCTTTCCTCCTTCAGTACACTCCTTAAAATATACCTCTTTGACAAACCTTTGGTCACCTGCGCTAATTTTTACTTATATGGCTCAGTGTCAAATTTTTTAAATCTCATAATACTTCTGTGAAGCGCCGATATAAAGGCCCTATATAAATACAAGTTGTTGTATAGTACATAAGGAGCAACGTAGCCGGTTTCCGATGAGGGGAAAGAAACACTTTGTGTGCAAAGGAGGTGGCAATGCGTGATAGACAGCATCAATACTACTGTAAGTGGTCAGTCTACTGTTATTTCCCGAGGTTTCGAGGCAGGCAAACGTGCCTTCACTTAGAATGCGATAGAACGAAGATCAAGTTTCCAAAACGCTCGACAGTAATACATACTCCTGTTAATACACAAATCTGGCTGGGTTTGGATGGTTCTGTTCCCTTCGCGGAACCTTTCTGGCTCCTGCAGGTCTTATCTGAAGCTGTCTGAGATGTGCTGGGGTCTGAACAAAGCCAGCGATCGATGTCCGAAGGCTTTCCGAGTGAGTGTTAAATGGCCCATCAGTTCTGATTGCTGGACTATTGTGGAGACAATGCAAGTGTTGGTCTTGTCCGAGAACCTTGCTCTCTTCCCTAGACAACTTGGCTCCACGCACAAAAGAGTCCATTGGCCTTCCTAAGAGCACCCAGATCTGACGTCATTGGCCGCTGGCAGGCCAGTGTTCAAATTAACATTTGAACAGACCCAGCTTCTCTCACCAATTTCTGTGGGAGAGATCCACCCCCACGTGTTTCTCCCAGCAACATATTTCTTCATAATCCAGACCAGCCATCTTGCATCACAATATTTCAAAAGTCCTTTTCCGGGTGTATACAGCCAACAGGGATATAAATACTCCAAAGTTGACTTTGTCAACTTAAACTACCCCTCTAGTTTGCAAGGCCTAGCTGAAGGCCCAGAAGAAGAGATAAAGGATTTACAATAGAAGCACAGGATATACAAGGAGATGGAATGAAAATCCTACTGGCCAAAGCTACACACAAAGGGCAAGGTTTTACATTCACTAGTGCCCTGACTGAAGTGAGTAGTGCAGAGGAGATTTCTGGCATATAGCATGTGTGCAACCGCAGGAGGAGGAGCTGATCTGGCTGCAGAGCTTGGAAATCGCAGGATGACCTTGTAGGGGTACAGCCTGGGCAGGGCAGAACCGGCTTTGTAGGGGTACAGCCTGGGCAGGGCAGAACTGGCCTTGTAGGGGTACAGCGTGGGCCAGGCAGAACTGGCCTTGTAGGGGTACAGCCTGGACAGGACAGAACTGGCCTTGTAGGGGTACAGCCTGGGCAGGGCAGAACTGGCCTTGTAGAGGTACAGCGTGGGCAGGGCAGAACCGGCTTTGTAGGGGTACAGCGTGGGCAGGGCAGAACCGGCTTTGTAGGGGTACAGCGTGGGCAGGGCAGAACCGGCCTTGTAGGGGTACAGCATGGGCAGGGCAGAACTGGCCTTGTAGAGGTACAGCGTGGGCAGGGCAGAACTGGCCTTGTAGGGGTACAGCCTGGGCAGGACAGAACCGGCTTTGTAGGGGTACAGCCTGGGCAGGGCAGAACTGGCCTTGTAGAGGTACAGCTTGGGCAGGACAGAACTTCGATCCACCCTATCACAAAAAACAGATTATCTGGTCATCACCACATTGCTGTTTGTGGGAGCTTGCTGGGCGCAAATTGGCTGCCGCATTTCCCACATTACAACAGTGACTACACTTCAAAAAGTACTTCATTGGCTGCAATACACTTTGGGACGTTCCATGGTCGTGAAAGACACGACATAAATGCAAGTCTTTTTCTTTCTTTTTATAAAGCGCTTTGGGATGCCCTGAGGTTTTTTTCCCAGATTAGTCTGGGTTATTTTATCTGTTTTTTTTCCTCTCCCAGGAGATCACATGGTTTCGGGTGGGGTGGAAATTGAATGTGTTGTGATACACAAGCTATTGCAATTGTGTGGGACAGGCTTGATGGACCAGATGGTCTCTGCCTGTCCGTCATTGTTCGGAGGGCGACGGCTGACTGCAGTGCGGGCAGGCACAGCAGGGGAAGCGAGGTCGGGGCGAATGAGTGGCAAGAGTTCATAGAGGGAAGTGACTGGGACCCAGGAGAAGTGTGAATCTGGGGCCCAGCAGAGGCGAGGGCCCAGGGACAGCATGGGCCAGCCACACTGCGATATGTGTGTGCACTAGGTCCGTGCAGCAGCAGAGCTGGTCTCCAGTCGTCCTGGATAATCCTTGTCACTGGACCAAGACCTAGCTCTGTCAAACCCGTGTGGTGGCTGGTGTGCAACGGCCACCACACGTTAAAAAAATCCACGCACAGGAATCTTCCACCCTTGAGGATGCAGTTCGGGATCTGGAATATTAGGTCCTTCATTGAAACACCTGTGAACTCATCCCTTTTTGGCGTGGAAGCAAGTCATCCTCGTTTCGAGGGACTGCCTATGATGTTCTTATAAGTCTTTCTTTCTTACCAATGCCCCTAACCCCAGTTCATCTCCCAGGACCATTTATACACCAGGGGAGAGGGGGAGGGAGAGGGAGGAATTGAATTGTGGCACCTTGCAGTAGCATAGGGGGAACCACAATTCTTGGGGAACATCCCCAAAACATTCAAGTGAGCCAGTTCACTGTTCTGCCAGGTTCTGTTGAAAATAGCCTATTAAATTTAAATTGCATCCCCTCCCGCCTGCCCGCCCTTAGCAACACTGGTCACCAGGAGAGTACAGTCAACGCTTGCAGACAGCTTTGTTGAGGCTGTGGGAGATATGTTGCACATCATTTTTCTCTGATTTGCTTCTGGTTACAGTATACCTGCCCATATTTGGATGGGTGAGATATTTGCCTGAGGGAAGTTCCGGTGGACAGTAATGGATTTGGCATCAGGAGTTGGAACCTGTTTCACCACCCGATTTCCACCCCCCCTGCCCAGTTTCCCAAGTGTATCATAGAAACATAGAAAATAGGTGCAGGAGTAGGCCATTCGGCCCTTCTAGCCTGCACCGCCATTCAATGAGTTCGTGGCTGAACATGCAACTTCAGTACCCCATTCCTGCTTTCTCACCATACCCCTTGATCCCCCGAGTAGTAAGGACTACATCTAACTCCTTTTTGAATATATTTAGTGAATTGGCCTCAACAACTTTCTGTGGTAGAGAATTCCACAGGTTCACCACTCTCTGGGTGAAGAAATTCCTCCTCATCTCGGTCCTAAATGGCTTACCCCTTATCCTTAGACTGTGACCCCTGGTTCTGGACTTCCCCAACATTGGGAACATTCTTCCTGCATCTAACCTGTCTAAACCCGTCAGAATTTTAAACGTTTCTATGAGGTCCCCTCTCATTCTTCTGAACTCCAGTGAATACAAGCCCAGTTGATCCAGTCTTTCTTGATAGGTCAGTCCCGCCATCCCGGGAATCAGTCTGGTGAACCTTCGCTGCACTCCCTCAATAGCAAGAATGTCCTTCCTCAGGTTAGGAGACCAAAATTGTACACAATACTCCAGGTGTGGCCTCACCAAGGCCCTGTACAACTGTAGCAACACCTCGCTGCCCCTGTACTCAAATCCCCTCGCTATGAAGGCCAACATGCCATTTGCTTTCTTAACCGCCTGCTGTACCTGCATGCCAACCTTCAATGACTGATGTACCATGACACCCAGGTCTCGTTGCACCTCCCCTTTTCCTAATCTGTCACCATTCAGATAATAGTCTGTCTCTCTGTATCCCAATAGGAATTTTGGGCACCAAACCTTCTGGGCATGAAGGAAAAGAAAGATCTTGCATGGTCATCCACAGGGTGTCTCAAACCTCTTGGCAGCCAATGAAATGCTCCTAAAGTATAGTCACTGTTCTGTGGGCAAATGTGTCATCCAATTTTGCACACAACATTCCACAAATTGGTTGAGGGATTCACGTTAGCCAGGGCACTGGGAGAACTCATTGTCCCCTTTTCTATCATGCCATGGGACCTTTTACATCCACTAGAGCAGGGATCTCGGTTTAAAGTCTCCTCTGCAATACAATGCCTGCTCAGTGTGGCACTGAAGTGTCGTCCCAGATTACATAAGAACATAAGTAATAGGAGCAGGAGTAGGTCATCTGGCCCCTCGAGCCTGCTCTGCCATTCAATAAGATAATTGCTGATCTGATCTTGGCCTCAGCTCCACTTCCCCGCCCGCTCCCCATAACCCTTCACTTCCCTTAAAGTTCAAAAATCTGTCTATCTCCACCTTAAATATAGTCAATGACCCAGCCCCCACAGCTCTCTGGGCAGAGAATTCCACAGATTGAAAACCCCGTGAGAAGAGGGGGAATCAGTTATTGAGTCTTGGAGTGGGGCTCAATGCTCTGTGTGCAGCTGTCCATCTTCAACTTCCAGCCGCCTCACGCCTGCAATTTGAAGAACTAGCCTGGAATTTCCTCGCGGCTCGCTGCCATAATTTGGTGGAAAGTGGGATCCAGTCACATTCCCGCGACGTTACCACGACGGACCAGTTTGCCACAAGGACCGTTGCGAGTCAGCAAGTGCAGCCTGCATGCTCTGCAACTGGTTTAGCAAAATGACCGAATAAAGCCTATGAAAGAAAGAGCTTGCAGTTACATAGCGCCTTTCACAACCTCAGGATGGCCCAAAGGGCTTAACAGCCATTGAAGTACTTTTGAAGCATGGTCGCTGTTGTCATGTAGGAAACGCGGCAGCCAATTTGAGCACAACACAATTAGCAATGAGATAATGACCAGATGATCTGTTTATTTTTAGTGATGTTGGTTGAGGGTTAAATATTGGCCAAGACACTATGGGCTCATTATCCTCTCCTCTATGCAAGATCTGCTGTTCATGATTGTCTACTGCTCATTCTTTTTAAATGAGCAGCCTGGTGCACCAAACACATTTCTTCTCAACTTGGTGACCCTGAAAAGTGGCCCTTTGAACTGCACAACATATTTACATTTCACATCAGCGTTATAAAAGAGGCGTTTGTCCGGTCAGATTAACTGAGTTACAGAGACCTGGATCTCGGTTCGCTGAGCCTCCCATATTGTCCCGATCCCTCCCGGAATGGACCAAGTCTCCCGGGCACTGCTGCTCGCAACCCGGGAGGAAAGTAGAGATCACACTTCGCCGCCTTTTGCGGTTTGCGCCTGCGTACTTCCTTCGCTTGCTCGCGGGTGGGACTTCTGCTCCTCTGAAATCTCACGCGACAGCTGCTGGCGCAAAGCCCTGATCAGAGATACTCAACTTTCATAAAGCAGTAAGTTTGCAAACTGTGGGCAGAGGTCACATGACGAGGCGTTGAGAAATACCTCGAACCAGAGTTGACCAGCCGATCAGGGATCTGGGCTTTGTGGGAGAGCCATTTCAGACAGACATCACTGCACACCCCTTACCCTAGAGAATCAATATCAGGAGGCACTTAAGCAAATAAAGTCCCTCAATGAGAAAATATTTGCGAAGACAAACTTGGCCTGGTGAGGGAGAGGCCACTTAACATCCTGGAACGCTGCAAAATTATATCGGAACACTTCATGTTGTGCAATTTCATGTTGAACTTACAAAATCTTCCCATTGTATTTAAGACGTTCCTTAAAACCTACCTCTTTTACCACACTTTTGGTCACAAAGGATACACCTCAGAGAAAAATGTTCTTGATCAATCAGAGACAGTACAAGCACTGCACCAATCAGAAAGATGAGACACGAGCTGAAGACAAAAACAGTTGGATAGAGAGATGGACCCTGAAATCTCCTGAATTCCCACTGTAATTCCCACCCCCCACCCCACCTCCCAACAACGATCATTATACAAGCCCTAAAAACAGCCGAATTTTTGTAAACATACAGGCCTAGAAATGTGGGTCCTTTGCACCTCCAGTTTTCACTAAATTCGGTGGGAGTTTAGCGACGGCAGTAACCGGTAGCGCCCCACTCCACTGCGCCGGTAATCATGACGCCATCACTGTGCGCAGCTCCCCAGATCGTCCCCTGAAGCTGTGCCGGCCGATGACAGCGACAGCAGTAGGGGACGTGAACCAGGCGGCTGGCCGCTCGTGGGCCGATAGTTAAAGGGGAGGTGCGGTGCTTGTAAAAAAGAAAATAGGTGCGATTTTTTTTGTGCTTTGAGTGCGGGGCCCATGCCACGATTGGTCAACCCGGCATTCTGTTTTACCCAGCATTCAAAGCGCCAATGGCTGTTGGCACGGCAACCCCCGCTCCCCGGTTTTATAATGCAGAGTTTGCAGCTTGGGTTCTTCCCTTTAATTAAAGGGAAGCGCCCCTCCTACACGGCCCAGTATGCAGCGCTGTCCCCTGCTCCCGAGTGTCCGCCCCGCTATTTAGTGATCCACTTCCTGTCGGGGGTGGTAACCCCAAATTCTGTGCCTGGTGCAAAGTCTCGCGCCTCACGACTGTTCCCCCCCCAACCCCCCACTCAAATGGGGCGCAACGGAATTTCCCCCTCATAATATTCTCCAGCTGAGGCTTACAACAGTAAGGAAGTTTTTTTTTAAAAACCTTAAATAAAGCGAGAGTGACTCTACCTCACAGTCATGAAATTCCTCTTCCTCCACCTCGTAGGAGACGGTTTGAATCTTAACATCGTTCTCCGTGTACTCCGCCAGTTTAGATTCTGAATGGTCGGGGGAGTCAATAGTCAAGTTCTTCCTCTCCGTGAACGTTGTCTCACAGCTCTCGTTCCTGTAATCCTTTACGCTCTCTTTCGCCTCCTCCTGGTACAAAATAAAGTTTGGACGGTAAAAGGCCTCGACGGCCAGGTGCAGCGAGCTGGCGTCCAGGAGCTGGTGGGTGAAATTGGGTTTGGATTTGCTCTTGGCAGCATTATTGTTCACAAAGTAGCTCAAAATCTTCTCCTTGTAGTGTTGCTGCCCGCTGTAATCGTCCTGGTAACCGTATTCATTCCTGACGTGCTTGTTGTTTTTCTCCAGCAGCGGATTCTGAAGTTCTGTCAGGTTTTCCATTGTTCAGATCTCAGGGCAGGGTGAGTGATGAAGGGTGGAGGGAGAGGATGGGGTGGGGGGGGAGGAGGGGGTGGGGGGGAGGGGGTGGGAGAGTAGGAGGCTTGTCTGGCGATGAAATGAGGATGATTGATTGACCTGTTTAGAGCTGTTAGACCGTGAGGGTGATCACTGACCCAAGGCCTGCGGAAAAGAAGGAGAGAAAATGATATTTACTTATCCTTGCGCTAACACTTTTAGAATTAAACAAGCAAAGGATTTCATTCGCAGCTCAGGACGTCGGTTATAAGGGACATTGGTGCTTTCCCGCTCTGGTCTCCATCACCAGCCAATGCATTAGCATTTAAGCTGCTGAACTTGGCTGAACACGGCTCAATGTTTTGACCATTGGTGCGAAATCAGAAACCAGGCAGTGAAGTCCCCGAGGCAAACATAGAAACATAGAAAATAGGTGCAGGAGTAGGCCATTCAGCCCTTCTAGCCTGCACCGCCATTCAATGAGTTCATGGCTGAACATGCACTTCAGTACCCGCTTCCTGCTTTCTCGCCATACCCCTTGATCCCCCGAGTAGTAAAGACTTCATCTAACTCCCTTTTGAATATATTTAGTGAATTGGCCTCAACTACTTTCTGTGGTAGAGAATTCCACAGGTTCACCACTCTCTGGGTGAAGAAGTTTCTCCTCATCTCGGTCCTAAATGGCTTACCCCTTATCCTTAGACTGTGACCCCTGGTTCTGGACTTCCCCAACATTGGGAACATTCTTCCTGCATCTAACCTGTCTAAACCCGTCAGAATTTTAAACGTTTCTATGAGGTCCCCTTTCATTCTTCTGAACTCCAGTGAATACAAGCCCAGTTGATCCAGTCTTTCTTGATAGGTCAGTCCCACCATCCCGGGAATCAGTCTGGTGAATCTTCGCTGCACTCCCTCAATAGCAAGAATGTCCTTCCTCAAGTTAGGAGATCAAAACTGTACACAATACTCCAGGTGTGGCCTCACCAAGGCCCTGTACAACTGTAGCAACACCTCTCTGCCCCTGTACTCAAATCCCCTCGCTATGAAGGCCAACATGCCATTTGCTTTCTTAACCGCCTGCTGTACCTGCATGCCAACCTTCAATGACTGATGTACCATGACACCCAGGTCTCATTGCACCTCCCCTTTTCCTAATCTGTCACCATTCAGATAATAGTCTGTCTCTCTGTTTTTACCACCAAAGTGGATAACCTCACATTTATCCGCATTATACTTCATCTGCCATGCATTTGCCCACTCACCTAACCTATCCAAGTCATTCTGCAGCCTCATAGCATCCTCCTCGCAGCTCATACTGCGGATGCTGGAAATCTCCGATGTGTTGGGTTGTGTAACAACAAGCCACGATCTGCACTTGAGCCTGCGATCTTCCCTACACTGTCGAGCCACTGTGGGGATGTGGTGAGAGGAGGCCACACACTTCACCACAGCGGTGTGGCTTGGGGGGGGGGGGGGAAGTAAAATTCTTAAAGGCCAATTTCAGAGCAGCATGGGTAAAGGCCTACGAGAGCTAGTTGCCTGCTCATGTTTGCAGCTGGGGTGTAGTCAGGCAGACCAGGAAGACCCAAAGAAAGTGACAAGGGCACACTCTCCTCCTCTTTCTAGGGCTCTGCCACTCCCACTTAATCTGCTCAAGAGTTCTTGCGGCAGGTTGCTTAGAAGGCCTGGCTTAATCAGTCAACAGGTCTTTTCTCGGTGCATGGCACATCATTGATGATATTTGTAATATATGCACCTGCGAGTTTGTAGAGCTGTTACATTGTGAGTGGCTTAGCCAGTCACGTGATGTTCTCAAGACTCAATAAAACCCCAGTCAGTTGGGTTTGAGGGATCCACGATGAGATATGCAGTTGTGAGCCTAGTGGATGAATTAGTAATGTGTAGTGTGATTGTCAAACCTTTTGCTAATAAACCAATTAGTTCTTAATAGCAATGTGTTGCTATTAATTCTTAAGCAAAAAACCTATGAAGCAAATACATTACACCATTGACAACAGCCGCTCTATTGGCATAGATCCATGGCATGTAGATCCGATTGGAATTCCAAGCCAACCTCAATGCATTTCTACAAACACACTAACGCTTCAAACATCTCTGTCTGATGTAGACTCGGTTATAAAAAATACACCCAAGTCTCGGGGAACTGCGGTGGTAAGAACATCAGTCCACTCCGGAGCTGAAATTATCAGCTTTATTCAGCATTTGATGTTATCTGCCTGCAGCTACCTTGGACCTCAATGCATTCGCCAACGATAAAAAGTTGAAGCACAGGAACAGGAGGAGGCCATTCAGTTAGATCATGGCTGACCTATATCTGAACTCCATCTACCCACCAGGGTTCCGTAATCCTTAACCCAAGTTGTTGAGGCCAGTTCGTTAGATATATTCAAAAGGGAGTTTTGAATATATCTTTACGGCTAAAGAGATCAAGGGGTATGGAGAGAAGGCTGGGGTAGGGTACTGAGGGAATGATCAGCAATGATCATATTGAATGGTGGTGCAGGCTCGAAGGGCCGAATGGCCTATTCCTGCACCTATTTTCTATGTTTCTATGTTAACATTCTTGCTTAACAAAAATCTACCAATCTTAGTTTTAGAAATTTTCAATTGACCCACAGCCTCAACAATTATTTGTGGGGAGAGTTCCAGAGTTCCACCACCTTTTGTGTGAAGAAGTGCTTCCTGACATCACCCCTGAACAGCCTAGCTCTAATTTTAAGGTTATGCCCCCTGGTTCTGTACTCTCACACCACCCCCCTCCACCAGAGGTAATAGTTTCTCGATCTACCCTATCAAATCCTTGAATCATCTTAAACACCTCAATTACATCACCCCTTAATCTTCTGTACTTGAGGAAATACAAGCCCAGTCTATGCAAACTGGCCTCATAATTTAACCCTTTTATCCCCGGTATCATTCTTGTGAAAAGTTAAAAATGCGAGAGATCGGTTGTAACTGTGATTCAAAGGCAGCAATGCTAAGAGTGAAGAGCTACTTGTGTCTTTGCATTTACACTTTGCTGCTTGATTTGCATCGAATCTCCAGGACTAGCCAAAGTCATGAGCGGGAAGGCACCCACGCAAGGCTGAAATCGATCTGATTTAGAGTAAGCAGTGTCTCTAATCAACTGCCGATTATGCCTTGATAAACCTGAAGTGTAATGTCACGGTAGTTACTCCTTCAGTGCGCGAGGAATGTTTCAGCACCAACGGTCACAGTGCAAACCACACTGACTGCAGTTCATTAGTGAAAGCTGTTGGGTTTCTTATAACAAGCCACAGGTTGTGAATTCATGAATTCTGAGCTGCTAGTCCGGGGCCATGACCTCTAGGCTACCGTAGTCGCCATCTTCTGTTCTTTGTCACACAAGTGCTTTCAGATCCAAATACTCTCCACACTAAGAACATGTCAGATGATGCCTGTAATAGATCAAAGGCTACAGATGTAGACTGCGCAGTCTGAATGGTGCAGGAAGTATTGAAACAGACCAGATAGGAATAATGGAGAGCACCATTCAGTTTAGGATTTCATAGACCACCTGGTTTCCAATGGTTACCAGACTGCCCTGATGTCCAGGGCTGTTGGCAGCAAATGTCACTTTCCCCCCAATGCTGCCCCCACCTCGAGCACCAACTGGCTGTGTATTTTAGTGGATCCAACAGCATTCTCTCCTCAAACAATGTAGAATTTTTTACATTATAAATCATGCATTCTGATTCATTTTACACACTCTTTGCTTCACAATAGATTATTCATCTGAAAAAAGGGGAAATATAAGCAAAAATTTGCATTTCAACAGACCAACCGGACCATGGCTTCCTCAAATGTTCCCTCAATTCACCGGCCCCTTTATAGCGACACTTTCCTCCTCCATCTAGGACACCACCACTCCGATTTAACCTGCTCAAAGTTCTTGCACAGGTTGTTTGGATGGACGAACTTCATCGGTCAAAAGGCCTTTCCTTGGCTGCGTGTTAGCCGTGGCTTAGTGGTAGCACTGTCAACTGAGAGTCTGAGGGCTGTGGGTTCAAGCCTTGCTCCAGTGACATGCGCACATAGTACTGTACTGAAGTGCCGTAAGGTCAGAGATGCCACCTTTTGGATTAGACGTTAACCAGAGGACCAATATGCCCTCTCTGCTAGATGCAAAAGATTTCACGATTTTTGAAGAGCAGACACATATTTTATCCTTCAACCAACACCTAAAGAAAAAACCCAGCTGATCTAGCCATTTATTTCATTGCTGTTTGTGGGAGCTGCCTGTGCGCAAATTGGCCGCCACATTTCCTACATTACCACAGTGACTAAACTTCAAAAGACTAGATGGCCAAATGGCCTCCTTCTGTGCTGTACTATGCTATGATTCTATGAAAAGTATTTCACTGACTGTAAAGTGCTTTGACACATCCCAAGGATGTTAAACACATTATATAAATGCAAGTTGTTTCTTTTTGCCCTTTTCGTGGGAAGTCCCTGATGTGTTGGATTGTGCAACAATAAATGTTTAAGCCTGCGATTGACCGTTGAGCCACTGTGGGGATGTGGTGAGAGGCTGTCAGACACTTTACCACAGGGTTGGGGAATTAAAGTCAGAGTCACGTGCACTCCTTAAAGCCCAACTTAAGTGCAATGTGGGTAAAGGCTAAAGCGAACGTTGCCTGCTCATGGTGTCAGCTGGGCTGTAGTCAGGAAGACCCAAAGAAAGTGATGGGGGACACTCTCCTCCCCTATCTCGGACTCTACCACCCCCATTTATTCTGCTCAACGATCTTGCACCAGGTTGTTTGAAAGGATGGGCTTCGTCAATTAAAAATCAGTTAAGTCATCCTCGACTCCGAGGGACTGCTTCAGAAGAAGTTAAAAAGCCTTTTCTTTGGAGCATGGTATATCATTAATGACATGAACGCTGGCATAGATCTACGTACCGTTGATTCGACTGGAACTATATGTATGTCACCGAGAGCATGTGGAGGACAAGTGCAGGCAGCGCAAGGAGCGTGCGGCAAACCAGACTCCCCACCCGCCCTTTCCTTCAACCACTGTCTGTCCCACCTGTGACAGAGACTGTAATTCCTGCATTGTGTTGTTCAGTCACCTGAGAACTCATTTTTGGAGTGGAAACAAGTCTTCTTTGATTTCGAGGGACTGCTGCTGATGATATGTATTTCTACAAAGACACTAACGCTTCAAACATCTGTCTGATGCTAACTCTGCTTTTGACTTGCTTTTGCAATGGGAATCTAGAACTGGGGGGGCATAGTTTCAGAATAAGGGGTCGTCCATTTAAAACGGAGATGAGGAGGAATTTCTTTTCTCAGGGGCTCATGAATCTGTGGAATTCTCTACCTCAGGGAGCTGTGGAGGCTGGGTCATTGAATATATTTACGACTGAGATAGACAGATTTTTGAACGATAAGGGAGTCAAGGGTTATGGGGAGCGGGCAGGAAAGTGGAGTTGAGGCCAAGATCAGATCAGCCATGATCCTATTGGATGGCGGAGCAGGCTTGAGGGGTTAAATGGCCGACTCCTGCTCCTATTTCTTATGTTCTTATGTTTCCTGAGGGACAGCTGCTGCTCTACCATAGGGCTCTCTCCAAAACTCCAGATGATAGTATATAAGAAATGTAAAAATAAAACTACAAATGACGGGCAGTCCATCACCCTCTGAAGAAAAGGTTAATGTTTGGGTAGAGACCCTTTGTGTGAGCTGCATCTTTTGATTGAGGAAAGTTGAAGGGAGGGCATGGCTCAAACAGGGACCTGCTGGCTGGGACGGTGAAGAATTACCAGTAAAGTCCAAGGAATTGCATCCAAGGCTTCATTTTAAATAGAGAAATCTGCAGCGATCTGCTTGACAGAGCTGGAGATTAATCCATTATGTGAAGGGTAAATCTATACTACGCATGGGGATGCTTCCTTGCATAGAAAATCATAAAGGTGACTCAGATGATTGATGCAACTTTAACTGCTATATTATTTCATTTCTATTGATCAGACTCAGGGGCACCAAGTAAAGTGGCACACCTGGAGAATATTAATCAGGATTAACCCAGTCAGGACTCCAAAAGTCCTTCTCCATGGATCTGAATCAAAATATAATGAGATGGCAAACATTTAGGGCACATTTACTTTCAGAATGGCACGAACAAGACATTTTTACATTCAAATTTCATGATAAAACTTGCTGATCTACCATGGTATTGCACACTAAAAGTCAATATCAAGTGTAGTTTTGAGGTGAAGTGGGCTTAGAGGATGGGGAAATAATTGATCCAGGGCTGCCAAACTAATTCAGTCTCCATATGTTATGTCTATATTTTTACACATTACTTTGATTTGCTATTTGTAATATTGCTCCACCTAGTGGACTCCTGTGGTAATGCAACTCCTGATGTATGATAATAAAAGGGTCATGTGATAAAGTCACAAGCTGTATTGCAGCCATCTTGTATAGTGCGGTTATTAGCGATGTCGTAAGAATATATCACATTTGGCGACGTAGGATGGGATTTCTGGATAACCTAGTTAAAATGTTTGTTGGTGATTGATCCTGCCAACCAACAGAGAGACTTTGAGAGGTTCTTTGTTTTGCAGCATATCTAAAATTCCCAGGTAAATTACCAGCACACTTAGCTGAACTGTCAGATGGCCATGCTTACGGGAATAATAGGGTGCTTGGGTGAGTTCTAGCGCGACCGATAATTTTATAATAAAATAGAAAAACTTAGGGCAATTTGAGAAGCTGAGAAGTACAGTTGGTTTGAACATAGGAGGAGTTTCTCTGCAATATGGGCTGAGGAAATGCAAAACTGAGGTGTTTATAGCCTCCTCTACAGTGCGAGGACATAATTAGAGTGACAAGTTTAGCTAGGCAGTTTCCATTTTAAACACGGACATAGTTTTTGTACTTCTGATATCACATGCCTCTTGATAAGAGGGCCGCTTGATCGGCACCCCAGCCACCAACTTCAACATTCAACATTCACTCCCTCCACAAACAGCGCACCAGGGCTGCAGTGTGTACCATCCACAAGATGCACTGCAGCAACTCGTCAAGATTTCTTCAACAGCACCTCCCAAACCTGCGACCTCTACCACCTAAAAGGACAAGGGCAGTGTATGGGAACACCGTCAACTCCAAGTTTCCCTCCAAGTCACAAACTATCCCGACTTAGGCATATATTGGTCATTCCTTCATCGTCATTGGGTCAAAATCCTGGAACTCTCTCCCTGGCAGCACTGTGGGAGTACCTTCACCACACGGACTGCAGCGGTTCAAGAAGACGACTCACTACCACCTTCTCAAGGACAATTAGCAATGGGCAATAAATGCTGGGCTTGCCAGCGATGCCCACATCCCGTGAATGAATAAATAAAAAAAACCTATTAAAAATAGATTAAAATATAAAATACTTCTCTTTGGAGGTCCAGGTCCCTTGACGGGCATGGACCACACTGAAGGGCCCACAATGCCCCTTCTAGAGGCCAGTTTGCCTCAGCTCATTGATTGCACATCCTCAAAAGATATGCCAGTTCCAGACTGAGCCTAAGGAGCAGGAATACCCCATGAAGGGGTCCCTGGCTTTGCCCCCATGAACTTCATTTGCCTCGTACCTGCGATATGTGCGCGCACTAGGTCCGTGCAGCAGAGCAGGTCTCCAGTTGTCTTGGTTAATCCTTGCCACTGGACCAAGACCTAGTTCTGTTTGATGTGCAACAGTCACCACATGTTAAAAAAATTCACGCACGGGCATCTTTCAACCCTCAACTGGAGTTCAGGGCTGGAACATCGGGTCCTTCATCGAAACACCTGTGAACTCGTGGAAGCAAGTCATCCTCGTTTGAGGGACCGCCTGTGATGATTGGGTGGATGGAGGTTCTGCCTCTTAAAAAGGAACACAAGAAATTCCCAGAAACTATGGAGACTTGGTGACCACCATTTTCTGAGGAGTTAGGCCAGTCTCCTGTGGGAGTTAAAGTGGGAGACTGGCAGAACCCCTGGCAGATTTCGAAACCATAATTTCTACAAGGTCTGCTACTCATTGTACATATTGGATCTTCAACTGATCGTACTAGGCAGTGTCTGACACGCTGTAACATAGTAAAATGTCCCAAGGCGCTTCACAGGAGTGCATTGGAATAGTTAAGTCTAAATGCACGGATGAGGGTTTCAGCAGTAGAAGAGCTGAGGTAAGGGCGGTAACGGAAATGTTACGGAGGTGGAAATAGGCGTTCTTAGTTAAGCTGCAGATGTGTGGTCGGAAACTCATTTTAAGGTCAAATATGACACTCAGGTTGTGAACAGTGTGGTTCAGCCTCAGGCAGATGTTAGGGAGAGGGATGGAGTCAGTGGCTAGGGAAAGGAGTTTGTGGTGGAGACCAAAGACAATGGCTTCAGCCTTCCCAATATTTAATTGGAGAAAATTTTTTGTTCATCCAGAATTGGGTGTCGAACAAGCAGTCTAATAATTTAGAGACCGTGGAGGGGTCAAGAGAAGTGGTGGTGAGGTAGAGCTGGGTGTCATCGGCGACATGTGGAAACTGATGCTGGGTTTCGGATGATGTTGCTAAGGGGCAACTTGTAGATAAGAAATAGGAGGGAGCCAAGGATAGATCCTTGGGGGAACACCAGAGGTAACGATGCGGAAGTGGGAAGAGAAGCTATTGCAGGTGATTATCTGTCTATGATTAGATAGATAAGAATGGGACCAGGTGAGTGCAGTCCCACCCAGTTGGATGATGGTGAAGAGATGTTGGAGAAAGAAGGAATGGTCAACTGTGTCAAAGGCTGCAAACAAATCAAGAAGGACAAGGAGGGATAATTTACCTTTTTCGCAGTGACAAAGGCTGTCATTTATGACTTTGATGAGAGCTGTTTTGGTACTGTGACAGGGGCGGAAACCGGAATGGAGCAATTCAAACATGGAGTTGTAGGAAAGCATAGAATATATACACGCACATATGTAATAGAGCTCCACCTAGTGAACTACTGTGGTAATGCAACTACTGATTTAAATAATAAAGGGTCATGTGGCAAAGTCACATGATGACAGGCTTCTGTAATCGAGCCATCTTGTAGAGTGTGTTTGTTAGTGATGTTGTAAGAATATATTACATTGGTGATGAGGATAGAAATTCTGGATTCCCGAGCTGAAATGTTGTTGGTGGATGATCCAGTCAACCGACAGAGAGACTTTGAGAGGTTCTTTGTTTTGCAGAACAGCTAAAAATCCTGTTTTCAAGCGCACTTGGCTAAACTGTTAACATTGCCAGGGTCCAGATGGCCACGTATGGGAATAATAAGGCACTTGAGTGAGTTCCATCGTGAGCGAGAGACTTTTGAAGCGTATGTGGAGTGGCTAGAAATGTTTATCATCACAAATAGTATCGTCGAAGTCCCCGATGATGAAAACTGTAACCGGGTGGTTTTAGAAAGAAAACGGACTATTTTCTTGACTAAAGCATGCCTCGAGGTGCATGAAACCCTGAAAAATGTGCGTGTTCCCGTCAAGCCAAAGGACACATCACTGATGGAGATTATAACCAAGTTAGAACAACACTACAGTCCAGAGCCCCTGGAAATTGCTGAAAGTTATCGTTTTGGAATATGAGAGCAATTAATTGACGAGAGTATCAGTGCGTACATTGTAGCTTTAAAAAAGCTATCTATTCACTGTCATTTAGGAAGTTTTCAGGACCGAGCATTGCGTGAACACTTTGTTTGTGGGATGATAAATGAAGCAATCAGAAGAAAGTTGTTGACAACTCCTAACTTGACTTTTGATTTTGCGTGTCAGACAGCTTTGTCGATGGATATGGCCGACCAATACTCCCAGGAATTTCGCACCATTTCCAGTCGTCAGACAACCAAAAGTAAAAGGCAGTTGGGCCCCAAGGCCTCAGCAACTGGCCAAGGTAACAGTACATTGAAATCGAGCTAACAGTGCTCAGAGTTGTCCATATGTGAAGGCAGAATGTTTCTTCTGCAAGAAAACTGAGCATCTTGCAAAGGCATGCCGACTGAAGAGTAAATTAACTTTCGATGCTAGAAGTAGAAGTCGCGACACATTACATAGCATTTGAAGAGAAGCAACAGAACGAGGAGGTTCTGAAGATAAACATCATCAGGAGCAGGAGGGTATCGAACAATGATTCATAAAGTATCGTCATCCAAGTAGGCGTTGCAGGAACCAGGATACCCATGGAAATTGACACTGTGCATCCATGAGCATTGTACCGGAATCGCTGTATCTCGACTAGTTGAGTGATTTTCAACTGGAGAAATTGGAGAGAGCAGCGAGACTACTCAGGAGAGCAAATCCCTGTGGCAGGACGTATCACTGTACCGGTGAAATATAAGGATCAGTTTCAGAGCTTGCCTCTCATAGCAGTGTCAGAAGACAAGCCAGCCTTGATGGGTAGAAATTGGTTGGGATCACTGAAGCTGGAGTGGAATGAGACTTTTTGTGTGGAAACGAAATTTGCATCGAAAGATGATGTCATCAAGCAGTATCCGAAGGTGTTCTGTGAAACAAGCGGTCCGATCCAAGACTTCAAGGTGAGTGTCAGAGTGCAGAAGCACACCGGACCAGTTTACTGTGAGACACATCACGTATCATACGGACTCAAGGAGAAAGTTGAGGAAGAACTCAGAAGACAAGAAACTGAGAACATTATCTCTAACGTAGATATCATCATCATAGGCAGTCCCTCGGAATTGAGGAAGACTTGCTTCCACTCTTAAAATGAGACCTTAGGTGGCTGAACATTCCAATATGAGAACCACAGTCCCTGTCACAGGTGGGACAGACAGTCGTTGAGGGAAAGGGTGGGTGGGACAGGTTTACCGCACACTCTTTCCGCTGCCTGCGTTTGATTTCTGCATGCTCTCACCGATGAGACTCAAGGTGCTCAGCGCCCTCCCGGATGCACTTCCTCCACTTAGGACGGTCTTTGGCCAGGGACTCCCAGGTGTCAGTGGAGATGTTGCAATTTATCAGGGAGGCTTTGAGGGTGTCCTCGTAATGTTTCCTCTGCCCACCTTTGACTCGTTTGCCATGAAGGAGTTCCGAGTAGTGCGCTTGCTTTGGGAGTCTCGTGTCTGGCATGTGGACAATGTGGCCTGCCCAGTGGAGCTGATCAAGTGTGGTCAGTGCTTCAATGCTGGGGATGTTGGCCTGGTCGAGGACGCTAACGTTGGTGCGTCTGTCCTCCCAGGGGATTTGTAGAATCTTGTGGAGACATCGTTGGTGGTATTTCTCCAGCGACTTGAGGTACATGGTCCATGTCTCTGAGCCATACAGGAGGGCGGGTATTATTACAGCCCTGTAGACCATGAGCTTGGTGGCAGATTTAAGGGCTTGGTCTTTGAACACTCTTTTCCTCATGCGGCCGAAGGCTGCACTGGCGCACTGGAGGCGGTGTTGAATCTCGTCGTCAATCTTGTTGATAAAAGGCTCCCGAGGTATGGGAAATGGTCCATGTTGTCCCAGGCCGCACCATGGATCTTGATGACTGGGGGGCAGTACTGTGCGGCGAGGACAGGCTGATGGAGGACCTTTGTCTTATGGATGTTTAGCGTAAGGCCTATGCTTTCGTATGCCTCATTAAATATGTCAACTATGTCCTGGAGTTCAGCCTCTGTATGTGCGCAGACACACATACTGTAGCTCGATGACAGAGATTGGGGTGGTCTTGGACCTGGCCTGGAGACGGTAAAGGTTGAAAAGGTTCCCATTGCTTCTGTCGATCTAAGTCATTGGGCTGCACCCATTGTTGTTGTACCAAGTCAAATGGTAAGGCAAGGTTGTGTGGTGAATATAAAGTAACTGTAAATCAGGTTCCAGATGGTAATCTACCCAATACATTGCCAGATGTAGAAGATTTGTTCACAGCTGGCCAGATCTTCTCAAAGTTAGATCTGACAAATGCCTACTTACAACTTGAGCTAGATGAAGAATTCAAGTCATGCTTGCCTATAAATACTTATCTTGGCCTATTTCAATTTAATAGGCTACCATTTGGAGTGTCTTCTGCCCCGCCATATTCCAAGGGGTGATTAAACAGATTTTGCAAGGCATTGCAGGGGCAGTATGTTATTTAGATTACATACTCATTTCAGCACCAAACAGGAAAATCCATAATAATGTGTTGAATGAAGTGCTCAAATGGCTAGAGAAACACAGAGTACAAGTGACTGCCCGCAAGTGTGAATTATTTTAAAACTCAGTGGAGTACTTAGGTCACAGAGTAGACAAAGGTGGTTTACATCCAACCGAGGGAAAGCTGAATGCAATTAGAAGTGTACCCACTCCCTAGAATGTCACTGAACTTCAATCATTTTTGGGTCTTTTTAACAATTATGGGAAGTTCCTACCAAATCTGGCTACAATATTACATCCACTGAATGAGCTGCTGAAAGAACAGGTACATTGGAAGAGGGTAGAGGTGTTTCCAAAGATTGTTTTCTTCATACGGTCTCCCAGAAGAAATTGTGTCTGATAATGGGCTGCAATTTTGTTCAGAAGAATTTGCACATTTCACGAGCAGAAATGGTGTGAAGCATACCAAAGTTCTACCATACGACCCTGTTTTAAATGGTGCAGCAGAGCGCACATTACAAATTGCAAAACGTGCCCTCATCAAGCAAATGTTGGATCCAATTCCAAAGAAACGTCTGTTGTCGTTGGATCACAAATTATCAAATTTCCAAATTATTTATCGTAATACTCCTGATACAACTACTGGTAGCAAAAACAGGAAGGCAGATTATTATCTGAATGATGACAGATTAGTAAAAGGGGAGGTGCAACGAGACCTGGGAGCCATGGTATATCAGGAATTGAAAGTAGGCATGCAGGTATAGCAGGCAGTTCAGAAAGCAAATGGCATGTTGGCCTTCAGAGCGAGAGGATTTGAGTTCAGGGGCAGGGAGGTGTTGCTACAGTTGTACAGGGCCTTGGTGAGGTCACACCTTGAGATTTGTGTGCAGTTTTGGTCTCCTAATCTGAGGAAGGACATTCTTGCTATTGAGGGAGTGCAGTGAAGGTTCACCAGACTGATAGCCGGGATGGCAGGACTGACATATGAAGAAAGACTGGATTGACTAGGCTTATATTCACTGGAATTTAGAAGAATGAGGGGGATCTCATAGAAGCATATAAAATTCTGATGGGATTGGACAGGCTAGATGCAGGAAGAATGTTCCCAATGTTGGGGAAGTCCAGAACCAGGGGTCACAGTCTAAGGATAAGGGGTAAGCCATATAGGACCGAGATGAGGAGAAACTTTTTCACCCAGAGAATTGTGAACCTGTGGAATTCTCTACCACAGAAAGTTGTTGAGTCCAGTTCGTTGGATATATTCAAAAGGGAGTTAGATGTGGCCCTTACGGCTAAAGAGATCAGGGGGTATGGAGAGAAAGCAGGAGTGCGGTACTGAAGTTGCATGATCTGCCATGATCATACTGAATGGCGGTGCAGGCTCGAGGGGCTGAATGACCTGCTCCTGCACCTATTTTCTATGTCTATGGGCCCAAGTTTCGGGCCGCGCCTAAAATCGCGCAGCCGCGACCTGGACGCCCGTTTTTCGCGCCACAAAGTGCCCCAAAAAAAACTTACCTATTCTCCGGCTCCCTGCAGGCTCTCTGGAGCTGGGCGCGGCGCAGCACAAGCTGTGGGGGGCAGAGCCAGGTCCCTGCGCTGAAAACAGTGCCGGGACCTCTGCACATGCGCGCTACAGTGGGCACGCAAGTGCAGTAGCTCCAGGCACCCAAAACTGTGTGGGAGGGGCCCGAAGCACGCAGCCCCTAGCCCTGGCCCAATGGCCTCACTGGGCCTGCGTGCTTAAGGCTCACCTCCCACCCGACCGGACCCGACCCGACTTGACTCCCGCTCCCCGGACTGGACCCGATCCCCACTCCCCTCCCCCGGCGACCCGACCTCCGTCCCCCACCGACCTTTGCGGCTGCCCCACCGCCTCCCGGCGACCCAACATCTGCTCCTCCACCCCCTCCGCGACCTGACCTCTGCTCCCCCCGACCTCCGGGACTCTTCCCTCCCCTACCCCCGACTCGACCTCTGCTCCCCCCGACCTCCGGGACTCTCCCCCCCCCCCGAGACTCTCCTCCCCCCCCCCCGAGACTCTTCCCCCCCCTCCGCCCCTCCCGAGACTCTTCCCCCCCTCCCCGATCCGACCTCCGCGACTCCCGCCACCCGACCTCCGCAACTCTCTTCCCCCCCCCCGACCTCCGGGACTCTTCCCCCCCCGAGACTCTCCTCCCCCCCCCCCCCCCGAGACTCTTCCCCCCCCTCCGCCCCTCCCGAGACTCTTCCCCCCCCTCCCCGATCCGACCTCCGCGACTCCCGCCACCCGACCTCCGCAACTCTCTTCCCCCCCCCCCGACCTCCGCGACTCTCTCCCCCACCCCAATCTCCGTGACCCCCCCACTGATCTCCGCGACGCCCCCCCCCCCCCCGGACCCGAGACCCGACGCCACCTACCTGTAAATCCAGCCCGAAGTCTTGGGCCCGGCCGTTCAGCCTCCTCCTCTCCCCTCTCCTCCTTCCCCTCCTCTCTCCCTTACTCTCCCTCTCCCCCTCCCCCTCCCCTCCCCTCCCCCCCCCTCTCCCTCTGCCCCCCTCCCTCCCCCTCTCTCTCTCTTCTCTCTCCTCCCCCTCCCTCCCTCCCCTCTCCCTCTCTCTTCCTTTCCTCCCCACCCCCTCCCCCCTCCCCTCTCTCTCCCCCCCTCCTCCTCCTCTCCCCCATCTACCTCTCCCGACCCCCCTCTACCTCTCGCCACCCCCCTTCTCCCCCTCCCCTCACAAACACTGACAGACAGAGGGTGAGACACACACACACAGACAGACAGAGATAGAGGCACTGACAGAGACACACTGAGGGGGCTGTCCCAGCACGCTGTTGGAGGACTCCCAGTGCTGCAATCGGCAAGTAGAAAATGTTTTATTTATTGATTTTTTAATTTTTTATTAATTTTTTTTGATTGATTTATTGGTTGATTTATTGATGTATTTATTATTTATTATTGATGATGACTCTTTATTTGTAAAACTGAAGTGTTTAATGTTTGTAAACTTCCCTTTAAACACCCCCCCCCACCCCCCACCACTCCCTATGCCTGATTTGTAACCTATGCCTGATTTTCTAAGTGTAGACAAGGTTTTTCTGAGCGTACAAAAATCTACACTTACTCCATTCTAAGTTAGTTTGGAGTATGTTTTCACTGCCTAAACTTTCAAAACAGGTGTATGTGGCCGGACACGCCCCCTTTTGAAAAAAAAAATCTGTTCCAAACTGAAACTGTTCTAACTGACTAGAACTGGAGCAAACTAAATGCTGAGAATTGCAATTTCTAAGATATTCCATTCTAAATCAGTTGCTCCAAAAAAACAGGAGCAACTCAGGCCGAAACGTGGCCCCTTAGTTTCTATGGTAGAACACCAGCAGAGTTGTTTCTCGAATGACAGCCACGAACCAGGTTCTCATTGTTTAAGCTAAATTTGGCAGTCAGTAGAAGAGAAACAATTAATTCAGAAAGAGAGTCATGATAAAGGTAGAGGAAGAGAGAGGTGTGAAATTGAATCAGAAGGTTAGCGTGAAGAACCATCACCAGAAATGGTTAACGTGGTTACCAGGAAGAGTGGTGGTCCTCGCACATATTTGGTCAAGATGTTTGATCATGGAAAGGTTAGGTTTGTTCACATTGATCATATTTTACCTAACGATGTGGAAGGAGTTGAACGTTGGAATGATTCAATTATTTCTGATGAGTCAGATAGTCTTGTTACAAGTACAGTACCAGTAGCAAATTCTACATCAGAAACAAGTCGAAGAGAAAGTCAGAATCCAAGTCAGGCAGACAAACAGTCTGAAGTTGTAGAGAGTCAAAATGTGGATGAAAGGTTGCCCTTGGAGAAAAACTCTCCTCAGGCTCAGCCTAGAATGAGTCTAGGTTCGACACCAAGTTTGGAAAGAACAGTTCGAGAGCGAAGGTATCCTCTTCGAGACAGAAAACCAGTGGTTAAGTTTGATTTGTAAATATGGAAAAATAAATATTGTGTTCCTAACACTGATGAGACTGCACACAGGGAGGTTAGAGTAACAGTGACCTCAGTCTTTATTAAGACACTCCAGGGTGAGTAACAGACCTTAGGGGCCGGCTTATATACAGTGCTCCCAAGGAATGCTGGGATCCCTTGGGACTTCAGGGATACACTTCCTGGTGGCGGAACATGGAAGTGCATGCCTTACAGATACACAACATCACTCCCCCCCGAAAGTCAAAATGAAAACTATTTCCAAGGTGAGGCGGTCGGGAGCCTTTCTTTCCCTGGTGGACTGTCTCGGTACAAATGTCTGTTCTGGTGTGTTGGCTGTGCCCTCGCTGGGCTGGCATGGTGTTGGCCCTGCAGGGCTGCTGGGTGAGCCTGGCCTTGTTGGGCTGTTGGACGTGATGGGGTTCGATTTCCTGGTCCGGGGTGCTGTCGTTGATCCTTTGGGTGTGTGTTGTGGGCTCGGAAAAGGTGGTGTCTGCTGTGGGTTGTTCAGGGCAGTCTGTGAACTGCAGTCTCGTTTGGTCCAGGTGATTTCTGCAAATTTGTCCATTGTCTAGTTTGACTACAAACAGCCTACTCCTTCTTTAGCTATCACCATACTCACGATCCACTTGGGTCCATGTCCATAGTTTAGCACATACACAGGGTCATTCAGATCAATTTCCCGTGATACAGTGGCGCGACCATCGTTTACATTTTGTTGCTGCCGCCTGCTCTTTACCTGATCAGGCAGGTTGGGGTGAACCAGCGAGAGTCTGGTTTTAAGTATCCTTTTCATAAGTAGCTCAGCCGGGGGCACCCCTGTGAGCGAGTGGGGTCTCGTGCGGTAGCTGAGCAGTACTCAGGACAGGCGGGTTTGGAGTGAGCCTTCTGTGACTCGTTTAAGGCTCTGTTTGATTGTTTGTACTGCCCGCTCTGCCTGCCCATTGGAGGTTGGTTTAAACGGGGCCGAGGTGACATGTTTGATCCCATTGCGGGTCATGAATTCTTTAAATTCGGCACTGGTGAAACATGGCCCGTTGTCACTGACAAGTATGTCAGGCAGGCCAAGGGTGGCAAACATGGCCCTTAGGCTTTCAATGGTGGCGGTGGCGGTGCTTCCCGACATTATTTCACATTCAATCCATTTTGAAATAGCATCCATCACCATCAGGGACATTTTGCCGAGAAACGGGCCCGCATAGTCGACATGGATCCTTGACCATGATCTGGAGGGCCAGGACAACAAACTTAGTGGTGTGTCTCTGGGCCAGTTGCTCAACTGAGCACACATGCATTGCCATACACAGGACTCTAAGTCAGAGTCAATACCGGGCCACCATATGTGGGATATGGCTATCGCTTTCATCATCACTATACCCGGGTGTGTGCTGTGGAGATCCGAGATGAGCGTCTCCCTGCCCTTTTTGGGTAGCACTACGCAGTTACCCCACAACAGGCAGTCTGCCTGAATGGACAGCTCGTCCTTTCGCCGCTGGAACAGCTTGATTAGCTCTTATATTTCAAGGGGATGCTGGCCCAGCTCCCATGCAGTACACAGTTTTTACTAGGGGCAGCAGAGGATCTTGGCTGGTCCAAGTCCTAATCTGGCGGGCCGAGACAGGTGATTTATAATTTTCAAACGCTTCCATGACCATCAACAAGTCTGCGGGCTGCGTCACGGTCAACAAGTTTGCAGGCTGCGCCATTTCCACCCCCGTGGAATTCTCGGTGCCTGGCCTGTGGCGGATGGTATAGTTATACGCTGATAGCGCGAGTGTCCACCTTTGTATGCGGGCTGAGGCATTAGTAATTATCCCCTTGTTTTCAGCGAACAGGGATATGAGGGGCTTGTGATCGGTTTCCAGCTCAAATTTGAGGCCAAACAGGTGCTGATGCATTTTCTTTACCCCGAACACACACGTTAATGCCTCTTTCTCAATCATGCTGTAGGCCCTCTCGGCCTTAAACAAGCTCCATGAGGAATAGGCGACAGGTTGCAACTTCCCCGCAACATTAACTTGTTGTAATACACACCCGACTCCGTACGACGACACATCACATGCTAGCACAAATCTTTTACACGGGTTATACAATACAAGCAGCTTGCTGGAGCATAAAATGATTCTGGCTTTCTCAAAAGCAATTACTTGTTTTTTTCCCCAAACCCAGTTCTCACCTTTGCGCAATAACACATGTAGGGGCTCTAAGAGGGTGCTTAACCCTGGTAGGAAGTTACCAAAATAGTTGAGGAGTCCCAGGAACGACCGCAGCTCCGTGACGTTCTGTGGCCTGGGCGCGTTCCTGATAGCCTCTGTTTTGGCGTCTGTGGGCCGAATGCCGTCCACCGCGATCTTTCTCCCCCAAAACTCCACTTCTGTTGCCATGAAGACACATTTCAACTTCTTCAGCTGCAGCCCTATGCGATCCAGTCACTGGAGGACCTCCTCCAGATTTTGTAGGTGCTTAATGGTGTCCCGACCCGTGACCAATATGTCGTCCTGAAAAACCACCGTGCATGGTACCGACTTGAGTAGGCTCTCAATGTTTCTCTGGAAGATCTCTGCAGCCGACCGAATTCCAAACGGGCATCTGTTGTCGATGAACAGTCCCTTGTGCGTGTTGATGCAGGTGAGGCCCTTCGAAGACTCTTCCAGCTCTTGCGTCATATAAGCTGGAGTCAGGTCGAGCTTGGTGAATGTCTTGCCTCCTGCCAGCGTCGCAAATAGGTCATCTGCCTTAGGCAGTGGGTATTGGTCCTGTAGCGAGAAACATTTAATAGTTACTTTATAATCGGCGCAAATCCTGACCGTGCCATCACTTTTGAGTGCTGGAACAATCGGGCTGGCCCACTCGCTGAATTTGAATTCCACTGGGGAGATGATGCCCTCGCGTTGCAGCCTGTCCAGCTCGATTTCCACTCTCTCCCTCATCATGTGAGGTACCGCTCGCGCCTTGTGGTGAATGGGTCGTGCCTCTGGGACCAAGTGGATCCGCACCTTCACCCCGGAAAAGTTTCCAATGCCTGGCTCAAAAAGGGAAGGAACTTTGTTAAGAACCTGGGTACATGAGGCCTCATCGACATGTGATAGCGGTCGGATGTCATCCCAGTTCCAGCTTTTTCCAAGCAGTGTGGGGCCATCGCCCGGGACAATCCAGAGTGGCAGTTCGTGCACCGTGCCCTCGGAGGTGACCTTGACCATGGCGCTGCCCAGGACAGTGATAAGCTGTTTGGTGTATGTTCTCAGTTCCGTGTGGATGGGGCTCAGGGCTAGTCTGAATGCCTTGTTGCACCACAGTCTCTCAAATATCGTTTTACTCATGATGAATTGGCTAGCGCCAGTGTCCAGTTCCATGGCTACGGGTAAGCAATTCAATTTGACATTTAGCATTATAGGTGGACATTTTGTCAAAAATGTGTACACTCCGTGTACTTCAGCATCTGCCTCCTCTCTCTGATGCTTGAAATTGCTTTGATCCACCATGGACCGATCTTCCTCTGCCACGTTGTGGTTAGCAGATTTTGCAGAGCTTCTGCAAGCTCGTTGGAGGTGCCATTGTTCCACAACTCTTGCAAACATACCCTTTGAAGTGGCATGAATAAGCTGAATGGAAGCCTCCACAACGCCAACAAGGTGTGAATTGCCTTGCATTCATCCTTTGTTGCGGACTCTGAGTCATCTGGGTCACCTGAGGCCTGCTGGCAATTGCAGACTCGTGGTTTCTGCCCTGTACATTTCTGCTTGCAAACACAGTTCCAGTTAAATTATGAGCATTGCTAGCACTTGTGTGCTGAGAGATTTGTTTGGTGTTATCATTGGTGGACATAAATGCCTGTGCTATCGCAATGGCCTTACAGAGGATCGGTGTCTCTTCAGTTTTTGTTGGATGGTCTCGTGGTCAATGCCCAGTACAAAAAAGTCTCTGAGCATTTGCTCCAGGTAGCCATCAAACTCACATTGTCCTGCAAGTCGCCTTAGCTCGGCGACGTAGCTCGCCACTTCCTGACCTTCAGATCGCTGGCATGTGTAGAACCGATACCTCGCCATTAGCACGCTCTCCCTCGGGTTAAGATGCTCCCAAACCAGTGTACACAGCTCCTCATACGACTTATCTGTGGGTTTCACCAGAGCCAGAAGATTCTTCATGAGGCTGTAGGTCGGTGCCCCGCAGACCGTGAGGAGGACCGCTCTCCTTTTTGCAGCGCTTCCTGCTCCATCCAGCTCGTTGGCTACAAAGTACTGCTGTAGCCATTCGCAATAGGCTTCCCAGTCCTCACCCTCCGAGAACTTCTCCAGGATGTCCACAGTTTGCTGCATCTTTGCGTTGGAATCCCATCCTCGTCGCCAGTTATTGTGTTCCTAACACAGATGACACTGCACACAGGGAGGTTAAAGTAACAGTGACCTCAGTCTTTATTAAGACACTCCAGAGTCAGGAACAGGACTTAGGGGCCAGCTTATATACAGTGCTCCCAAGGGATGCTGAGATCTCTTGGGACTTCAGGGGATGCGCTCCCTGTCGGTGGAACATGGGAGTGCATGCTTTACAGATACACAACATCAAGTCTATATCTTTTGTTGTGTATACCATGCAAGTTACATACGGTGATTATTTTGTTATGACTACTTCTTCAATAAGGAGGGAGAAGTGTTATAGAGCTCCAGCTAGTGGACCACTAGTGGCAATGCAACTACTGATGTAAATAATAAAAGGGTCATGTGGCAAAGTCACATGATGACAAGTTTCTGTATTAGAGCCATCTTGTAGAGTGTGCTGGTTAGTGATGTCGTAAGAATATATCACAACATATACATATGTACACTTACATATACATACACACACACATCTCCTATTCAGTGTAATATATACACAGAGCCTGCTGGTTCCACTCTAGTAAATACTAGGTATCGTTTATATTAGGAATGTAGAGTTGGGATCCCTATTCAGTTCACATTTATTCTACTCATTGAAACATCATCGTTTTTGCTATCGCACCTCTGATAGATGCAACAACAGAAGCAGATTTAGATTGCGGAGTTTCATTGTGCTCAATCGTCCTTTTGCATCTCCAACTATCACAGTGCGCCTGCAAAGCGATGAAAATGTTGGCACCAGTATTTATTTATTTTTGTGTTTTGTTTGGAGGCTGATTTCGAGATGCTTGGGGTACTGGTTTAAATTTGCAGTGCTCTTCTTACTGTGCTGTGACATTTCCTGAGACAGAGTAATGATCTTTTGACATCAGAGTGTCTAATATTGTGATATATTTGACTGAACGGTACACGCTAGAGCTTGATGTATTTTACATCTCTGAATGGATCGTGTCTCATACATTCAATATCTTCAACATCAACAGCTTGCCCCAAGGTGTTTCACAAATGAATGTAATGAAAATGGATGTCGAGTCAGGAAGAGATAGATTAGGAAAGGCATCTGAAATTATGGCCATGGAAATAGGTCTTGAGGAGGATATTTGAAGAGGTGGGGAAGTTTAATGAGGGAGTTCCAAAGAGTCAGACCAAGGAGATAGGGAGCTCTGCCACCAATGGTGGGAGAACAGGTGGGCAGGGTGTGGGGGATGCGGAGAGAATGGATGCACAGAAGGCGAGAGTCCGAGGACTGGAGGTTTTGAGCGGGTCGAGGGTGCAGGGGGAGGGGTGGGGAGGGTATATAGGGCTGGAGGAGATGTATAAAAAGCTTGGCTGTCATTTCATGCAAGTCAGAAATGTACTTACGCCTTCTAATCTGCGCACTCTAAAGCCTGGCGTCATAAGTTAAGCTTAGAAGGGGGAAGGCGTATAGATACCTTGGGGGCAAAATTGGCATGTTGTGCGCATCCCGTTAATGCCTCCGGGAGCCGCTAACAGGGCGCAAAAGTGTTTTCGTCGGGGGAGGGGGGCACTACCGGCTCCCGTGAAATTGCCCGAGAGTTTGTGGAAGTTCAAAACCGGAATCAGCGTGCCCCTGCTGGGAGTGCCCCGAGCCGCTGCACCCCCTGCGATGACATCATCACCATGCGCTGTGACCCCTTTTTGCCCCATTTTCACCCCGCGACAGAAATTGGACAGCGCTCCGCGGGCAATGTCAGCACCAGCCTCAGGGTCGCAAACCGGGCCGCTCTCTGTTCGCAGGGCGACAGTTCACGGGGAGATGCGTGGCGCCATTTAAAATATTCGGCCGACGTACCGGCCCGGCTTTGGTGCGGTTTTCCGCGGGGTCCATGCAGCTCAGCATCCCGCGTCTCCAGTGGCCCAGGGCAGACCCCTTAAACCCAGAGGTCGAGTAGTGCCCTGAGTGGCGTGCACTCATTGCCCCCAAGAGGAAGTGGAGCGCCTGACATGGTCCAACTTGGCACTCCACCTCCTCTCGCGGGCGCTAACCCCGGGCGCAGAAAGGCCCAGCTTGCCTCGGTTACCGCCCCCAAGCGGAGCGTTACTGAATTTCGGCCCCTACTTCTCACAGTGAATGGTGAATTCGTGTGGTGGCAATAGTGTGGTAAATTTAAGGGTGAATTAGATAGATATTTGAGGGAATGATTGATTGAGGGAGTGATTGATTGAGGGGCGTTAGTTTTGGGATTGGTCGGATGGCCGTGCCTTCAGCTGCCTGGGCCCTAAGCTCTAGAATTCCCTCCATAAACCTCTCCGCCTCTCTTTCCTCCTGTAAAACACTTCTTAAAACCTACCTCTCACCTGTCCTAATATCTCCTTATGTGGCTCGGTGTCAAATTTCGTTTGCTAACGGTCCTATGAATTGTCTTGGGACGTTTTACTATGTTAAAGGCGCAATAAAAATACAGGTTACTGTTGTTGTGCAGTGTGGCCTCGTGTTGTTTCAGGAGATGGTGGGAGAGAGACACCGAGCCAAGGCTAAAGCTCCAAAGTCTTCATTAATGAGCCTATTTCAGTGCTCACCCTGTACACATAAATATGCAAATATTTCTATTTTTTGCAAATGAAATGGGTTTCAATTGGATTCCGTTTGATTATACTTAGCCTGCTGAGAATGAAAAGACTTTCAAATGATCAAATAATTGAAAGTTTTGCACAAGTTTTTACAGACCTGCTGTTATTGTAAACATCTGAACACAGGGCATGTGACCAGCACAGGATGTGTCAGCATCTTTCTCATGTCAATATATTTTCACCGCAGTTTGATGCACGTAAACGCTGCACGTTGACTTACCCTGCTGAATTTTAATTTCACACCGATTAATGCCATGGAAAGAATAAAATGAAATAAGACATGTGCGGCAGTCGGAAAGATGATGGTGTTGTACATCTGGAGTACGCCTAATGTTAATCAACTAAGCCACTTCTCATTTATTTCCATGTACGATCAAGGTGATTCATTAGCACTGTGCAGAATTCAAACAGTTCAAACCAATTCCACTTCCTAGCACAGTGCAGAATTGCAATGGACTGAATCTATTCCATTCACTAGCACAGTGTAATAGCACGGTGTAGAATTGCAATAGACTGAATCCATTCCATTCACTAGCATGTGTAGAATTGCAATGGACTGAATCTATTCCATTCACTAGCACAATGCAGAATTACAATGGACTGAATCTATTCCATTCACTAGCACGGTGTAGAATTGCAATGGACACACAGTGCAGAATTACAATGGACTGAATCTATTCCATTCACTAGCACGGTGTAGAATTGCAATGGACACACGGTGCAGAATTACAATGGACTGAATCTATTCCATTCACTAATGCGGTATGGAATTCCAACGGGAGAAATCAATTTCATTCAGCAGCACGATTCAGAATCCCAATGGACGAATTACAAATTCCTTATTTTACACCATCTTAGCAGACCATAATAATTCCTCATCACTCCCATTTATTAGAATACCAATTCCCATTTGCCATCAATGTGTAGAATTCCATTCCCATTAGAATCCCAATGGACTAAATCCCATTCCACTCATTCACACTCCAGCAGAGCAGCGCAAGACCCAGTCACTTCCACAGTATGGCATTCCTGATCCATACCGAGCAACTTAAACTCAGATCCTCATTCAAGCAGACACTGCTCTCCAATTATCCAATGTATTTTTTAAATGAACAGCACAGTTAATGCCATCAATCTACTCCTAGATTTGACCTCATGTCAGCAACACATTTCCAAAATCGAATTAGTTTTATGTGAAATATATACTTGTGTTCAGTGCTTTCTGGTTGTGTTTAGATTGAATTCTGAATGAATGGATTAAATGGTCCGCGGTACAAAGATTTGTGAGTTGACTATTTTCCCTTTATTTTCTTTCCCGTCTCTCTTCTTCCGAAGCCATTGGCTTTTTGCAGTGGTATGGTTCCAGGAGACCCACAGCCCTCAGCCAAGTGGCCATTTGTGCCCTTTGACAGCAAGTGTCAGCAGACAATACAATCTTTAGAGAAATGTACAGAGCTAAAGATTATTGCTTATCGCAAAAAGTGGAATTCCATCTGATTTTTGATATCTTTGCCTATAACCTTTATAGTGCTCCTGATAAGCATATTATGTGCGATTACAGTTGCACAGAACTCATTGGATCTAGATTTTTTGGTGTGACACTTCAGTGAACCTAAATCCCCATAGTGCATCCAAGGAGTCAACATAGAGTAGAAGTTGGTGCAGTAATGAGCTATTTCTGCTCCAGTGTGCCTTAAACAAGAGAGAAGATTCCATCAGATTGTTATTCGTTAGCAAGATCACAAATACAAGGGAGAAGATTCCCTTGGTTACTACGGGCCTGAAATTCATGGGCTGGAGAGGATATTTCCATTGTGGAAGTCTAGAAGGTGGGTCCATTCTACCTCTTCCTGCTCTTCTTCATAGTCATCCATTTGTTCACTTCCAACTATTCTTCATTGGCACCCTTTCCTTTTCTCTGTCTCTCCTTCATTACTAACCATTCCATTGCTTCTCTATCCTTTTCAATACTGTCCATTTACACCTCCCCCCCCTCCCCCCACCGGGCCCCATCTTCCCTTTCCCCTCACCACTTCTCTTCCCTCAATCCTGCTGCTTTTGAGTGTGATTCTGACTGTTGCATTGTGCAGGTGGGAATTCCTGTTCTCATGAGCGTTCTCAGCGACGGTGAGTGGGTCCGGAATCAAGTGCATGAATGGACGGATCCGGCTAGCAATGGTGCCTAAGGGCCCAGTCCATGCTGATTTTTGTCTACACCCCTAAAACACCGATGTATGCAGCAGATTAAAGCAATGCTCCAGAAAACACATTAAAAACAGTTTATTTATTTAAATGGATCCACAAAATTCTCCAAATACTTTATTACAAAATAGATTTGTAGGGACTTTAGTGTTTTACATAGTTGGAGATTATTTTGCAGTATTATGCTGCGCTCAAATTTCCTCCCCAATGGCACACAATTGCCTTACTTACCATTGGGAGTCATGATAGGCCATTGCAAAGGGTTGGAAGGTTAAATAAAGCTAGTTTGAGTGTAATAATTTGAGTGTGGCAGGTAGGATGGCAGTAGCCACCCACCATAGATGCAATTACACAGTGCACCAGGAAATCAATCTTTGATAAGTGAAACAAGAGGAAAATAAATACGTCGAGACTCAGCTGATAACGGTAAGGTCTACATTGTGATTTTTTTAATAAGGCATTAAACTGGAGCATTACCTTAACTCAATGGAATGAACTTGAGCATTTCTGCATTAAATGCATATGATTCGGGGGATAGAAAGAAGTGGGAAAAAATTTCCTCCCTCTGTTCCTTCAAACTCAGTAAATTGTGCACATTAAAACAACAGAAAGACTCCCATTTATATAATGGCTCATCGGATAATTGCACAACTCTGTTGGAAGTGTCATCTTTCGGATGAGACGTTAAACCGAGGCCCCTTCTGCCCTCTCAAGTAGATGTAAACGATCCCATGGCACTATTTTGAAGAAGAGCAGGGAAATTATCCCTGGTGTCCTGGCCAATATTTATCGCTCAATCAACATCACCCCCAAAAAAAAGAGATTTGTGGGAGCTTGCTGTGCGCAAATTGGCTGCCGCGTTTCATACATTACAACAGTGACTACACTCCAAAAAGTACCTCTGTACGAACTTTGAGACGTCCAGTGGTCGTGAAAGGCACTATATAAATGCAAGTATTTCTTATATCATCTGAAAGCACTTCACACAATTAACAGCTGCAGTGAGAACATGGTGACCATTCTGCAGCAGCAACGCCCGACTAACCGAATAGGATGAAAGACCAGTTAACGTCTCATGTAATGTTGGTCAGGGAAATCACTTGCTTTTCTCTGAATGGTGCCACGAGATCTTTAACATCGACCTGAAACAGGCAGATAAAGAGTGTCAGCATAGATTATGGGCTCAAATCCTAGTGTGGGATTTGAACCTCGAATCGCCTGAACCTGAGGCAAGAGAGCTACAGACCTCGCCAAGCTGCCGCAATGATGCCAAATCAATATATTGTGAAAGAAATAAAATGACAAATGTTGGCAAACCTGTGGACTTGGAAATTAAAATCTCAAGGGCCCTAATTTGATGACGGCCTCCGCCCGCCCAAGTGCCGTCCAAAAGAACGCCGATGGCCGCCGAGGTACCTGACGGTACGTTGGCCGGGGTTTTCGTCGCCAGAGTCCCTCGAAGGTTGGCGGGTGGCAAATGAGGGACTTACGCCGCCAATCTGGGCGGCAGCCGGCGGGAGCTCCCAACCTCGGCGGCAAAGGTGCTTGCCGCCCAAGTGCCGCCGAGGATGGAGTCGGGCCCACGGAGAGTCGAAGACCTGCGAAGAAAAAGCATCGGGGAAAAAAAAAACCATCGGAACCCCTTCAGGGGACCGCATCCAGGTAAGTGGCTGTCAAAAAAATATCTACCAACCTTTTTTATTTAAGATCTTCATACTCACCGGTGGGGACAGACCAGCCTCCAGCCAGCGGGCCACTCCCCTTCTGGTGCCGACTCCCGCTGACTCCCGCCCGCCCTCAATCTGGCATCTCGGCGGGCGGGAGTCCACTTACGCCACTCGGCCGTCTGCTGACGTCAGCGGGCGGATCCCGGCGGCTCTCCCCTCCCGCCCACATCGAAAGTGGCACTGGGCGGAACCCGAAGAGGAATGTCGGCGGCAGGTCGGTCAATTTCGGGTCCCAAGAGCGGAGCGGAGCAGTAATGATCTTGTTGCATAGATTGGTACTGGTCGGATAGCTTTATCTGTTATTACCACTCAGTACAGCAAGAAAGGAAGCCAGATATTTTTGTTGCTTAAATGGGGAAATAAACATACTGCAAATTAATGTTATCTTAATAAAACCACTTTACTTACAGCCACATCCCATTGCTCCTTGCTGACACAGTAGAACAGGCCGGGACTTGCCTTGGCCAAGTTCTAGTGAAGCGCACCCACTGAGAGAAGCCCACAGCTCGACAACAAGCAGTAAATTCAATGGTACAGCAAAAGTGACTGAAGCGCATCTATTGGGGGGTGTCCCATGGCTCGGCTAGGAATCGACAAGTCACGTTCGTTGACGGCAGCCAGCAGCTCAGCAAAAACTCAGTCAAGCTTGCCCAGTCAAGCTGCAGAGATCCAATGCTGCTGAAGAATGCAGCACAAAGCAGCAAGACGCTGACGCTATTGAAGCTAGTGTTTCATGTGAAGAGAGGGGAGTTTCTTTCATTTCCCACATCCCTGTACCTCTAGACGTGACTATTCCAATGCACTCCAGGCTGGCCTCCCACATTCTACCCTACGTAAACTCGAAGTCATCCAAAACTCGGCTGCCCGTGTCCTAACTCGCAGCAAGTCCCGCTCACCCATCACCCCTGTGCTCACTGACTTACATTGGCTCCCGGTTTAGTAACGCCTCGATTTCAAAATTCTCATCCTTGTTTTCAAATCTCTCCATGGCCTCGCCCCTCCCCTTCTCTGTAATCTCCTCCAGCCCCACAACCCCCCCCACCCCCTCACCCCCACCCCCCCCCCCCGAGATATCTGCGCTCCTCTAATTCTGCCTTCTTGAGCATCTCTGATGATAATCGCTCCATCGGCGGCTGTGCCTTCTGCTGCCTAGGCCCTAAGCTCTGGAATTCCCTCCCTAAACCTCTCCACCTCTCTACCTTTCTTTCCTCCTTTGAGACGCTCCTTAAAACCTCCCTCTGTGACCAAGCTGGATGCCTGCCCGGAAGAGCTTACCGCTGCCATTGCCGCCCCTCTGGGGCAAAAACTGAGCCGACAATCTCGCCCATAGAGTCTCATGAAAGTTGTTGCCAGATCTGCACTTGGACAAAATTAGGACAAAAAGCACCAGGGACTTGCGCACTATACAGCAGCATGAGTCAATGTCTGCAGGTTTGAACTCAGTCAGTGCACGGCAAAGCAGCTCCACAACATTATGGCGAGATTGTTGTGAATGGCCGCTCACTTGTACATTCATTATATGACAAGAAAGCACATAGAGTGAGGCTGCTCATTCCTGAAAGCATGCTTAAAAAACAGCCACTGGCAAAGCAGTTCATTCTCATTTAACACTTTTAGAGAAAAGGAAAGGGGCTATGCTCCTTGTTTTTTTAAATTTAATTCGTTCCAGGGATGTGGGCGTCGCTGGCAAGGCCGGCATTTATTGCCCGTCTCCAATTGCCCTCGAGAAGGTGGTGGTGAGCCGCCGCCTTGAACCGCAGAGGGAGTTAAGAGTCAACCACATTGCTGTGGGCCTGGAGCCAGACCGGGTAAGGACGGCAGATTTCCTTCCCTAAAGGGTATGAGTGAACCAGATGGGTTTTTATGACAATCCGGTAGTTTCCATGGTTACCATTACTGATACTAGTTTTTTTTTAAAATTCCAGATTTATTTAATTAACTGAATTTAAATTCCACAGCTCACATCTCTGGATCGTTAGTCCAGGCCTCTGGATTACTGGTCCAGTAACATAACCACGATGCTACCGTACCCCTTTGTGGGAGTTGGGTTCAGATATAGGGTTGCAGGAGTGCCCTGGAGTCGACAGGAATTGAAGATTAACCTCCACAGGGGATAAAAAAATCGGAACTCCTACACGGTAAGCGATCCCCAGGTGGGCAGAGGAAACATTTCAAGGACACCCTCAAAGCCTCCTTGATAAAGTGCAACATCCCCACCAACACCTGGGAGTCCCTGGCCAAAGACCGCCCTAAGTGGAGGAAGAGCATCCGGGAGGGCGCTGATCACCTCGAGTCTCGTCGGCGAGAGCATGCAGAAAGCAAGCGCAGGCAGCGGAAGGAGCGTGCGGCAAACCAGAATCCCCACCCACTCTTTCCTTCAACCACTGTCTGTCCCACCTGTGACCCTGTGACAGAGACTGTAATTCCCGTATTGGACTGTACAGTCACCTGAGAACTCATTTTTAGAGTGGAAGCAAGTCTTCCTCGATTTCGAGGGACTGCCGATGATGATAGGGGCTTTAAAACAATTGTGGGTTTTGTTTCATTCGTCATGAAAATATTGTGGATGGAAAAATATTGCAAATGGGAAAAATCAGACTTTTTGACTGCCTGGGGTTGTTGGAAGTGCGAGGTCACGTAACGAAACCTCCAGGAATAGGTCCAGCCACCAATGGCAACCCTACTCGGAGATATGGCTAATGCACTGTTGCCCCGTTTCTCAGACGCATGCTTCCCCTACGCAGCTCCCCAGAGCGAGGCCGGGATCACAGAATCACCCCTTAAACCCCAGAGGAGCGTCCCTGCTGCACCAGGGCAACTTTTCCATTTGCCTTTTTGGCCATTGTTGGCAAGTGGGACTAATTGGACAGCTCTTCTAAAGAGGCAGCATAGTGACGATGGGCCGATTGGTCTCCTGCTGTGGTGTAAGGTTCTATGATTTTTGAATTGATCTGGCCAATCCTTTCAACTAAAAAATAAAAACTTGCATTTATATAGCACCTTTCATAACCACCGGACGTCTCAAAGCGCTTTACAGCCGATTAAGTGCTTTTGGAGTGTAGTCACTGTTGTAATGTGGGAAACGCGGCAGCCAATTTGCGCACAGGTCCCACAAACATCAATGTGATAATGACCAGATAACCTGTTTTAGTGATGTTGATTGAGGGATAAATATTGGCCAGGACACCGGGGATAACTCCCCCGCTCTTCTTCGAAATAGTGCCATGGGATCTTTTACATCCACCTGAGAGCACAGACGATGCCTCGGTTTAACATCTCATCTGAAGGACGGCACCTCCGACAGCGTGGCCCTCTGTCAGCACTGCAATGGAGTGTCGGCCTAGATTTTTGAGCTCAAGTCCCTGGAGTGGGACTTGAACCAACAACCTTCTGACTCAGAGGCGAGAGCGCCACCCACTGAGCCACCGCTGACACTTACAAACTTACTTAAGCAAGGGCGGTTGTTGAGGGAATCTAGCTTTAAGTTTCCCAATGGATTCGTAGCTGGCGAGCAAGTATATGCTGGAGCGACAATATCAAGTTTTGGGAAGTCAAGTCTATTTGTTGTTTCTCAATGATTATTTCTGTATGAATCATGAGGAGGTTGGGGTATGGGGGAAGAGTTTGATACCTGGCAACTTCAGGTACTGTATGGCCTGTGTACATCTCCGTGTCATTGCCGATTCATGTCGAGTCCACACGCCAACAGCCAGCAATTTACCAGTCACTTCGGTCTGGCTCAAGTATGGCGGTGCCAACTCATGTCTCCGTACATTTGGAGTAATACTCTTAAGCTTCATGCACATCTTAGTGCTCTCTGCTCCGTATGCAGCGCACGTTAGCCATTTAGTCACATCCAGTGTGATTACACTAATTACTATTTTTACGCATGCTGCAAGTTTAATTATCAGAGACAATTGGAACAATTTAGGAGCCCTTTCTCGGTGTCATCCAGGTTCTGAGAAAATGGATTTGGTGATGTCTGTGTTTAAAGAGCCCAGTTTATCATTAACTTGTGCAGTATTAAAATGTGCATCAGTAAGGGATATTATACAATAGGGTAACGGTGACAAGTGACAGCAATGCATCCTGTAGACGGCACGTACGGCAGCCACAATCACTGGTGGGGGAAGAGTGGATACTGAGTTCAGAATGTAATGTGAACAAGTCAAGATCCTTATCCCCTTCATAATCTTTCACTTCTATTGCCTATAATATGATAGTCTTGGATCGACACACATTGATTGGATGTGGGAATGAAAAAGATTGTTCATTGTCCAAAGGATTCTAATGAATACAACATTTCATATTGAATGAAAAGCCACCAATTAAAAAAAACTTATTTAACTACTATATGCTGATTGGTTCAAATGCGATATACATTGAAAGCAAACAACAACCTGCATCCCCACAGAAACAAAAAGCAACCAAAACAAACAAAAAATGCAAATAGTTTGTCGCCCACAGGATACTTAACCTTTTATCTGCCACCCTGGGCACTCAGTCACTCCCACTCTGCTGCTCAATACTCCCTCCCGCACCTCTACATGTCTCCCACTCCCCGACTCGGGCCCGAGTCAATGCTGCCGGCATGGCTGCTTTTCTCTTAGAAGCCTGGGATATGCCTCGTTTCTCAGCTCCTAGTCCTCAGCTCAATCTTTACCCACCTTCCCTTCTTCAGACTGCTGCATGCATAACCTTGCTGCAGATGCATGCATAACCTTGCTGCAGATGCATGCAGCCGACGAACTCCCGAGCCACCCACCCTCAATATCCAGCATTGGCTGCAGGGTTCCATCGCTCACTCTTTGCCGACATCTAGGGTTTTTCCCCCCAGCTGGCGTTTCCAGCCCAATATTATAACATACAGACCTGACGAGGATAGAGGCGATTAGATTTCGAATTCATCATCATAGGCAGTCCCTCGGAATCGAGGAAGACTTGCTTCCACTCTTGAAGTGAGTTCTTTGGTGGCTGAACACTCCAATATGGGAGCCACAGACTCTGTCACAGGTGGGACAGATAGTCGTTGAGGGAAGGGGTGGGTGGGACTGGTTTTCCGCATGCTCTTTCCGCTGTCTGCGCTTGATTTCTGCATGCTCTCGGCGTTGAGAATCGAGGTGCTCAGCGCCCTCCCAGATGCACTTCCTCCACTTAGGGTGGTCTTTGGCCAGGGACTCCCAGGTGTCAGTGGGGATGTCGCACTTTATCAGGGGAGGCTTTGAGGGTGCCCTTGTAACATTTCCTCTGCCCATTTATGGCTCGTTTGCCGTGAAGGAGCTCCGCATAGAGCACTTGCTTTGGGAGTCTCGTGTCTGCGAACTATGTGACCTGCCTGTCGAAGCTGATCGACAGTGGTCAGTGCTTCAATGCTGGGGATGTTAGCCTGGACGAGGACGCTGATGTTGGTGCGTCTGTCCTCCCAGGGGATTTGTAGGATCTTGCGGAGACATTGTTTGATATATCTCCAGTGATTTGAGGTGTCTACTATACTTGGTCCATGCCTCTGAGCCATACAGGAGGATCGGTATTACTACAGTCCTGTAGACCATGAGCTTAGTGGTAGATTTGAGGGCCTGGTCTTCGAACACTCTTTTCCTCAGGCGGCCGAATTTCGAATTAAAGTATATAACTAAGACCACCTATTTCCACCTCCATAACACCTCCTGTCTCCAACCCCAACTCAGCTCATCCATGCCTTTCTAGACTTGACTATTCCAATGCTATCCTGGCTGGTCTCCCATGTTCTACCCTACGTAAACTTGAGCTCATCCAAAACTCAGCTGCCCGTGTCCTAACTCGCACCAAGTCCCGTTCGCCCATCACCCCTATGCGTGCTGACCGACATTGGTTCCCCGTTAAGCAACGTCTCGAGTTCAAAATTCTCATCCTTGTAATCAAATCTCTTCATGGCCTCGCCCCTCCCTCTCTCTGCAATCTTCTCCAGTCTCACAAACCCCCCAAGATCTCTGCGCACCTCTAATTCTGCCCTCTTGAGCATCCCTGATTATAATCGCTCAACCATTGGTGGCCGTGCCTTCTGTTGCCTAAGCCCCAAGCTCTGGAACTCCCTCCTAAATCTCTCCACCTCGCTTCCACGCTTTCTTCATTTAAGACGCTCCTTAAAGCCTACCTCATTGACCAAGCTTTTGGTCACCTGCCCTAATTTATAATTATGCGGCTCAGTGTCAAATTTTTTGTCTTATAATAGGCCTGTGAAGCGCCTTGGGGTGTTTTACTACATTAAAGGCGCTATATAAATACAAGTTGTATGGTGTAAACCACTGAACGTTTGGACTGAAGCGGACCCTTAGATCACCAGCAATTTCATCATTCATTTTTGGTGTTACCAATCTTCTGATAAGCACACAAGGACTTTAAAAACATCTAGAACTCCAAGTGCTGTGAGACGGTGTATCAATTCTGGGAGCTTCGAAGGGATAATCTTTACAATAGCTCAGTGCCATCATGTCAGGGTGCAGTGATAGACTGGCGTTCCCTTCACAGGATGAACTATCCTATACAAGCTTCATGGTTTAACCATTAGGTTCAGGAGTTTATAGTTTCAGTTAGTTCCTGAAGCCCAGTATTTGATCATGGGGAGAGGATATACTCCGGAACTGCTAGCTGCCAAAACAATTCTACTTGGCCACAGCTGCGAAAGAAATGCATTTAATTGATAAGAGGACCACAGTCCATCAGTGAGACAGAAGACCCATTAATTTTATCTGGTGAGATTGCTTGTTCTGTAACTTTCCCCAGTATAAAGATTTAATTGGCAGATGGGCCGAGGTTCAAGTAGGCAATAGTTCCTTGCCTTAAATAAAGTGGCAGTCAGCAGCCTGGGTGTGGGCCACACCTGGAATACTGCATGCAGTTTAGATTTCCATATTTACGAAAGGATATATACTTTCTTTGGAGGCAGTTCAGAGCACTGGAAAGCTGACAGCCACAGTTAAGGTGGAACATCTTTTGGTGCCTTGGCAACCAACAATCTGTTCTGTTCTCTTCTGCTGGCACAGCTCGTTAGATGAAGAAATTTAATGTACACACTGTCTCACACTGTCGCATTTTATATCAAGCGAATAATAATTTTTGTAGGATCTCACACAGTAAGTGTGGCATACATGAATCATATTACTGTGGGAATCTATACTTTAAACATAAAGCTTGACCTCAGGGGGATTGATATGTGCGGAGTGTTTCGCTGAAGGCCTCGAACCAAAAATAGAAGTACAAGTGGACTTTTGGATCAATAATCTAACAATTGGTGACCCCACTGGGACCCTTCTGTGAAACGAATCCACGATGTTTCTTCATCTAACAAGCTGTACCAGCAGAACAGAACAGATTGTTGGTTGCCAAGGCACCAAAAGATGTTCCACCTTAACTGTGGCTGTCAGGGGGTTGGGGGTCATATATTAGCATGGATAGAGGATTAGCTAACTAACAGAGAACAGAGAGTCGGGATAATTAGTTCATTCTCTGGTTGGCAACCAGTAACTAGTGGGGTGCCGCAGGGATCAGTGCTGGGACCCCAACTATTTACAATTATATTAACGACTTGGAAGAAGGGACTGAGTGTAACGTTGACAAGTTTGCTGACGCTACAAAGATGGGAGGAAAAGCAATGTGTGAGGAGGACACAAAAGATCTGCAAAAGGACATAGACAGGCTAAGTGAGTGGGTAAAAATTTGGCAGATGGGAATATAATGTTGGAAAGTGTGAGGTCATGCACTTTGGCAGAAAAAAATCAAATAGCAAGTTATTATTTAAATGGAGAAAGATTGCAAAGTGCCGCAGTACAGCAGGACCTGGGGGTACTTGTGCATGAAACACAAAAGGATAGTATGCAGGTACAGCAAGTGATCAGGAAGGCCAATGATATCTTGGCCTTTATTGCAAAGGGGATGGAGTATAAAAGCAGGGAAGTCTTACTACAGCTATACAGGGTATTGGTGAGGCCACACCTGGAATACTGCGTGCAGTTTTGGTTTCCATATTTACGAAAGATATACTTGCTTTGGAGGAAGTTCAGAGAAGGTTCACTCGGTTGATTCCGGAGATGAGGGGGTTGACTTATAAGGAAAAGTTGAGTAGATTGGGCCTCTACTCACTGGAATTCAGAAGAATGAGAGGTGATCTTATCGAAACGAATAAAATTCTGAAGGGGCTTGACAAGGTGGATGCAGGGAGGATGTTTCCACTGATGGGGGAGACTAGAACTAGAGGGCATGATCTTAAAATAAGGGGCCGCTCATTTAGAACTGAGATGAGGAGAAATTTCTTCTCTCAGAGGGTTGTAAATCTGTGGAATTCGCTGCCTCAGAGAGCTGTGGAAGCTGGGACATTGAATAAATTTAAGACAGAAATGGACAGTTTCTTGAGCGATAATGGGATAAGGGGTGATGGGGAGCGGGCAGGGAAGTGGAGCTGAGTCCATGATCAGATCAGCCATGATCTTATTGAATGGCGGAGCAGGCTCGAGGGGCCGTATGGCCTACTCCTGTTCCTATTTCTTAAGTTCTTATGTTCTTATGATGTGACGTTCATTGAAAGATTTCCCAGCTACTAGCCTCGGCCACCCATCATAGTCTAAAGTTGATAAGCTGGTCCCGCCGTGTTGATGTAGTAACTTAGAGATTCCTTAAGAAAAGGATTCATTCAGAAAACAAAGAGAGATTCATAGATAATAGAAAAAAAAGATAGTTAAAAAAAGTTGTAGAAATGTATGCTTTTCAGTGAAGGGGATTGGCAAAAGAACCAAAGGCGACATGAGGAAAAGCTTTTTTACACAGCGGGTGTTTAGGATCTGGAATGCACGGCCTGAAAGGATGGTGGAGGCAGACTCAATTATGGCTTTTAAAAGGGAATTGGATAGTTACCTGAAGGGAAATGTTTTTGCAAGGGAGTGGGAAAGGGCGGGGGAGTGGGACTAGCTGAGGTGCTCTTGCAGAGGGTCAGCATCGGCTCGACGGGCCGAATGGCCTCCTTCCATGCTGTAACCATTCTATGATTCTAATGGGTCACAACCTACCTCACCCACCTGTAAGGTTCATAAACTTAACGCAAGCTCCTACCGTGACCAAAATGTTGGCCACTGATGAGAACTTTGAATGAGGCGAATTTGTGATTAACTTTGTAAGTGATCAGCAGGTTGGAGACTTAGCCCCAGATGTCAAATCACGCTGTGGCACATGGCATAGGTAAATAACTGCTTTAGACCAGCACATATCGATCAGCGTAAAGCAAAAAATATTCCGTGGGATGTATTTTTGGTCTTCTGCCGCCCATGTTCTTGCCCGGGATGGCCAGCAATGGCGGCGGGAATGGTTTCCGGGCGGGCGGCCAGCCGGGAACGTAGCCGCTGGTTTTGTGGTGGTGCTGAGCAGCACCGCCCGGGAGTGTCACGCCCGTGTGGAACGCCACCGGTTTCTACACCGCTTCGATCTTGATTTGATGCTGAGCCTCTAGTGCCCCTTAGTGGGATCACCTGGGAAACCAGCCAGTCAGAGCGATTCCGGCGACAGCGGTGAGTGAAGTAAGTAATGAATGGGGCAAGTCCGATTGCTCTGTTTATTTTTAATTTTGCAATTTATTCTAATGTGGGATGGTCTAGGTATTGGGAATGTTTTTTTTGTGTTTTGTGCCTATTTTTTAATCTTTAAGCAAGCCTCTCTCAGGGCGCACCGCGGCTGGCTCTTTAGCTCGGGATTTTCAGTTGCTCAGCCGGCGAAGTGCCCCAAAACAGGTGTGAACGCCTCCCTTAGTGCTCCGCCCCACACTCAGGGCCCAGCTGATGAATTTTGTGGCTGAGGCGCAAACTGTTCCCGGGCGCAAACTTTACCGCCCCGTTACCGCCCCGAAATGACCAGATCCGAAAATCCAGCTCCATGTATTTAGCTTCAACTGCTCACACTGTTGCTGAGAGTGGGAATCAGGTGCAGAGGGGGGAAATCATACAATGGATACTTCACAGAAGGAGGCCATTCGGCCCGGCGAGCCCGTGCCGGCTCTCTGCAAGTGCAGCTCAGCTAGTCCCACTCCCCCGCCCTTTCCCCACAGCCCTGCAAATATTTTTCCTTCAGGCACTTATTCAAAGAGGTGCTGAGTAATTTAAACCAAAGGGACAATAATAAATAAGTAAATAGTCGCACCTGAGGAAATAGAAAAAGTGACATCAAAATCGAGAGAGAGAGGAGCGGCAGAACCCCAGGAAATGAAAATAAATATATAACTAAGTCTCTCGATATCCCTTTGTGTGTTTAGTATCTTTAGTGGTTAGTGTTAAGTTCAAGTAAGTGACGATGTAACGTTAGCGCACGCAAGTGTAAGTAAAAGGAAAACAAGCTAAGTGATTAAATACTAATTGCATTTAAAGGGCTCAAGTTTCGGCCTGAGTTGCTCCTATTTTTTTGGAGCAACTAGTTTAGCAATGGAGTACCTTAGAAATCACAATTCTCGGCATTTAGTTTGCTCCAGTTCTAGTTAGTTAGAATAGTTTTGTTTTAGTACAGTTTTTTTCTTAAAAGGGAGCGTTACCAGCCACTTACGCCTGATTTGCAAGTTTAGGCAGTGAAAAGTTACTCCAAACTAACTTAGAATGGAGTAAATGTCGATTTTTGTACGCTCAGAAAAACCTTGCCTACACTTTATAAATTAGGTGCAGGTAGCGAGAGATGGGGTGGGGGGGAAGGGAAGTTAGAGGGAAGTTAGGAGATTCTGCAAAGCATTAAACACTTCACTTTTACCAATAAAGAGCCATCATCAATAATAAATGCTAAATAAATCAATAAATCAACCAATAAATCAATCAAAAAAAATTTAAAAATTAATTTAAAAAAAATCAATAAATAAAAAATGAAAAGTTTCTACTCACCTACTGCAGCACCGGGAGCCCTCCAACAGCCTGCTGAAGAGCTGCTCGGGCGGGGTCCGACCCCAGCGAGACGCCGGTCGGGCGGGCCCAGCCGCCGACGAGTTCAGGCGTGGCCTGCCCCCAGGAGATGCCAGGCGGGCCTGCCGCGAAAGAGGTAAGGGCAGTCAGGCCACTCGGCCTGGGATAGGGGCGACGTCCCTTCGGCCAGGGATAGGATTGTCGCCCGGAGACAGAACGTGCTGGGAGGGCCAGGAGCTACTGCGCACGCGCGCAGCTGCCGGCACTCTTTTGGGCACAGGGCTGTAGCTCCGCCCCCAGCAGCTCCTGCTGCTCTGCGCCGAGCTGGAAATGGCCCGACATATTTCCAAGAAGCGCGAGGTAAGTATTCGGCGGAATTTCTGTTCCACAAATTAGGCGGGCCTCTCCGATGTGCGCCGTTCTAGCGCGGGTCTGAAACTTGAGCCCATTATCACGAATAACTGATAAATGGCTAAGTAATTGATCACAGTAACTTATTAATTTAAAATTCACTTATTTAATAGAACTCGATCTCAAGTGACCAATTAGTTTAAAAAAAAACTACAGATGAAATTATTAAAAGAAATGGCGGTGCAGGCAGTGTGTCAGGATTGTAGTATGTGGGAGTTTGTGGAGTTGCAAGAAATGTCTCAGCCTCGAGACACTCCAGCTCAGAGTGGTTGAGCTGGAGTCCGAGCTACAGACACTCCGACACACAAGGGAGGATGAGGAATTACTGGATCTTTTACTCCAGAGTACAGCCACACACCAGAGGAAAGCACATATGCAGGAAGAGGACTGTCAGTCAGCCGGGTAAGGGGAACGCAGGCGAGTTAGTGAAGGAAGGCCAGTAGTCATTGCTCCTGTCCAATTTGTATAAAGCACTTGGTATACCTGTGAGGATAAGGAGACTGTGGGAAGGACAGAAGGACAGCCAGAATTCCGACCAAGGCACCATGGAGCAGGAGGCTGTGGAGGGTGGGGGTGGGGGGGGGGGTAGTTATTGTGGATTCTACAATCAGGGGGATAGATATTATTCTTTGTAATTGGGATTGAGAGTCCCAAAAGATCTGTTACCTAGCCGGTGCCAGGGTAAGGGGCATCTCAAGATGGTTTCAAAACAATCTGGAAAGGGAGGGGGAGATACATACTCAAGGAGACTAGGGAGGAAATAGCAGGGGCATCAGTGAGTTCCATAGAAGAGTGGATAGTGCCAGAGGACTGGCAGAAAGCACAGAATAATTATCTTAGTTATACACAGAGCACTAATTTCACCTCAATCATTCATATTTTATGGAGTAGATTAGAGGTTTCATTATAGTTCTTTAACTGCAACATACTTGTACTGCTGGCATTATATATTATGGAGCAGTAATTGGCCCGAAGATTGGAAAGCTAAAAGTGCTCAATTTTTATTCTATGTTGAACTTCAAACCTAACAATGTGTTTGTCTGTATCTCTGTCTCTATAGCTGTCTGTCTGTCTGTATCTACACATGTCTATATTGACTCACGTCAATCCAGTAAAGGGCTTTGCATCTGTATTTCTTCTCTCCTTGCCCCTCTTCACCTTCGCGACGCTCTGACACATTCCTACACCTGCCCAAGCAATCTTAGATTGTGAGGGAAAGACTGGGAGAAAGAGGTGGAGACAGACAGACAGATATAACAAAAGTGAAAGTGAGAAAGAGGAAGGCACAAAGTGGAAAACAGCAATAACCTCACATTCATATAGCACATTAAAGTTAAAAAAAAAATGTCCTAGATGCTTCAAAGATAGGATGGATGCCAAACCAGGAAGAAAGAGGGTAGGATGGGTGCCAGAAGGCTTGGTTAAAGAGGTGCATTTCAGAGGAGTTTGAGAGAAAGATGGAGAGGCAGGGAGGTATATGAAGGGAGCTCCAGACAGTATGGCACATGTGGATAAAGGCTCCGCTATCCATGGAGGGGTGACTGACCACGGGGGCGGGGGGGGGGGTGGGGTGAAGGTGTGGGGGGGGGGGGGCGTTGTGGAGGGGGAAGCAAGAGCACAAAAGACTGCAGTCAGAGGAACACAGTTCGGGGAGATGTAGGGCTGCAGGAAATTGCAATGAAAGGGCAGAGGAAAAAAAAAGAAGGATTTAAAGAGACGGTGGGAGATTATAAATCTAATGCTTTGGGCAATAAGAAGCCAATGCACTTTGTGAAGATGGGTGGGGGAGGTGGCCGAGTGGGATCTAATTCAGAGTATGTGCTACAGAGTTGTGAATAAGTTGACGTTTAGGGAGGGTGCAGGATGGTAGGCCGACAGGGAGACTAGTTGAACACTCGAGTCTGGAGATGATAAAAAGGCACCTATAAAGGTTTCAACGGCAAGGGCATTGAGGCAGGGCCAAAGGTTGCACAGCTGGAAGTTGGCAGTATTTCTGTTGAAAGGATACACGGATTGAAACTCAGTTCAGGATCCAACAAGGCATCATGGCCGTGAGCGGCCCCATTTAGCCTGGGACAGCGGCCGAGGTGGAAAACAGAACCAGTGCCAAGGTAGTGAAGCTTGTGGTGACGGCCAAAGATTATGGTTATGGTCTTCCCAATGTTGAGCTGGAGGAAGTTACGACTCATTCGGAACTGGGTGTCAGACAGGCTGATAGCACGGAGATGGTCGCGGGAGGCAGTGGAGAGGCAGAGTTGAGTTTCATCAATATACATGAAGATGTTCCTGTGCATGATGTCACCAAGGAGCATCATGTACACAGGGAAGAGCAAGTGAGTAGGGATAAATCCTCAGAGGACTCCAATGGTGACATTCATTGCAAGGTAAGAAAGCAAAGCCATTGTTACAGGTCCACTGGCTATGATTGTATAGGTAGGAGTGGAACCATGCAAGAGCAGGCCCATGGAGGAGAGAGAATGGCATGATTTAATAAGAAAATGAATATAGAAAGGAGTCAAATCTGAGCTAGGAACAGGCACAATTACACCAGGAAAGATTTTAAAAATGTGCTTTTTTAATTAACATTACGACTATTATAATATAAAGTACTTTAAATGGTATAACATTGCTACCATTATAATAAAGCCTATCATCTGACTCATCGTGAACACCATGGGAAGAGTTTAAGCTGCAATATCTAATGACAGTGTAAATGAGTTCTGCGATTGATCACTTTTGGGAAACTGGCCTTTTAATTTTACCCCCCTCCCCAAGGTCTCTGAGAACTCTGTACGTCAGTAATGCACTGGTGGGCCCCTTTGGTCTAGCAGTTCAGAAAAGATTCACTCGGTTGATTCGTGGGATGAAGGGATTGTTTTATATGTTTCAATAAGATCACCTCTCATTCTTCTAAACTCCAATGAGTACAGGCCCAACCTGCTCAAACTTTCCTCATAAGACAATCCCTTCATCCCAGGAATCAACCGAGTGAATCTTTTTTTTATGTATGGTGATCCGCTTTTTGCCGATATTTCAAAACCACCATTCTTATCACAGATAGGATATACGACACAGAAACAGGCCATTCATCCCAGCCAGTCCATACCGGCGTTTATGCTCCACTCGAGCCTCCTCCCGTCTTCCCTCATCTAACTCTATCCACAAAACCCTCTATTCCCTTCTCCCTCATATGCTTGTCTAGCCTCCCCTTAAATGCATCTATACCATTCGCTTCAACCACTCCCTGTAGTAGCAAGTTTCACATTCTCACCACTCTTTGGGTAAAGAATTTTCTTCTAAATTCCCTTTGGTGAATTTTGTTAGGCTTCTTTTAACGACAAAAAGACACCTTTAACGCGAAAGAATTGCGTTAAAACATAGAAACATAGAAACATAGAAACATAGAATATAGGTGCAGGAGTAGGCCATTCGGCCCTTCTAGCCTGCACCGCCATTCAATGAGTTCATGGCTGAACATGCAACTTCAGTACCCCATTCCTGCTTTCTCGCCATACCCCTTGATCCCCCTAGTAGTAAGGACTTCATCTAACTCCTTTTTGAATATATTTAGTGAATTGGCCTCAACAACTTTCTGTGGTAGAGAATTCCACAGGTTCACCACTCTCTGGGTGAAGAAGTTTTTCCTCACCTCAGTCTTAAATGGCATACCCCTTATCCTTAGACTGTGACCCCTGGTTCTGGACTTCCCCAACATTGGGAACATTCTTCCTGCATCTAACCTGTCTAAACCCATCAGAATTTTAAACGTTTCTATGAGGTCCCCTCTCATTCTTCTGAACTCCAGTGAATACAAGCCCAGTTGATCCAGTCTTTCTTGATAGGTCAGTCTCGCCATCCCGGGAATCAGTCTGGTGAACCTTCGCTGCACTCCCTCAATAGCAAGAATGTCCTTCCTCAGGTTAGGAGACCAAAACTGTACACAATACTCCAGGTGTGGCCTCACCAATGCCCTGTACAACTGTAGCAACACCTCCCTGCCCCTGTACTCAAATCCCCTCGCTATGAAGGCCAACATGCCATTTGCTTTCTTAACCGCCTGCTGTACCTGCATGCCAACCTTCAATGACTGATGTACCATGACACCCAGGTCTTGTTGCACCTCCCCTTTTCCTAATCTGTCACCATTCAAATAGTCTGTCTCTCTGTTTTTACCACCAAAGTGGATAACCTCACATTTATCCACATTATACTTCATCTGCCATGCATTTGCCCACTCACCTAACCTATCCAAGTCACTCTGCAGCCTCATAGCATCCTCCTCGCAGCTCACACTGCCACCCAACTTAGTGTCATCCGCAAATTTAGAGATACTACATTTAATCCCCTCGTCTAAATCATTAATGTACAGTGTAAACAGCTGGGGCCCCAGCACAGAACCTTGCGGTACCCCACTAGTCACTGCCTGCCATTCTGAAAAGTACCCATTTACTCCTACTCTTTGCTTCCTGTCTGACAATCAGTTCTCAATCTATGTCAGCACACTACCCCCAATCCCATGTACTTTAACTTTGCACATTAATCTCTTGTGTGTGCGTTCGCCTGGCTAATTTCTAGCCCAATGAGTTTTTATGTATCAGTTATATATTAGATTTGGTAAATCCGACACGTATTTCATTGAATACCCATTATTGGTACCTACAGTACCTGTTACGCCTGTAGGTGGCACTGTGATGGGTGCTTTCAATATTGAAGACATCACACTTCCCTGTCACAGAATCACTCAACCCTGAGGGATAAAAGAGCTTTTATTTTTAGAGAGTGTGTGGATCATCCTGTAACTGTTTGAGCTGGCCACTGGATTCACCAAAATGCTTTCTGAAATTTCTTGATTTTTCATTTTTTTTCCCCACAGTAATTGAAATCTCCAAAATAAGGGTTTAAAGATAGTAAATATTTTTTAGAAACTATTTCACAATAAGATAATGAACTTGAATTATCCATGGATTCCTTCATTAACGGTTTGACTTAATAACTGCAGCCTTTCCCAAGGGCTTAGCCTTGATATTTTTGCTTAGACCTGAGAGCTGATTTTGGATTATGCAGTCTGAAACATATTCAGTACTGAATTCCCCATGGTGTATCAGTACCGTTCAGGTTGTGAGCAACACTGACAAGGCAGTATTTATTGTTCATTTCTCTTTGGACTGAAGGCGTTAGGAGTCAACCATATAGTGCGGAATTGGAGTGACATGCAAGCCAGATGAGGTAGAGTTGGCAAGTTCCCATCCCTGAAGGATATTACTTGGGTTTTTACCACATGGTCATTTTCTGTTGCTAGCCCACAAATTAACAGATTACTTTCACAGTTATCCATGATGCTTTAACAATCTCTGGATTGCTAGTTCAGTAACATAGCCAATTAGCTGCTGAAGCCCTCATCCATGTTGTTATCTCTAGATTTGACTATTGCAACATACTCCTGGCTGGCCTCCCACATTCTACCCTTCATAAATTAGAGGTGATCCAATACTTGGTTGCCTGTGTCCTAACTCGCACCAAGTCCCGCTTACCCATCAACCCTCTGCTCGCTGATTTAAATTGGTTCCCGGTTAAGCAACGCCTCGATTTCAAAATTCTCATTCGTGTTTTTAAATTCCTACATGGCCTTGCCCCCTCCCTATCTCTAATCTCCTCCAGCCCCACAACCTTCCCAAGATGTCTGTGATCCTCTAATTCTGCCCTCTTGAGCATCCCTGATTATAATTGCTCAACCATTGGTGGCCGTGCCTTCTTCTAAGCTCTGGAACTCTGTGCCTAAACATCTCCGCCTCTCTACCTCTCTTTCCTCCTTCAAGACGTTCCTTAAAACCTACCTCTTTGACCAAGCTTTTGGTCACTTGCCCTAATTTTTCCTTCTGTGGCTCAGTGCTAAATTTTTTGTCTAATGATACTCCTGTGAAGCGCTTTGGGACATTTCACTACGTTAAAGGTGCTATATAAATATAATTTGTTGTTCTTTTTGTTGTCAGGCTACCAGACCTGCAGCTGAGCTGTTGAAATATTTTTAATTAGCTTCTAGTACTTTCTACCCAGTAACTTTTCTTCAAATAATTTTGGAAAAAAAGGACAAATTTATTGAGGTAAAATTTGTGTAAATGTTTAAAAATAATATAGAGAGGCACAGAGAGGCAACTAGGGAGAGGGAGAGATTATGGCCCCAAGTTTCCACATGATTTGCTCCTGATTTTTAGGAGCAACTGGTGTAGAACGGAGTATCTTAGAAATCGGAATTCTCGTCATTTAGTTTGCTCCAGTTCTAGTCAGTGAGAACAGTTTCACTTTGGAACAGAATTTTTTTTCCAAAAGGGGGCATGTCCGGCCACTTACGCCTGATTTCAAAGTTGCGTGAGTGAAAACTTACTCCAAACTAACTTAGAATGGAGTAAGTGAAGATTTTTGTACGCTCGAAAAAACCTTGTCTACACTTTAGAAAATCAGGCATAGATTACAAATCAGGCGTAGGGAATGGTGGGGGTTTAAAGGGAAGTTTACAAACATTAAACACTTCAGTTTTACAAATAAAGAGCCATCATCAATAATAAATGATAAATACATCAATAAATCAACCAATAAATCAATCAAAAAAAATTAATAAGAAATAATTTTTTTTAAAAATCAATAAATAAAACATTTTCTACTTACCGACTGCAGCCCTCCAACAGCGTGCTGGGATGCCTCCCCAAGTGTGTCTCTGTCAGTGTCTCTATCTCTCTGTCTGTCTGTGTGTGTCTCTAATTCTCTGTCTGTCAGTGTCTGTGTTTCTGACAGCGAGGGGAGGGGGAGGAGGAGGGTAGAGGGAGAGGGGGGGAGCAGAGGGAGGGAAGGGGAGGGATGGGGGAGAAGGGGGAGGGGGAGAAGGGGGAGGGGGAGAAGGGGGGAGGGGGGAGAAGGGGATAAAGGGGAGAAGGGGGAGAAAGGAGATGGGGGAAGGAGATTTGGGGGGAGGAGATTGTGGGAGGGGAAGGAGATTGGGGGGGGGAGGAGGAGATTGGGGGGGAGAGGATTGAGGGGGGGAAGGAGATTGGGGGGGGAAGGAGATTGGGGGGGGGAAGGAGATTGGGGGGGGGGAAGGAGATTGGGGGGGGGGAAGGAGATTGGGGGGGGAGGAGATTGGGGGGGGGAGGAAGGAGATTGGGGGGGAGGAGATTGGGGGGGAAGGAAGGAGATTGGGGGGGAAGGAAGGAGATTGGGGGGGGGAGGAGATGGGGGGGAGGAGATTGGGGGGGGAGGAGGAGATTGGGGGGGGAGGAGGAGATTGGGGGGGAGGAGGAGATTGGGGGGGGAGGAGGAGATTGGGGGGGGAGGAGGAGATTGGGGGGGGAGGAGGAGATTGGGGGGGGAGGAGGAGATTGGGGGGGAGGAGGAGATTGAGGGGGAGGAGGAGATTGAGGGGGGGAAAGAGATTGGGGTGGGGAGGGAAGGAGAAGGGGGAGTGAGGCTGAATGGGCCGGGCCCGAGACTTCGGGCAGGGCCCGTCCCCAACACCAGATTTACAGGTAGGTGGCGTTGGGTCGGGTCGGGGGGAGCGCAGGTCGGGGGGGTGGTGGGAGGGAGGTCGGTTCGGTTCGGGTCGGGGGGAGGGAGGGAGAGGGAGGTCAGGTCGGGGGGAGGGAGGTCAGGTCGGATCCAGTCCGGGGACGGGGGGGGGGGGGGGGGGGAAGCGGGAGTCAGGTCGGGGTCGGTGTCGGGTCCGGTCCGGAGGCGAGTGCGGGGGGGGGGGCGCGGGTGGCGGGGAGCAGGAGTCGGGTCGGGTCTGGGGGTGGGGGGGAAGTGGGAGTCGGGTCGGTGTCGGGTCCGGTCCGGAGCGGGAAGCGGGAGTCGGGTCGGGTCGGGAGGAAGCAGGAGCTGGCCATGGGAGGAGCCTTATGCACACAGCCCCAGTGAGGCTATTCAGCCAGGGCTAGGGGCTGCGTGCTTCGGGCCCCTCCCACACAGTTTCGGGAGCCTGGAGCTACTGCACTTGCGTGCCCACTGTAGCGCGCATGTGCAGAGGTCCCGGCACTGTTTTCGGCGCAGGGACCTGGCTCCGCCCCCTACAGCTCCTGCTGCGCTGCGACGAGGGCCAGAGGACCTACAGGGAGGTGGAGAATCTGGAGGTTTTTTTTAGGCGCACTTTGTGGCGCGAAAAACAGGCGTCCAGGTCAGGACTGCGCCGTTCTAGGCGCGGCTCAAAACTTGGGCCCTATATACCTATTGTAGCTTTTGCCTTGTATTCTCTAATATGTCCTGATTATACAGTATAAATGCACACGAGGCCCATACTTGTGACTAGTATCCTTTATTAGCCAGCACTGAAGTGATGAAGGTGGGTGGAGCTTCCCCTTTTATACCTGAAAGTCCAGGTTAGAAGTGTCTCCCACAAGTTCACCACCTAGTGGTCAATATTCTCACGGTGTACAACTTAGGTTACAATGACAGTTGAATACATGACATCACCACCCCCGCAAAGTCTTATTGGGATCACAGATTAAGTCTCTCTGGTGGTTTACGCTCCCTTGTAGAGCGCCTGAGTTGGGGCTCCGGTTGTTGGGCGTTGGCCTGAGTGTCTGCTGTTTATGATGCCTCAGGCCTGTCCTGACTGCCTACAGTGACTGGGCTCTCTTCCACTTGGTTCTGGTGTTCAGTTGCCTGTGGTGGAGTGAACTCTACATCGTGTTCTTCCTCTGCTTCTTCTATGGGGTTGCTGAACCTCCCTTTTTGTTTGATCCACGTGTTTGTGGCAGATTTGTCCATTGGTAAGTTTAACTACCAGAATCCTATTCCCCTCTTTGGCAATCACAGTGCCTGCGAGCCATTTGGGCCCTGCAGCGTAGTTGAGGACAAAGACAGGGTCATTGACATCAATACATCGCGCCCTCGCATTCCTGTCATGGTAGTCACATTGTGACTGGCGCCTGCTCTCAACAATTTCTTTCATGGTGGGGTGTATGAGGGATAACCTGGTTTTGAGCATCCTTTTCATTAGCAGCTCTGCAGGTGGAACCCCTGTGAGCGAGTGTGGTCAGGATCTATTGGCCAACAGGAGGTGTGATAAGCGGCTTTGTAGGGAACCCCCTTGGATTCTGAGCATCCCGCGTTTGATTATCTGCACTGCTCGTTCCGCCTGGCCGTTTGAGGCCGGCTTGAACGGTGCCGTTCTGACATGGTTGATACCATTTCCTGCCATGAAGTCCTGGAATTCAATGCTTGTGAAGCACGGGCCATTGGCGCTGACCAAGACATCCGGTAGACCATGGGCGGCGAACATTACCCTTAGACTTTCTACCGTGGCAGAGGATGTGCTTGAATTAAGAATGTCACACTTGATCCCTTTGGATTAGGCGTCTACTACAACCAAAAACATTTTTCTCATGAAAGGACCTGCGTAGTCCACATGGATGCGTGACCATGGCTTGGCGGGCCAGGACCAGGGGCTAAGGGGGGGGCTTCCCTGGGCGCATTGCCCAGCTGGCAATGCCCCACAGTAGGCAATCGGCCTGAATCGAGAGTTCATCCTTGCGCCTGTGAAATGATTTAAATTTCTCAGGGCATGCCCCGTACGTGGCTGCCCAGTCCCCATTCAGGACACATTTCTTGACTAAAGACAGTAGCGGGTCTCTATTTGTCCAGACTTTGATCTGACGGGCTGTCACGGGTGAGCCTTCGCTTTCGAAAACTTCAACAGCCATGGCCATCTCAGCAGCATGTTCGGTTGCCCCCTCGGTGGTGGCTAGTGGGAGCCTGCTGAGTGCATCGGCACAGTTTTCAGTGCCCAGTCTGTGCTAAATTGTATAGTCATAGGCGGCTAACATGAGTGCCCACCTCTGTATGCGGGCCGTTGCATTTGTATTTATGGCCTTGTTGTCGGCCAAAAGGGACGTTAGGGGTTTGTGATCTGTCTCCACCTCAAATTTCCTGCCAAACAGGTGCTGGTGCATTTTTTTTTTACTGCATATACACATGCAAGCGCTTCCTTTTCTACCATCCCGTAGCCCCATTCTGCCTTGGATAGACTTCTGGAGGCATAAGCTACTGGCTGTAACTGACCCTTGGCATTAACATGCTGCAACACACACCCGACCCCTGGGACGACGCTTCGCACGTTAAAACAAGTTTCTTACATGGGTCATATAGCGTTAACAGATTGTTGGAACATAACATAAGAACATAAGAATTTGGAACAGGAGCAGGCCATCTAGCCCTTCGAGCCTGCTCCGCCATTCAACAAGATCATGGCTGATCTGGCCGTCGACTCAGCTCCACTTACCCGCCCTCTCCCCATAACCCTTAATTCCCTTATTAGTTAAAAATCTATCTATCTGTGACTTGAATACATTCAATGAGCTAGCCTCAACTGCTTCCTTGGCAGAGAATTCCAGAGATTCACAACCCTCTGAGAGAAGAAATTCCTTCTCAACTCGGTTTTAAATTGGCTCCCCCGTATTTTGAGGCTGTGCCCCCTAGTTCTAGTCTCCCCGACCAGTGGAAACAACCTCTCTGCCTCTATCTTGTCGATCCTTTTCATTATTTTAAATGTTTCTATAAGATCACCCCTCATCCTTCTGAACTCCAACGAGTAAAGACCCAGTCTACTCAATCTATCATCATAAGGTAACCCCCTCATCTCCGGAATCAGCCTAGTGAATCGTCTCTGTACCCCCTCCAAAGCTAGTATATCCTTCCTTAAGTAAGGTGACCAAAACTGCACACAGTACTCCAAGTGCGGCCTCACCAATACCACCTGTACATTTGCAGAAGGACCTCCCTGCTTTTGTACTCCATCCCTCTCGCAATGAAGGCCAACATTCCATTTGCCTTCCTGATTACCTGCTGTACCTGCAAACTAACTTTTTGGGATTCATGCACAAGGACCCCCAGGTCCCTCTGCACCGCAGCATGTTGTAATTTCTCCCCATTCAAATAATATTCCCTTTTACTGTTTTTTTTCCCAAGGTGGATGACCTCACATTTTCCGACATTGTATTCCATCTGCCAAACCCTAGCACATTCGCTTAACCTATTTAAATCTCTTTGCAGCCTCTCTGTGTCCTCTACACAACCCGCTTTCCCACTAATCTTTGTGTCATCTGCAAATTTTGTTGCACTACACTCTGTCCCCTCTTCCAAGTCATCTATGTATATTTTAAACAGTTGTGGTCCCAGCACCGATCCCTGCGGCACACCACTAACCACCGATTTCCAACCCGAAAAGGACCCATTTATCCCGACTCTCTGCTTTCTGTTAGCCAGCCAATTCTCTATCCATGCTAATACATTTCCTCTGACTCCGCGTACCTTTATCTTCTGCAGTAATCTTTTGTGTGGCACCTTATCGAATGCCTTTTGGAAATCTAAATACACCACATCCATCGGTACACCTCTATCCACCATGCTCGTTATATCCTCAAAGAATTCCAGTAAATTAGTTAAACATGATTTCTCCTTCATGAATCCACATTGCGTCTGCTTGATTGCACTATTCCTATCTAGATGTCCCGCTATTTCTTCCTTAATGATAGTTTCAAGCATTTTCCCCACTACAGATGTTAAACTAACCGGCCTATAGTTACCTGCCTTTTGTCTGCCCCCTTTTTTTAAACAGAGGCGTTACATTAGCTGCTTTCCAATCCGCTGGTACCTCCCCAGAGTCCAGAGAATTTTGGTAGATTATAACAAATGCATCTGCTATAACTTCCGCCATCTCTTTTAATACCCTGGGATGCATTTCATCAGGACCAGGGGACTTGTCTACCTTGGATCCCATTAGCCTGTCCAGCACTACCCACCTAGTGATAGTAATTGTCTCAAGGTCCTCCCTTCCCACATTCCCGTGACCAGCAATTTTTGGCATGATTTTTGTGTCTTCCACTGTGAAGACCGAAGCAAAATAATTGTTTAACGTCTCAGCCATTTCCACATTTTCCATTATTAAATCCCCCTTCTCATCTTCCAAGGGACCAACATTTACCTTAGTCACTCTTTTCCGTTTTATACATCGGTAAAAGCTTTTACTATCTGTTTTTATGTTTTGCGCAAGTTTACTTTCGTAATCTATCTTTCCTTTCTTTATTGCTTTCTTACTCAATCTTTGCTGTCGTTTAAAATTTTCCCAATCTTCTAGTTTCCCACTAACCTTGGCCACCTTATACGCATTGCTTTTTAATTTGATACTCTCCTTTATTTCCTTGGTTATCCACGGCTGGTTATCCCTTCTCTTAACGCCCTTCTTCTTCGCTGGAATATATTTTTGTTGAGCACTATGAAAGAGCTCCTCAAAAGGTCTCCACTGTTCCTCAATTGTGCCATCATTTAGTCTGTGTTCCCAGTCTACTATAACAAATTGCATGCTCTATCAAAAGCCCTTTCCTGGCTATCCCCCCAGACCCAATCGCGACCTTTGCGTAGGAGCACATGTAGCGGCTCTAGCAGCGTGTTCAATTTGGGAAGAAAGTTACCAAAATAGTTCAGGAGCCCCAGGAATGAACGCAGCTCCGTCGTGTTATGGGGTCTGGGTGCTCTCTGGATCGCTTCCCTTTTGGACGCAGTAGGTCTGATCCCGTCTACTGCTACCCTTCTCCCCAGGAATTCTACCTCTGGAGCTAGGAAGACGTACTTCACCTTTTTTGGTCGCAGCCCTACCCGGTCCAGTCTGCGTAGCATCTCCTCCAGGTTGTGGAGGTGTTCTTCAGTATCGCAACCCGTAATGAGGATTTCGTCTTGAAAAACCACCGTTCTTGGAATCGACTTGAGGAGGCTTTCTATATTGCGTTGAAAGATCACGGCAGCTGAGCAAATCCCGAACGGAATCTGTTGTACTCAAACAACCCCTTGTGTATCGTGATGGTGGTCAGCTTCTTCAACTCACTCGCCAGCTCCTGGGTCATGTAAGCTGAGGTCAGGTCCAATTTTGAAAAAAGTTTGCCACCAGATAGCGTCGCAAAGAGGTCCTCCACTCTCGGTAGCGGGTACTGGTCTTGGAGTGACACCCGATTGATGGTGGCCTTGTAATCACCACATATCTTGACCGACCCATCCGCTTTGAGCACCGGCACAATCGGGCTCACCCAGTCACTGAATTCGACTGGCGAGATGATGCTTTCCCTCAGCAGGTGGTCCAATTCGCCTTCTATCTTTTCCCGCATCATGTATGGCACCGCTCTGGCCTTGTTGTGTACTGGTCTGGCGTCCGGGTTCATGTGAATCACTACATTGGTCCCCATGAAAGTGCCAATGCCGGGTTGAAATAATGAGTCAAATTTGTCCAGGACCTGTGAGCATGATATTCGCTCCACAGAAGAAATTGCATTGACATCGCCCCATTTCCAGTTCATGACAGCAAGCCAACTCCTCCCCAGCTGTGCGGGACCATCCCCCCGGACAACCCAGAGTGGCAACCTGTTCTCCGAATCTTTGTGGGTCATGACTACCGTGACGCTGCCTAGCACCGGAATGATCTCCTTTGTATATGTCCATAACTGTGCGTCAATCGGCACTAATTTTGGCCTCCTGGCCTTGGACGCCCACAACTTGTCGAACTGTCAGGGACTGGCTGGCCCCCATGTCTAGCTCCATTAATACTGGGATGCCATTGAGGAGCACTTTCATCATTATCGGTGGCGTCCTGGTATATGAACTGTATATGTGCTCCACATGAACTCGCTGAACTTCAGCTTCCAGCGATTTCCCCCAGTGTTGATTTGGCCTTGTCGGGCTTACATCGGGCCCATCCTCCTCGTACATCAACCTGGCTGCAGGCTTCCTGCACATACGTGCCAAGTGATCGCTGACGTTGCAGTTTCTGCAGGTATATTGCTGATACCTGCAAGCTCAGGCTGGGTGTTTGCCTCCACACCTCCAACATGAGCCTTTGTTGGAAATTTAAAGGTGCATTACCAGTCGATCGTCTGACTGTCTCTGTAACTGTCCATTAACAGGTGTTGATGGCCCCATTACTGGCCGCATTGTCCCTTGCGATGGCATGAATCGCCATTCAGCTAGCCATTGTCTCTGTTGAATTCCACCTTTGGGTTCGACTACATGCTCGGGCATGTCCGATTGCCCCTGCCTGCCTAGAGAACTGTGTCCCGCGTTAACAATGTTGACTCCCTGTCCATTTGCTGCATTTAAACCAAGATTTTTGTCAAACATCATTCTGGTCTCTTCCTCCCCTGAGATAAAAGTTTGGGCCATCAAAGCCACCGTTTCCAGGGTCAAGTCTTTGGTCTAAATCAGTTTCCTGAAAACCCCAACGTGCCCGATGCCCTCAATAAAAAAGTCTCGCAGCATCTCCGCTCTGCATGCATCTGGGAATTTACATAGGCTCGCCAGTCGCCGGAGGTCTGCCACGAAGTCTGGAACGCTTTGCCCTTCTCGTCGCTAGTGCGTGTAAAACCGGTGTGTCGCCATGTGCATGCTGCTCGCCGGTTTAAAGTGCTCCCCGATCAACTTACTGAGCTCTTCAAAAGTCTTGTCCGCCTCGCTCCCATCACATCACCTTCATCTTTCCACTATTTTCTCCAATTCCTGCTACGCCTTCACTCCCTGCACTACATCTTCCCCTTTCAACTATCCATTCAACCATTGTATCCTCCCCTTTCCCTTCTCTGCTGTAACTCGCCTTGCTCTTAACCTTCCTTTTACTGTTCCTATTCCTACTCGCTCCCGCAAAGAGCTTCCTCATCCATAGCCTGTTTACCTCCTCCACACCCCCATCACACCCTTCCTTCCGGTTTCTTTCACAGAGGCTTTGTTTGCTGTCATAATTCAACCTATTTTCCATGAAAAAAAAATTAAATTAGACTGAGGAAAGGTGTCTCATTATCTATCTATCCCTCGCCCACTCTGTCTCATAGATGTTAGCACTGGAATCTGTCATATTCGTGTAAGTAATAATTAGCAATTAACTTTCCTAATTAATAAATCCTAAATTAGATAATTAGGCTTTAAAATTCTATTGGCCCTGCCTGACTTTGAAAATTGAACTGACATTAACATCTGTCTCCCTTCACTGCCCCTTCATCTATACTTCTCTTGCTCTCTTCTGACCTTTTTCTTAAATTATCTTCCTTTCAACTTAAACACTTTCTGAAGGTTAGAGAATGTCATGTATTCAACTGTCATTGTAACCCATGTATAAACTGACCTAAGTTGTACACCGTGAGAACATTGACCACTAGGTGGTGAACTTGTGGGAGACACTCCTAACCTGGACTTTCAGGTATAAAAAGGGGAAGCTCACCCACCTTCATCACTTCAGTGCTGGCTAATAAAGGTTACTGGTCACAGAGTGACCTTCTCTCAAGTATAGGCCTCGTGTGCATTTATATTGTCTAGTAAGGACGTATTTTTGGCGACGAGAAACTGGAATTTAAACCACGCGAGCATGGCCACTAGCAGCACAGACGAGAGGTACTGTGTTGATGATGATTGGGATGATTTTATTGAGAGACTACAGCAAAGTTTCGTCACTAAGGAATGGCTGGGACAGGATTCGAATGACTTCTTGAAGAACTGACGAAACCAGTTCTCATTATTACCTCCAGATCAGCAACTTGATCGCCCTCTGAGAAAAATAAAACGAGGAGAGTTACATGAATCTTGCCTGGACTGGAGAATTTTGGGCTCCGAGGAAAGATTGGATAGGCTGGGTCTTTTTTCTTTGGAACGTAGGAGGCTGAGAGGAGACCTTATAGAGGTGTATAAAATTATGATGGGTCTGGATAGAGTGGATAGGAAGGATCTATTTCCTTTGGCAGAGGGGTCAACAACCAAGCGGCAAAGAATTAAAGTAATTGGGGGGAGAGGTTTAGAGGAGATATGGGGGGAAATGTCTTCACCCAGAGGGTGGTGGGAGTCTGGAACTCACTGCCTGAAAGGGTGGTAGAGACAGAAAGCCTCACCACAGTTTAAAAATACTTGGATGTACACTTAAAGTGTCATAAACTACAGGGCTACAGATCAAGAACTGGAAAGTGGGATTGGGCTGGATAGTTCTTAGTCGGCCGGCAAGGACATGATGGACTGAAATGGCCTTTTTCTGTGCTGTAAATTTCTATGATTCTCAACGTCTGTGCATCTAATCTCATTCCCTGCTTCCTCAGTGTAAATAAGTGACCCCTAGTTCCACACGACCCCATCACATCAACGTTATCAATCCCCTAACAACTTTAGAGACTTGAAGCTGATTCCCACTAAGTCTACGCTTCTCCAGTGAATCCAAGCCCAAAGCATAAAATCTATTGTCACAGCTCAATGTAGTCAGGCCACAGGTTATCCTCATTGCCCTTTCTCTGTATCTTGTCTACAGCCACAATACACGTCAAGCGAGCCCAAGGTGGGCAGAGGAAACGTTTCAAGGACACCCTCAAAGCCTCCTTGATAAAACGCAACATCCCCACCGATACCTGGGAATCCCTGGCCAAAGATCGCCCTAAGTGGAGGAAGTGCATCCAGGAGGGTGCTGAGCACCTCGAGTCTCGTCACCGAGAGCATGTAGAAATCAAGCGCAGTCAACGGAAGAAGCGTGCGGCAAACCTGTCCCACCCATCCTGTCCTTCAACGACTATCTGCCCCACCTGTGACAGAGACTGTAATTCCCATATTGGACTGTACAGTCACATAAGAACTCATTTTTAGAGTGGAAGCAAGTCTTCCTCGATTTCCAGGGACTGCCTATGATGATGGTCCAAAATGGTAAACAATACTTCAGGTGAGGTCTCACCTAAATCTTATATAGCCCAGAGCTCATTTACATCTGGCAGTAGACAGTGCCAATATGTCTGAATGTAGCTCTAGTAAATGATAATTTGAATACAAGTTGACATCTCACTGAAATGCAGTACTGTACTTCCATTGCAGCACCGTTTCCTTTACAAATGGTATTAAAAGCTGGGCAAGCTGGACTGTCCATCACGGTAGAGGAGCTAGCATGCGAGAGCAGGTTGTGCTGGCAACAGAGGAGCTCACATTTATTGAGAAAGCAATGCAGCCACATAAAGGGTGCTTTCCTCTCATACAGATGCTATGCAGCACATGTCCCAGTATCAGCTTTAACCTGCTGTGCGCGCATTCATTGCAGGTTTGGTCTGAGGTCATCCTCTCCGCCAGAAAGTAGCACAAAATAATTGGGACTGGAAAAAAAGGTTTTTCTCCCCCTGATCTGTACAGTAAGCTCTGACAACGACAATGCAGGCGCAGTCTCCACTGTTAAAGAGGACGTGAGCTCACACAGCACTGAGGTTCAGGTGGTTTAAATATAGAACACAAGTGATAGCCAGAAGTGAATAGCAGGCTTGAATCTAATTGCAGGGTTAAGATACTTTGTGTGTAGAATAATGAGCTACTGACCAGCACCTTGTGCTATTTATATATAACCAGTAAACGTCAGTATTTTACATTATTGCAGTCATAATAGCAATTGAAGTAGATTTATTACCTGCAATATTGATAGAAGATAGTAAAAAAATATATATTCATATGGTACCTCATTATGTGTAAAATGCTTCACATAACTAACAGAAAACAGAGTGTCGGGATAAATGGGTCGTTTTCCGATTGGCAAAGAGTGACTAGTGGGGTGTCGCAGGGATCGGTGCTGGGTCCTCAACTATTTACAATCTATATTAATGACTTGGATGAAGGGACTGAGTGTAATGTAGCCAAGTTTGCTGATGATACAAAGATGGGTGGGAAAGCAAATTGTGAGGAGGACACAAAAAATCTGCAAAGGGATATAGACAGGTTAAGTGAGTGGGCAAACATTTGGCAGATGGAGTATAATATGGTAAAATGTGAGGTTATCCACTTTGGCAGAAAAAAATAGAAAAGCAAATTATAATTTAATGGAGAAAAATTGCAAAGTGCTGCAGGGCATAGGGACCTAGGGGTCCTTGTGCGTGAAACACAAAAAGTTAGTATGCAGGTTCAGCAAGTAATCAAGAAGACAAATGGAATGTTGGTCTTTATTACAAGGGGGATAGAGTATAAAAGCAGAGAAGTCCTGCTACAACTGCTACAGGGTATTGGTGAGGCTACACCTGGAGTACGGTGTACAGTTTTGTTCTCCGTATTTAAGGAAGGATATACTTGCATTGGAGGGTGTTCAGAGAAGGTTCACTAGGTTGATTCTGGAGAAGAGGGGGTTGACTTATGAAGATAGGTTGAGTAGGTTGGGCCTATACACATTGGAGTTCAGAAAAATGAGGTGATCTTATCGAAACATATAAGATTATGAGGGGGCTCGACAAGGTGGATGCAGAGAGGATATTTCCACTCATAGGGGAAACTAAAACTAGGGTGCATAGTCTCAGAATAAGGGACCGCCCATTTAAAACTGAGATGAGGAGGAATTTCTTCTCTCAGAGGGTTGTAAACCTGTGGAATTCTCTGCCTCAGAGAGCTGTGGAGGCTGGGTCATTGAATATATTTAAGGCAGAGATAGACAGATTTTTGGATAAGGGAGTAAAGGGTTATGGGGAGTGGGCAGGGAAGTGGAGCCGAGTCCATGATCAGATCAGCCATGATCTTATTAAATGGGAGCAGGCTCGAGGGGCCAGGTGGCCTACTCCTGCTCCTATTTCTTATGTTCTTATAATGAATTTCATTGCAAGTAGTGGGTGCCATTAACACAGCAACCATTCCACACCAGTACCGTCCCACAAGTAGCACACTTAACACTTGATGTGCAATTTTAACTACAAATAGTAAACTTTAAACAAGACTTGCGCTCATTCTCGGCTGGCGCTGTTGCTCAGTGAGGGTGGACGCCGCTCACACCAATATTCCACGGGCCCGACTGTTCAGCAGGCATTAACCCGTTTGCTTTAATCCCGACATTGGGGACAGCGCACACAGGAATGCTGTCCGGGCAAGTTCGGCAGTTCTACTCTCTGTGCTTTTGCCCGACCTTTTTTATTGTTGAAAACCTGATTTCACGCAATTCCTCTCTTCCTGAAAAGATACCCCAAGTACACTAACGCGTCTTCCTCTGCCACCTGGGGACTAAAGTCCAAATTCGGAGGTGTGCTTCACATCAAAAGGTTGGTTTCTGAGCGACTGAAAGTCACTTTGAAAACCCTGCTGTTAGCTTACTGAGGCCGAGAAGTGTTAAGATTTCCATGGTCATGTCATGGATGTAATCGGGTCAAATTTGGCGTGGCTTTTTCTGCTTTGATACTGGAGTGGATCAGCCTGTGAATTGAACCCACCCTCAGTGTGGTGGAACCAGATGATGCAAACCTCCATTTTAGCCTCCCATTATCTTTCTAGATCATATTGTGTGTCTTGAGGCTCATTTTCTTCCCTTTCTGATTTCATTAAATATTGACCAGGCATTCCACCAAAACTTCCACTTCCCCTGAACTGCAGCGGCAATGGGACTTCTCTACCAGACTCAATCTCAGCCCTGATCTCCCGTCTTGACCAGCCATTCCGCTGAAGGGGTTTACACACATCCCTTAACTGCTCATTCCCTACCAGCAAATCTCCTCCTCTTCGTCGAAAGCACTGTTGGGAGCTCGAGGGAGGTGGAGGTCTTCATGGGCCCGCGTTAGAAAACAGCTCGACCCCGACTCAACACGAGCAACACCACGGGGGATCGGCTAGTGCTATCAAGTTCAATATAATGGCCGACGGTTCGGGTGCCACCATTGGTCCAACCGCCCCCTCGGCTCGGAAGGAGAGAGTCAGCCTCGGTCTCCACTCAATGTGCAGCAAGCCATACTGGAGGTGTGCCTGTAGGCTATTTGACTACAGCGGGCCTCACAACCGAGGCAGGATTGGGTTGTGAGGCCCGCTGTAGTCAAATAGCTGGCACGGTCGGTGCTCACGCACACATCACATCCACTTGGTACAGAGGATGGCGGATGTCAGTGGGACTTACCCCACCTTCAGGGGCTGGGGAGAAAGTTAATACATTTTAAAAGGAACATTTAAAATCGACGATCCTACCAATGGATAATGACAATTAACTTTTCACGTCGCTTTTAGTTTTTCTGCCCCATCTCTTGTGTACAAAATACACATTTTTATTAATCTATGACAAGAATAACTTGACAACATAATCTCTTGCAACCACTATTCCCCAAAGGGCGGAAAAACACATACTCAGAAAGCATGTTGGACATGATGAGCGTAATTCACATTATAATCAATGAACTACCCAACGAAGCTGCAACGTGTTTGCCCAAGGACTCTCATTATCACTGAACACACAATGGTTGAAAAAGGAACCGATTTTCAGGTAAGAGAGCTGGAGATTTCTCAGTCTCTATCCAGTGATAGAATTGGCAGCTGAGAGTGTGATACCGGCTGATAATGTGGAACAGATCTAATTTTACATACGCATAATATCTTTTTCTTTCTCTCCTTCACCTACCTCGACTTCACATCAATGAAGGTTTGTGAACAGATCTGAACAGTGTTTGCCTGGAAATCCCTTTACACTGGCGTCTGAAGGTTTGAATCAATAAATGGTCACACCTGTATATGGGGGGGTTACTCTACGGTCACGTAACTGTCACAATCCAACAGGGATAACACCAAAAAAAAAATCTAGATTGGGGATAAACAGAACCCACAACAGATCAAACCGCCATTCACACATAAACTTCACCATCAGCAGAATGTAATACGGGACTGAGATCCGCTCTAAACCGCAGTGAGCTGAAAGGATTAAGAGAATTCAGATGCTCGCTGCACGCAAGCGAGAATAAGGTTAAGGCACCTGTCGTCAGTGTTTAGAAAAAAAAACCCAAGTACAAGAGCCGGCCGCTAGTACCTCTTCCCCCACCCCCGGTGGGGCAGTTCAGTTCCGAGTGTTGGCCGTTTCCTTACCTGAACACTAGCCACAAGCCATCGGCAGGAAAGTTGGGGAGGACCAGAACATCCAGGCATCTCCGCTGCTGGAGAAAAAAGCCACCGGGATAGCTTCAAACTCCCCCAAAGGCTGGTTTGTTTTTTTACACACACACACACACACACCTCCTTCCCTTCAGGAGCTGGAGAGAAGGACGCTGTCAGGAAAACCCGTAGCGAAACGTTTGGAGGTGTTTGAACGAGCCACTTGTGGATCCTGCGGCACTCTCACGCGAGTTGATGCACTTTGTCCGGTTGATGCACTGTTCGCGGGCGTTTCGCAACGCCCCGTGCTCCCCCTTCAGCAAACCGAGAGGAAACGCTGCGCTTGAGCGGGGCTGACCCGAACGCTTTCAGGCAGGTAACTGTGTGTGTGTGTGTGTGGGCAGCGTGTGTCCAGTGCAGGCAAGTAGCTTTCGGATGTGTCTGCTCACTGTGCTGTTCCTTGCCAGCTCCAGTCCCAGCACTGGTAGCTGGCTCAGTGATCGCTCTCTCAGCACTCAGCTCTCCTCAGGAGTGGAGCGGCGAGCTGTGAGCGGAATACTAATCAGCCCCAGCGCACACTTCATGTCTCTCCTCTTCACTTTCTTTTTGGAAGATTTCGGGCGAAACCTGCCCTGTGTTACAATCTCGTGTGATCAGTATTATTTTAAATTGGTTTACACCGAGTTTCATTCGGCTGCTCTTCCCTTATTCACTTTCATTTCCTTTTTGTCCTTGTTAATTTCCTTTCCCTCTTCCCATTCCTTCATCTTCCTCCACTTATTTCCGCTTCTTTCCCTCACTTCCTTTTATTCTCCGCACGTTGTCGGTTTTCACCACCAGTTTTCCCTGTTCCACATTTTACAGCCCACTTTCCAGTTTCTATTTCTTTGCCTACTCATCCCTGTTCCTCAGCCCAGGAGTACAGGAAAGCCACTCCAAGGCCTTATTCATTCTGATTGTATGAAATCTTAATGGGCCAAACCACTTGCCATTTCCTGCCGAGAATTGAAACACCCTCGCCCTCCTCATTCGCTATCGCTGTTTAAAGTCCTGGGGGCCAAAATTGCCCCTTTGCGTGGGGCCCGTTAGCGCTGCCAGCTGGTGATAAGGGACCGTTAATGAATTAGCGCGTGACCATAAAAGGCGAGCGGCCCTGGAACCAGCGTGGCAGCGTACCGCTTCAGGGAGCAGCGCGAGCTGGTGCAGGAGGGTGACGGCAGTGAAGAGGGCAACTGGATTGGATGTCACCATAATCCAGGTCGCTGATTGGAGCGTGGGCAGGTACAGCAGGAGCGACGAGGTCGGGGCGCAGGAGCGGCGAGTGATCGTAGAGCGACGTGATCGGGGCCCAGGAGAGGCGTGAGTTCAGGGCTTAGAAGAGGCGAGGACCCAGGGACAGCACGGGTTAGCCCACACCGCGATACATGTGCGCGCGCTAGGTCCGCGCAGCAGAGCTGGTCTCCAGTCGTCTTGGTTAATCTTTGCCACTGGACCAAGACCTAGCTCTGTCAAGCCCGTGTGGTGGCTGGTGTGCAACGGCCACCCCACATTAAAAAAATCCACGCACAGGCATCTTCCACCCTTCAACATGTAGTTCGGGATCTGGAATATCAGGTCCCTCATTGTAACACCTGTGAGCTCATCCCTTTTTGGAGTCATCCTCAATACGAGGGACCACCGAAGAAGAAGAGACGACAGCGGCCACATCAGCGCTCGCGTATTTGCCCCCAGGGCGCCGCTGGTGAAAATTGGTTTGTGCCGCGCCCCGCAATTAGCGTACTAGTGCCATCGCGTGCGCGCTGACCCCTCATTGTCCCGCGTCGACCCCTTTGTGCCCGTCAGGGGAAATCGCCCCGCAGGAGGCGAGGGTCGGCGTGAGGCGATGCCACCAACAGCTTCTCGGTGCAAGAAACTGTGGTGACTGTGGTGCCCCAACTGCCCTTAAAGGGGAGGTGGTAGCGCGGCGGGCACCATGCTTTCTCTGCCGGCATACTTTTCAGTCGGCCCAACAGTGGCGGCCGCGGGTGTGGCCGGGCCGCCAACATGCAGACCGGCACCCTCTCTTGGACACCAGGCCGCTGGCCCGGCTGACACCCTCCCTGGTGGGCCCACTAGAAAGAGGCTGCAGAGGTTGCAGCAGCCCTGCCCTTTAAAAGCGGGGGAGGGACATTGTGAGGAGTCAGCGAGACACGGCATGTCTGCATCGCGCTGACATCATCAGCGCCGTGCTGATGGGCTGAGCATCGTGCTCCGCGAGCGCAACAACTATTTTTTTTTTTGGTTAAAGAGTCCAAACCCGCGCTGGTGCCTGGGTATCCCGCGGCGATGCTAAAAAAAAACTAATCCCAATAATGCGCTCCAAACCCAACGCGAGCCAAATTCGGCCCCTTCGGGACCAAACCACTCCTCATTTACTTCTACTTATCTATATTTGAATTGGACCTATGCACTTCCACTTTACTGAATTTTAATTTAAATGCAAAAGGCCCCATGTTTGCCCAGTTTGGAATTCTCAGCACAATAAACAGTTAGGTTTTAATTCAGTACTTGCTGTCGTTTCAATTTATTGTAGAACAGAGATTTATAAGCTTAATATTTATTTAGAAATGATTTAAAGCCAGTGACTAAAGCCATTAAAGTGACTTCCAGAGGCTCTGAAAATACATCAACAAAAAACAACAACAACTTGTATTTATATAGCGCCTTTAACAAAGTGTAAGGTCCCAAGGCGCTTCACAGAAGTTTATGCGATAAAACTTTGAGCCACATAAGCAGAAATTAGCGCAGGTGACCAAAAGCTTGGTCAAAGAGGTAGGTTTTAAGAAGGGTCTTGAAGGCGGAAAGAGTGGTAGAGAGGCAGAGAGGTTTAGGCAGGGAGTTCCAGAGCTTGGGGCCTAGGCAACAGAAGGCAAGGCCACTGATGGTCGAGCGATTATAATCAGGGATGCTCAGGAAGGCAGAATTAGAAGAGTGCAGACATCTTGGGGGGGGTTGTGGGGCTGGAGGAGATTACAGAGATAGGGAGGGGCGAGGTCGTGGAGGGATTTGAAAATACGGATGAGAATTTTGAAATCAAGGTGTTGCTTAACAGGAAGCCAATGTAGGTCAGCGAACACAGGGGTGATGGGTGAGAGGGACTTGGTGCGAGTTAGGACATGGGCAATTTTGGATCAGCTCTAATTAACGGAGGGTAGAATGTGGGAGGCCAGCCAGGAGTGTGTTGGAATAATCAAATCTAGAGGTAACAAAGGCATGGATGAGGGCGTCAGCAGTGGATGAGCTGAGGTAAGAGCGGTGATGGGCAATGTTACGGAGGTGGAAATAGGCGGTCATAGTTATGATGCGTATATGTGGTTGAAAGCTCATTTCAGGGTCAAATATGACGCCAAGGTTACGAACATTGTGGTTCAGCCTCAGACAGGAGTTGGGGAGACGGATGGAGTCAGTGGCTAGGGAACAGAGTTTGTTGTGATCCTAGAACACAATCTGGGGTCTAGACGAATGGCCTATTCTGCAGCCGAGCCCCATTGATGGCATGCTGTCACCCATGCTCCTCTATTTCTATTGTATTATTTACTTTTTCAAGCCATCTGATTGGCTTGTTCAGTCTGTGCAGCCTTCTGATTGGTCTATGTAAATCACATGGTAGATGACCCCATCTCTCCCTAGAGATTCCATCACATGGGCTGCGGTGGGTGACTTGAGATTCCTCTTCAGTCAGGGTCGATGAGCACCCAGAATGATGGGTTCTACTCCCAGCTCAGTGGGAAGCTTATTTTGACATCTTTAGTTTAATTGGACCATCCTATATTAGTGGCAAATGTGATGATTTTTGTTTGGTGACCCTGGGGCAACCCAGTGTCACCCTAATGTTCCCTACATTACAACAGTGACTGCACTTCAAAAAGTGCTTCATTGGCTGTAAAGCGCTTTGAGATGCCTGGTGGTCGTGAAAGGCGCTATATAAATGCGCCTTTCTTTTTCTAATTGGTCCATCAAAAAAGGCCCAGCTAGGTGGGCTTGGCTGAATCCTCCAGTTGCCCTGCCCCTCCCCAGCGAGAGAGAGAGAGACTGACTGGCCCTATTTGAGTGAGAAAAAGAAAGACTTACATTTCTATAACGCCTTTCAAAACCACCAGACGTCAATTTGCAAACAGCAAGCTCCCACGTACAGAAATGTGGTAACGACCAGATAATCTATTTTTGTTATGTTGTTTGAGGGATAAATATTCACCAGGGCACCGGAAATAACTTCTTTGAAATAGTGCCATGGGATCTGAGAGGGCAGTCGGGGCTTCGGTTTAATGTCTCACCTGAAAGACGGCACCTCCGACAGTGCAGCGCTCCCTCAGTACTGCACTGGAGTGTCAGCCTAGATTTTTGTGCTCAGATCCCTGGAATGGGGCTTGAACCCACAACCTTCTGACTCAGAGGTGAGTGTGCTACCCACTGAGCCTAAAAGAGGTCCTATTTGTTCCATATTCCTTCATATCTACCTCTAATTTCTCCTCACCTACATCAAGCAAAGAGAGAACCCGGGCAGCGAAGGCCTACTAAGCATCCACTATCTGAAACACACACATACACGTGACATCAGAAGCAGGGAGTCCCTAGTCTGGGCAGCAGCAGGGACATGAAGTCCAATGGCAGACGGACCAACCTCTGGAATCTATATATACAGACCGAGTTAGAAGAAGACAGCAGCAGCTCAGACCTGATGAACACACACTCACACACACATACCCAGAGCCAGCTAGGACCTGATGCACCATTTCCATAAATCCCAAGTGCAAGCAGTCAGCTGCTAAAGTAATGTGTTCCAATGAGTTATGAGGTAGATGAGAGCTGTTGACGAAATTCTAACCGTTCACTTTGAAAGCTATTTATATTTACAATAAATATTTATAGGTTTATACATAACATTTAAAGTTGTATTACAATTATATACACAATTGCATATATTGAGATTCACATATTTATACAATTACATACATTCCTAATTTTTATATGGTATACATTCTGTATACTACTTGATCTCTGCTGATGTTGCTCATGGGCAAGTCAGATGATGCACTTTTTTTATAACCACAAGAAGTGTTATACTGTGTAATGTACAATGTACTATTCTGCTTCTACAGTAACACTTGGTTTGTTTAACCTGACCTGTACCTTTAAGGTCACATGGTCTCATTATTTAAGCTAATTAGTAAAAGAAACAGAGGGGCAATAAGGAGAATTTATTTTTACACAGCAAAGTGTTATGATTTGGAACCTATTGCCTTAATTGCTGAAAGCAGACTCCACAGTCACTTTCAAAAGGGAGTTGGATACATAATTTGAACAGGAAAAAAATATGTGGCAATTAGTCCCACTCTCCTGCTCTTTAGCAGGGGCTAGTGGGTCTAATTGGACAGCTCTTGTAAAGAGCTGGTACAGGCACAATGGGCTGAATGGCTGCCTCCTGTGCTGTATGATTCTACGAATTACTGTAAATAGAGTGGCCATGAAGTCAATCAGAAGTTAATGGCCATCAGTAAGGGAAATGTGTAGATTACTGGTTCTGTGTCAGAAGAAACCAGTATTAAATAATTGCCTTGCTTTCTCTCTTTTTATATGTTTTTAACTGTGATGTGATGACGACAAAAACATGCGTTTATAAATGCACCTTTAAAGTAGCGAAGGTGTCAAGCCTCACCACGGAGGTAAAGATAAGCACTGAGTAAAAGTAGATACAGAAGGGGATTCCATGACCCGGTGCTTCCAGCAGGGGACGGCAGTCACTGGGAGTGCATTCAGAGTTGCTGTTCCTGGAGGCATTGTGCCCTGCTGGATTCACTCCTGTAATACCAGGAGTTGTATCTTTCTCACGGCTATTCTAATTATTATGTAAAGTGCCAGAAGTAGACGGGAGCAGTATTATTTATGAAACTGCAATGGGTGAGCAATGCATCTATATTTTACAGCATGATACACGAAGAGATTTATATTTTATTTAACTGCAGCTTGTAGGGGGCATAGCTTTATTATCAGGTGTCGTGGGATAAGGGCATGGAATAAACTCCCTGCTTCTGACTACAGGCAGCACATATCATGGAATTGCACATTCCCAGCCCGGGATTTTACGCCCATTACCATTATGATTTGAAGTGGTAATAATGTTCAACCATTCAATTAAAAGGAAACTTCATCCTTGAGCAATGCCACAGGAGATCCACAAGGAACGAAGAAGATTCACGTGTGGACCGTAACGTTTTCACGTAGAGCAGAGTAGCAAGAGAAGGCATGACTGGAGCAAATGGGCTGCTGAACATATTGCACAGCAATCCCAAACCAAGGATGCTGTTTAATCACAAGCAATCTGAGCTAGTGGAAGATTTTCTGTACTGCTGTCGCCTACTATGCAACCTTCATGTGGTGAAGCATTACTGTGTCCGAACTCGCACTAAGTCCTGCTCACCCATCACCCCTGTGCTCGCTGACCTACATTGGCTCCCGGTTAAGAAATGCCCCGATTTAAAAAATCTCATCCTTGTGTTCAAATCCTTTCATGGCTTCACCCTTTCCTATCTCGGTAATCTTCTCCAGCACCACGGCCCTTCGGGATATCTGCGTTCCTCCAATTCTGGCCTCTTGAGCATCCTTGATTATAATCGCTGAACCATTGGTGGCCGTGCCTTCAGCTACCAAGGCCCTAAGCTCTGGAATTCCCTCCCTAAACCTCTCCACCTCGCTACCTTTCTTTCCTCCTTTAAGAACCTCCTTAAAACCTTCCTCTTTGACCAAGCTTTTGGTCATCTGATCTCTTTGCATGGCTTGGTGTCAAATTTTCTTTTATAATACTCCTGTGAAGCGCCTTGGGACATTTTACTACGTTGAAGGCGCTATATAAATACAAGTTGTTACTGTTTTCCAAAGAGTTTGTTTGGATTTGTTTTGCCGGGGCGTCAGGTGGGATCATATATTATTAATATGCTTTCCATTATCTGAACCTCCTTACAGCACAAACCAACCTCAGCTGAGATGGTCCGGTATATGGCCTTTTGCTAGCCTACTGTTAATGCTCTTGTCGGAGGGAGCCCAGAGCAGGCTCCCGGATTAAGCAGTAACCTGCTTGCTGGTGATATTCTACGGTGGTACCCAGGTTATTACTGACTGAAATCATGCAACAGGGCAGTGCCATCCAATCAGCTCTTCTAATTCAGATCCTCTTGTTCGAACATGTTCTTATCATTTGTCCCACATTACACAGTGACAACGCTTCAAAAGTACTTCATTGGCTGTAAAGTTCTTTGGGACATCCTGAGGTTGTGAAAGGCACTATATAAATGCAAGTCTTATTTTATTTCTTGAAGTTTCTTTCATTTACTTTCCAAATTCCTTTATCTTCCTTATTTACATTTTATTTTCTTCTGTATGTCTCTCCCTGTCACTGTCCCAATTCCTTCTTTCTATCTCAGCATTATTTTTCCCTTCCTGCCTTCCTTTCTACCTATGCTTCCACTTATCTTAGTTCCCTCTCTGTGCCTCTCAGTAACCATTGGTAAACTGTGCTCCTTAGCAAAGCAGGGAGGCCATCCTGGTCAGTGTTGCTGTGTCCAGTGTAATCAATAGAGGGAGCCTGTGTACTGAAGAGATTACGGTGCTCACCGCATTTAGGGTCTGTGCAAAAGGAACTTTATGTTGTTTGTCAGATGAATGCATATTCATGTGTGACTATTGCTTGTAATTCTGCCTCTGGGAGTCAGTGGCTCCAACTCCTTGTAATCAGTTACGGTGTGTAACCTGTAACCAGGGGCTCGAGTAAGCAGCTTTCAATTTCTCCTGAAATCGGAAGAATGGGAAGTGACAGCCACAAAACGCTCCTTAAAGGTTGTGCTGCAGACCTCTGTGTAGGTGTAGCAATAGAAGATAGCAGGGCTGGCTTTACCACGCCAGCTTTTAACGGTAGGCTGGCATAGCAGGAATCATCATCATCATCATAGGCGACCCTCGAAACGAGGATGACTTGCTTCCATGCCAAAAAAAGGCCGAGTTCACAGGTGTTTCAATGAAGGACCCGAGCTACATCCTGAAGGGTGGAAGATGCTTGGGCGTGAATTTTTTTTAACGTGGGGTGGCCATTGCACACCAGCCACCACACGGGCTCGACAGAGCTAGGTCTTGGTCCAGTGGCAAGGATTATCCCAAGGCAACTGGAGATCAGCTCTGCTGCACAGACCTATTGAGCACACGTATCGCAGTGTGGGCTGGCCCGTGCTGCCCCTGGGGGCCCCTGGCCCTGGACCCCGATCACACATCCCTCCACAGTCTCTCGCCGCTCCTGCTGTATCTGCCCACGCTCCAATCACCGACCTGGATCTTGATGACATCACTCTTCACAGCCGTCGCCCTCCTGCACCAGCTCGCGCTCTGCCTTTAAGTGGTATGCCTCCATGCTGCCCATGGCCGCCGCACGCCGCACCTTTTATGGCCCTGACCTGCCGCTGATGTTCCCCCACAGGTCGGGGGCTCCACGCTGCCCATGGCCGCCGCTCACTGCTCCTTTTACTATAGCTGTACTATATGGATCAGGAGGGACCCAGCTATCAACTGAAGTCTTTGAAAGAAGTGAGAAATTATGGAAGAGTCCCCCAACAATAACACCTGCCTAAACCACAAGTACAGCACACAGCTTCTGGGTTTCCAGTTCAGTTTCGTTTAGCATATTTATTTTGGCGAGCTGCAGGCGTGAGTCTTGCCTGGGTTTGGGTGGAGGACGGGAAGTTCTGGGCTGCTGCCAGTCTTAAAAAACTGCAACAGCTTAAAGGGGCAGTTGGCTTTTTGTTGAGCCCAAAGAAAGAAAGACTTCCATATATATAGCGCCTTTCACGCCTACCAATGAAGTACTTTTGGAGTGTAGTCACTGTTGTAATGTGGGCAACCCGGCAGCCAATTTGTGCACAACAAGCTCCCACAAACAGCAATGCGATAATGGCCAGATAATCTGTTTTTGTTATGATGATTGAGGGATAAATATTGGCCAGGACACCAGGGATAACTCCCCTGCTCTTCTTCGAAATAGTACCCTGGGATCTTTTACATCCATTTGAGAGGGCAGACAGGACCTCCATTTAACATCTCATCCGAAAGACAGTACCTCCAACAGTGCAGTACTCCCTCAGCACTGCACTGGAGTGTCAGCCTAGATTTATGTGCTCATTTCCTTGGAGTGGGATTTGAACCCACAACCTTCTGACTCAGAGGCAAGTGTGCTACCCACTGAGCCACAGCTGACACCTGGACATAGTCTACCATGTTGACCAGCAGTCAAGCAAGCGACGGGTGCCTTGGTCCTCTTATGGGATTGTCATATTATGACTGGAGCAAGCTTTTGGGGGAGGAGAAACATTGTTTATCCCACAATAAAAGGGGGAAGAGTCTCGGAATGAGGTCGGCAGTCATGTAAATGCCAGCAGTGTTTATCCAAGGACCTGTAACTAATGCAAATGTGCCACCTGTTTTGTCAGGGTAGGACTGCGCGGAATCATCCCTCACTCTTTGCATTACAAAGGGCATGGCCTGTGCCATTTCCCCCATCCAATATGCCAGTTCCTTGGGAGTTTCCCATGGTTGCCTATTCTCCAGGAGGGGAGACGGCACTGCACCTCCTTATGTTGGGACTCACACCTTGAATTGCTGCTCCTATCATCTATTGTAACAGCATGATGCGTTCTTGCCATCATACATCCTATGGGCATCAGGCTGATTCAAGATATCCTCGGGACGTCCCAAAGCGCCTTACAGCCAATAAAGTACTTTAAAATGTAGTCACAGTTGTAATGTAGGAAACTCCTACAGATCATTTGTGCACAGCAAGGTCCCACAAACACCATGTGTGATCAATGACCAAATAATCTGCTTTTGTAGAAATGGCATGTGATCGTTGAGAGGGCCTTGGTTTAGTGGCTCACCCAAAAGACCGCACCTCCGACAGTACAGCATGCCCTCAGCATTGACCCGAATTGTCAGCCGAGATTATGAGTTTATGGCACTGACAGGGGTGGGGAGATGAGCCCTTCTGCCCAGAGGCGAGCACTGTACCACTGAGACAAGGCTGAAGCAGTGGTTTCATTCATGCCGAGGAGCAGGCAGTAAAATCCACCTCTTTTAACAACGATACGCTGAAACAAGCTGTAAGATGGAATGTTCCCCAGAGCTGATACAGGATGGACTCCAGAGCCCGTCTCATGTAAATTTATACCTTTGGAAATATTTCCTTGGGGTGCAACATAAGAGCATAAGAAATAGGAACAAGAGTAGGCCATGCAGCCCCTCGAACCTGCTCCGCCATTCAATAAGATCATGGTTGATCTGATCATGGACTCAGCTCCACTTACCCGTCCGCTCCCCATAGCCCCTTATCCCCTTATCGCTCAAGAAACCGACTATTTCTGTCTTAAATTTATTCAATGTCCCAGTTTCCACAGCTCTCCGAGGCAGCAAATTCCACAGATTTACAACACTCCGAGAGAAGAAATTCCTCCTCATCTCTGTTTTAAATGGGCGGCCCCTTATTCTAAGATCATGCCCTCTAGATCTAGTCTCCCCCATCAGTGGAAACATCCTCTCTGCATCCACCTTGTCAAGCCCCCTCATAATCTTATACGTTTCGATAAGATCACCTCTCATTCTTCTGAACTCCAATGAGTAGAGGCCTAACCTACTCAACCTTTCCTCATAAGTCAACCCCCTCATCCCCTGAATCAACCTAGTGAACCTTCTCTGAACTGCCTCCAAAGCAAGTATATCCTTTCGTAAATATGGAAACCAAAACTGCACGCAGTATTCCAGGTGTGGCCTCACCAATACCTTGTATAGCTCTAGCAAGACTTCCCTGCTTTTATACTCTATCCCCTTGCAATAAAGGCCAAGAAACCATTGTCCTTCCTGCTTACTTGCTGTACCTGCATACTATCCTTTTGTGTTTCATGCACAAGTACCTCCAGGCCCCGCTGTACTGCGGCACTTTGCAATCTTTCTCCATTTAAATAATAACTTGCTCTTTGATTTTTTCTGCCACACTTTCCAACATTATACTCCATCTGCCAAATTTTTGCCCACTCACTTAGCCTGTCTGCCCTTTTGCAGATTTTTTGTGTCCTTCTCACACATTGCTTTTCCTCCCATCTTTGTGTCATCAGCAAACTTGGCTACATTACACTCAGTCCCTTCATCCAAGTCATTAATATAGATTGTAAATAGTTGGGCTCCCAGCACTGATCCCTGTGACACCCCACGAGTTACTGTTGCTGTTGTGTTCTTAACACAGATGAGACTGCACACAGAGAGGTTAATGTAACAGTGACCTCAGTCTTTATTAAGACACTCCAGAGTGAGTAACAGGCCTTAGGGGCCGGCTTATATACAGTGCTCCCAAGGGATGCTGGTATCCCTTGGTACTTCAGGGATGAGCTTCCTGGTGGCAGAACATGGAAGTGCATGCTTTACAGATATACAACATCACTTCCCCCCAAAGTCAAAGTGAAAACTATTTGCAAGGTGAGGCGGTCGGGAGCCTTTCTTTCCCTGGTGGACCGCCTCGGTACAAATGTCTGTTCGGGTGTGTTGGCTGTGCCCTCGCTGGGTTGGCGTGTTGTTGGCCCTGCAGGGCTGCTGGGTGAGCCTGGCCTTGCTGGGCTGTTGGACGTGATGGATTCAATTTCTTGGTCCGGGGTGGTGTCATTGATCTTTTGGGTGTGTGTTGTGGGCTCGAAAAAGGTGGTGTTTGCTGTGGTTTGTTCAAGGCAGTCTGAACCACAGTCTCATTTGGTCCAGGTGCTTTCTGCAAATTTGTCCATTGTCAAGTTTGACTACAAACACCCTACTCCCTTCTTTAGCTATCACCATGCCCGCAATCCACTTGGGACCATGTCCATAGTTTAGCACATACACAGGGTCATTCAGATCAATTTCCCGTGACACAGTGGCGCGACCATCGTTTACATTTTGTTGCTGCCGCCTGCTCTCTACCTGATCATGCAGGTTGGGGTGAACCAGCGAGAGTCTGGTTTTAAGTGTCCTTTTCATGAGTAGCTCAGCCGGGGGCACCCCTGTGAGCGAGTGGGGTCTCGTGTGGTAGCTCAGCGGTACTTAGGACAGGCGGGTTTGGAGTGAGCCTTTTGTGACTCGTTTAAGGCTCTGTTTGATTGTTTGTACTGCTCGCTCTGCCTACCCATTGGAGGCTGGTTTAAACGGGGCCGAGGTGACATGTTTGATCCCATTGCGGATCATGAATTCTTTAAATTCGGCACTGGTGAAACATGGCCCATTGTCCCTGACCAGTATGTCAGGCAGGCCGTGGGTGGCAAACATGACCCTCAGGCTTTCAATGGTGGCGGTGGCGGTGCTTCCCGACATTATTTCACGTTCAATCCATTTTGAAAAAGCATCCACCACCACCAGGAACATTTTACCGAGAAACGGGCCTGCATAGTCAACATGGATCCTCGACCATGGTCTGGAGAGCCAGGACCACAAACTTAGTGGTGCCTCTCTGGGCGCGTTGCTCAACTGAGCACACATGCTGCATTGCCGTACACAGGACTCTAAGTCAGAGTCGATACCAGGCCACCACACGTGGGATCTGGCTATCGCTTTCATCATTACTATACCCGGGTGTGTGCTGTGGAGATCCGAGATGAGCATCTCCCTGCCCTTTTTGGGTAGCACACAACAGGCAGTCTGCCTGAATGGACAGCTCGTCCTTTTGCCGCTGAAACGGCTTGATTAGCTCTTGCATTTCAGCAGGGATGCTGGCCCAGCTCCCATGCAGTACACAGTTTTTTACTAGGGACAGCAGAGGATCTTGGCTGGTCCAAGTCTTAATCTGGTGGGCCGTGACAGGTGATTTATCATTTTCAAATGCTTCCATGACCATCAACAAGTCTGCAGGCTGCGCCACTATCAACAAGTTTGCAGGCTGCGCCATTTTCACCCCCATGGTGGGCAATGGTAGCCGACTGAAAGCATCCGCACAGTTCTCGGTGCCTGGATGGTATAGTTATACGCTGATAGCGCGAGTGCCCACCTTTGTTTGTGGGCTGAGACATTAGTATTTATCCTCTTGTTTTCAGCGAATGGGGATATGAGGGGCTTGTGATCGGGTTTCAGCTCAATTTGAGGCCAAACAGGTACTGATGCATTTTATTTACCCTGAACACAGACACTAATGCCTCTTTCTCAATCATGCTGTAGGCCACCTCGGCCTTAGACAAGCTCCTGAAAGCATAGGCGACAGGTTGCAACTTCTCCGCAACATTAGCTTGTTGTAATACACACCCGACTCCGTACGACGACGCATCACATGCTAGCACGAGTCTTTTACATGGGTTATACAATACAAGCAGCTTGTTGGAGCATAAAATATTTCTGGCTTTCTCAAAAGCAATTACTTGGTTTTTTTCCCCATATCCAGTTCTCACCTTTACACAATAACACATGTAGGGGCTCAAAGAGGGTGCTTAACCCCGGTTGGAAGTTACCAAAATAGTTGAGGAGTCCTAGGAACGACCACAGCTCCATGACATTCTGTGGCCTGGGCGCGTTCCTGGTAGCATCTGTCTTGGCGTCTGTGGGCCGAAAGTCCGCCGCGATCTTTCTCCCCAAAAACTCCACTTCTGTTGCCATGAAGACACATTTCGACCTCTTCAGCCGCAGCCCTGCATGATCCAGTCACTGGAGGACCTCCTCCAGGTTTTGTAGGTGCTCGACGGTGTCCCGACCCGTGACCAATATGTCATCCTGAAAAACCACCGTGCATGGTACCGACTTGAGTAGACTCTCCAAGTTTCTCTGGAAGATCGCTGCAGCCGACCGAATTCCAAACGGGCATCTGTTGTAGATGAACAGTCCCTTGTGCATGTTGATGCAGGTGAGGCCCTTCGAAGACTCCTCCAGCTCCTGCGTCATGTAGGCCAAAGTCAGGTCGAGCTTGGTGAACGTCTTGTCTCCTGCCAGCGTCGCAAATAGGTCGTCTGCCTTAGGTAGCGGGTATTGGTCCTGTAGCGAGAAACGATTAATAGTTACTTTATAATCGCCACAAATCCTGACCATGCCATCACTTTTGAGTATTGGAACAATCGGGCTGGGCCACTTGCTGAATTCCACTGGGGAGATGATGCCCTCGTGTTGCAGCCTGTCCAGCTCGATTTCCACTCTCTCCCTCACCATGTGAGGTACCGCTCGTGCCTTGCAGTGAATGGGTCGTGCCTCTGGGACCTTTGCCCCGGAAAAGTTTCCAATACCTGGCTCAAAAAGGGAAGGAAATTTGTTAAGAACCTGGGTACATGAGGCCTCATCGACTTGTGATAGCGCTCGGATGTCATCCCAGTTCCAGCGGATTTTGCCCAGCCAGCTCCTTCCAAGCAGTGTGGGGCCATCGCCCGGGACAATCCAGAGTGGCAGTTCGTGCACCGTGCCCTCGTAGGTGACCTTGACCATGGCGCTGCCCAGGACAGTGATAAGCTGTTTGGTGTATGTTCTCAGTTTCATGTGGATGGGGCTAAGGGCTGGTCTGAGTGCCTTGTTGCACCACAGTCTCTCAAACATCTTTTTACTCATGATGGATTGGCTAGCACCAGTGTCCAGTTCCATGGCTACGGGCAAGCCAGTCAATTTTGCGTTTAGCATTATAGATGGACATTTCGTCGAAAATGTGTGCACCCCATGTACTTCAGCATCTGCCTCCTCTCTCTGAGGCTCGAAATTGCTTTGATCCATCATGGACCGATCTTCCTCTGCCATGTGGTGGTTAGCAGATTTTGCAGAGCTTGCAGCTCGTCTGCAAGCTCGTTGGAGGTGACCCATTGTTCCACAGCTCTTGCAAACATACCCTTTGAAGCGGCATGAATAGGCTGAATGGAAGCCTCCACAACGGCAACAAGGTGTGAATTGCCTTGTATTCATCCTTTGTTGCAGACTCTGAGTTATCTGGGTCACCTGATGCCTGCTGGCAGTTGCAGACTCGTGGTTTCTGCCCTGTACATTCCTGCTCACAAACACAGTTTCAGTTAATTTATGAACATTGCTCGCACTTGTGTGCTGAGAGATTTGTTTGGTGTTATCACTGGTGGACATAAACGCCTGTGCTTTCGCAATGGCCTTGCTGAGGATCGGTGTCTTTACAGTCAAAAGTTTTCGTAGGATGGTCTCGTGGCCAATGCCGAGTACAAAAAAGTCTCTGAGCATTTGCTCCAGGTAGCCATCAAACTCACATTGTCTTGCAAGTCGCCTTAGCTCGGCGACATAGCTCGCCACTTCCTGACCTTCATATCGCTGGCACATGTAGAACCAATACCTCGCCATCAGCACGCTCTCCCTCGGGTTAAGATGCTCCCGAACCAGTGTACACAGCTCCTCATACGACTTATCTCTGGGTTTCACTGGAGTCAGAAGATTCTTCATGAGGCTGTAGGTCGGTGCCCCGCAGACCATGAGGACCAGTCTCCTTTTTGCAGCGCTTCCTTCTCCGTCCAGCTCATTGGCTACAAAATACTGGTCTAGCCATTCGACATAGGCTTCCCAGTCCTCACCCTCCGAGAACTTCTCCAGGATACCCACAGTTTGCTGCATCTTTGCGTTGAATTCGTGTACTCATCGGCAGTTGTTGTGTTCCTAACACTGATGAGACTGCACACAGGGAGGTTAAAGTAACAGTCTTAATTAAGACACTCCAGAGTGACAAGGAGATTGATAGAAACATAGAAACATAGAAAATAGGTACAGGAGTAGGCCATTCGGCCCTTCGAGCCTGCACCGCCATTCAATGAGTTCATGGCTGAACATGCAACTTCAGTACCCCATTCCTGCTTTCTCGTCATACCCCTTGATCCCCCTAGTAGTAAGGACTACATCTAACTCCTTTTTGAATATATTTAGTGAATTGGCCTCAACAACTTTCTGTGGTAGAGAATTCCACAGGTTCACCACTCAATGATCTGTAAAGCCAGCCAGGCACTTGGTCGCTTGCGCACTAAGGTGTTGAGTCACCACCACATCCGGCTGTCAACTAAACTGTTGGTGTATAGAGCAGTCGTTCTCTCATCTCTCCTTTATGGATGTGAGACCGGGACACCCTATAGGCGTCACATCAAAAAGTTGGAAGGTTTGCATATGCGCAGTCTCAGATCTATACTCCACATACGCTGGCAAGACTGGGTGTCAAACTTTGAGGTTCTGGAGAGAGCACAATCAACTAGCATCGAGGTGATGATCATGCGAGCCCCGTTCTGGTGGGCTGGACATGTCATCCGCATGGATGAGTCAAGGATCCCTCGTCAGCTTCTTCACGGCGAGCTCTGTGAAGGTCAAAGACACCAGGGCCGCCCCCGCAAGCGCTACAAAGATTGCATCAAGGCTAACCTCCAGTACTGTGGCATCCAACCAAAGGACCTCGAGAATACAGCAGCTAATAAAATCCAGTGGTGAACCCTCACGAGGACTGCCTGCCAGACCTTCGAAGACAGCCGATGTCAACGCTTGCGGGATACTAGAGATAGACGACATCAGGTGGCAGTACTGTCAGCATCAGGCACATCAAACTTCCCTTGTCCAACGTGCAAGAGACTATGTGCATCCAGAATTGGTCTATACAGCCACTTGAAGACACATGCCATTGATGATAAGCACATCAACATCTTTGTTGGATAAGGCAGACTACCAAGAGAGTGAGTAACTGGCCTTAGGGGCTGGCTTATATACAGTGCTTCCAAGGGATGCTGGGATGCCTTGGGACTTCAGAGAATGCGCTCCCTGGTGGTGGAACATGGGAGTGCATGCTTTACAGATACACAACAGTTGCCAAGAGAATGAACCATTTATCCCAACTCTCTGTTTTCTGTTCGTTAGCCAATCCTCTATCCATGCTCATATATTACCCCCAACCTCGTGAACTTTTATCTTGTGCAGTAACCTTTTATGTGGCACCTTGTCAATTGCCTTCTGGAAGACCAAATACACCACATCCACTGGTTCCCCTTTATCCACCCTGTTCGTTACATCCTCAAAGAACTCCAGCAAATTTGTCAAACATGACTTCCCTTTCAGAAATCCATGCTGACTCTGTCTGACCAAATTTTGCTTTTCCAAATGTCCTGCTACTGCTTCTTTAATAATGGACTCCAACATTTTCCCAACCACAGATATTAGGCTAACTGCATCTTCTTGATGTATTACCAGTGTCTCCACATGTAATCTCCTTCCCATTCGAGGATTTTTTTTTTAGCATAGATGTACACAGCTATTCGGCACAGTGTGAGGCTTCCACTCCATGCAGCCGCTCACACCACCAGCTTGTGTTGTTCAAACAAAACTCTTTTACTCACTGCAACATTACGTCAAATTATGAAGTGAAGAAATGATATTGCCACGCGAAGTGCTCTTTAAAGCAAGCTCCAGATTTGAATCAGATGGACATCCCACTGATTGCAGGCCTACTGTGCACCTGGGTTGTTTTGGGAACTGCTTTTGCCCCAGTTTCCGACAGAAGTTGGTGCAAAAGTTTCAGATGCTAACTTGATCAATTTAAATGGCAATGCAGTGGTTTTCATGGGGATCTGCTGCTTACCATATGCTCTAAGCACCTCACTGCTCATAATGTATTTGCATTGCCGAGCCATAATTCAAACTGCCTTGTCGTATATCACACACTGCCTGTCGTAAATCACACAATGCCTGTCGTATATCACACAATGCCTGTCATATATCACACACTGCCTGTCATATATCACACAATGCCTGTCGTATATCACACAATGCCTCTTGTATATCAGACACTGTCATATATCTCACACTGCCTCTCGTATATCACACACTGTCATATCACACACTGTCATATACATCACAAACTGTCGTATATCACACGTTGCCTCGCGTATATCAATCGCTGCCTGCCGTATATCACACACTGTCGTATATCACACACTGCCTGTCGTATATTACACACTGCCTGTTGTATACCACACACTGTCATAAAGATTACATTTGCCGAAACTAACACCCAGAAAATCGCCCAGCGTTACTTTCGGCACTTCGCACACATCTCGCCGACAATATCGCTCGCCGAACAAACCGGTGTGAAAAACTTGAACTGACCTGAACTAATCGCAGCGATATGGATGCCATTTTCTAAGTCGCAGGTCGCATCATTTAAAGGGCTGATTTGCTTCAACTTCGGGGGAGTTTGGATGTACTGTGGAGATCTTTTAAGGTGATGTGAACATCTGAATAAACATCTTTTCATACTGTGAATGATTGGAATTTACTTTAGGTCGTCTAAAGTGGGGACATTTATTGTTTGTGAACAATCGATGTAATACTGATAGCTATTGGAATTGGGCCTGTCATTTCTCAACCTCGCTTGATGACCACGCACATGCTGCAGACTCGAGATGGCAGAAGGTACATTCGACAGCATTATGTGCCCAATGTAAGATGTGCCAGACTGATGAGGAGGACCAGATATTACACCTCCCGCACTTACAGGGAGAAGCAGTCTTCTTGAGCAACACCACCTGCCTTAGGATACTGCGCTTCCACAAGGAGGTTAGCAGTGAGATAAGCCAGCTCATCAGGCGAGATGTGCAGTCTGCCAGCACAATCAGGACCGCACTGTCCGTCGAGGTCAAGGTCACCGCGGCACTTTCGTTCTATGTGTCGGGTTCCTTTCAGGCCTCAGCTGGCGACATTTGCGCTGTATCTCAGCATGCCACACATTGCTACATTAGACAGGTCACTGAAGCCCTTTACGCAGGATGGACTTTATCAAGCTTCCCTATGACCAGGGAGGCACAGAGTGAGAGGGCTTTGGTATTCTACCGAATTGCTAACTTCTCCAAGGTGCAGGGAGCAATCGACTGTACGTAAATCACCAAACGGGCACTTTTTCAGGATGCAGAGTGTACAACTCATTGTTGACCACCAGCAAATTATACTGGCAGCGAATACTCAATTTCCGGGCAGCATCCATGATGCTCACATCCTGCATGAGAGTGCTGTATCTGACATGTTTACCAGTCAGCCACAAGATCAATGCTGGAGGCTTGGTGACAAAGGATATGGCCTCGCCACCTGGCTGATGACCCCGCTGCATGAAACCCACACTGAAGCCGAGAGGCGATACAATGAAAGCCACAGATCCACTCGCAATATCGTTGAGAAAACCATTGGCGTGCATAAGCAGTGCATTAAATGCCTGGACCACTGAGGAGGTGAGCTCCAATACCACCCTGAGCAGGTAGCTCAATTTGTAGTGGTGTGCTCCATACTGTACAACTTGGCTATCAGGAAGGGACAGGGATTGCCAGAAGGGACTGACGATCCACCTCAGGAGAGAGTGGCAGAGGAGGATGAGGAGGGGATGCTGACCTCAGGCCAGACAATCAGGCTGACACTGAAGCCATGCCCCCGCCCCCCTCTAGACTGCAGGAAAGGGCCTGTGGTGGCTACATAGCTGCATGACTCTTATGTCAGGAGCTCATAAATGAGCGCTTTGCTTGAAAGAACGTTGTCGTTATTTACAAAGCTGCAACACTGCTGGGTGTGCAGGTCATACATCAGTGGTGTGAATCACCTTGGTGACAGTTAAAGTTTAAGTTGATTCAAGTTAAGTGTAATTATACCCTTTCATGTTAAGAAATCACCAGTGTGTAATGGTGTAGCTATCTGAGACAATGCCCAACAAGGTTTTGTTAAATAAAAAACATTTAATCCGACCATTTGTCTGAAATCATAAGTATAACTGTAAAAAACAGCCCACCCTACCCCCGCCCCACCTCACAACAAATTTATCACATTTACAAAATTAAAATAGTCCCCATTTCCCGCAAAACAGAGCACAAATGCAAACCAACAAGGTAGCCCCCTCGTCCCTTGCCCCGACTCACCCACCAAAATAGCACCAGCAACCTAAAAATACGCCCCAGACATCACCTGTGGCCAAGCACCTCACTTTCCTCGCACCCCACACCCCCCTCCGCTTCTCCTCCCAAACTCTACCTCTACCCCTTCCTCTCCTGACTCCAAGCCGCCTGGCCAAGGAGCTCCTCAGGTGCTGCTTCATTGGGTGGGATGACGGCAGAACCGCTGCTTGGACGGATACGGGAGTGGATGGTCCCGAGATGGGAACATGCTCCGAGCCAGAAGCAAGATCTTCCTCCTGGTTCTCGTGTCATTGGCAATGGAGGTGCGCTCCGGGACCACTGGGAGCCCTGTGCCACCAGTGTTCCTGGCTAACAGCTCCAGGGCCTCCTCCATCCCTTCCACGTTATATATTATTTGTTGGACAAAAACTCGGTGCCAACTACCACCTTGGTGCTTAGTAAAGTTTTTGCTGCTGGTGAATCTCCCTCCTGCTTCCCACAACAGCCAAACAAGTTCACACAACACCTACACATGCTTTCAGTCCCTCTCTGCTCCCTCTCTCTCTGTCTCCTCTTCTGTGCATGTAATGATGACCCCTGACCTCCTGTAATATGGGAAACGAGCGCTGCCATGCCATTGTTATGGTTGGCGACACTTTACGGCAGAAGGTCAAACAATTTTAATGCTAACGCCCATTTCAGATCGCTCACGGTAATGCCCATTTAAAAAAATGGAAAGTTAGGGTTTTATAAATGGACAATAATCCGGCGATCTCAAAACCCATATTTGCCAACCACACTGGAAATGACAGCCATTTTTGGCCGATTTGCACAAAAGTGGAAAGTCTAGCCCTATGTCCCCTAGTTTTAGTTTACCCTATGAGTGGGAATATCTTCTCTGCATCTACCTTGTCAAGCCCCTCATTATCTTATGTTTCAATAAGATCACCTCTCATTCTTTTGAACTCCAATGTGCATAGGCTCAACACACTCAACTCATCCTCATAAGTCAACCCCCTCATCTCCAGTATCAACCTAGTGAACCTTGTCTGAACAGCCTCCAATGCACGTATATCTTCCGCAAGATCCTACAAATCCCCTGGGAGGACAGATGCACCAACATTCATGTCCTCCGGCCAGGACAATATCCCCAGCATTGAAGCACTGATCACACTTGACCAGCTCCGCTGGGCAGGCCACATTGTCCACATGCCAGACATGAGACTCCCAAAGTAAGCGCTCTACTCGGAACTTCTTCATGGCAAACGAGCCAAAAGTGGACAGAGGAAATGTTACAAGGATACCCTCAAAGCCTCACTGATAAAGTGCAACATCCCCCTGATAAAGTGCCAAAGACACCTGGGAGTCCCTGCCCAATGACCGCCCTAAGTGGAGGAAGTGCATCCGGGAGGGCGCTGAGCACCTCGAGCCTCATCGCCGAGTGCATGCAGAAAACAAGCGCAGGCAGCGGAAAGAGCGTGTGGCAAACCTGTCCCACCCTCTCCGACCCTCAACGACTGTCTGTCCCACCTGTGGCAGAGACTGTGATTCTCATGATGGACTGTTCTGCCACCTAAGGACTCATTCGAAGAGTCTTCCTCAATTCCGAGGGACTGCCGATGATGATGATGATGAATCTTCCCTAAATATGGAGACCAAAACTGTACGCAGTACTCTAGGTGTGGCTTCACCTGTACAGTTGTAACAGAACTTCTCTGCTTTGATACTCTATCCCCTTGCAATAAAGGCCAACATTCCATTTGCCTTCCTGATTACTTGCTGTACCTGCATACTAACTTTTTGTGCTTCATGCACAAGGACCACCAGGTCTCTCTGTACTGCAGCACTTCGCAATTTTTCTCCATTTAAATAATAATTTGCTTTTCTATTATTTCTGCCAAAGTGGTTAACCTCACAATTTCCCACATTATACCTCACCTGCCAAATTTTTGCCCACTCACTTAACCTGTCTATATCCTTTTGCAGATTTTTTGTGTCCACCTCAGAATTTGCTTTAGAAACATAGAAACATAGAAAATAGGTGCAGGAGTAGGCCATTCGGCCCTTCGAGCCTGCACCTCCATTCAATGAGTTCATGGCTGAACATGCAACTTCAGTACCCCATTCCTGCTTTCTCGCCAAACCCCTTGATCCCCTAGTAGTAAGGACTACATCTAATTCCTTTTTGAATATATTTAGTGAATTGGCCTCAACAACTTTCTGTGGTAGAGAATTCCACAGGTTCACCACTCTCTGGGTGAACAAGTTTCTCCTCATCTCGGTCCTAAATGGCTCACCCTTTATCCTTAGACTGTGACCCCTGGTTCTGGACTTCCCCAACATTGGGAACATTCTTCCTGCATCTAACCTGTCTAAACCCGTCAGAATTTTAAACGTTTCTATGAGATCCCCTCTCATTCTTTTGAACTCCAGTGAATACAAGCCCAGTTGATCCAGTCTTTCTTGATATATCAGTCCCGCCATCCCGGGAATCAGTCTGGTGAACCTTCGCTGCAATCCCTCAATAGTAAGAATGTCCTTCCTCAAGTTAGGAGACCAAAACTGTACACAATACTCCAGGTGTGACCTCATCAAGGCCCTGTACAACTGTAGTAACACCTCCCTGCCCCTGGATTCAAATCCCCTAGCTATGAAAGCCAACATGCCATTTGCTTTCTTAACTGTCTGCTGTACCTGCATGCCAACCTTCAATGACTGATGTACCATGACACCCAGGTCTCGTTGCACCTCCCCTTTTCCTAATCTGTCACCATTCAGATAATAGTCTGTTTCTCTGTTTTTACCACCAAAGTGAATAACCTCACATTTATCTACATTATACTTCATCTGCCATGCATTTGCCCACTCACCTAACCTATCCAAGTCACTCTGCAGCCTCATAGCATCCTCCTCGCAGCTCACACTGCCACCCAACTTAGTGTCATCCGCAAATTTGGAGATACTACAATTAATCCCCTCTTCTAAATCATTAATGTAGAATGTAAACAGCTGGGGCCCCAGCACAGAACCTTGCGGTACCCCACTAGTCACTGCCTGCCATTCTGAAAAGTACCGATTTACTCCTACTCTTTGCTTCCTGTCTGCCAACCAGTTCTCAATCCACATCAGCACACTACCCGCAATCCCATGTGCTTTAACTTTGCACATTAATCTCTTGTGTGGGACCTTGTCGAAAGCCTTCTGAAAGTCCAAATACATCACATCAACTGGTTCTCCCTTGTCCACTCTACTGGAAACATCCTCAAAAAATTCCAGAAGATTTGTCAAGCATGATTTCCCCTTCACAAATCCATCTGACTTGGACCTATCATGTCACCTCTTTCAAAATGCGCTGCTATGACATCCTCAATAATTGATTCCATCATTTTACCCACTACCGATGTCAGGCTGACCAGTCTATAATTCCCTGTTTTCTCTCTCCCTCCTTTTTTAAAAAGTGGGGTTACATTGGCTACCCTCCACTCCATAGGAACTGATCCAGAGTCTATGGAATGTTGGAAAATGACTGTCAATGCATCCACTATTTCCAAGGCCACCTCCTTAAGTACTCTGGGATGCAGTCCATCAGGCCCTGGGGATTTATCGGCCTTCAATCCCATCAATTTCCCCAACACAATTTCCCGATTAATGAGGATTTCCCTCAGTTCCTCCTTCTTATTAGACCCTCTGACCCCTTTTATATCCGAAAAGTTGTTTGTGTCCTCCTTCGTGAATATCGAACCAAAGTACTTGTTCAATTGGTCTGCCACTTCTTTGTTCCCCGTTATGACTTCCCCTGATTCTGACTGCAGGGGACCTACGTTTGTCTTTACTAACCCTTTTCTCTTTACATAGCTATAGAAGCTTTTGCAGTCCGTCTTAATGTTCCCTGCAAGCTTTCTCTCGTACTCCATTTTCCCTGTCCTAATCAAACCCTTTGTCCTCCTCTGCTGAGTTCTAAATTTCTCCCAGTCCCCGGGTTTGCTGCTATTTCTGGCCAATTTGTATGCCACTTCCTTGGCTTTAATAATATCCCTGATTTCCCTTGATAGCCACGGTTGAGCCACCTTCCCTTTTTTATTTTTATGCCAGACAGGGATGTACAATTTTTGTAGTTTATCCATGCGGTCTCTAAATGTCTGCCATTGCCCATCCACAGTCAACCCCTTAAGTATCATTCGCCAATCCATCCAAGCCAATTCACACCTCATACCTTCAAAGTTACCCTTCTTTAAGTTCTGCACCATGGTCTCTGAATTAACTGTTTCATTCTCCATCCTAATGTAGAATTCCACCATATTATGGTCACTCTTCCCCAAGGGGCCTCGCACAATGAGATTGCTAATTAATCCTCTCATTACACAACACCCAGTCTAAGATGGCCTCCCCCCTAGTTGCTTCCTCGACATATTGGTCTAGAAAACCATCCCTTATGCACTCCAGGAAATCCTGCTCCACCGTATTGCTTCCAGTTTGGTTAGCCCAATCTATATGCATATTAAAGTCACCCATGATAAATGCTGCACCTTTATTGCATGCACCCCTAATTTCCTGTTTGATGCACTCCCCAACATCACTACTACTGTTTGGAGATCTGTACACAACTCCCACTAACGTTTTTTGCCCTTTGGTGTTCTGCAGCTCTACCCATATAGATTCCACATCATCCAAGTGAATGTCCTTCCTAACTATTGCATTAATCTCCTCTTTAACCAGCAATGCTATCCCACCTCCTTTTCCTTTTATTCTATCCTTCCTGAATGTTGAATACCCTTGGATGTTGAGTTCCCAGCCCTGATCATCCTGGAGCCCCGTCTCTGTAATCCCAATCACGTCATATCTGTTAACATCTATTTGCACAGTTAATTCATCCACCTTATTATGGATACTCCTTGCATTAAGACACAAAGCCATCAGGCTTGTTTTTTTAACACGCTTTGTCCTTTTAGAATTATGATGTCATGTGACCCTTTTTGTTTCTTGCCTTTGTTTACTCGGCTTTCCACTATTGCTTTTTACCTTTCTACCATCTGTTTCTGACTCTATATTACTTTGCCCTGTCTCGCTGCATAGGTTCCCATCCCCCTGCCATATTAGTTTAAACACTCCCAAACTGCATTAGCAAATGTTACCCCCAGGACATCAGTTCCAGTCCTGCCCAAGTGCAGACCGTCCCTTTTGTACAGGTCCCACTTCCCCCAGAACTGGTTCCAATGTCCCAGGAATTTGTATCCCTCCCTCTTGCACCACTGCTCAAGCCATGTATTTATTCTAACTATCCTGCTCCCTCTACTCTGATTAGCACATGGCACTGGTAGCAATCCAGAGATTACTACCTTTGAGGTCCTACTTTTTAATTTAACTCCTCGCTCCCTAAATTCAGCTTGTAGGACCTCTTCCCGCTTCTTACCTATATCGTTGGTACCTACATGTACCATGACAACTGGCTGTTCACCCTCCCTCTCCAGAATGCTTTGCAGCTGCTCCGAGACATCCTTGACCCTTGCACCAGGGAGGCAACATACCATCCTGGAGTGTTGGATGTGGCCACAGAAACTCCTATCTATTCTCCTTACTATAGAGTCCCCTATCACTATAGCTCTCCCACTCGTTTTCCCGCCCTTCTGTGCAGCAGAGCCACCCATGGTGCTAAGAACCTGGCTACTGGTGCCTTCCCCTGGTAAGTCATCTCCCCCAACAGTTTCCAAAATGGTACATCTGTTTTGGAGGGAGATGACCGCAGGGGACTCCTGCACTACCTTCCTGCTCTTGCCTTGCCTCTTGGTCACCCATTCACTATCTGTCCTAACCTTTACCTGCGGTGTGACCAACTCACTAAATGTGCTCCAGAGTGAGTCCATCCGCAGCTCCAGTGCCGTCATGCGGTCTGTCAGGAGCTGCAGCTGGGCACACTTCCTGCACATTTCGTCGTCAGTGTCCCTGATTTCCCACATAGCACAGGAGGGGTATGACACGGGTCCGAGCTCTCCTGCCATGACTTAGCCCATAAATTAATTTACTTACTAAAATTTACTTAAACACCAAACAGCTACTTAGTAGTTCGCTGCCAATTAAACCAATCTAAAAGTCCATCTAAAAGAGAGTTATACTTACCAGTCGAACAGCCAACCACTTACCAGCTTGGCTGTGATGTCACCTCTCAATTTCGCACTCCTCTATCTTTGTCTGCAGCTGGTTTGGCCAGTCTCTGGGCCTCCGTCTCCTTCTATCACACTCCTTAGCAGCTGCTCCAGTGTCAGCACTGGTTGGAAAAACAAGACAAACAGCATCTGCCACCCCCACTTGCCCAAACTCACTCACTTACCAAACTCACGAATGCCACTCTATGCTGCTGCACTCCGTGCTCTGCACGAGCTGCCTCTTTTTAAACTGTATCTAGGTCAGATGACTCACTGCTGGTCAGTCGTTTACAGAACTGGGTTTAACTAGCTGCTAATTGCCTCCTACTGGAGAGTTACCTTGTTTTTCTCTGCCTAAACCTGAAAGATTCCCAACTATTTAACTTTTCCCTTTTAAATTAAACTGCTACTTACTTAGAAGCTAATGGCAATTGCCACTCACAATTTACTCCAGCCTCCAAATGGTTTAAAGAGAACAACCCTTAAAACTCACCCATTTACCAAACTCACGAATGCCACTCTATGCTGCTGCACTCCGTGCTCTGCATGAGCTCACCCATCTTTGTATCATCATCAAACTTGGCTGCATTACACTCGGTCACTTCATCCATGTCATTAATATAAATTGTAAATAGTTGTGGACCCAGCACCGATCCCTGCGGCACCCCACTAGTTACAGTTTGCCAACCGGAAAATGATCCATTTATCCCGACTCTCTGTTTTCTGTTAGTTAACCAATTCCCTATCCATGCTACTATATTACCCCCAACCCAGTGAGCTTATTTTTTGTGCAGTAACCTTTTATGTAGCGCCTAATCGAATGCTTTCTGGAAATTCAAATATACCACACCCACTGGTTCCCCCTTATCCACCCTGCTCATTACATCCTCAAAGAACTCCAGCAAATTTGTGAAACATGATTACCCTTTCATAAATGCTGACTCTGCTTGATTGAATTATGCTTTTCCAAATGTCACACTACTGCTTCCTTAATAATGGACTCCAGCATTTTCCCAATGACAGATGTTAAGCTAACTGGTCTATAGTTTATTGCTTTTTGTCTGCCTCCTTTTTTTTAAAAAGGGGCGTTACATTTGTGGTTTTCCAATCTCTGGGACTGCCCCAGAATCCAGGAAATTTTACAACCAATGAATCCACTATTTCTGCAGCTACTTCTCTTAAGACCCTATGATGCAGGCCATCAGGTCCAGGAGACTTGTTCACCTTTAATCCCATTATTTTGATGTTCTTACCTACCGTGAAGACTGATACAAAATATTTGTTCAATGTATCTGCCATTTCCCTGTTCTCCATTATTAATTACCCAGGCTCATCCTCCAGGGGACCAACAATTACTCAAGTCACTCTTTTCCTTTTTATGTACCTGTAGAAATTCTTACTATCTGCTTTTATATTTCATGCTAGTTTACTTTCATAATCTATCTTCCCTCTCTTAATCATATTTTTAGTCGTTCTCTGCCGGCTTTTAAACATTCCCCAATCCTCTGGCCTCCCACTAGTCTTGACCACATTGTATGCCTGTCGTATATCTCACATTGCCGTATATCTCACATTGTCATATATCACACACTGTCATATATCACACACTGCCTGTCATATATCACACACTGTCTGTCGTATATCACACACTGACTGTCGTATATTACACACTGTCGTATATCACACACTGTCGTATATCACACACTGCCAGTTGTATATCATACACACTGTCGTATATCACACATTGCCTGTCGTATATCACACACTGCCTGTCGTATATCACACACAATCGTAAATCACACATTGCCTGTCGTGTATCACACACTGCCTGTTGTATATCACACACTGCCTGTCGTATATCACACACTATCATATATCACACACTGCCTGCCGTTTATCACACACAGTCATATATCACACACTGCCTGTCGTATATCACACACTGCCTGTTGTATAGCACACACTGCCTGTCGTATATCACACACTGCCTGTCGTATATCATACACTGCCTGGCGTATATCACACACTCATATATCACACACTGCCGTATGTCACACACTGCCTGTCATGTAACACACACGGTCGTATATCTCACACACTGCCTGTCGTATATCACACACTGCCTGTTGTATATCACACACTGCCTGTTGTATATCACACACTGCCTGTCGTATGTCGCACACAGCCTGTCGTATATCATACACACTGTCGTATATCACACACTGCCTGTTGTATATCACACACTGCCTGTTGTATATCACACACTGCCTGTCGTATGTCGCACACAGCCTGTCGTATATCATACACACTGTCGTATATCACACACTGCCTGCCGTTTATCACACACAGTCGTATATCACACACGGCCTGTCGTATATCATACACTGCCTGGCGTATATCACACACTCATATATCACACACTGCCGTATGTCACACACTGCCTGTCGTGTAACACACACTGTCGTATATCTCACACACTGCCTGTTGTATATCATACACTGCCTGTTGTATATCACACACAGTCGTATATCACACACTGCCTGTCATATATCACACACATTGCCTGTCGCATATCCCATACATGGCCTGTCGCATATCTCACACTGTCTGTCGTATATCACACACTGTCGTGTATCACACACTGCCTGTCATATATCACACACTGCCTGTCGTATATCACACACTGCCTGGTGTATATCATACACTCCCTGTCGTATATCACACACTGTTGTATATCACACACTGCCTGGCGTATATCACACACTGTCGTATATTACACACTGCCTGTCGTATATCACACACTGTCTTTTATCACACACTGTCGTATATCACACAACCTGTCGTATATCACACACTGCCTGGCATATATCCCACACAGTCGTATATCACACACTGCCTGGCGTATATCACACACAGTCATATATCACACACTGCCTGTCGTATATCACACACAGCTGTATATCACGCGCTGCCTGTCGTATATCACACACAGCCGTAAATCACGCGCTGCCTGTCGTATATCACACACTGCCTGTCGTATATCATACACTGCCTGTCGTATATCACACAATGCCTGTCGTACATCACACATGGCCTCTCTTGTCCCACTCCTTGTTGTGTATCACACACTCTCTGTTGTGTATCACAGACTGTCTGTCATTTATCAATAGGATCAGAAATGCTGAATCATGAGAGGGAGGGAAGCTACTGGTCAAAAGATAGGAACAGAGGCAAAGGTGGTAGAAGAAAGTTCAGCATCGAGTTTGGAATGTATTGAGGTGGGGGCATAGGGGGATGAACTACCCGTTCTGCGGGTTAATTGTTTCCTCTGTCCTTAATATTGACTCAGACCTTAACTTTAGTTCCTACTTCATTGTAGGAGATGTTTCCAATGTGGGATGGGTGTGTTAATGTTTCTTAGTGAGCGAGGAGGGGTGGGTGGTAAGAGACAGGATGGTGCTTGGGTTGGGGGCCTCTGTCGTACCCCTGTGCTGGTGGGGCAGTCTGCACCCTTGGCGTTGACCTACTTTTTTCTGCTTCTATGCTCGAAGAACGTATGATCTGTTTTTTGTCTGCTTGTATCTCTACCTGGCTGGGCCAGCCAACCCACTGTTTAAGTTCTCTAAATCAGTGCTTCTCAAACATTTTTGGTTCAAGGTCTCCTCGTCAAATGGATTAGTAATTAAAGACCCCCCCCCATCTAAATGATAATACTATATAACACTCACACTAAGAAAGTACTGCAACTATCGAGTTTTATTAAAGCATCGCTCTTTCACTTATGTCTTATTTCCCTTTACCACCTCCCGGGAAAATAAATCTAAATTAAATGAAAAACATTCAATAATAAAACTACAACACGCAGTTTCCATAAAAGCCAAACTGCAATTTATATTTATTTACAATTTTTATTGTTTGTTTTGTGTCCCCCCCCACAAATTTGCACTTTTAAAAAAATTAGTTACTTTATTTGATCGGCAGCGATTTGTTGGCTATGGACGCAGCTATACTGTTATAGGCTATTGCATTTCAGCTCATTTTTATAAACCACTGCAAAAAATTATGTATTATATACAATTAACAAGAAAGAAATTCTATTACTGATTCAAAGCCAATATTACTATTTCTCTTGTAGTGAAAATAGGTTATCATTAAAGTATGTAGCTTGCTCGTGATTTAATTGTGGGTTATTTCACGTAGGATACGGTGCACAAAATGCTTTTAAATGAATAAGTATTGATGTCACTAAAAGCTTGTAAAATCATAAACGTGCTTGCTTATTTCAGACAGCAAATGTGACTTCTAGTATGCTGAACATCTGAGTACTCTGTCTTGTATCGGGCAAGCCTGTGCCTATTTCGGGCAAGCCTGTGCCTATTTCGGGCAAGCCTGTGCCTATTTCGGGCAAGCTTGTGCCTATTTCGGGCAAGCCGTGCCTATTTGAGGAATGGGTTGTGCCACTTCCGGCATGCTACATCAATGCTCATCTACAGTTTATGCTTCAATTTAAATGAGTAATGCCCCCCCCCCCCCCTGCAGTTCAGCACAGCAGGTGAGTTGCGGGTCATTACAAAAGTAACGCAACACCCATGTGAAGCATTTTTGAGTTTAAAACATTTTTAGACCAGAATTTGAATTTGCATTGAATACTGGACACTGTAGCATAGTGGTTATGTTACTGGACTAGTAATCCAGAGGTCTAGACTAATGATCTGGAGACGTGAGTTCAAATCCCACCACAGCAGCTGGGGAATTTAAATTCAGTTGGAATTTTAAAAGAAGCTAGTGGCAGTAATGGTGACCATGAAACTCCCGGATTATCGTAAAAACCCATCTGCTTCACTAATGTTCTTTCGGGAAGGAACTCTGCCGTCCTCACCCGGTCTGGCCGATACATGACTCCAGACCCACAGCAATGCGGTTGACTCTTAACTGCCCTCTGAGATGGCGGCTCTCCACTACTTTCTTAACGGAAATTAGGGATGGGCAATAAATGCCGGCCTTGCCAGCGACGCCCAAATCCCGAGAATGAATGAAAGAAAATATTGTGTGCGCGTTAAGAATAAGCATTTAATTTCATAAACTGTCACCAAATTATCATTCAGTGAAGTATTAATGCGGGTTGTTTCAATAATACTTTAGTTCAGCTCCCTAATTTCATTCAATGATGAGAGATCTTTCTGTAATAGTCAAACTGGGGTATGTTTTCTATCTGTGCAATCCTTTGATTGAAGGAAGCAAGGTGGGCCAAATATCCCTCCATCCTATATCAGCTTTAGATGTTAGGTGTAAGGTCAGCCCTGCTCGGCATCTACTTTCATATTATCTCACAGACCCCCTGGAAAGTCTCTACGGACCCCCAGAGATCCCCGGACCCCAGTTTGAGAACCACTGCTGTAAATCTCTTTGCTTTCGCTTACACACCGCCTATCGTCTCATGTTAATATCATTTCAAGCATTTAATCTTTTTTGTTTCCTATTTAAACATTTTGCAGGTTATTCTGTATATCCACAGGTGTGTGTGTGTGTGTGTGTGTGTAATTCCCTCTCCCTTCCCTTTGTCCTGTTCCTTTGTGAATGTTGTTCATCTGTAACCCTTTCCAGTTCTGATGATGGGTCCACACCTGAATCATTGCGGTATAAATCTTCTTGGGTGATATCGCAAAACAGGCGATAGTGAATCTGCCCAAAACAAATCTACAGCCCAGTAATTCCTCTATTCTCTCAATAAGTGCTGACTGATTTTCTGAGCATTTCAGGCATTTTCTGCATTTTATTCAAGATTTATTTAAATTGGGAAATATAGTGCAGACTCTGAAAGTGGACTCGGGTTGAATCGGTAAGAAAAGAGGTACTTGTTATTATATGTATCTATCACATCTTCGGGGAATTCCAAAGCACTTCACAACCAAGGAGTTGCTTTTGAAGTGCAGTCACTGTTGGGTAAGCAAATGCCGTGGCCAATTTTCACGCAGCAAAGACCAAAAACAGCAATGAAATAAATACTAGTTACTATTTTTATTAACGTTAAAGGAGCCATATAAATATAAGTTGTTAATCTGTGTTGGTGTTGGCTGTGGGATGAATTTCATCAGGAGGCCAGGAGAACCCACTTAGTCTTTTTCAGTTTTCTTGGTGAAGTATGAGCCTAGATTGCATGCTCAAATCCTAAAGTGGGCCACTGAGATTAGCTAAGGTCAGCCTTCACTCAATGGTAGCGCTCTCACTTCTGAGTCAAGCCCCACTCCAAAGACTGAAGCACATAGTCTAGGCTGACACTTATGTGCATTACTGAGGGAGCGCTGCATTGTCGGAGGCGCCATCAGTTGGAAGAGATGTTAAACCGAGGCCCCGCCTCCCCTCTCAGGTGAGCATGAAAGATTCCATGGCACTATTCGAGGAAGAGCAGGTGAGTTATCCTGTTTTCCTGGCCAATATTTATTCCTCAATCAACATCACTAAAACAGATGATCTGGTCAAGTATCACATTGCTGTTTGTGGGAGATTGCTGGGCTGTCTCCTTCTCTTGCATTGGAACAATGGCCACACTCCAAAAATACTTCATTGGCTTCAAAGTGCGTCCGGACGTCCCGAGGTGGTGAAAGGTGCTGCTATAAATGCATGTTTCCTTTTCCTTTCACGCGCCATGTTTGCTCATGGGCCAGGCCATCCACATGACAACTCGGTTCTATTTTTGAACGTAATCTTTTCCATAACGTGTCTTGTGAAATTATCCGAATTGCTGCACTGTTCACCCCAGGAGCCCTGAATGATGCTGTTGGGTTGGGAAGAAGCTCAAAGCTGGGTAGGAAATGTTTTGGCAATGTGCCACATGAACAGAGCCATTGGACTTGTGGCTCGCAGTCCTGCTGCCCAAGGAACTGCCCCGGTGGCCTCCTCCGGAGAAGGTAGCACAAAAGCTGTCCCCACCTGCCCCCTCCAGCCCCTTGGCATAATAGTTGCCATTTTGGCAAGAACTCCCACCAATTACCCCGGGACTGTAAACCACACCCCTTTGTCTTTTGTGTTGTTAAAAACGAAATGTGAATTATATACCAGGTTTCACAATAATTAACGACCTTTTTAAAATGTTGCTGAGTGGATGACTGGGAGGTGAGTTTTAATTATGTTGCTGGAATCAGCCAGCCTGAATTATCTTGTTCGGCAATGCAGCTGTTGCTCCAGATGTTCCTGCTCGGAATGGTATCCCGGTCGGAATCCCATGTTTTCCCTGAGAACAAGTGGCCACACCCCGTTCAAGTGAGTGAAATTTATCCAGCTGCATAAATCTTTTCTCTTTGGCTGTGACAGAGAAGTGGCATTGGTCGATACCAGAATGGGAGGTTGCAATGAATGCCTGGCTGACAGTACTGAGGGGGACACACCATCCCTCGTAAATCACACCTTCGTCTGTCAGAAGCAAAGTGCTCATTTCCTGCTCCCGTCATTGGCGTACCGTGTCCCAATTATTTATAAGCAGGGCTTTCAGATTGTCAGCTTTTATCTCATCCTGATTTCGGATCAATAGAAATCTGTCCTCCCTGGAATCAAAGCCCCCCCAGAAACGGTTATGTTTTAATCAAAGCAAACAGTTTTAGAAGGAAACAAGTGAATATTTTAAATAATAACTGCTTGCAACTGTGCTCATGTATAATGTATAGGTTTCGAGGAGACACAGGCGGGCTTGGGGACACCACTGTGTTCCTTCCGTCAGTCTGAAAAACTAACGTTCACCACTACTCTCTGGAGACAAAATGGCCCCTTTCCGAAAGGAGGAGCCCCCGGGATAGCGGCAGCGAAACCGGCTTTGCGCCACGCCCCGTAATTTCTGCCCTGGGTCGGTGGCTCACACGGCAATGATGTCATCACCGTGTGCGCCGACCCTTTATCGCCCCACGGAAGCGAGTTTGGAGCGGGGTGATGCCACTGACAGCTTTATGGGCCACAAAGCTGTAGTGGCTGGGACGCCCTGTCCTCCTTTAAAGGTCAGGGCCATGCCCCGTGGCTGGCATCTTCTTTCTTTGTCGGCCAACTTTGCGGTCGGCATGACAATGGCGGCTGCTGGTTCAGCCGGGCCGCCAACAGGCAGCCCCGCACCCGCTCTTGGGTGCTGCACCCGCTGGCCCAGCCGACACCCTCCTTGGTGGCCCAGTGGGTGCCACCGAAGCGGCGGCATAGCTCGCGGCGACCCTCCCCTTTAACTGAAGGGAATGGACGCTGTGACGCGTCAGAGTGACGCGGAGTGTATATCGCAGCGCTTCCACCTCTCTCTCGCCCCACGACTGCCATGCGGAGGCCATTTAGTGCTCCAACAGCGCAGCTCTCCGATTTGGGAAACAAAGTGCCGCATTTAAAAACTTCCTCCTGCCCATCTCGCCATGCGCTAAGTTTTCATCTTCATTCAAATTAGACGCCTCAAACGCACGCTGGGCAAATCCGGTCCCTCTGTTTCCTGTCACTTAGCGAATTTTGTATCCAAGCTGCCACTGTCACTTTTATTCCATGAGCTTCAACTTTGCTGACAAGCCGATTATGTGGCACTTTATCAAACGCCTTTTGGAAGTCCATGTACACCACATTAACCGCATTGCCCTCATCAACCCTCTCTGTTACCTCATCAAAAAACGCAATCAACTTAGATAAACAAGATTTGCCCTTAACAAATCCATGCTGGTTTTCCTTAGTTAATCCACACTTGTCCAAATGACTGTTAATTTTCTTCCGATTTATCGTTTCTAAAAGCTTCCCCACTCCTGAGGTTAAACTGACTGGCCTGCAGTTGCTGGGTTTATCCTTACACCTTTTTTTTGAACAATGGTGTAACATTTGCAATTCTCCAGTCCTCTGGCACCACCTCCCCCCCTCTCCCCCATATCCCCCCCCCCCCCACCCCTGTACCCCGTATCTAAGAAGGATTGGAAGATTATGGCCAGTACCTCCATAATTTCAACCTCAGCATCCTAGGAAAAACTTTTTGACGCAGCGAGTGGTTAGGATTTGGAATTCACTGCCTGATAGGATGGTGGAGGCAGATTCAATTGTGGCTTTCAAAAGAGAATTGGATAAGTACCTGAAGGTAAGTAAATTGCAGGGCTATGGGTAAAGGGCGGGGGAATGGGACTAGCTGAAATGCTCTTGCAGAGAGCCGGCACGGGCTCGATGGGCCAAATGGCCTCCTTCTGTGCTGTAACCATTCTATGATTCTATGATAATGCTGAAACAAAGTTAACCTGCAACTTAGCTTGCTCCTCAATGCCCCTCCTTCATATACAATTATGAGGGGCCCAGATAGAGTGGATCGGAAGGACCTATTTCCCTTAACAGAGGGGTCAACAACCAGGAGCCATAGACCTGAGGGGAAATATTTTCATCCGGAGTGTGGTGAGGGTCTGAAACTCACTGCCTGAATGGGTGGTAGAGGCAGAAACCCTCACCACATTTAAAAAGTACTTGGATATGCACTTAGAACATAAGAATAAGAACATAAGAAATAGGAACAGGAGTACGCCATACGGCCCCTCAAGCCTGCTCCGCCATTCAATAAGATCATGGCTGATCTGATCATGGACTCAGCTCCACTTCCCTGCCCGCTCCCCAAAACCCCTCATCACTCAAGAAACTGTCTATTTCTGTCTTAAATTTATTCAATGTCCCAGCTTCCATGTCTCTCAGAGGCAGCAAGTTCCAGAGATTTACAACCCTCTGAGAGAAGAAATTCCTCCTCATCTCAGTTCTAAATGGGCGGCCCCTTATTCTAAGATCATGCCCTCTAGTTCTATTCTCACCCATCAGTGGAAACATCCTCTCTGAATCCACCTTGTCAAGCCCCCTCATAATCTTATACGTTTCAATAAGATCACTTCTCATTCTTCTGAATTCCAATGAGTAGAGGCCCAACCTACTCAACTTTTCCTCATGTCAACCCCCTCATCCCCGGAATCAACCAAGTGAACCTTTCCTGAACTGCCTCCAAAGCAAGTATATCTGTTCGTAAATATGGAAACCAAAACTGCACGCAGTATACCAGGTGTGGCCTCACCAATACCTTGTATAGCTGCAGCAAGACTTCCCTGCTTTTATATTCCATCCCCTTTGCAATAAAGACCTAGATACCATTGGCCTTCCTGATCACTTGCTGTACTTACATACTATCCTTTTGTGTTTCATGCACAAGTACCCCCAGGTCCCGCTGTACTGCGGCACTTTGCAATCTTTCTCCATTTAAGTAATAAATTGCTCTTTGATTTTTTCTAGTGCATGACCTCAAACTTTCCAACATTATACTCCATCTGCCAAATTTTTGCCCACTCACTTAGCCTGTCGATGTCCTTTTGCAGAGTTATTGTGTCCTCCTCACACATTGCTTTTCCTCCCATCTTTGTATCGTCAGCAAACTTGGCTATGTTACACTCAGTCCTTTCTTCCATGTCGTTAAAATAGATTGTAAATAGTTGGGGTCCCAGCACTGATCCCTGCAGCACCCCACTAGATACTGGTTGCCAACCAGAGAATGAACCATTTATCTCGACTCTCTGTTTTCTGTTAGTTAGCCAATCCTCTATCCATGCTAATATATTACCCCCAACCCCGTGAAATTTTATCTTGTGCAGTAAACTTTCATGTTACTACAGAGTGGGAGAGCTATAGTGATAGGGAACTCTATTGTAAGGGGAATAGATAGGAGTTTCTGCGGCCGCAACCGAGCCACCAGGATGGTATGTTGCCTCCCTGGTGCAAGGGTCAAGGATGTCTCGGAGCGGCTGCAGAGCATTCTGGAGAGGAAGGGTGAACAGCCAGTTGTCGTGGTACATGTGGTACCAATGATACAGGTAAGAAGCGGGAAGAGGTCCTACAAGCTGAATTTAGGAAGCTCGGAGTTAAATTAAAAAGTAGGACCTCAAAGGTAGTAATCTCTGGATTGCTACCAGGTCCCGTGCTAATCAGAGTAGAGGGAGCAGGATAGTTAGAATAAATACATGGCTTGAGCAGTGGAGCAAGAGGGAGGGATTCAAATTCATAGAAACATAGAAACATAGAAAATAGGTGCAGGAGCAGGCCATTCAGCCCTTCTAGCCTGCACCGCCATTCAATGAGTTCATGGCTGAACATGAAACTTCAGTACCCCCTTCCTGCTTTCTCGCCATACCCCTTGATCCCCCGAGTAGTAAGGACTTCATCTAACTCCCTTTTGAATATATTTAGTGAATTGGCCTCAACTACTTTCTGTGGTAGAGAATTCCACAGGTTCACCACTCTCTGGGTGAAGATGTTTCTCCTCATCTTGGTCCTAAATGGCTTACCCCTTATCCTTAGACTGTGACCCCTGGTTCTGGACTTCCCCAACATTGGGAACATTCTTCCTGCATCCAACCTGTCCAAACCCGTCAAAATTTTAAACGTTTCTATGAGGTCCCCTCTCACTCTTCTGAACTCCAGTGAATACAAGCCCAGTTGATCCAGTCTTTCTTGATAGGTCAGTCCCACCATCCCGGGAATCAGTCTGGTGAATCTTCGCTGCACTCCCTCAATAGCAAGAACGTCCTTCCTCAAGTTAGGAGACCAAAACTGTACACAATACTCCAGGTGTGGCCTCACCAAGGCCCTATACAACTGTAGCAACACCTCCCTGCCCCTGTACTCAAATCCCCTCGCTATGAAGGCCAACATGCCATTTGCTTTCTTAACCGCCTGCTGTACCTGCATGCCAACCTTCAATGACTGATGTACCATGACACCCAGGTCTCGCTGCACCTTCCCCCTTCCTAATCTGTCACCATTCAGATAATAGTCTGTCTCTCTGTTTTTACGACCAAAGTGGATAACCTCACATTTATCCACATTATACTTCATCTGCCACGCATTTGCCCACTCACCTAACCTATCCAAGTCACTCTGCAGCCTCATAGCATTCTCCTCGCAGCTCACACTGCCACCCAACTTAGTGTCATCCGCAAATTTGGAGATACTACATTTAATCCCCTCGTCTAAATCATTAATGTACAGTGTAAACAGCTGGGGCCCCAGCACAGAACCTTGCGGTACCCCACTAGTCACTGCCTGCCCTTCTGAAAAGTACCCACTTACTCCTACTCTTTGCTTCCTGTCTGACAACCAGTTCTCAATCCACGTCAGCACACTACCCCCAATCCCATGTGCTTTAACTTTGCACATTAATCTCCTGTGTGGGACCTTGTCGAAAGCCTTCTGAAAGTCCAAATACACCACATCAACTGGTTCTCCTTTGTCCACTTTACTGGAAACATCCTCAAAAAATGACAGAAGGTTTGTCAAGCATGATCTCCCTTTCACAAATCCATGCTGACTTGGACCTATCATGTCACCATTTTCCAAATGCGCTGCTATGACATCCTTAATAATTTATTCCATCATTTTACCCACTACTGAGGTCAGGCTGACCGGTCTATAATTCCCTGCTTTCTCTCTCCCTCCTTTTTTAAAAAGTGGGGTTACATTGGCTACCCTCCACTCGATAGGAACTGATCCAGAGTCAATGGAATGTTGGAAAATGACTGTCAATGCATCCGCTATTTCCAAGGCCACCTCCTTAAGTACTCTGGGATGCAGTCCATCAGGCCCATTCCTGGGACATTGGAACCAGTTCTGGGGAAAGTGGGACCTGTACAAAAGGGATGGTCTGCACTTGGGCAGGACTGGAACTGATGTCCTCGGGGTAACATTTGCGAATGCAGTTCGGGAGTGTTTAAACAATATGGCAGGGGGATGGGAACCTATGCAGTGAGACAGGCCAAAGTAATATGGAGTCAGAAACAGATGGTAGAAAGGTAAAAAGTAATAGTGGAAGGCCGAGTAAACAAAGGCAAGAAACAAAAAGGGTCACATGACATCATAATTCTAAAAGGACAAAGGGTGTTAAAAAAACAAGCCTGAAGGCTTTGTGCCTTAATGCAAGGAGTATCCGTAATAAGGTGGATGAATTAACTGTGCAATAGATGTTAACAGATATGATGTGATTGGGATTACAGAGACGTGGCTCCAGGATGATCATGTCTGGGAACTCACCATCCAAGGGTATTCAACATTCAGGAAGGATAGAATAAAAGGAAAAGGACGTGAGGTAGCATTGCTGGTTAAAGAAGAGATTAATGCAATAGTTAGGAAGGACATTCGCTTGGATGATGTGGAATCTATATGGGTAGAGCTGCAGAACACTAAAGAGCAAAAAACGTTAGTGGGAGTTGTGTACAGATCTCCAAACAGTAGTAGTGATGTTGGGGAGGGCATCAAACAGGAAATTAGGGGTGCATGCAATAAAGGTGCAGCAGTTATCATGGGTGACTTTAATATGCACATAGATTGGGCTAACCAAATTGGAAGCAGTACGGTGGAGGAGGATTTCCTGGAGTGCATAAGGGATGGTTTTCTAGACCAATATGTCGAGGAGCCAACTAGGGGGGAGGCCATCTTAGACTGGGTGTTGTGTAATGAGAGAGGATTAATTAGCAATCTCGTTGTGTGAGGCCCCTTGGGAAAGAGTGACCATAATATGGTGAAATTCTACATTAGGATGGAGAATGAAACAGTTAATTCAGAGACCATGGTCCAGAACTTAAAGAAGGGTAACTTTGAAGGTATGAGGCGTGAATTGGCTAGGATAGATTGGCGAATGATACTTAAGCGGTTGACTGTGGATGGGCAATGGCAGACATTTAGAGATCGCATGGATGAACTACAACAATTGTACATCCCTGTCTGGCGTAAAAATAAAAAAGGGAAGGTGGCTCAACCGTGGCTATCAAGGGAAATCAGGGATAGTATTAAAGCCAAGGAAGTGGCATACAAATTGGCCAGAAATAGCAGCAAACCCGGCGACTGGGAGAAATTTAGAACTCAGCAGAGGACAAAGGGTTTGATTAGGGCAGGGAAAATAGAGTACAAGAGGAAGCTTGCAGGGAACATTAAAACGGACTGCAAAAGCTTCTATAGATATGTAAAGAGAAAAAGGTTAGTAAAGACAAACATAGGTCCCCTGCAGTCAGAATCAGGGGAAGTCATAACGGGGAACAAAGAAATGGCAGACCAATTGAACAAGTACTTTGGTTCGGTATTCACTAAGGAGGACACAAACAACCTTCCGGATATAAAAGGGGTCAGAGGGTCTAGTATGAACGAGGAACTGAGGGAAATCCTTATTAGTCGAGAAATTGTGTTCGGGAAATTGATGGGATTGAAGGTCGATAAATCCCCAGGGCCTGATGGACTGCATCCCAGAGTACTTAAGGAGGTGGCCTTGGAAATAGCGGATGCATTGACAGTCATTTTACAACATTCCATAGACTCTGGATAAGTTCCTATGGAGTGGAGGGTAGCCAATGTAACCCCACATTTTAAAAAAGGAGGGAGAGAGAAAACAGGAATTATAGACCGGTCAGCTTGACATCGGTAGTAGGTAAAATGATGGAATCAATTATTAAGGATGTCATAGCAGTGCATTTGGAAAGAGGTGACATGATAGGTCCAAGTCAGCATGGATTTGTGAAAGGGAAATCATGCTTGACAAATCTTCTGGAATTTTTTGAGGATGTTTCCAGTAGAGTGGACAAGGGAGAACCAGTTGATGTGGTATATTTGGACTTTCAGAAGGCTTTCGACAAGGTCCCACACAAGAGATTAATGTGCAAAGTTAAAGCACATGGGATTGGGGTTAATGTGCTGACGTGGATTGAGAACTGGTTGGCAGACAGGAAGCAAAGAGTAGGAGTAAATGGGGACTTTTCAGAATGGCAGGCAGTGACTAGTGGGGTATCGCAAGGTTCTGTGCTGGGGCCCCAGCTGTTTACATTGTACATTAATGATTTAGACGAGGGGATTAAATGTAGTATCTCCAAATTTGCGGATGACACTAAGTTGGGTGACAGTGTGAGCTGCGAGGAGGATGCTATGAGGCTGCAGAGTGACTTGGATAGGTTAGGTGAGTGGGCAAATGCATGGCAGATGAAGTATAATGTGGATAAATGTGAGGTTATCCACTTTGGTGGTAAAAACAGAGAGACAGACTATTATCTGAATGGTGACAGATTAGGAAAAGGGGAGGTGCAACGAGACCTGGGTGTCATGGTATATCAGTCATTGAAGGTTGGCATGTAGGTACAGCAGGCGATTAAGAAAGCAAATGGCATGTTGACCTTCATAGCGAATGGATTTGAGTACAGGGGCAGGACGGTGTTGCTACAGTTGTACAGGGCCTTGGTGAGGCCACACCTGCAGTATTGTGTACAGTTTTGGTCTCCTAACTTGAGGAAGGACATTCTTGCTATTGAGGGAGTGCAGCGAAGGTTCACCAGACTGATTCTCGGGATGGCGGGACTGACATATCAAGAAAGACTGGATCAATTGGGCTTGTATTCACTGGAGTTCAGAAGAATGAGAGGGGATCTCATAGAAACGTTTAAAATTCTGACGGGTTTAGAGAGGTTAGATGCTGGAAGAATGTTCCCAATGTTGGGGAAGTCCAGAACCAGGGGTCACAGTCTAAGGATAAGGGCTAAGCCATTTAGGACCGAGATGAGGAGAAACTTCTTCACCCAGAGAGTGGTGAACCTGTGGAATTCTCTACCACAGAAAGTTGTTGAGGCCAATTCACTAAATATATTCGATGAAGTCCTTACTACTAGGGGGATCAAGGGGTATGGTGAGAAAGCAGGAATGGGGTACTGAAGTTGCATGTTCAGTCATGAACTCATTGAATGGTGGTGCAGGCTCGAAGGGCCGAATGGCCTACTCCTGCACCTGTTTTCTATGTTTGTATGTTTACTTGACTTGCCGTAACCTGCAGGGCAATGGACCAAGCGCTGGAAAGTGGGATTAGGCTGGGATAGCTATTGCAAAAGTAAAATACTGCGGATGCTGGAACCTGAAATGAAAACAGAAAATACTGGAAATCTCAGCTGGTCAATCAGCATCTGTGGCGAGAAAAACAGAATTCACGTTTCAGGTCGATGACCCTTTGTCAGAACTGAGGAATGTTCGAAAAGAACAGATTCATAAGGAGCACTGAAAGGGGGAAGATAGAACAACGGGAAAGGTCTGTGATCGGGCGGAAGGCAGGAGAGATTAAAGAGAAAAGGGATGATGGGCCGAATTGATTTATTTGGCGGGATAGCTCTTTGTCGGTGGGCGCAGACACGATAGGCCAAAATGGCCTCCTTCCGTGCTGTAAATTTCTATGATTCTATGATTCTATGATAAAGGAGTTGCAGACGGCAGAAGAGGTGCTGTATGTTGATATTGTGAGTTCGCCTGGAGACCCCTCCCTGATCCAAACAGAGAATGCAACTACATGGCTCACACCAGAACTGGAGGCTGTCATCATCAATGGTGCCAAGATTTATTGTTTTACTAAAATAGATCTTATTTACACTGACCCAGTTATCTCTAAACAGATCCTGGCACCCTATTAATTCCATACTCTGACCCAGTTATAGCTAACAGAAATAAAAACAGCAAGTACTGGAAACACTCAGCAGGTCAGGCAGCATCAGTGGAGAGAGAAACTGAGTTAACGTTTCTGGTCGATGATCTTTCGTCAGAACTGGAAAAAATTAGAGATGCAACAGGTTTTAAGCAAGTGCAGAAACAGCGAAAGGGGAATGGGAGAATAGAACAAAAGGGAAGGTCTGTGATAGGGTCGAAGGCAGCAGAGATTATGTGACAAAAGGGATGATACATAAACATAGAAAATAGGTGCAGGAGTAGGCCATTCGGCCCTTCGAGCCTGCACCACCATTCAATGAGTTCATGGCTGAACATGCAACTTCAGTACCCCATTCCTGCTTTCTCGCCATATCCCTTGATCCCCCTAGTAGTAAGGACTACATCTAACTCCTTTTTGAATATATCTAATGAATTGGCCTCAACAACTTTCTGTGGTAGAGAATTCCATAGGTTCACAATTCTCTGAGTGAAGGAGTTTCTCCTCATCTCGGTCCTAAATGGCTTAGCCCTTATCCTTAGACTGTGACCCCTGGTTCTGGACTTCCCCAACATCGGGAATATTCTTCCTGCATCTAACCTGTCCAATCCCGTCAGAATTTTATATGTTTCTATGAGATCCCCTCTCATTCTTCTAAATTCCAGTGAATATAAGTCTAGTCGATCCAGTCTTTCTTCATATGTCAGTTCTGCCATCCCGGGAATCAGTCTGGTGAACCTTCGCTGCACTCCTTCAATAGCAAGATTGTCCTTCGTCAGATTAGGAGACCAAAACTGAAGACAATATTCAAGGTGTGGTCTCACCAAGGCCCTGTACAACTGTAGTAAGACCTCCCTGCTCTTATACTCAAATCCTCTCGCTATGAAGGCCAACATGCCATTTGCCTTCTTCACCGCCTGCTGTACCAGTGTGCCAACTTTCAATGACTGATGTACATGACACCCAGGTCTCGTTGCACCTCCCCTTTTACTAATCTGTCACCATTCAGATAATAATCTGTTTTCCTATTTTTAGCACCAAAGTGGATAACCTCACATTTATCTGCATTATACCACATCTGCCATGTATTTGCCCACTCACCTAACCTGTTCAATTCACCCTGCAGCCACTTAGCATCCTCCTCACAGCTCACACTGCCACCGAGCTTAGTGTCATCTGCAAACTTGGAGATATTACACTCAATTCCTTCATCTAAATAATTAATGTATATTGTAAATAGCTGGGGTCCCAGCACTGAACCTCGTAGTACCCCATTAGTCACTGCCTGCCATTCTGAAAAGGTCCCATTTATCCCGACTCTTTGCTTCCTGTCTTCCAACTCGTTCTCTATCCACGTCAGTATATTACTCCCAATACCACGTGCTTTAATTTTGCACACTAATCTCTTGTGTGGGACCTTGTCAAAAGCCTTTAGAAAGTCTAAATACACCACATTCGCTGGCTCCCTCTTGTCCACTCTACTAGTTACATCCTCATAAAATTCTAGAAGATTTGTCAAGCATGATTTCCCCTTCATAAATCCATGCTGACTTGGACCGATCCTGTCACTGCTTTCCTACTGCGCTGCTATTTCATCTTTAATAATTGATTCCAACATTTTCCCCACCACCGATGTCAGGCTGACCGGTCTAGTACTCCAGGTTTTCTCTCCCTCCTTTTTTAAAAAGTGGGGTTACATTAGCTACCCTCCAATCCATAGGAACTGATCCAGAGTCGATAGACTATTGGAAAATGACCACCAATGCATCTACTATTTCTAGTGCCACTTACTTAAGTACTCTGGGATGCAGACTATCAGGCCCCGGGGATTTATCGGCCTTCAATCCCATCAATTTCCCAAACACAACTTGCTGACTAATAAGCAAGGTGAAAGGAGATGGTAATGGGACAAGTAAAGAAACAAAAGGTGGGTCTAGAGGGAATATCAGAATCATTAGCAACAGCTGCCGCCTGAAATAATGGGGCCGCGTTGCATATCCTGCCCTTTTACCTCCTCCCTTCCTACTGTCCAGGGCCCAAAACACTCGTTCCAGGTGAAACATTGATTTACTTGTACTTCTTGCAATTTAGTACACTGTATTCGCTGCTCACGATGTGGTCTCCTCTACACGGGGGAGACCAAACACAGATTGTGTGACCGCTTTGCGGAGCACCTCCGTTTAATCCGTAAGCGTGACCCCAAGCATCGTTTGGCATTTGTCATTCTCTTGTCATTTTACTTCCCTCAACCACTCCCACTCTGACTTCTCTGTCCTCGGCCTCTTACACTGTACCAATGAACCTCGAGGAACAGAACCTCCTCTTTCGATTAGGCACTTTACAGCCTTTTGGACTCAACATTGATTTCAACAATTTCAGATCATAGTGTCTGTTGTATATGTATAATGTATGTACTGTAACATTAGACCACTGAATGTATTCTCACACTATATACACCATACCTGTACCACCAGAGGGTGCTACTGTTGGAGACCTAAGAGTCACCTGCACACTGCAGGTAACCAAGTACCTGCAGTGTGCAGGTGTAAAGGGAGCTCACCTCATTATGTCCTCACTCAGGGAGCTACAATAAATGGACTAAGGTCACAACAGTTCAAGTACAATACCCTACCTGGTGGAATCATTAATAGTCACACATAACAACTGGCGACGAGATTACGAATTTCCATGCACAACATGGCTAATCTAAGCAACCTTCAACAATTCGCTGATGGAGAAGATTGGGATGCCTTTGTGGAAAGGCTCGAATACTCGACCTGGTGGAGACACACCGACCTCGCTGGATGATAAGCGCAGAGCCATCCTGCTCAGCAGTTGTGGGCCCACTGTTCATGGCCTCGTCAGGGATCTGCTTTCCCCAGTGAAGATGACAACCAAAACGTACGCGGAGCTCGTAACAATAATACAGGAACAGCTCAAACCTAAAGAGAGCATCCTCACAGCCAGACACCGGTTCTACACCCACCAGCGGCCCGAAGACCAAGAAAGCACAAAATATGCTGCAGACCTGAGACGAATGGTTGCACCATGTGACTTTGGTGACCAACTCACCAAAGCACTAAGGGACATCTTTGTTATTGGAATCAGCCATGAGGGCCTTCTCCATAAGCTGCTCTCTGCGGACATCACAGTTACCCTGCAGAAGAGTTGGCCGATCATCCGGGCCCCAGAGCTGATGAAGACAAAGAGAGAGTCTATGAAGCAGCTCAGCCCCAGGAAGAGGTGTACGGAGTGTTTACCTGCTCCACCGAGAGTTCCCCATAGGACATGGAAGTAGAAGTCAACGGAGTTCCAGTCTCGATGGAGATCGACACAGGGGCGAGCCAATCGCTGATGAATCAGACGGCCTTCGAGAAACTCTGGGACAATCCCGCCAAACAACCCAAAATGCTCCCAATCCAGGCGAAGCTGCTCACTTGCACAAAAGACACCATCCCAGTTGTTGGCAGCGTGGATGTCCAGGTGTCCCATGGCGGCGCGATGCATAAGCTACCTTTGTGGATCGTTGCTGGGGATGGTCCAACGCTGCTGGGAAGAAGATGGATGAAGCAAATCCAAATCTGTTGGAGCTGGGAAAGCCTCCAGGGCCCCGGCGATCGACGTCCTATTCGGCCCCAAATTTGGATCCATCACATCACCTGAGAATCCTACCGTCCAACTCGACTGCGTGGCGACGACACAGACTGCATAACTCAACGGCGGGATGATCCAACCCAAACGACCAGACCTTACCTTCCGGGCTCCAGTGGCGGACTCCAAGGGAAGAAGATCGGCGCAGAAGGTAGATTCCCGGCTTCCGTGGCAGAACCTGAGGAGAAAAGGATCACTGCAGCCTACCTCGTGGAGAGAAAGAAGATGGCGCCCGCACCACGAGGTGAAGCACCTGAAATCAAGATGGCCGCGACCAAACCACGAGGGGCAGTGTTGAGGGAGCAACACGTGATGCCAAGCAGCGAACCGGATTGGGGTAAAGATTGCAAGGCCGGCAACCCAGAACAATTAAAGGGACAGTTCCACTCTTTGTACAGCCGATGCCGGTGACACTAATGTAAAAGATGTAATCAACAAATGCAAGAATATAAGAGTACTGTTGATTAGCGATGCTAATGATACCAATGAAAAAGATGTAACTGACAAATGCAGGTCTCTAAACTCAATCTTGCACCGAGATGCTGATAGTACACAGGAAAGTGATGTAATTGACAAATGCAAAAGTGTAAAGACAAATAACGATGTTGAGTCGGCTGATTGCGGTCGGAGCCAATATATCATGTATGCTAATGATGGAATGAGATGTGATGCCTAGGGTTCTACATGCACGCCGACAAAGCCAAAGGCAACCTCCCGTGGGAAGCACCCAGGTCCAGCGGGCTACCCCATCATGTAGCCTGCGCCTCCGGGACCAATGTGATGCTCCAGGGAGGGTGGCTACACACACAGTGGGAGCATCCCCACTGCAGGGCCAGCGATCAATGGATGACACAGGCACCACCACTGGCACCCTGCCCCAGATCGGCCCTAACCCCCTGGCCACCAGGGCCAGCCCCAGGAGCAAGAGGCCAGAACACTCCAGCCCTCCCGATGGGACCTGGGATGACCAGACTCCCACCACCGCTGAAGGGCAGTCGAGAGACCCTGCAGCCCTCAAAGGAGGACAGGGAGGCCACACATTCCCACCATTAGGCAATGGCTAAGGCTCTGAGACACAGCCAGGTGAGCAATCCATGCCCACCAGCTGGCAGGGGGCATAGTCTGGAACAAATGTCCTCACCTACCTGCACCCACACCCCAGGGGCAAGACTGTAATACCACATATGCACCTTACCTGTAAAATGTACTTGTTCCACTACTGCTGAACCCAAAAACAGAGAAATAACCAATCCAATTCTTTATTCTCTGTACGTGCACGCCAATGCAGATGTCGAGCCACACACATGGTCTATGCATGGGGGGGGGATGGCGGGGGGGAAATGGATGTATGTAGCCATGGACACAAATGGATCACACCCAGAACCCACACAACCCTTACTACAACCTCCTATCGTCCATTGCTGACCATTTCCCAATGTTGTGGCAATAAGGACTTGGAGGTCCTCAGGGAGAGAGCCATTCCCCAGCAAAGACAAAGTGCAAGGGCTTTGGGCATTCAAGTCGAGGGCCAGAGCACACAGTGCAAAAGCCTGTAGCACAAGACTTAGAGGGGAGTGTTGTTGTGTATCTATAATGTATGTACTGTAACATTAGACCACTGAATGTATCTTCACACTGTATACACCATACCTGTACCACCAAAGTGTGCTACTGGTGGAGACCTAAGGGTCATCTGCATGTTGCAGGTAACCCAGTATAAAAGGGAGCTCAACTCATTGTGTCCTCATTCAGGGAGCTACAATAAATGGACTAAGGTCGCAACAGTTCAAGTACAGTACCCCACCTTGTGGAGTCATTACTAGAGTGCTTACACACATAGCAGCCTCCATCCCCATTCTTTCGGACGGTAGCTGTTGCTGATGATTGTGATATTCCCATTTACACCTCCGCTAGACCCATCTTTTGTTTCTTTACGAGTCCCGTTACCATCTCCTTTTGCCTTGTACAATCACGCCATTTGTCATTTAATCTCTCCTGCCTTCCACTCTATCACAGACCTTCCCTTTTGTTCTTCCCTCCCCTCCCCCCTTTTCCCTGCCCCTGCACTTGCTTAAAACCTGCGACATCCTCAACTTTTTCCAGTTCTGACGAAAGGTCATGGACCTGAAACGTTAACTCTGTTTCTCTCTCCACAGACGCTGCCTGACCTGCTGAGTATTTCCGCCATTTTCTGTTTTTATTTCCGATTCCAGCATCCGCCAACATATCCTGGCCTTATCATTTGGATACTCTGCCCTAATTAGTTCTAACATATCCCGGTGCCCTTCTGTACGAGGCCTGGTCAATCCCTTTCTGAGCAACTGAGCAATTCCAAGTTATTGTCGATTTTTCACCACTGTTATTCTTATGTTGATAGCTACACAGCAATTTCTATAAACAGATGAAGCCCCCATGAACTGAAACCTATGTCCTTATTCAAGCTGTGTGCGTGCAGTAGTATGCTCAGCTTTAATAAGGAATTCCTAATCACTAGGAGTTGTGTATTGGAGAATAAATGGGATGCCCACTACATTCTCCCATCATCGTGGAAGATGAAAAATAATATGTCTCGAGGCCAATGTACACTGACTAAAACTAATGCAGGTGAAATATAACATCAACAGCAACTTGTTTTATATAGCGCCTTTAACATAGTGAAACAAGGCGCTTCACGGGAGTATTATGAGACCAAAAACTTGACACTGAGCCACATAAGAAGATATTACAGCAGGTGACCAAAAGCTTGGTCAAAGAGATAGGTTTTAAGGAGTGCTTTGAAGGAGGAAAGAAAGGTAGAGGCGGAGAGGTTTAGGGAGGGAGTTCCAGAGCTTAGGGCTCAGGCAGCTGAAGCCACGGCCACCAATGGTTGAATGATTATTATCAGAGATTGTTCAAGAGGGCAGGTATCTCAGGGAGTTGTGGGGCTGGAGGAGATGACAGAAATAGAGAGGAGCGAGACCATGGAGGGACTTGTAAACAAGGATGAGAATTATGAAATCGCGGCGTTGCTTTACAGGAAGCCAATGTAGGTCAGCGAGCACAGGCTGATGGGTGAACGGGACTTGGTGTGAGTTAGGACACAGGCTGCCGAGTTTTGGATCAGAAGCAAAAATACACAAAAACAGCAAAAACTTTAAAGAAAATAACGGAACTTGAATTAGCCCACAAGGGGTTACCATTCCCTTTCACAGAAAAGTTTTTAACGGTCTCTTCTCAGCAAATTCTTGAAAATAAAATCTTGAAAGCTGAATTACTTTGGAGAGTGAGCCTGATTCTTGTTGCAGATGAAACTTCATTGCAAACTTGAAAAACTTCAATCGTACCCACATCACAACAATGGGGAAAATCGACTTTCCATTTTAAGAAACAGACTTGTTTATCTTTTACAAATTTCCAGAGAGCCCCACAAAAAATGGACTATCTGTTTCGCAAACAATCAGATGACAACTGTGGGTCAGTGGGTAGCAATCTCGCTTCTCAGTCAGAAGGCTGTGGGTTCAAGTCCCACTACAGGGACTTGAGCACATAAAACTAGGCTGACACTCCCACTCCAGTGCAGTGCTGAGGGAGTGCTGCACTGTCAGAGGTGCTGTCTTTCAGATGAGACGTTAAACCAAGGTCCTATCTGCTCTCTCAGGTGGATGTAAAAGATCCCATGGCACTATTTCGAAGAAGAACAGAGGGTGGTGTCCTGGCAATATTTATCTCTTAATGAACATAACAAAAACAGATTAACTGGCCATTATGACATTGCTGTTTGTGGGAGCTTGCTGTGCGCCAAAATGGCTGCCGCCTTTCCTACATTACAACAGTGACTGCACTTCAAAAGTACTTCATTGGCTGAAAATTGGGACGTCCGGTGGTCGTGAAAGGCGCTATATAAATGCAAGTTCGTTCATTCAACCCTATTTTTCTCCCAGAGTTAATTTATTTCCTGTGCATATGTTCGGAAGCACTATCAACCATTTCCACCCGAAGGGTAATTTTGTTGTCTTAATCGTTCAATGCCTCTGCACAACACAAGTGGTTCTGGCAGTTGGCATGGCCGTTAGTTTAAAATGGAATCCATTCATCAATGTAGCAGTGTGGGCCTTCAACCGGCTCACTTTAATATCTACTCATTTCTTTTAAGTATCTACTGACAGATGTTAACTGATTATTTCTTTCTGAAGAGCTCTGTACCTAAGCTACATGGAGATGGTAAAATAAAAGCAGAACTTGCTGCAAGTATGTCAGGACCTGAAAAGAGAAAAGACAGCTTAATGTTATTGGGTGTGATTCCTCGGCCAAACCTGGGGACGCTGCAGTTCTATTCCGCAGAGCGAGTATCCAGACGTAAGTGCTGGGATGTATCGCCATGCCAACTCCGTTCCTGACCCTGCCAGGGCATCTGGGGTCAGACTGAGGTCACCTTATTAACTGATTGCTGAAGGGCACCCTTGCTGCTTGATCGGGGAGACCAGTAAATGTGTCCACTCTCGGTGAGTAGATGTCCCCCACCAACCCCCACCAAAAAAAAATGAAGGTTCAGATACTCCAGAGGCTTCTATATAATAGGCCTGAAAAAAAAATCAAACCAGGCTTGAATCCCTATTGGATAAGCCCACAGCCCTGTGCCTGATGGGACATTCTCCAAATGGCTCATCGAGGCACTCGTTATGAGCAACAACCCAACTGTCCCTTCAAACATGTCACCTTGTTCCACCCCTCTCACTTCTTTAAATTCCTCATTCTCTACAACCCACTGAAGCCCCACCCGGGGTTCCTCACTGAGATAGCCTCCCTCTTTTGCTGCCCCAGCCTCTGAGCTGAGTGACTTCTCATGTTCGGTGATTTCAATTTCCATCTCTCTGCAGCCTTTGAGGTGGTCATCACACCATCCTCCTCCAACGCCTCTCCTGTTATCCAACTTCGCTTGGTTCCACTCTTATCCAATCCTAGCCAGCCCATTTCCAGCAATGGCTTCTCTTCCCATCCCCACACATTTACCTCTGGAGTCTCCCAAATATCTATCCTTGCCCCCACTTCCCCTTCCTCTTCCTCATCTACATGCTACCCCTTGATGACATCATCCAAAGATATGGGGTCAGGTTCCACATGTTTGCTGATGACACAGAAATCTACCACCGCCACCTCCCTCAATCCCTGCACTACCCCTGTGTCGTCAGACTGCTTAACGACATCAAGTCCTGGATGAGCCGAAATTTCCTCTGGTTAAACATGGGGAAGGCCCGAAGCCATCACCTTTGACCCTCACCACAAACCCTTGCCATCAATTCCATAACCCTTCCCAGTCACTGTGTTGGGCTGAACTTATTTGCAACCTCGTGTCCTATTTGATGTCAAACTGAGCTCCTGATCCCATATCCTCTCCAAAGTCATGAGCTTGAAGCAGACTCAGTTCTATTGCTATTGGTCATGGGTTCTCAGTATCAAACCACTCGTAATTCAACACTGCTCAGAGAGGTGTGGGAAGTGGAGATTGAAGACTGTTAGAATAGGAGAAGCTATTCAGAGATTGGGATAAGATAGTTTTCAATGAAAAGAGGACGCTTTACTCTGCATCTAACCCATCCTATTACCAATCTAACAATGTTTGCTGTTGACTCTAAGGGGGAAGATTGTCTCCATGCGCGATGTGCAATGAAATTGGAAACTTGTTCTTTAAAAACATAAGAACATAAGAAATAGGAACAGGAGCAGGCCATACGGCCCCTCGAGCCTGCTCCGCCATTCAATAAGATCATGGCTGATCTGATCATGGACTCAGCTCCACTTACCCGTCCGCTCCCCATAAGCCCTTATTCCCTTATTGTTTAGCAAACTGTCTATTTCTGTCTTAAATTTATTCAATGTCCCAGCTTCCACAGCTCTCTGAGGCAGCGAATTGCACAGATTTACAACCCTCTGAGAGAAGAAATTTCTCCTCATCTCAGTTTTAAATGGGCGGTCCCTTATTCTAAGATTATGCCCTCTAGTTCTAGTCTCCCCCATCAGTGGAAACATCCTCTCTGCATCCACCTTGTCAAGCCCCCTCATAATCTTATACGTTTCGATAAGATCACCTCTCATTCTTCTGAATTCCAATGATAGAGGCCCAACCTACTCAACCTTTCCTCATAAGTCAACCCCCTCATCTCTGGAATCAACCTCGTGAACATTCTCTGAACTGCCTCCAAAGCAAGTATATCCTTTCGTAAATATGGAAAGCAAAACTGCACACAGTATTCCAGGTGTGGCCTCACCAATACCCTGTACAACTGTAGCAAGGCTTCCCTGCTTTTATACTCCATCCCCTTTGCAACAAAGGCCAAGCTACTATTGGCCTTCCTGATCACTTGCTGTACCTGCATACTATTCTTTTGTGTTTCATGCACAAGTAGCCCCAGGTCCCGCTGTACTGCAGCACTTTGCAATCTTTCTCCATTTAAATAATAACTTACGGAACAGTGTCGATCAGGACTGCCTGGTTTTGATCGGGCAGTGCAGATTTCTGAGTAGGCTTTTCAGAAATATCTTATATGTAAGCAGACATTAAAGGGGCTGCAAATGTGATGGTTGGCACCTCAGCTTATCGGGACACAGAGTTTTTGAGACTTATGATGGACGCGATTGGTTCAGTGCTGCCGATGCAGCCAGCAGTACAAAGACCATGTGTTGAGCATTCATTCCCAATGGGCACTTAAGGGGGAATCCGGTGCAGAAATACAAAACTATTTTACATGGGGTGGAGTGGGGTGGGGCGGGGGCAGGGGAGGGGGTGGGGGCTTTTAATTTTCCCTAGAGCTAGCCAGCTTGCCATTTATTTTGCACTTTGGTTTTAAAAGCTTTGCTGCCATCATTGTCTTTCATCCTCTCCCACCAAAACGAATAAATTCTGGCTTTCCACAGGCAGCTGGCTGCTATCGCCCGAAATTCCTGCCTCTGCCCTCTGGCCCTTCACATGTATTATGCCAGAAAAATATTTAAATGAGCGTTACGGGCCAAGATCAGCTCATTTGTACACAAGTACATGAAGTCATTATCATAGGCAGTCCGTCGAAGCAAGGATGACTTGCTTCCACGCCAAAAAAGGATGAGTTCACAGGTGCTTCAATGTTCCAGATCCCGAACTGATATTCCAGATCCTGAACTAAATTTTGACGGGTGGAAGATGCCTGTGTGTGGATTGTTTTAACGTGGGGTGGCCGTTGCACACCAACCACCACACGAGCTTGACAGAGCTAGGTCTTGGTCCAGTAGCAAGGATTACATAGAAACATGGAAACATAGAAAATAGTTGCAGGAGTAGGCCATTCGGCCCTTCGAGCCTGCACCACCATTCAGTAAGATCATGGCTGATCATTCACCTCAGTAGCCCTTTCCTGCTTTCTCTCCATACCCCTTGATCTCTTCAGCCATATGGGCCACATCTAACTCCCTTTTGAATATATCTAATGAACTGGCCTCAACAACTTTCTGTGAGTGACCACGGCAGGACAACAATGGCATTACCCAAGACGACTGGAGACCAGCTCTGCTGCACAGACCTAGTGCACACAAATATCGCAGTGTGGGCTGGCCCGTGTTGCCCCTGGGCCCTCGCCTCTTCTGGGCCCCGAACTTGTGCCATTGGAGGGAGCAGCGTGCGGTGGCCCGGCCCGGAAATCGACACAGAGTACCTGAACAGTGACGGCGTTATCCACCCCTAATAGTCTGCTCATTTTTCCACTACACACTGCCTTATAAAGCTGTGACATGAGATACCAGGAACGTTATGATTTCAATCCACTTTCGGCATCAGAAGAACAAAGAACAGAACTGAAGCCGGGATCACATTCCATTCATGACCATGATTTTGCTCATCGTCTGATTTTAGTGTCAGCCGTGGCTCAGTGGATAGCACTCTCGTCTCTGAGTCAGAAGGTCGTGGGTTCAAGGGACTTGAGCACCAAGTTTGGGCTGACATTCCAGTGCCATACTGAGAGGGCGCTGCACTGTCAGAGGTGCCGTCTTTCAGATGAGACGTTAAACCGAGGCACCCTCTGCCCTCTCAGGTGGACCTAACATCTTGTGGCAGAGGAGCAGTGGCATTCTCCCTAGTGTCCTGGACAATATTTACCCCTGAACCAACATCACTAAAAAAACTTGCTGTGCACAAATTGGCTGCTGCATTGCCTACATTCCAATAGTGACTACACTTCAAAAAGTACTTAATTGGCTGTAAAGCACTTTGGGACGTCTTGAGGTCCTTGATAGGCGCTTGGCAAGTGCAAGTCTTTCTATTTTTGGATTTGACAAAATTTGCCAATTGCAAATTTACTGAACATTTGATGAATGTTATATCTAATGTGCGAATGCTTGATGTCAGCACTCAGGGATCAAAACAACGCAACATAAAAAAGTAATAATAAATGAGAATAAATTGTTGAAAAGTTAAAGAGCCTTTGAAACGGGGCTCAATATTACAAAAGTAAGGCATAAGTTTCTGCTACTAACATATCCCCATAAGTACAATTAACACACGTGTCCAAAACTGGAGAATCAAACTGCTCTGCAGGCAGGGAATTATGCATCATAAAGAACGTAGCTGAATAAATTAAGAGGGAACTCACACCTTGTTCCCAGTGCTGTGAAATCCTTTGCCTGTGTCACAGTTTAATTTTCACAATTCCAGATTTGCATAAAAGCAATTACATGTAAGACGAGGTAACTGGGCAGGCTGTTGGCTCTAACAGTAGGAGCACTGAACTCTGAACCATGGGCTTACATTTAAATCGCAGCCCAATTAAGATTTGGGCTTACTGCATATTTTTAGACAAGCCATGCCGGCTGTAAGTTGACTCTACGTTGGCAGGTTCTGTTTTGTGGCTTGGAAATGTTAATAACGACCAAAGAAAGGATTGTACAGACCTGCACTTGCTGTGGGACAGTCAGGGGTGGATGCCACGAGCTAGAACTAAATGAGAAACAAAATATCTCCTGCCATAAGAATGTGGCTTGAGAAAATGTGCCCCTATCTAGCACTATCCTCCCAGTGTCCTCAACGTGGCATGGCCTCAATCGAAATGTATGCCCTTTTTTGTGATGACGCAAATATCTCTTCCGTCCTGTAATGTATGTACCTGTGAGGATGCTCACAGGTTGTAGAGCTGTAGCATTGTGAGTGGCTCAGCCAGTCACGTGATGTTCAGAAGACTCAATAAAATCCAAGTCAGTTGGGTCTAGGTCATCCACAATCAGGTATGCAGTTGCGAGTCTAGTGGATGAACTGGTAATGTGTAAGCCAACTAGTTTTTAATAGCAATGTGTTCTATAAATTCTTAAGCACTAGAACCCATGAAACAAATACACTACACCTCCCAACTCCGCTAAGTTTACTTTTTTGCTATGCTTGGGAAGACGATGGCCGGGAATTTCCTCGGTGCTGCTCCTGCCCCGCTGCCGTAACTTTGCTGGACGTGCCGTGGATAGAAACATAGAAACATAGGAATTAGGTGCAGGAGTAGGCAATTCGGCACTTCGAGCCTGCACTGCCATTTAATAAAATCATGGCTGATCATTCAACATCAGTACCCCTTTCCTACTTTCTCTACATACCCCTTGATCTCTTTGGCCCTAAGGGCCATATCTAACTCTCTTTTGAATATATCTAACAGACTGGCCTCAGCAACTCTCTGCGGTAGAGAATTCCACAGGTTCACCACTCTCTGAGTGAAGAAGTTTCTCCTCATATCGGTCCTAAATGGCTTACCCCTTATTCTTAGACTGTGACCCCTGGTTCTGGAACTCCCCAGCAACGGGAACATTCTTCCTGCCTCTAGCCTGTCCAATCCCGTCAGAATTTTATATGTTCTATGAGATCCCCTCTCATTCTTCTAAACTCCGGTGGATACAAGCCCAGTTGATCCAGTCTCCCCGCATATGTCAGTCCAGCCATCCCGGGAATCAATCTGGTGAACCTTCGCTGTACTCCCTCAATAGCAAGAACGTCCTTCCTCAGATTAGGAAACCAAAACTGAACACAATATTCTAGGTGTGGCCTCACCAAGGCCCTGTACAACTGCAGTAAGACTTCCCTGCTCCTACACTCAAATCCTCTCGCTATGAAGGCCAACATGCCATTTTCCTTCTTCACCGTCTGTTGTACCTGCATGCCAACCTTCAATGACTGATGTACCATGACACCCAGGTCTCGTTGCACCTCCCCTTTTTCGAATCTGATAATATTCTGTTTTCCTGTTTTTGCCACCAAAGTGGATAACCTCACATTTATCCACATTATACTGCAACTGCCATGCATTTGCCCACTCATCTAACCTGTCCAAGTCACCCTGCAACCTCTTAGCATCCTCCTCACAGCTCACAACGCCACCCAGCTTAGTGTCATTTGCAAACTTGGAGATATTACATTCAATTCCTTCATCTAAATCATTGATGTATATTGTAAATAGCTGGGGTCCCAGCACTGAACCTTGCGGCACCCCACTGGTCACTGCCTGCCATTCTGAAAAGGACCCATTTATTCCAACTCTCTGCTTCCTGTCTGCCGACCAGTTTTCTATCCACGTCAATACATTACCCCCAATACCATGTGCTTTAATTTTGCACACTAATCTCTTCTGTGGGATCTTATCAAAAGCCTTTTGAAAGTTCAAATATGCCATGTCCACTGGTTCTCCCTTGTCCACACTACTAGTTACATCCTCAAAAAATTCTAGAAGATTTGTCAAGCATGATTTCCCTTTCATAAATCGATGCTGACTTGGACCGATCCTGTCACTGCTTTCCAAATGCGCTGCTATTTCATCTTTAATAATTGATTCCAACATTTTTCCCACCACCGATGTCAGGCTAACCAGTCTATAATTCCCTGTTTTCTCTCTCCTTCCTTTCTTAAAAAGTGGGGTGACATTAGCTACCCTCCAGTCCATAGGAACTGATCTAGAGTCAATAGAATGTTGGAAAATGATGACCAATGCATCCACTATTTCTAGGGCCACTTACTTAAGTACTCTGGCACTTACTTAAGTACTCTGGGATGCAGCATATCAGGCCCTGGGGATTTATCGGCCTTCAATCCCATCAATTTCCCTAACACAATTTCTTGACTAATAAGGATTTCCTTCAGTTCCTCCTTTTCGCTAGACCATCGAACACCTAGTATTTCCAGAAGGTTATTTGTGTCTTCCTAGTGAAGACAGAACCAAAGTATTTGTTCAATTGGTCTGCCATTTCCTTGTTCCCCATTATAAATTCACCTGATTCTGACTGCAAGGGACCTACATTTGTATTCATTAATCTTTTTCTCTTCACATATCAATGGAAGCATTTGTAGTCAGTTTTTATGTTCCCTGCAAGCTTATTCTCATATTCTATTTTCCCCCTCTTAATTAGACCCTTTGTCCTCCTCTGCTGAATTCTAAATTTCTCTCAGCCCTCAGGTTTGCTGCTTTTTCTGGCCAATTTATATGCCTCTTCCTTGGATTTAACACTATCCCTAATTTCCCTTGCACGTCATGGTTGAGCTACCTTCCCCGTTTTAATTTTACTCCAGACAGGGATTTACAATTGTTGAAGTTCATCCATTAGATCTGTAAATGTCTGCCATTGTCTATCCACTGTCAACCCTTTAAGTATAATTTGCCAGTCTATCCTAGCCAATTCATGTCTCATAACATCAAAGTTACCTTTCCTTAAGTTCAGGACCCTAGTCTCCGAATTAATACTGTCACTCTCCATTTTAATAAAGAATTCTACCATATTTTGGTCAATCTTCCCCAAGGGGCCTCGCTCAACAAGATTTCTAATTAGTCCTCTCTCATTACACAACACCCAGTCTAGGATGGCCAGCTCTCTAGTTGGTTCCTCGACATATTGGTCTAGAAAACCATCCCTAATACACTCCAGGAAATCCTCCTCCACCGTATTGCTACCAGTTTGGTTAGCCCAATCTATATGTAGATTAAGGTCGCCCATGATAACTGCTGTACCTTTATTGCACGCATCCCTAGTTTCTTGTTTGATGCTGTCCCCAACCTCACTACTACTGTTTGGTGGTCTGTACACAATTCCCACTAGCGTTTTCTGACGTTTGGTATTCCGCAGCTCTACCCATACAGATTCCACATCATCCAAGCTAATGTCCTTTATTATTATTGCGTTAATTTCCTCTTTAACCAGCAATGCTACCCCACCCCCTTTCCCTTTCTGTCCATCCTTCCTGAATGTTGAATAACTCTGGATGTTGCGTTCCCAGCCTTGGTCACCCAGGAGCCATGTCTCCGTAACCCCAATTATATCATAATCGTTAATAGCTGCCTGCGCAGTTAATTCATCCACCTTATTATGAATATTCCTCGCATTGAGGCACAGAGCCTTCAGGCTTGTCTTTTTAACACTTTTGTCCCTTTAGAATTTTGCTGTAATGTGGCCCTTTTTGATTTTTGCCTTGGGTTTCTCTGCCCTCCACTTTTACTATTCTCCTTTCTATCTTTTGCTTCTGCCCCCATTTTATTTCCCTCTGTCTCCCTGCATAGGTTCCCATCCCTCTGCCATATTAGTTTAAACCCTCTCCAACAGCACTAGCAAACACTCCCCCATGGACATTGGTTCCGGTCCTGCCCAGGTGGACATTCAGTTTGCTCACAGTGTCTCCACCGTATTTGCATTAAAATGAAGGCAATGGAGTGGGAGCAGATCCAAGGAAACTTCCAGCCTGTGTAATTGAAAAAATGGACGAGTGACTAATCATGGTCCTCTAATAACAGTGGCATACTTGTCATTAGAAAATGAGTGCAGGGCAGGCTGGCAGTGACTGTTGCTTTCCCCCAATACCACTTCAAAAGCAATTTTGTGTGAAACACAGAGATGTTTGTGAGAAATGGGATAATATGAGCCTTTCTTCCTTCATCTGCCACACAGAATGGCCCCATAATAACACAGTAGATAGCAGTTACGCAGCAGTGTCAAGGATCATGGATTTAAACCCAAGATTCACTACTCTGATGGTACTTGAGTCGCTGCTCTAAGTACTTCACCACTCACATAAAAAGAGAGAAATACTTGCATTTATATAGCGCCTTTCACAACCACTGGACATCTCAAAGAGCTTTACACCAATGAAATACTTTCAGAGTGTAGTCACTGTTCTAATGTGGGAAACGTGGCAGCCAACTTGTGCACAGCAAGCTCCCACAAACAGCAATGTGATAATGACCAGATAATCTGTTTTTGTTATATTGATTGACGGATAAATATTGGCCAGAACACCGGGGATAACTCCCTTGCTCTTCTTCGAAATAGTGCCCTGGGATCTTTTACGTCCACCTGAGAGAGCAGACGGGGCCTCGGTTTAACGTCTCATCCGAAAGACGGCACCTCCGACAGTGCAGCACTCCCTCAGCAGTGCACTGGAGCGTCAGCCTAAATTTTTGTGCTCAAGTTCCTGGAGTGATGTACATGCCTAATATACAAACATACAAAATTGAAAGATAGGGAGAGACCAGCTGGCCCATCAAGCCTGCCTTACACCCTTCTCACTGCACTTGATGGAACAGAAACGGATTAAACTGAAATAATCCAAAGAATTTGTATGGGTAGAGCTGCGGAACACCAAAGGGCAGAAAATGCTAGTGGGAGTTGTAAACAAACCACCAAACAGTAGTAGTAAGGTTGGGGATGGCATCAAACAGGAAATTAGGGATGCGTGCAATAAAGGTCTAACAGTTATCATGGGTTACTTTAATCTAGTTATAGATCGTGCTAACCAAACGAGTGGCAAGACGGTGGAGGAGGATTTTCTGGAGTGCATAAGGGATGGTTTTCTAGACCAATATGTTGAGGAACCCACCAGAGAGCAGGCCATCCTAGACTGGGTGTTGTGTAATGAGAGAGGATTAATTAGCAATCTTGTTGTGCGAGGACCCTTGGGGAAGAGTGACCATAATATGGTAGAATTCTTCACTAAGACGGAGAGTGACACAGTTAATTCAGAGACTAGGGTCCTGAACTCAAAGAAAGGTAACTTCGATGATATGAGACGTGAATTGGCTAGGGTAGACTGGAGAATTATACTTAAAGGGTTGACAGTGGATAGGCAATGGCAAACATTTAAAGGTCACATGGATGAACTTCAACAATTGTACATCCCTGTCTGGAGTAAAAATAAAATGGGGAAGGTGACTCAACTGTGATAACAAGGGAAATTAAGGATAGTGTTAAATCCAAGCAAGAGGCATATAAATTGGCCAGAAAAAGCAGCAAACCTGAGGACTGGGACAAAGTTAGAATTCAGCAGGGGAGGACAAAGGGTTTAATTAGGAGGGGGGAAATAGAGTATGAGAGTAAGCTTGCAGGGAACATAAAAACTGACTGCAAAAGCTTTGATAGATATGTGAAGAGAAAAAGATTAGTGCAGACAAATGTAGGTCCCTTGCAGTCAGAATCAGGTGAATTTATAATGGGGATCAAAGAAATGGCAGACCAATTGAACAAATACTTTGGTTCTGTCTTCATAAGAATGACACAAATAACCTTCTGGAAATACTAGGGGACCGAGGGTCTTGCGAGAAGGAGGAACTGAGAGAAATCCTTATTAGTCAGGAAATTGTGTTGGGGAAATTGATGGGATTGAAGGCCAATAAATCCCCAGGGCCTGATAGTCTGCATCCCAGAGTACTTAAGCAAGTGGCCCTAGAAATAGTGGATGCATTGGTGGTCATTTTCCAACATTCTATAGACTCTGGATCAGTGCCTATGGATTGGAGGGTAGCTAATGTAACCCCACTTTTTAAGAAAGGTGGGAGAGAGAAAACAGGGAATTATAGATCAGTTAGCCTAACATCGATAATGGGGAAAATGTTGGAATCAATTATTAAAGATGTAATAGCAGCGCATTTGGAAAGCAGTGACAGGATCGGTCCAAGTCAGCATAGATTTATGAAGGGAAATCTTCTAGAATTTTTTGAGGATGTAACTAGTAAAGTGGACAAGGGAGAACCAGTGGAAGTATTGTATTTGGACTTTCAGAAGGCTTTTGACAAGGTCCCACACAAGAGATTGGTGTGCAAAATTAAAGCACATGGTATTGGGGGTAATGTATTGACGTGCATAGAGAACTGGTTGGCAGACAGGAAGCAAAGAGTGGGAATAAAAGGGTCCTTCTCAGAATGGCAGGCAGTGACTAATGGGGTACCGCAAGGTTCAGTGCTAGGTCCCCAGCTATTTACAATATGCATTAATGATTTAGCCGAAGGAATTGAACGTAATATCTCCAAGTTTGCAGATGACATTAAGTGGGTGGCAGTGTGAGCTGTGAAGAGGATGCTAAGAGGCTGCAGGGTCACTTGGACAGGTTAGGTGAGTGGGCAAATGCAGGGCAGATGCAGTATAATGTAGATAACTGTGAGGTTATCTACTTTCGTGGCAAAAACAAGAAGGCAGAATATTATCTGAATGGTGACAGATTAGGAAAAGGGGAGGTATAACGAGACCTAGGTGTCATGGTACATCAGTCATTGAAAGTTGGCATGCAGGTACAGCAGACAGTGAAGAAGGCAAATGGCATGTTGGCCTTCATAGCTAGGGTATTTGAGTACAGGAGCAGGGAGATCTTACTGCAGTTGTAAAGGGCCTTGGTGAGGCCACACCTTGAATATTGTGTTCAGTTTTGGTCTCCTAATCTGAGGAAGGACATTCTTGCTATTGAAGGCGTGCAGCGAAGGTTCACCAGACTGATTGCCGGGGTGGCAAGACTGACATATGACGAAAGACTGGATCGACTAAACTTATATTCACTGGAATTTAGAAGAATGAGAGGGGATCTCATAGAAACAGATAAAATTCTGACGGGATTGGACAGGTTAGATGCAGGAAGAGTGTTCCCGATGTTCGGGAAGTCCAGAACCAGGTCACAGTCTAAGGATAAGGGGTAAGTCATTTAGGACCGAGATGAGGAGAAACTTCTTCACCCAGAGAGTGGTGAACCTGTGGAATTCTCTACCACAGAAAGTTGTTGAGGCCAGTTCGTTAGATATATTGAAAAGGGAGTTAGATGTGGCCCTTACTGCTAAAGGGATCAAGGGGTATTGAGAGAAAGCAGGAATGGGGTGCTGAAGTTGCATGATCAGCCATGATCATATTGAATGGTGGTGCAGGCTCGAAGGGCCGAATGGCCTACTCCTGCACCTATTTTCTATGTTTCTATGTTTAGTACATATTCACTGCAGTGGATGATTCGAATTCCTCAAATTACGAGCTCTAGGCAGTAAATTCCTTTTTAATTCTCACTGAGCTTAACGTTTCTTAATTTTAAAACCAAGCCCGCATCCTTATTCCAGATTCAGTTCAAAGCATTTATTATCTTCCATTTTGTCCACTCTGCACATTATTTGACATATTTTAATCACATCTTCTTTCAAATTCTTAAATTGAATAATCTTATTTTCCTTAACTAAATCCATTGATTTAAATCTGGATGTTACCTTTGTTTCTCGCCCATGCTTTGATGTCTGTTTTAAACTATCATCTCCAAAGATGGTCTGAGTTCAGTCTCACTCATGCCTGATTACTAAGAGTCTGAACATCATTTCCTTTGTCTCACCTCCTTGCTTCTCAATGATGCTTCACATTGTGTTTGCCTCACTAATTGCTGTCTCCTGCTGTTGAGACCTATAACTGCTCTCAAACTCTTCTCTTCTTCCATTTCCATTGGGGTATAGCTATCCTGATTGTCCACCCTGTGACACGAATGATAAATTATCCTTGCCAACAATGATTAGGCTATAGGAACTGTGGTCAAGATAACATGTCCAGTGCCAGTGTTTGAGATTTTTTTTAAATTCATTCACTGGGATGTGAGTGTCGCTGGCAAACCAGCATTTATTGCCCATCCCTAATTGCCCTTGAGATGAGCCACCTTCTTGACCATTTCAGAGGGCAGTTAAGAGTCAATCACATTGCTGTGGGTTTGGAGTCACATATAGGCCAGACCAGGTAAGGGCGGCAGATTTCCTCCCCAAAAGGACATTAGTGAACCAGATAGGTTTTTATGGTCACCATTACTGAGACTATTTTTTTTTTAAATTCTAGATTTAATTAATTCATTGAATTTAAATTCCCCAGCTGCCGTGGTGGGATTTAAACTCATGTCTCTGGCTCATTAGTCCAGGTCTCTGGATTATTGGTCCAGTAACATAATCACTGTGCTACTGGTCCTTTGATTGCAGGTGAGAACTTCACATCAAAGAATTGCCTGGGATTATCTGTGAAACGACCACATCAGTGCTTACAATTCTGAGCATCAATAGGGTGTTTGAAACCAGGGAGTCGATCTTAACCCCGAGTGGATTTCGAGTGGGGCAAGTGCAAAATGCATTTGCTGGCCTAAATTTCAGGAACAGGGTATTTTAAATCCCAGGCCTCATTGAAATGCCACCGGACCGCGTGTGACCCATTCCGGGCAAGATTGAGAGCACAGAGCAGCTGCCGACAGAGAAAGATCAAGTGACCCTTGCCTGCCAGCTGGCTTTCAGGAAAATGGCGGGGAGGGAGTCTTTGGAAGGGTCTCGCGGAGGGAAAGGGGGAGTCCGGGGCAAGGGAGGCCACAACGTTCCTTGTGAGGGGCACCTTTGTTCTTTCTGGGACCACAAACGACATTGTTTGACCTCCCTGGAGGGCCTCTTTATCCTTCCCACCTGCTGTTGACCTGCTTCAGTCTGGCAGCTTCCCCACTCACAACCAAGTTAAAATGGTTACGTCGGCCATTTCTAAAATGGACAGAGAGAGCTGAGAGACAGTGGAGAATAATTACATTTATACAGCACTTCTCATATAATAAACAGTCCCAAGCTGCTTTAGAATGGGATTTGAAGACACTCAATAGAAGTAGAAGTAAGATTAGGGGCGGTGCCTGTAGGTGTAGATTCAGAGGTAGACTTTGAAGGTGGAGAGCATATTGGCTAGGCAGAGACATTTAGAAAGAGAGTCCCAGAGTACAGGGCCATGGTAACTAAATGCCCTGCCACTGAATGTGCAGGGGAACAGGGGAAGAAGGTTGCACAGTAGAACAGATCCAAAGAGCGCATGCTGGGATACAGAGCTGGGGAAGATTGCACAGATCAGGTAGAATGAGGAGTTGAGGGATTTGAAAATGAGGATGAAGTCATCATCATAGGCAGTCCCTCGAAATCAAGGAAGACTTGCTTCCACTCTAAAAGTGAGTTCTCAGGTGACTGTACAGTCCAATACGGGAATTACAGTCTCTGTCACAGGTGGGAAAGACAGTCATTGGAGGAAAGGGTGGGTGGGGAGTCTGGTTTGCCGCATGCTCCTGCTGCTGCCTGCGCTTGTTTTCTGCATGCTCTCGGCGACGAGACTCGAGGTGCTCAGCGCCCTCCCAGATGCTCTTCCTCCACTTAGGGCAGTCTTTGGCCAGGGACTCCCCTGTTGCACTGAATCAAGGAGGCTTCGAGGGTGTCTTTGAAATGTTTCCTCTGCCCATCTGGGGATCGCTTGCCGTGTAGGAGTTCCGAGTAGAGCGCTTGCTTTGGGAGTCGTGTGTCATGCATGCGAACAATGTGGCCAGTCCAACGGAGCTGGTTCAGTGTGGTCAGTGCTTCGATGAAGTAATGCAGTTTGGTAAGGACACTGGGTACAATTGTTTGGGACTTTGTACAGAATAGGATACAAACAGCAAGGTTCTGGATGAGTTGGAGTTAGGCAGTGTGGTGTTTCAAAGGCTGGCAAAATAATCGAGCCCTGAGGTACATAAGAACAATAAGAACATAAGAAATAGGAACTGGAGTAGGCCATACGGCCACTTGAGCCTGCTCCACCATTCAATAAGATCATGGCTGATCTGATCATGGACTCAGCTCCACTTCCCCGCCCGCTCCCCATAACCCCTTATCCCCTTATCATTTAAGAAACTGTCTATTACTGTCTTAAATTTATTCAATGTACCAGCTTCCACAACTCTCTGAGGCAGTGAATTCCATAGATTTACAACCCTCTGAGAGAAGAAATTTCTCATCTCTGTTTTAAATGGGCGGCCCCTTATTCTAAGATCATGCCCTCTAGTTCTAGTCTCCCCCATCAGTGGAAACATCCTCTCTGCATCTACCTTGTCAAGCCCCCTCATAATCTTATACATTTCGATAAGATCACCTCTCATTCTTCTGAATTCCAATGAGGAGAGGCCCAACCTACTCAACCTTTCCTCATAGGTCAACCCCCTCATCCCTGGGATCAACCTAGTGAACCTTCTCTGAACTGCCTCCAAAGCAAGTATATCCTTTCGTAAATATGGAAACCAATGGTAACAATGGTGTGGATGAGGGTTTTGGTGCTGGTGGATAATGCTTCAGCGGTGAAAGGAGACAGTGTTAGTGAGATTTGAGAATCAGCTCGGCGTTGGATATTCAGCAGCATTGGATTCAGCCTGAGCGAGCAGCCGAGAAGAGAAACAGGATCTGCAAGTAAGGTGGAAAAGTTTCTGATGGGAAACCAAGAAGATGCTTTCAGTCTTGTTGATGTTGAGATGAATAAAGTTTAAGTTCATCCAGCACTTACTATCAGAGGGTGGTGACTGAGAGATAAAGTTAGGCTGGCCCCCAAAGAGACAAAAAGAAGAAAAAGCAAGCAAGAGAGCAGAAATAAGGGGTCATTGTTTGACCTTCTGATGGGGCCTCACCTGCCTTGAGCACATACCAGAAACCGAGCTGCATGTGGTTCTCCAATAGTTTGTTTAACTGGTTGAAAAAGCATGCGTAGCATATGTCCAAATTTTGAAATTGCACTCCATGTGGATAGGAGGTTCTCTGTTCGCAACAAAGCAGAACATTACCCCAGTTATTTTATTTTTTATTTTATTACACTATTTGTTACTTCATTCATAAGCAGTCCCTCGAACGAGGATGACTTGCTTCCATGAGTTCACAGGTGTTTCGATGAAGGACCCAATGTTCCAGTCCTGAACTCCAATTGAGGGGGTGGAAGATGCCTGTGCGTGGATTTTTTTAACATGGGGTGGCCGTTGCACACCAGCCACCAGACGGGCTTGACAGAGCTAGGTCTTGGTCCAGTGGCAAGGGTTAACCAGGACGACTGGAGACCTGCTCTGCTGCACGGACCTAGTGCGCACACACATCGCAGTGTGGGCTGGCCCGTGCTGCCCCTGGGCCGGCCCGTGCTGCCCCTGGGCCCTCGGCTCTTCTGGGCCCCGTACTCTCATCTGTCGCACTTCTGCCACAAACACTCGCCGGTCCTCCGGCCCGACCATCCCACTCCTCTGTACCTGGGCCCTGCCGATGTTCCTGCCCACGCTCCAAAACGGCGACCGGGGTTTTGATGACGTCACCCAGTCGCCCATCTCAAAATCCTTGGAGCAGCTCGCGCTGGAGGTTGAAGTGGTACGCCGCTCCAGCTCTTTTATTTCCCTGCCTGCGGAGCTGTTCCCTCGCAGGGCGGGGGGACCACGATGTCCGAGGCCCGCCACTCCAGCTCTTTTATAGCCCGATATTGTTACTATTACAGTAACAAAGCTACTGCGGACACCGGAGCATATTATTGAGGCTTGTATCAATGTCACAGTGTATGAACTGAAAACAGAGCAAAATAGCCAGGCCAGAGAGCCTGACACTACCTGATTAGTGTCTGATATGATACTAATCAGCTCCCTGTGTTAGTGAGTGGGGAGGCCTGAGGTCTGTAACATGCCCAAGGTGGCCAGGACTGTCCAATGTGAGGAGGGTGCGAGTGGGGGGCCGAACCATAATACAGCTGGAGTACCAAAGACCACCATTACAAAAACACCCCGTCCTCCATGCCCAATGCCCTGTGTGCCACCTGCCGCAGAATTGGCAGCCACTTGCTGGTCCCGGGACATTTATCCGCAGTTTACCAATCATCGCTCCAAGTGCTGAGCTGCCCACACCCAAATCTGCTTCAATAACATTCACCTCCGCGCGGTGTGCAGTTTTGTGTCGTCAGCAAAATTAGAAATTCTGCTTTTTGTCCTCCTGTCCTGCTCATCAATGAAAACTGTTCGCTCAGCATAAAGAGGTTTAAAGAGGCGTCTGAGCTAAGGGAAGACGCTCAGTGAGAAAGTGACGCAAGTCAAAACATTTTAATGGGTGGAAAACAACTCGAGAGCCGAGGTGAGGATGAAATCATTGTGACGGAGGGCAGCTTGTTGTCTGTACCATGATGTGCTGGCTGGATTCTTACCCAATTTGGAGACACTCCAACTTCTGCAGCTTTTCCCCAAATGCTCATTTCTACAAGCTCCCCGGAGGATCAGCATAATTGCCTGCCGAGGTTCTCCGAGAAAGTAGGCAAGATTGATTTGCTGTCATCAAGAACTTTGTTGTCATTTTGTTAGTGTGCTTGCTGCTTGTCATCTGGGGAAGAGGGGGGGGGGGGCGCGGGGGTGTGATGGTGCACATTCTTCCACCAAGAAAAATGAAATGATTGGGATGTGGTACAGAGGAGCAAGAGAGAGAGAGAGAGAATGTGGGAAAGAAAGTGGGATAAAGGGAAAGAAAAGAGGCAGAGAGAGAGAAAACACCTTGTTGTACCGCCCTCAACACCGGATTGCAGCAGCAACATAGGCATTGTGTGCGGGCAAACATTAGGAAGAAATGCTCTTGCATTGTCTATTCTGTTCGTGTAGAACAGGGCAATTTTGGCACAAAGCCAAGCCTCCTTTAATAGTCAATTTCCTGGTCTAGTCCAGAAACAGTTCTTCATGAAAAATGGATGCAGCGCTGACTGAGTGGTGCCTCGTACATCCAGACTCGTTTGTGTGCAGTCAGGCTGGATTAAGGTTACTCTCAGGAGATGCATCGTATGACAATGCCAACCAATCACCCCCTTGGCATGTCAGTGGCAAATGGACAGATATCTGCTACTGCTTCACCCGGTGATTAAAATGGAATTGTTAAGGGGCACTCATCTCCAGACCCGAATTACCTTTGACCCCCCCACGGCCTTCTCGCATGTCGGCACACAACATCCATACAGCACCTTCTTCATCTCGCTCACTCCTCTATCTCCTTCCTCAACTTTCACCTTACTCCAAAATCTGTCTCTGCCCACATTTCTCTCTCAACACACTTTGCTCCCACACCTATTTTGTCCGAAGTATTTCTTAATCTCTCTACATCATATTCCGTCCGTACTCCCTTACCCATTATTTCCATGTGCCATATTCTTCCCATTCCTCTTGGACTTCAATTTCCTGGGGATGTGCTCTGCTGGCATAAGTGCAGTGGACCAGAACCCACGGCTACCCCAACCCCCTCCAGGCGGAGACCCGCTTTCAAATCCTGGTGGTCGCTTGCATGGTTTGCATGGTTCGCACCACAGCTATGGGGGTGCATCAGCAGTGCCCACCCATTCCTACCTTTCCTTTCTCATTATCTTTGTCTATCTTCCTTCTCTCGTCCTTTCCTAACTTATGTGCCAGTACCTTTTTAAACGGGCCTAAAACAGCAAATAGTCCAACCATCTCTCATCAGAGCCATGTCGGACCGTTCCCTCCCATGTCTCAAAACTGAAGCTCCATCGGAGGACCATTCATAATCATAGAATCATAGAATGGTTACAGCATGGAAGAAGGTCACTCAACCCATCGAGCCCGTGCCGACTCTCAGCTAGTCCCACTCCCCTGCCCTTTCCGCGTAGCCCTGCAAATGTTTTTCCTTCAGATACTTATCCAGTTCCCTTTTGAAAGACAAGACTGAGTCTGCCTCCTCCACACTTTCAGGCAGTGAATTCCAGATCCCAACAACTCGCTGCATAAAAGTGCTTTTCCTCATTTCGCCTTTGGTTCTTTTGCCAATCACCTTAAATCTGTGTCCTCTGGTTCTCGACTCTTCCACCAATGGGAACAGTCTCTCTCGATCTACTCTGTCCAGACCCCTCATGATTTTGAACACCTCAAATCTCCTCTCAACCTTCTTTGCTCCAAGGAGAACAACCTCAGCTTCTCCAGTCTATCCACGTAACTGAAGTCTCTCATCCCGGGAACCATTCTTGTAAATATTTTCTGCAGCTTCTCGAAGGTCCTCACATCCTTTCTAAAGTGCGTGCCCAGAATTGGACTCCAGTCCCATTTCTGCAAAGCGTAGCATATGTGTCACATAGAATGTTCCGGTTAAATGCGAGGGTATACATATCAGGAAAGGATGAACAGGCTGGGGGGTCTCATCTTAAAAAAAGAAGGCTGAGGGGTATCCAAAGAAAAGGCTTTAAAATTATGAAAGGTTTTGATAGAGTGGATACAAAGAGAATCTTTTCACCTATGAGGAAGATCATAATTAGAGGCCATCAATATAAAATAGTCACTAAGAAATCCAATAGGGAATTCAGAAGAAAGTGGTGAGAATGTCGAACTCGTTACCACAGGGAGTGGTTGAAGCGAATAGTACAGATATATTTAAGGGGAGGCTGGACAAGCGTATGAGGGAGAAGGAAATAGCCATCATCATCATCATCATAGGCAGTCCCTCGGAATCGAGGAAGACTTGCTTCCACTCTTAAAAATTTATCCTTAGGTGGCTGAACAGTCCAATACGAGAACCACAGTCCCTGTCACAGGTGGGACAGATAGTCGTTGAGGGAAGGGGTGGGTGGGACTGGTTTGCTGCACGCTCTTTCCGTTGTCTGCGCTTGATTTCTGCATGCTCTTGGCGACGAGACTCGAGGTGCTCAGCGCCCTCCCGGATGCACTTCCTCCACTTAGAGCGATCTTTGGCCAGGAACTCCCAGGTGTCAGTGGTGATGTTGCACTTTTTCAGGAAGGCTTTCAGGGTATCCTTGCAACTTTTCCTCTGCCCACCTTTGGGTCGTTTGCCGTGAAGGAGTTCCGAGTACAGCGCTTGCTTTGGGAGTCGCGTGTCTGGCATGTGAACTATGTGGCCTGCTCAGCGGAGCTGATCAAGTGTGGTCAGTGCCTCAATGCTGGGGATGTTGGCCTGGTCGAGGACGCTAATGTTGGTGCGTTTGTCCTCCCATGGGATTTGTAGGATCTTGCGGAGACATCGTTGGTGATATTTCTCCAGCGAATTGAAGTGTCTACTGTACATGGTCCATGTCTCTGAGCCATACGGGAGAGCGGGTATTACTACAGGCCTGTAGACCATGAGCTTGGTGGCAGTCTTGAGGGCCTGGTCTTCAAACACTCTTTTCCTCAGGCGGCCGAAAGCTGTACTGGCGCACAGGAGGCGGTGTTGAATCTCGTCATCAATGTCTGCTCTTGTTGATAGGCTCTCGAGGTATGGGAAATGGTCCACATTGTCCAGGGCCGCGCCGTGGATCTCGATAACTGGGGAGCAGTGCCGTGCGGCGAGGACAGGCCGATGTTTAGCGTAAGGCCCATGCTTTCGTACGTCTCAGTAAATACGTCGACTATGTCCTGGGGTTCAGGCTCTGAATGTGCGCAGACGCAGGTGTCGTCCGTGTACTGTAGCTCGATGACAGAGGTTGGGGTGGTCTTGGACCTGGCCTGGAGATGGCGAAGGTTGAACAGGTTCCCACTGGTTCTGTAGTTTAGTTCCACTCCAGCGGGGAGCTTGTTGACTGTGAGGTGGAGCATGCCAGCGAGGAAGATTGAGAAGTGGGTGGGGCAATGATGCAGCCCTGTTTGACCCCGGTCCGGACGTGGATTGGGTCTGTAATGGATCCATTTGTCAGGATCACGGCCTGCATGTCGTCGTGGAGCAGGCGGAGGATGGTGATCAACGTTTGGGGGCTGTCGCGCTGCAAAATCATGTCCGTTGTGTCCTGTAGCGGACGGAATCCGCACCGTGACTCCGGGAGGAGCTCCTCAGCTACAGGGAGAAGACGGTTGAAGAGGACTCTAGCGATGACTTTCCCAGTGGCTGATAACAGGGAGATTCCTCTGTAGTTGCCGCAATCGGACTTGTCCCCTTTTTTAAAGATGGTCACGATTACTGCATCTCTGAGATCTCCTGGCATGCTCTATGTGATGTATGTAGCACTCAAATCACTGACTCCACACGGTCTGGTGTTGTGGTAACTGCTGTGACCTTAGTCCTTTATTGTCTGACTCCAGAGTGCCTCTCAGGTGTGGTGGGCAGCCTTTTATACTCTGTCTTGCAGGTACTTTCAGGTCTCCCACCACAGCGCCCTCTGTGGCGCACCATTGAACTTATACATTTAATGTACCTGGACAATACATAACATCTCACTCCCCCCCCTGTTCCAAAAGCCATTGCCGATGACCTCGGCCTTGTTTGTCCTGGTTAATTTGTGAGTGTGAGTCCATGACCAGCCACTTCCCTCTTCTCCCCCATGTGGAGGACCCGGTGTGGTTATAACCTACCAAAATTCTCTGGACTCTGGGGAGGTACCAGCGGATTGGAAAGCAGCTAACGTAACGCCTCTGTTTAAAAAAGGGGGCAGGCAAAAGGCAGGTAACTATAGGCCGGTTAGTTTAACATCTGTAGTGGGGAAAATGCTTGAAGCTCTCATTAAGGAAGAAATAGCGGGACATCTAGATAGGAATAGTGCAATCAAGCAGACGCAACATGGATTCATGAAGAGGAAATCATGTTTAACTGATTTACTGGAATTCTTTGAGGATATAACGAGCATGGTGGATAGAGGTGTACCGATGGATGTGGTGTATTTAGATTTTCAAAAGGCATTCGATAAGGTGCCACACAAAAGGTTACTGCAGAAGATAAAGGTACGCGGAGTCAGAGGAAATGTATTAGCATGGATCGAGATTTGGCTGGCTAACAGGAAGCAGAGAGTCGGGATAAATGGGTCCTTTTCGGGTTGGAAATCGGTGGTTAGTGGTGTGCCACAGGGATCGGTGCTGGGACCACAACTGTTTACAATATACATAGATGACCTGGAAGAGGGGACAGAGTGTAATGTAACACAATTTGCAGATGACACAAAGATTAATGGGAAAGCAGGTTGTGTAGAGGACACAGAGAGGCTGCAAAGAGATTTAGATAAGTTAAGCAAATGGGCTAAGGTTTGGCAGATGGAATACAATGTCGGAAAATGTGAGGTCAGCCACCTTGGGGAAAAAAACAGTAAAAGGGAATATTATTTGAATGGGGAAAAATTACAACATGCTGCGGCGCAGAGGGACCTGGGGGTCCTTGTGCATCAATTCCAAAAAGTTAGTTTGCAGGTGCAGCAGGTAATCAGGAAGACGAATGGAATGTTGGCCTTCATTGCGAGAGGGATGGAGTACAAAAGCAGGGAGGTCCTGCTGCAACTGTACAGGGTATTGGTGAGGCCGCACCTGGAGTACTGCGTGCAGTTTTGGTCACCTTACTTAAGGAAGGATATACTAGCTTTGGAGGGGGTACAGAGACGATTCACAAGGCTGATACCGGAGATGAGGGGGTTACCTTATGATGATAGATTGAGTAGACTGGGTCTTTACTCGTTGGAGTTCAGAAGGATGAGGGGTGATCTGATAGAAACATTTAAAATAATGAAAGGGATAGACAAGATGGTCGGGGAGACTAGAACTAGGGGGCACAGCCTCAAAATACGGGGCAGCCAATTTAAAACCGAGTCGAGAAGGAATTTCTTCTCCCAGAAGGTTGTGAATCTGTGGAATTCTCTGCCCAAGGAAGCAGTTGAGGCGAGCTCATTGAATGTATTCAAATCACAGATAGATAGATTTTTAACCAATAAGGGAATTAAGGGTTACGGGGAGAGGGCGGGTAAGTGGAGCTGAGTCCACGGCCAGATCAGCCGTTGATCTTGTTGAGTGGTGGAGCAGGCTTGAGGGGCTAGATGGCCTACTCCTGTTCCTAATTCTTATGTTCTTATGTTCACACATGTGGTATTTGCAGTCCTTACATGGTGGATAAAGCACACAAGCATAACCTCCAACAGAAAGCAGGTATACATAGATGGTACACTTGTATGGTACATATAATATGTGGTACAGACGTTATGTCAAAAGGTTGCAGGTACACTGAACAGTTATTTAATCCCAGCTTCTCTGGGTGAGGTACGGTGGCAGTACACGGCCCCTTTTTGCCCGAGGTAATGGGTTGCGCTGAGACAGGGTATCGCAACTGGTGCATTGCCTCTGTTCTCATTAAGTAGTCGCCTTAGCAGCCGCTGAACCATTGCATGAATCACCTAAATCGAAAATCGCATTAGCCCATTGGTCATGTTAGTCACGGGTCCATATCCCTTTTACTTGAACCTCGTGGTATTAATTCGTTTCGTAATTCATATCCATAATTTTAAACACAGTAACCATTCAGCATTAAAGTATTAACTCTTATCATAAATCGTAATTCATATCCATAATTTTAAACACAGTAACCATTCAGCATTAAAGTATTAACTCTTATCATACATCCGTCATCCTACATTCACATTGCTCATTTAGACTCGCTTTTGCCTTACAAAAGTCTCTTTGTGGGGACCGCCAACGGTGTAAGGCCCTTTTAAGACTCCCGGGTGCATTTCCCTTTTAAGATGCCATCTTGTGGGTCCCACGAGGCTTGGGCGCCGCCATTTTAGTTGTACTGCTTGCCTTTGTTCTTTGCAGAGCTCTGCTGCCGCCATCTTGAGCTCGCTGGCCTGCCGTTTTACTCTCTGGAAAAGAAGAAATAACGAAGAAAGAAGGAAAGAAAACAGCCAAAACATGATCTTGAATCTGGCTGTATCCTCTGTTCTGACTCCTGCATCTGTCCGAGAAATCGCGTTCTCCCGAGTCGTACCTGCCGCCTCCGTAGCCTCCGCCGCCGCTGCAGCCTCCGTTCCTGCCGCTGGTGCCGCCTCACCTGTAGCCTCCGCTCCTGCTCCAGCACCTGCCGCCTCTCCCGTAGCCTCCGCTCCTGCTCCAGCCTCCGTTCCTGCCGCTGGTGCCGCCTCACCTGTAGCCTCCGCTCCTGCTCCAGCACCTGCCGCCTCACCTGTAGCCTCCGCTCCTGCTCCAGCCTCCGGTCCTGCTCCAGCACCTGCCACCTCTCCTGTGGCCTCCGCTCCTGCTCCAGCACCTGCCACCTCTCCTGTGGCCTCCGCTCCTGCTCCAGCACCTGCCACCTCTCCCGTAGCCTCCGCTCCTGCTCCAGCACCTGCCGCCGTTCCTGTAGCCTCCGCTCCTGCTCCAGCCTCCGCTCCTGCTCCAGCACCTGCCACCTCTCCTGTGGCCTCCGCTCCTGCTCCAGCACCTGCCGCCGTTCCTGTAGCCTCCGCTCCTGCTCCAGCCTCCGCTCCTGCTCCAGCACCTGCCGCCGTTCCTGTAGCCTCCGCTCCTGCTCCAGCACCTGCCGCCGCTCCTGTAGCCTCCGCTCCTGCTCCAGCCTCCGTTCCTGCCGCTGGTGCCGCCTCTCCTGTAGCCTCCGCTCCTGCTCCAGCACCTGCCGCCGTTCCTGTAGCCTCCGCTCCTGCTCCAGCCTCCGCTCCTGCTCCAGCACCTGCCGCCGCTCCTGCTCCAGCACCTGCCGCCGCTCCTGCTCCAGCACCTGCCGCCGCTCCTGCAGCCGGGTTGAAAAGCTGCTCTCCCAGGGTTGGGGCTCCAGGGTTGCTGTGGCCTGTGGAATTGAGGCTGCTGATGAACGGCTTATTTCTTCTCCAGCTCGGTCGGCGCTGTTCTTTGGGGACCCGGGGGACAGCGGTCTGTGGAGGAGTGAAGTCTTCCCAGCTCCCATGGACCTTTCCCATCCATCTTCTGCCGAGAAGCGTCGGCCCATTGCCTGCAATGACCCACAAAGGTAAACCGTGCGTCTCGCCACCGTGAGATACCGGCACATCCGCTCTGCCAAGAACAGGTATCAGTTCCCTGGTGTAGGTACGCAGCTTCACCGTGACCGGGACCAGCTTGGGTCCTGCAGCTGGGTCAACCCACAGTTTTTCAAAAGTTTCCTGACTCATCAACGAGGGACCCGATCCAGTATCTACTTCCATACTCACGGGGACTCCGTTAATCGTGACCTCCATAATCACCAGGGCCGAACTGTTGGTACACGTATACAGTCCAAACAATGCCTCATCTTCTGCCTGCTCCTCGCTGGAAAATGGACCCTCTGGACCCTCTGCCATCTCCTCAGCCACACGGTGAGTCAGGTGTCTTTTACACATACGCTGAAGATGGCCTTTCGTGTGGCAGGCTTTGCACGTATACTCCGCAAACCTGCACCGGTGAGCCCCATGGCTTCCTCCGCAGCGCCAGTATGGTGCTACTCGATTAGACCCCCTCGGCGGACTCTGAGTTCCAGGACCCTGAGGTCCGTGCTCTCTGCCCTGGGCAGAGCCACGTTCTGCAGTTTTGTCCGTGGTGGGTGCTATCCTGTGGATAGTGCCTGCTGGGTTTGAGACCGTGTGGATCATCTGCTTGGTGCTGCAAGTTGAGGTCATAAGTGCCCTGCTGATGGTGATGGCCTTTGTCAGGCTGACTGTAGGTTCAGTAGATAACAGCTTGTGAAGGAGACCCTCATGGCCAATCCCCATAACAAAAACGTCTCGCAACGCATCTTCAAGGTGTGTGCCAAAATCACACGGCGCCGCAAGTCTCCTGAGGTCCGTAGCATATTTGGTGACATCCTGGCCCTCAGGTCTGCAGTGATGGTAGAATTTGTACCGGGCCGTGAGGATGCTCTCCTTCGGTTTAAGTTGGTCACGAATGAGTACGACCAGCTCCTCATATGACTTGTCCCTGGCACTTCCGGGTGCCAGCAAATCCCTGATGAGACAGTAAACCTCATCGCCACAGCTGGAAAGTAATATCGCCTTACGCTTCTCTCTGTGTGTCCGTGTCCTCCGTCAGGTCGTTTGCTGTAAAGTAGTACTCGAGCCTTTCCGTAAAGGCCTCCCAATCATTTCCCACGGTAAAATCCTTTAACGAGCCCAGAGTAGCCATAGTTGTGTGATGCATGAAGTTCGTCCGTGTCCTTGTCGCCAATGTGATGTATGTAGCACTCAAATCACTGACTCCACACGGTCTGGTATTGTAGTAATTGCTGTGACCTCACTCCTTTATTGTTTGACTCCAGAGTGCCTCTCAGGTGTGGTAGGCAGCCTTTTATACTCTGTCTTTCAGGTCTCCCACCACAGCGCCCTGTGTGGTGCACCATTGTACTTATACATTTAATGTACCTGGACAATACATAATGCTCTCCTCCCTCCAGATGAGAGAGATGAGGTCATGTATTCACGCCAGCAGTGCCTCTCCGCCATGCTTCAGTGCCTTAGCAGGGATTCCATCCGCTCCCGTAGCCTTGTTGTTCTTAAGCTGTCTTATGGCTTTTTCTACCTCGTGCAGTGCTGGGGTTTTACTGAGGTGGTGGTGGGTTGCATGCTGCGGGGTGGAGTCGAGAACACTTGAGTCAAAGGAAGAGTCTCGGTTGAGGCGACCTTCGAAGTGCTCCTTCCAGTGGGCCCTGACTGCCTCGGTGTCCTTGATGAGTGTTTCCCTGTTCTTGGTCAGCGGTGGGGTGGGGCCTTGGGAGTTTGGCCCATAGGTGGCCTTGACTGCGATGAAGAATCCTCACACATCATGGCAGGCGTATGAGGGAGTAGGGAATTGAGGGCTATGCTGATAGTTAGATGAGGAAAGACGGGAGGAGGCTCGAGTGGAGCATAAATACCGGCATGGACTGCTACAACAATACAAAAGCAAGATACTGCGGATGCTGAAATCTGGAATAAAAACAGAAAATGCTTGAAATCTCAGCAGGTCAGGCAGCCTCTGTGGAGAGAAAGCAGCGTTAACCTTTCAGAACCGGCATGGACTGGTTGGGCCGAATGGCCTGTTTCTGCGCCGTATATCCGATGTAATCCTATAGATTGGTGCTCTGACTCCCCTCAGAACAGTCAGGCTGCTGTGTGTGAGGGGCACTTTCCCGATGGGCAATGAGGGAATGAAACATCAGTGCAAGAGTCATTCCCGAGGCACAGGGATAAATCTACGAGTGTCTGACTGCACATTGGCAGTGTCAGGACGGGGAGCGATACTGTAAATGGGATTAGTAATCACAATGCAAGAAAACAGAAGAGATCTCAAGTCCATCGTTGTTTTGACAGCTAGCATCCCTGGAGACAGTGGTTGTTTTCCTAATTGGAGCCAATGCAGAGGCCACGGAGTGTATGTGCATAATCCTCTGCCTCTGATCTCTGTTCTGCTTTCTCTGTGCAGCAGTGAGTCTGCCTATGTTTTGCAAATTATCGAGATCTCAATTGCAGATGATGCTGTGAAATCATTTAATTTCTCTTCCTGCTGCCAATCAGCTTCCGTGCAGTGCCACCATGTCAGAATGGCTGAGGTTGTTAATTTAGTGAATGAGGAATCATGGACTCAAAACCAAATTGGCATTGTCACAGGCAAGTCATTGCAATACATGCACATATTACAGTTTCTTTAAGCATTGATCTCCACAATGATATTTTACACTGGAGTGAATAAATACGGACTGAATCATAACTGTTCTTAACTGGGAAAGATTTTATTGGAGTGGATAGTTTTCAGGATTCTTGGTTTCTGCCTTATTGATCTTCTGATCTGTGGCTCAGCCAGGGGATGAGGCTCACAGCCCGGCAGCGTGATGGATCTATACTAATAGTGGCAGCCGTGGCTCAGTGGGCAGCACTCTCGCCTTTGAATCAGAAGGTTGTGGGTTCAAGTCCCACTCTGGGGACTCAAGCACAAAATCTAGGCTGACACTCCCGTGCAGTGCTGTGCTATTGGAATCCCTGTCTTTAGGATGAGACGATGAGATCCCATGGCACTATTTTGAAGAAAAGCAGGGAGTTCACCCTGGTGCCCTGGCCAATATTTATCCTTCAAACAACATTGCTAAAAAAAATCAGATTATCTGGTCATTATCACATTGCCGTTGGTGGGAGCTTGCTGTGCACAAATTGGCTGCCGCGTTTCCCACATTACAACAGTGACTACACTCCAAAAGTACTTCATTGGTTGTAAAGTGCTTTGGGATGTCCTGAGGGTATGAAAAGTGTTATATAAAAGCAAGTTTCTCCTTTTGTTTCTTTATATTGTTTCTGAGCATCAGATCAGCCATGATCGTATTGAATGGCGGAGCAGGCTCAAGGGGCCGTATGGCCTACTCCTGCTCCTATTTCTTACGTTCTTATGTTCTTATTGTGGTACATTCTGCAGTCTCTGCCTGTACCTCTCCCTTCAGTTCTCAAATCTTTCTGCATGTCATTAATGTGCTATCCCTCTGCTGAAAGGGCACAGCTCTCATCGGCCCGCTGCATTCTCTGAACTACAACGAAGAATTTCTGGTCCCGATCACTTATCGCACCCGAACGGAACAGGCAACAACAACAACAACTTGTATTTATATAGCGCCTTTAACGTAGTGAAACATCCCAAGGCACTTCACAGGAGTATTATGGGTCAAGAAATTCGATACCAAGCCGCATAAGGAGAAATTAGGGCGGGTGACCAAAACTTTGGTCAAAGAGGTAGGTTTTAAGGAGCGGCTTGAAGGAGGGAAGAGAGGTAGAGAGACGGAGAGATTTAGGCAGGGAGCTCCAGAGCTTGGGGCCCCGGCAACTGAAGTCATGGCCACCAGTGGTTGAGCGATTATAATCAGGGATGCTCAAGAGGCCAGACATCTTGGAGGGGATTGTGGGGCTGAAGGATATGACAGAGATAGGGAGGGGTGAGGCCATGGAGCGATTTGAAAACAAGGATGAGACTTTTAAAATTGAGGCGTTGCTTAACCGGGAGCCAATGTAGGTCAGCGAGCACAGGAGTGACGGGTAAGCGTGACTGGTTAGGACAAGGGCAGCTGAGTTTTGGCACCAAGAAAACTCAGATGAAGAACCAGAGGGGAGATGATTCAGGAGAGGTTTTTTTTAATGAAGAGAATTGTTATGATATGGAATGCACTGCCTGATAGGGCGGTGGAAGCAGATTCAGTTAGTAACTTTCAAAAGGGAATTGGGTCTACAAAAATGTGTGGGGCTATGGGGAATAAGTGGCGGGGTGAGAGTAATTAAGAACATAAGAACATAAGAATTAGGAACAGGAGTAGGCCATCTAGCCCCTCGAGCCTGCTCCGCCATTCAACAAGATCATGGCTGATCTGGCCGTGGACTCAACTCCACTTACCCGCCCGCTCCCCGTAACCCTTAATTCCCTTATTGGTTAAAAATCTATCTAGCTCTTTCAAAGCGCTGGCACAGCCACGATGGGCTGGATAGTTTCCTTCCGTACTGTATGATGCTCAGTTTTTCTGGCTCTCTGCTTGTTCTGCCTGAGCATTTAATTATCCAGAAATCCCGGTTTACCTTCCCACAGACGTTCGACTGGATTCTAGAAAAAAGAAGCGCACCCACCTGAAGCTGCTGTGCCCACGTGGGATCCCGGTCCGGAGGCCTCCACTGATTGCGTGTCGCAGTGCGTGCACGTCAGGACGTCCACAGGGCTGGAGCTGCAGTCACATGGCTGTGGGCAGCCAATCCAGGTTAAGTATGTTCTCATTCATCATAATGGGAACTCCGTAAGTTGGAGTTCCCGTTATTAGAAATGAGAAACCCCCCCACCAATCACACAAAATATTAATAAAAAATAGAAAAAATACACTACATATTTGACACTAATTTAAATTAAAGTTATTTATGTATATATATAGATATATAAAAATATATTTTTCTGAGTTTTTAAAAAGTTTTAAAAATTATGCTTTAAAATGAATTTAACATATTGGGCAGGGTTTAAAAAAAATTAAATGTGTTTTTTAAATTTTATTTTATTATGTTTTTGTGTATTTTAAGACTCTTACACCTGTAAAAGTAGGCTATGTGCCTGCTTATCAGGCACAAGAGGTTTCAGGACATATCGCAATCTTGCCCATGCGAATATCCTGGCTGTGGAGATACGGAGGATCTGTCATGGAGATTGACAGATCGGAAAAGCCGATTTTCAGTGCATGCGCATTGTGCGCTGAAAACCAGCTTTTGCGGTGGCTTCCTGGGTCCGTACATACTCCGTACGGAACCGGGAGGCCTGGATTTCTGGGTCAATGCAGCTTAAGGGGTTTTCTCTGAAAACAGGGAGAAGTTCATTTTATTACATTGATGTCTTGTGATGACATGCTTATAATTACATACTTGTTTCTGAAAGGAAATACACTGTGTCTTGAGTTCGCCAAGATAAAAATATATCCTTGGGCCATGTACGTTTTGGGCTGACAGGAAGTCAGCGGTTAAGGTGGCATTTGCTGTTTTTCCAAAAGAATATCTGAAAATATTATTTTTCTTTATATTTGTGCCAGGTTTTATTTTCAGTCATTCTATCTCTATAATCTTTTTCAGCCTCACAACCCCACGAGATGTCTGAACTCCTCAAATTCTGGCCTCTGAACATCCCTCATTATAACTGCTCAACCATCGGTGGCCGTGCCTTCAGCTGCCTGGGCCCTAATCTTTGGAACTCCCTCCCTATATCACTATGCCTCTCTACCTCTTTTTGCTAATTTAAGACTGTCATGTATGTACTTTTGGGATCACTAGCCACTAGATGGCATCACTGTTGGAGGAGGCCATTGGGCTGCATGCACGTGTGTGCAGCCCAAGTATAAAAGGCCAGCCATTTTTTATATGAGTCACTTGAAGTGCGTCTTCATGGCACCATTCCTGGGGAGGAAAATTGCTGCTGACGGCATCAGGCCCACGGACGCGAAAACCAAGGCCATCAAGAATGCACCCAAGCCGCAGAATGTAACGGAACTGCGTTTGTTCCTGGGTCTACTCAACTACTTCGGTAACTTCCTGCCTAAATTGAGCATCTTATTAGAACCACTGCACATGCTGCTAAGAAAAGGCGACAACTTTGTGTGGGGTGCGTCTCAAGACAGAGCTTTTGAGAAAGCTACTAATCTGCTTTGCTCTAACAAGCTGCTGGTACATTGTGACCCATGTAAATGTTTAGTATTGGTCTGTGATGCTTTGTCATATGGAATTGGTTACGTACTCCAAAAAGCTAATGAGTCGGATAAACTTCAACCAGTTGTGTATGCTTCAAAATGTTTGTCTAAAGCGGGAAGAACCTACAGCATGGTAGAGAAAGAAGCACTAGCCTGTGTGTATGGGGTTAAAAAGATGCATCAGTACCTGTTCGGTCTTCGGTTTGAACTGGAGACAGATCACAAGCTGCTCATTTCACTGTTCTCTGAAAACAAAGGTATCAATGCCAATGCTTCATCCCGCATCCAGAGGTGGGCGCTGACAATTATCCGCTTATGATTATGTCATTTGCCATAGACCTGGCACCGAGAATTATGCCGATGCTTTGACCCGTCTGCCGTTGCCCACACCGGAGGTGGAAACGCGATAACCGGCGGACCTATGGATGCTTTTGAGAGTGAAGAAACCCCTGTCACGACTCAACAAGTTAAGACCTGGACCAGCCAGGACCTGATTTTATCGGTGGTGAAGAGTTGCATCCTCAAAGATGATTGGTCTGTCATACCCAAGCAAATGTGCGAGGAGACCAAACCTTACCTTCGTCGCAAAGACAAACTGTCTATTCAGACGAATTGTATACTGTGGGGCAATCGTGTTGTTATGCTCAAGAAAGGAAAAGAGAAATTTGTACGTGAGCTACATAGCAAACAACCCGGCATTGTAATGATGAAGGCCATCGTTAGGTCTCATGTATGGTGGCCGGGAATTGACTCTGAGCTGGAATCATGTGTGCATCAGTACAACACTTGCATGCAGCTCAGCAAAGCACCAGCGGAATCGCCGCTGAGTCTGTGGTCGTGGCTGTCCAAACCATGGTCCAGGATCCACATCAACTTTGCATGTTCCTTCCTGGGGAAGATGTTTTTAGTTGTGGTGGATGCATATTCGAAGTGGATAGAGTGTATAATCATGTCATCCAGCACATCCACAGCTACCATTGAGAATCCCAGTGTCATGTTCGTGACACATGGTCTGCGTGACATCATTGTTAGCGACAACGATTCGTGCTTCACCAGTCAGGAGTTTCAAGAGTTCATGAAACTCAATGGTATCAAACATGTAAGGTCAGCACCGTTCAAACCTGCATCCAATGGGCAAGCAGAACGTGCTGTCCAAATCATAAAGCAGAGTATGAAGCGTGTATCCCAAGGGTCACAGCAGACCTGCCTGTCAGGCATACTGCTTAATTACAGGACAAGACCACACACCCTTACCGGGATCTCGCCTGCTGAACTAATGATGGAGAGAGGTCTTAAGACCAAGCTATCTCTTGTACACCCTGACTTGAATAATCATGTTGAATATAGAAGACAAAGTCAGCAAGGGTATCACGATCTGTAAATGATCCTGTATATGTTCTGAATTATGGTCAGGGTCCGAAGTGGATCACTGGTACTGCCAAGGAGGGCAACAGAGTATTTATTGTCAAGCTCAAAAATGGACAAACATGCAGGAAACATATGGATCAGACAAAACTGTGGCACACAGACGAACCGGAACAGTCGGAGGAAGAGACGATCGACGACCAACCAACCGACCCCCAGTCATCAGAGGACTCAGTGGTCATCAGCGAATCGGGACATTCAATCACTGACATGTTCAATGAAAATGGACTTTCAATCCCTGACATGGCCATTGTCACTTCCACCAGGTCAGCCACCCAGCCACCAGTCACAACAGACTCTGAACACTCACCCAAGGCTGGAGTTGAACTGAGACGGTCAACCCGGGAGAGTAAAACACCGGACCGTCTAAATTTGTAAAAGACTGTGTTAATATCTCAGAGGGGGGTATTGTCATGTATGTACTTTTGGGATCACTAGCCACTAGATGGCGTCACTGTTGGAGCCCAAGTATAAAAGGCCAGCCATTTTGTTTATGAGTCACTTTGGGCCTTAATAAAGCAGAGCCAAGGTCATAGCTCTTGGAGTTAAACAGTACTCAGTCTAACAGTCATTGCATACACAACAAAGACGCTCCTTAAAACCCACCTCTTTAACAAGCTTTTGGTCATCAGCCTTAATTTCTTCTGTGGCTTGGTGTCAAATTTATCTGTTTGTAACATTGTTGTGAAGCGCCTTGGGACATTTTACTACGTTAAAGGCGCAATATAAATAAAAGTTATTATTATTCTTATTCTTTTTGGGATCGGTTTATTTTTTTGTGGGTTGAGTTCGTGCCCAGATGTTGTGGCTGCTACATTTTTAGTTGCTACAATTACGATTTTGAAAATGGCCATCCCACTGCAGAATCTTTTTTCTCTATAACTACTTGAAGGATGGGAGAAGGAATTTGAGGCATTTCCAATTGGATTATAGGTGATTGCCTACACCCAGCCTAGTCATACCTACAGGCGAAGGCATACCTACCCTGGGATGTTAAAGAAAAGAAAGATTTGCATTTATACAGTGCCTTTCGTGACCATTGGACATCCCAAAGCACTTTACAGCCAATGAAGTAATTTTTGAAGTGTAGTCACTGTTGCAGTGTAGGAAACGCAGCAGCCAATTTGCGCAGAGCAAGGACCCACAACAGCAGTGTGATAATGACCAGATGATCTGTTTTAGTGATATTGGTTGAGAGATAAATATTGACCCAGGACACTAGGGATAACTCCCCTGCTCTTCTTCAAAATAGTGCGATGGGATCTTTTACATCCACCTGAGAGAGCAGACGGGGCCTCGGTTTAACATCTCAGGCGAAAGAGGGCACCTCCGACAGTGCGGCACAACCTCAGCCATGCACTGGAGTGTCAGTGTAGATGTTGGAGAAAAGTATCTTTCGCTGACTGTGCCCCACTAAGGAGACAATGACAGATGCCAGTGCCTATAAAATTATCGCTGGCCAAACTCCGGCACAGGAAAAGCACTGCCAGTGACTGTGAAGGTTACCATCACCCTGAATTTCTATGCATCTGGCTCTTTTCAAGCTGCCGCATAAGCCAGATGCATCAAGTAGGTGATTGATGCTTTGTTGGCAAAAGCCAAGAATTTCCTCACTTTTCCCGTGGCCTGCTGGCAGCAGAATGGTCATGGGGAAAAGCCAAGATGTGATATATGATCTTGGCGAGTTTGGTGGTTATTAGAGAAAAAGCCACCATGGCTCAGGAAACCTAGGCCCTGTCTCTCTCACCTTGTGATCAGGATGGTGGATGAAGATAGTCCTGTTGGTGCAGTAACTCTTGAATGCCATTACTGATGACACCATGGGCCTCTTCATACAATCCTACCACCTTCATAAACTGCAAGCGCATCCACTCCATCAACAGCAGCTCATCTGTGACCAGCAAAACACGAGCATAAAATTGACTGTCCACTTCCCAGCCAACAGTTAGGATGCCTTCATTTTAAGGGGAAACTTGTTAGAGCCCACCTGAGAGCTACTTAACGCTGTACTACATCTTTTGTTAGTCATTGTTCAAAAAGCTGTATTTGTTCAAAGGCTTCTTAAAGTCCAGCTAGGCCTATTCCTACAGGCACGCCTCTCTAGTTACAGGCTCTGGAGGAGAAGGATGATCAAAAGTGGCATGCCAGACAGGTGAATTTGCAGCTTAGATAGCCCATTTCAACACATTGTTACACTGACATTTTGTAAAGGTGGATGTAAAAGATCCCATGGCGCTATTTCGAAGAAGAGCAGGGAAGTTATCCCCGGTGTCCTGGCCAATATTTCATCATCATCATAGGCAGTCCCTTGGAATCGAGGAAGACTTGCTTCCACTCTTAGCACGAATTCTTAGGTGGCTGAACAGTCCACTACGAGAACCACAGTCTCTGTCACAGGTGGGGCAGACAGTGGTCGAAGGAAAGGGTGGGTGGAGAGCCTGGTTTGCCGCACACTCTTTCCGCTGCCTGCGCTTGGTTTCTGCATGCTCTCGGCGACGAGACTTGAGGAGCTCAGCACCCTCCCGGATGCACTTCCTCCACTTAGGGCGGTCTTTGGCCAGGGACTCCCAGGTGTCAGTGGGGATGTCGCACTTTATCAGGGAGGCTTTGAGGGTGTCCTTGTAACATTTCCGCTGCCCACCTTTGTCACCAAGCTCATGGTCTGCAGGGCTGTAGTAATACCCACCCTCCTATATGGCTCAGAGACATGGACCATGTACAGTAGAGTAATGTACAGTAATGACTCAAGAGTCTGGTTACTGTAAACTCACTCAGGTGCAACCTGATCCATCTTTATTCCAGCCCGAGAGTGCCTGCGTGACAAAGACACCCAGCTTATATACAGGTGACCAAGCACACATGCCACATGCGTACAGCCCGATGACCTCCGACCGTGGCACCCTCTGATGTCTGGTGACTCCCAAGCATTAATACATAACAACATCCCCCTTTTAAAATCTTAACAACAGTCTTTTTACAAATTAAGACGGTGTGGGGCTTTCCCCTCACAAGTTGATCGTCTCAGTTCAACTTTGGCTCTGGACTGTTACCCTCCTTGGCTGTAAAAATGCTGGCGATCCACTTTGGCCCTTGTACATAAACCGGATCGTTGACCGAGATGTCACGTGACACGGCAACACGATCATGACACTATTGCTGACTTTGATGTCTGTTTTCAAAACGATCATTCAAATCAGGATGAACAAGAGAAAGGCTGGTCTTGAGATTTCGCTTCATCAGTAGTTCAGCAGGAGGAACCCCAGTAAGCGTGTGAAGTCTTGACCTGTAACTGAGCAATATACATGACAACTGTCTCTGCAGTGAGCCCTGAGTTACACGTTTCATACTTAGCTTAATCGTTTGAACGGCATACTGTGCTTGACCATTAGAAGCAGGCTTGAATAGAACTGATCTCACATGTCTAATGCCGTTGAGTTTCATGAACTCCTGGAACTCAAGACTTGTGAAGCAAGATCCGTTGTCGTTCACAACAATGTCAGGCAAACCATGAGTAGCAAACATAATACGAAGGCTCTCAATGGTAGCTGCAAAATGCTGGATGACATAATAACACACTCTATGCACTTAGAATATGCATCTACTATGACAAAAAACACCTTCCCTAGGAACGGGCCCGCAAAATCAATGTGGATCCTCGACCATGGTTTGGATGGCCACGACTAAAGACTCAGCGGAGATTCCGCTGGTAGTTTACTTAGCTGCATGCAAGTATTGCACTGATGCACATATGATTCCAGATCAGAGTTGTAAAGTCCTTACACAATACCACAAATCCACACGAGGCACTTTCTATGGACAAGGTCACTCCATGACCTGAACCTTTATTCACAGGACCAAGAAGTGATGGCCCTGCGTGGGACCTCCCTTTATATAACTGGATGACCAGGTGAGGAGTGTCTCCCACAAGTTCACCCCTTGTGGTCAAGGTGTGCATTTCTTGCATATATACAGTATTGCAGTGTTGTTACATAAAGGTTACATACATGACATCACCTCCCCCTCAACATCTTATTGGGATCATAGGTTAAGTCTCTCGGGTGGTCTGTGCGCTCTCGTGGAGCGCCGCAGTTGAGGCTCTGGTTGTTGAGTCTTGGTATGCGTGTCTGTCACCTGTGGTGATTCCGGCCTGTCCGGGCTGACAGCAGGGACTGCATGCTGCTGAATGTTCTTGTTGCTCGTTCACTGGCGGTGGTGTGAATATCATCTCAAGATCTTCCTCAGGTTCCTCAGTGTCCATGCTGAACCTTTTTTGCGGCATATCTGCCCATTGTTAGGTTTAACCACTATGACCCTATTCCCCTCTTGCCTATTACAGTACCCTCAAGCCATTTAGGCCCCAAAGCGTGATTGAGAACAAATACGGGGTCATCAATTTCTATACATCTCCCCCTTGAATTTCGGTCATGGTGCTCGTTTTAGGACTGGCGCTTGCCCTCAACAATGTCGGGCAGGACTGGATGAATGAGGGACAGCCGAGTTTTGAGTGTTCGTTTCATGAGTAGCTCCGCGGGCGGGACCCCCCGTGAGTGAGTGCGGTCGGTACCTAAAGGCCAGCAGGAGGCGCGATAGCCGGCATTGAAAGGAGGGTCCTTGAATCCGGAGCATGCCTTGTTTTATGATTTGGACCGCACGTTCCACCTGGCCATTGGAGGCCGGCTTGAACGGTGCTGTCCTGACATGGTTAATGCCATTACCCGACATGAACTCCCGGAATTCGTAGCTTGTGAAACATGGGCCATTATCGCTAACAAGGATGTCCGGCAAGCCGTGGGTCGCAAAGACCACGTGCAGACTCTCCACAGTCGTGGATGTCGTGCACAAATTCAAAATGATGCACTCGATCCATTTCGAGTACACATCAACTACAATGAGAAACATTTTTCCCATGAACGGGCCTGCGTAGTCTACGTGAATACATGACCATGGCCTGGTGGGGCAGGGCCATGGGCTGAGTGGGGTCTCTCTGGGGGCATTACCTAGCTGGGCACACGTCATGCACCTGCGAACACAGTGTTCCAGGTCTGAATCAATTCCCAGCCACCACACACGTGACCGGGCAATGGCCTTCATCAGCACGATGCCTGGGTGCTCGCTTTGGAGTTCCCTGATGAATGCTTCCCTGCCCTTCTGGAGCATGACTATCCAACTGCCCCATTGTAGGCAGTCGGCTTGGATGGAGAGCTCATCCATCCGTCTGTGAAACGGTCTGACCTCCTCAGGGCATGCTCCGTGTGCGGGCGCCCAATCCCCAGTCAGGGCACATTTCTTAATCAAGGATAGGAGGGGATCTCTGTTGGTCCAGATTTTGATCTGGCGGGCTGTGATGGGGGAGCCTGCGCTGTCAAAGGCATCGACAGCCATGACCATCTCAGCGCTTTGATCCACTGCCCCCTCAGTGGTGACCAGTGGAAGCCTGCTGAGCGCATCAACGCAATTTTCAGTGCCGGGCCGGTGCCGGGATGGTGTAGTCATACGCAGCGAGCGTGAGAGCCCATCGCTGTGTGCGAGTTGATGCATTGGCATTGACGGCTTTGCTGTCTGACAGTAGGGATGTTAATGGCTTGTGGTCCGTTTCTAATTCGAACCTCCTGCCAAAAAGGTACTGGTGCATCTTTTTCACCCCATAGACACATGCGAGTGCTTCCTTCTCAACCATCCCATATCCCCGTTCAGCTTGAGAGAGCAACCTGGAGGCATAAGGCACAGGTTGCAGTTGGCCCTCAGCGTTACCCTGCTGCAACATTCACCCAACCCCATAGGACGATGCATCACATGTCAGAACCAATTTCTTACGGGGGTCGTACAGGGTCAACAACTTATTTGAACAAAGCAGGTTCCGTGCCTGGCTGAAAGCCTGTTCCTGACAGTCCCCCCAAAACCAATCGCAACCCTTACGCAGGAGCATGTGTAGTGGCTCCAACAATGTGCTTAAGTTCGGCAGAAAGTTCCCGAAATAGTTCAAGAGTCCCAGAAATGAACACAACTCCGATGGGCCTGGGTGCTTGTCGAATCGCCTCCGTTTTGGATTCGGTGGGCTGAATCCCATCTGAAGCAACCCTCCTGCCCAGGAACTCAATCTCAGGAGCCAAAAACACACATTCAGACTTCTTGAGTCGCAGGCCTACCCAGTCCAGTTGGCGTAGCACCTTCTCCAGGTTATGGAGATGTTCCTCGGTGTCACGACCGGTGATGAGGATGTCATCCTGAAATACGATTGTTCCGGGAATGGATTTGAGCAGGCTTTCCATGTTTCTTTGAAAAATCATGGCCACCGATCGAATGCCAAACGGACACCTGTTGTAACCAAACAGTCCCCTTGTGCGTGGTGATGGTGGTCAGTAGTTTGGATTCGTCGGCCAGTTCCTGGGTCATGTAGGCTGAAGTGAGGTCCAAATTGGTGAACAGCTTGCCGCCTGCCAGCGTGTCAAAAAGGTCCTCCGCTCTCGGGAGCGGGTATTGGTCTTGTAGGGACACCCGGTTGATAGTGGCCTTGTAGTCGCCACAGATCCTGACCAAGCAATCCGCTTTTAGGACGGGAACAATGAGGCTCGCCCAGTCGCTGAATTCAACGGGCGAGATGATGCCCTCTCTCAGCAACCGGTCCAACTCGCTTTCAATTTTCTCCCGCATCACATACGGCACAGCTCTGGCTTTGTGGTGTCCGGGGTGATGCGTATCACTACTTTGGTACCTTTGAACGTCCCGACGCCAGGTTGAAATAGTGATTCAAATTGCTGTAGGACCTGTGAGCATGAACTTCGCTCCACAGATGACATGGCGTGCACATCCCCCCATTTCCAGTTCATCTCAGTTAACAGCTCCTCCCCAACAGTGCGGGACCATTGCCCAGGACAATCCAGGGCAGCAGCCTGTTCACCGATCGATTGTGTGTGACCGCCAACATTGCACTGCCAAGCACTGGAATGATTTCTTTGGTGTACGTCCGTAATTGCGTCTCAATGCGTTCTAGTTTGGGACTGCTGGCTTTGAGTGGCCACAGCTTTTCGAATTGTTGAAACTCATGAGTGACTGGCTGGACCCCGTGTCCAGCTCCATGCGTACAGGGATGCCGTTTAATAGGACTTTCATCATCATGGGTGGCGTTTTGATATATGAGCTGTGAATGTTTGCCACATGAACCCGCTGAACTTCAGCGTCCATTGATTTTCCCCAAGCGTCATCCTGCCTCGCAGACCCCTCATCTGGTTCATCCGCCTCGTATATTAGCCTGGTTACAGGCTTTCTGCACATTCTGGCTAAATGGCCACTGAGGTTACAATTTCTGCAGCCGAACTGTTGAAACCTGCAAATCCTGGCAGCATGTCTGCCCCCACAGCTCCAGCATGAACTGAGATTCCCATTGTTGTGAACAAAAGAGCTGTTGCATTCCTCGCTGATTGTCCCTTTAACTGCTCTTGAGCTCTTGAGCACCCTGTTAGTGGGTGTCAATAGCCCCATTCCGGGCCGCATTGTCCACTGGGGGGGGGCGGGGGCGCGGGGGGGGCGTAAATGTCCGTTCAGCCTGCCATTGTCTCTGTTGGAGACTTACTCTTGGGTCTATTGCTGCCTGGGGTGTGTCGAACTGCCCTTGCCTGCCTGCGGGGCTCTGTGTCACGTTTATGATATTGACTCCCTGATCCATCGCCACGTTGGAGGCAGAATTGCGTGCGTATAATATCTTGGTTTCCTCCTGCCCCGCCATAAAAGTCTGAGCCATCAACGCCGCCGCTTCCAAGGTCAAATCCTTGGTCTCAATTAGCTTTCTGAAAATCCCAGCATGACCGATGCCCTCAATAAAGAAATCCCTTAGCATCTCCCCCCTGCAGGCGTATGTGAACTTACAGAGGCTGGCCAAGCGCCGGAGGTCCGCAACGAAATCTGGTATGCTCTGTCCTTCCCGACGTCGGTGGGTATAGAATCTGTGTCGGGCCATGTGTAGTAGGCTGCTCGCCAGTTTGAGGTGCTCACCGATTAGTTTGCTGAGCTCTTCAAAGGTTTTGTCCACCGGCTTCTCGGGTGCTAGCAGGTGTTTCATGAGCGCGTAAGTCTTTGGTCCACAGCTGGTCAGCAGATGAGCCCTTCGCTTGTCGGCCGCTGCGTCTCCCAGCCAGTCCTTCGTGACAAAACTCTGCTGAAACCTCTCAATGAAATCGTCCCAGTCCTCACCAACACAGTACCGTTCAGCTGTGCTGCCGGTGGCCATTCTCGTGGGTCGTTGATTCCCGTTTCTCGTCGCCAATGTAAAGTCCTTACACAATACCTCAAGTCCACACGAGGCACATTCCATGGACAAGGTCACTCCATGACCTGAACCTTTATTCACAGGACCAAGAAGTGATGACCCTGCGTGGGACCTCCCTTTATATACCTGGATGACCAGGTGAGGAGTGTCTCCCACAAGTTCACCTCCTGTGGTCAAGGTGTGCATTTCTTACGTATGTACAGTATTGCAGTGTTGTTACATAAAAGTTACATACATGACAAGAGTAAATTCCAGGCCATATTATATGAGACCTAGCAATGGACTTCATCATGACAATACCAGGATGAATGCTATGAAGTTCATGTACAAATTTTTCTCTATCTTTCTTAGGCATGATTACACGATCATAGTAAAGAGTCTGACTGAATAGATAGCTCATCCTTGCAACGGTTGTAAGGTTTGGTCTCCTCACGCATCTCCATAGGTATGGCAGACCAATCGCCACTGAGTACACACCGTTTCACAACCGATAAAATAGGGTCATGGCTGGTCGAGATCCTAACTTGTTGAACAGTGACAGGAGTTCCTTCACTCTCAAAAGCATCCATTACTAACAGTAGATCTGCAGGCTGAGGCATCTCCATCTCAGTTGTGGGTAAGGGCAGATGACTCAGTGCTTTGGCACAATTCTCAGTATCAGGTCTATGACGGATGATGTAATCATAGGCAGACAATGTCAGCGCCCACCTTTGAATGCCGGGACGATGCATTGGTATTAATACTTTTGTTTTCTGCAAACAATGAAATGAGTGGCTTGTGATCCATTTCTAGTTCAAAACGAAGACCAAACAGGTACTGGTGCATTTTGTTTACCCCATATGCACAGGCCAAAGCTTCTTTCTCTACCATACTGTAAGCTCTTTTCGCTTTAGACAGACTTCTCAAAGCATACGCAATAGGTTGTAGCTTGCCCGATTCATTTGCTTGTTGGAGTACGCAGCCAACCCCATATGATGAAGCATCACAGGCCAATACAAGACGCTTACACAGATCATGGTGAATAAGCAACTTGTTTGAACAGAGCAGATTCTTGGCTTTCTCAAAGGCTCTCTCCTGAGACACAGTTGTCATCTTTTCTTAGTAACACATGCAGTGGCTCTAGTAAAGTGCTCAATCTGGGTAAGACATTACCATAGCCCAAGGAATGAATGCAGCTCTGTCACATTCTGAGGCCTGGGTGTATTTTCGATGGCCTCGGTTTTCGAATCAGTGCCATCAGCAGCAATCTTCCTCCCGAGGAATTCAACTTCAGGTGACATGATTCAGCCTGAGTCCCACTTTGTCCAGACGATGTAGGACTTCTTCAAGATTGTTCAGATATTCAGCAGAATGTCATCTTGAAACATGACAGTTCTAGGTACGGACTTCAGTAAACTCTCCATATTCCTCTGAAATATGGCTGCAGCCGAACGAATCCCAAAAGGACACCTGTTGTAGATGAACAGTCCTTTATGGGTGTTGATGCAGGTGAGTTTCTTTGAAGTGTCGACAAGCTCCTGGGTCATACAGGCCGCCGTCAGATCCAGTTTTGTGAACGACTTTCCACTAGCTAGCATGGCGAACAGGTCATCAGCTCTCTGTAACGGATACTGCTCAAGAGTGCCTGCGTGACAAAAACACCCAGCTTATGTACAGGTGACCAAGCACACATGCTACATGATACATGCCACATGCCACATACCCGATGACCTCCGACCATGGCGCCCTCTGGTGTCCGGTGACCCCAAGCATTAATACATAACAGTAGACAGCTCAAGTCACTGGAGAAATACCACCAACGATGTCTCCGCAAGATCCTACAAATTCCCTGGGAGGACAGACACACCGACATTAGTGTCCTCATTCAGGCCAACATCCCCAGCATTGAAGCACTGACCACACTTGATCAGCTCCGCTGAGCAGGCCACAAAGTTCACATGCCAGACACGACACTCCCAAAACAAGCGCTCTACTCTGAACTCGTCCAGCATGGTAAATGAGCCAAAGGTGGGCCAATATTTATCCCTCAATCAACATTAGAAAAACAGATTATCTGGTGATTACCACATTGCTGTTTGTGGGAGTTTGCTGTGCGCAAGTGGACTGCTGCGTTTCCCACATCACAACAGTGACTACACTTCAAAAAGTACTTGATTGGTTGTAAAGTGCTTAGGGACGTCTGGTAGTCGTGAAAGGCGCTTTATAAATGTAAGTCTTTCTTTTATTCAGCTGTAGGGTCCCTTATCCGGACTTGTCAGCAGAAACTTGCCAGCATCACCTTAGATTCCCACGGTTGCAGTTGCAGTGAACTTTTTATGTGCCAGGTTCCTTCCAGACATGTGCGAGATATCCGACGCAACTCCCAAATTTCAGTCCACAGCTGCATCAAGTGCCCAGCTGATGCATTGTTTAGCAGGGCCAGAGGTTGTATCACATTTCTGTGAAACGCAGCCAGCAGCAAGAAGGAGCCTTGGACTTCTACCATGTGGTAGGGTGCCCCCACATTTCATTGACTGCACTCATGGCCCTGGGAGCCCTTAACATGAACGCAGCATCATCCGTGAATAGAAAGGGCTGCCATTCCATCAGTGTACAGTCATCTGTGACCACAGGACCAGAATCACGCGGCTGAATGTGTGTTTCATTGGCAGCTGCCATGATTCATTCATCCTGCAGCAGTCAACGGTGGGTACCTTATTTGAAGGACCAAAGAGACTCTGCGGAAGTGCTTCTGGGGAGAACAAAGATATGCCCTTAACCGTAGTACAGCAGCGAAGAACAAGAGTTCTGGAGAGTTACAATGTGGCCATCTTATCCACATCGTGGAGTGGCAGATGATTGGGAGAAATCTCCAATGTGTGTAGGTGCAGTGCGAGGACAGAATTGGGCTCGGCTGCGCATAAGGGGTCGGCCATTTAGGACTGAGGTGAGGAGAAATTTCTTCACTCAAAGGATTGTGAACCTTTGGAATTCTCTACCCCAGAGGACTGTGGAGGCTCAGTCATTGAGTATATTCAAGGCTGAGGTCGATACATTTTTGAGAACTAAGGGAATCAAGGGATACGGGGATAGTGCGGGAAGCTGGAGTTGAGGTGGAAGATCAGTTATGATCTCATTGAATGGCGGAGCAGGCTCAAAGGGCCAAATGGCCTACTCCTGCTACTGTTCCTTATGTTCTTATGTTCTGTATGTGGAGTGATTTCCTGTCATCGTATCAAAAATGGCTACCTGGTGGAGGGAGACCAGTGTTGTGTTCATACACTATTTATTTCTTACAGCTCACTGGACAGGCATTAGGACCCTGCGGGAGCTATTCATAGTTGCTGTACTCATGCTGGTTCATGTTGGTTTGGGGACATCATTTTGGGTTGTATAAAAGCACAGTTAAGTTAAGTTACATTTCTCCTGGCTCAGTTTGTCAGTTATTTCCGCGTACACAACATAATTTGGCGACGAGGATGACTCAAATTAAACTCTATACTCCCCCCCACCGCCTGCCCACCTTTCCCCTCCACACCCGGGGACCACCCAATTTCATGGCTGAGATGGATAAAAAGTTTTTCTACATACATCACAGCGAGTGGGTTAGACGGCGACAACGTAACACCAGCTCGCTGCCGTGCAATACTTATTCACTGCTTCAGCACCGATGGCCAAATCGAAGACACGGAGTCCTACCATAAAATGGTAAGCGCCCGAGAGAACTATTTTGGGCCAAAGAAAAGTATTGTGATGGAGAGATACCAATTTTGTAAAAGGGAGCAGGGGAACGTTGAACCACTACGGATCGCGGGCTTAACTTTCACTGCTTTAACTGTGGGGACAATCACACTCAGCAAAGAGTCTTAACTGCCCAGTGGGAAGAAATGCTCTGCATGTGGTAAAATGAACCATTTTGCTCGTGTCTGTTGCTCATCGCCGCATATGCGACATCTGGATAACCCCAATAGTGATAAACCCAGTATGGTTTTCACCGTTAGTGACATTTCGCACATCGGTTCGGGCAAATTCAAGTACTGTGAGGTAACCATTGACGGCACGCCCTGCTGTCCCCTCATTGACCTTGGAGCCAAAGTCTCCATTTTGAACGAGGCTGTGTACAAAACCCACTTCACGCATTGTCAACTGCAGCCCGCAACTTCCATTCTACATGCGTACTCTGACTCCAAAATTGAGATACTTGGGGTCATATCTGTCCCGATATACTACAAGGACATAGCATTGGAGAACTTTTCCTTTCATTTCGCAAAGGGACGAAGCCTCATGGGTGTTGACCTTTTTGACAAGCTTGGGTTCAATGTTTATGACCCAACTGGCACACCTGTGTACACGGTGGACTTTGTCAAGCAGTATCCCTCAATCTTCACAGGGTGTGAAGTGGCAACAAAATTCTGCCATCATCCCCGCATTTACCCTTCCGTCAAATCGGTTACACCGTGACCTAGCTGCCTCCCATTCGCGGTTCGTGACCAAGTAGCCGCAGAATTAACGTGACTCGAATCTCAGGGAATCATTGAGAGCATCGACTCCTCATCCTGGATCTTGAATTTAGTCATTGCTTGGCATAAAAATGGGGAGATCCGCCTATGCATCGACCTGAAAGAAGTCAACAAGGCCATCATCCCCGACAAATACCCTCTTCCTACCATCGACGAACTGTCTTCAGAATTCCATGGCTCAATAGTTTTTACAAAACTCGACATGCGCCGCAGTTACCTGCAAATACCCCTAGCGGAGGACAGCAAACCACTCACGGTATTCACGACGCATGATGGTCTGTATCAGTATCAACGCATGCCCTACGGACTATCTTCTTCACCAAGTGCATTTAGAAGATTGTCACTACTATGCTAGCAGGCATAGAGGGAGCCTTCAATCTGCTTGACGATATCGTCATCCATGGACGGACAATGGAAGAACATGACCAGCGACTTCACACAGTTATGGCTAGACTACACACAACATTACACTTAATGCCGATAAGTACATTGGCTGCTGAAGATATAAACTTTCTGGGCTACAGAGTCACAGCACAAGGTGTCAAGCCGACACTTGATGTGATCCAGCGAATGCAGGAGGCTACCAACGTCAAAGTACATTCATCATTCTTCGGCACTTACAACTTCGATCTGAAGTTCGTCTCGCACTACCCGCACATTGCTGAATCACTCCGCATGTTGCTGCGTAAGGACCTCCCTTGGGACTGGACAGATTCCCAGGCTCAGGCATTCACCATACTTAAGGAGATAATCACATACCCTCCTATCATTGTGCACTTTGATCTGAATGCCCAATACGTATGTCACCACGGATGCATCAGGCACTGCCATGGGTGCTATGCTCTCGCAATGGATTGACAGCCTGGAACACCCAATCGCCTTCGTCTCTCACACACTCTCGTCTGCAGAACGTAAATATTCTACAGGGGAATATAAAGCACTTGCTTGCATCTATGCATGTGAGCGCTGGCACATCTACCTCTATGGCAGGAAAGTTACCCTCCGTACGGATCACCAAGCGCTAACTACGCTATTCGCTACAACTGGATTTGGGCACAGACCACTATGAATCAACCAATGGTCATATCGCCTTCATCAGTATAACTTTGATGTACAGTACATCGCTGACAGTCACAACCACGTAGCTGACATGCTCAGCTGCTCGACACCTGCTTCAGACTCTGGTGCTGACTTGTCCACAGATGACGACACGTATGTCACGTCGATCATCACTCAGTCCATCAGAAACCTTGTCTCCTGCGACGAACTCAAAACCGAATCACAGCGTGCCACTTCCTCCAGACTGAGTGGCCTAAACAAATTCCGGAAGAGCTGAAAACCTTCCACAAACTTCGCGATGAATTTTCCGTTTGGAACGATGGATGCCTAGCTTGTGGTGATAGAGCAGTAATTCCCAAGTCACTTCAACAGCGCGTTCTCTCATTGGCACACGATGGACACCCTGGCATTGTCCGCATGAAGCAGCGATGTCGTGATTCAGTATGGTGGCCTGGGATTGACACTTGCATCGAGGAGTGTGTCTCACACTGCGAAGCATGCAGTCTGAGCGAAAAGGCCACAAACATCCGACCAGCACCAATGAAGCCCATTCCATGGCCACAAAGACCATGGCAACAACTTCAGTTGGATATCTTCGGTCCAGTTGAAGCAGCTCTACAGCACCAGCGTTTCGTTGTTGTAGTACGTGACCTGTATTCCAAATGGCCAGAAATCGCTTCAACACGTTTCGTGACCTCATCAACGATCGTCACTATTCTGCAGCATATGTTCACGAAGTGAGGCCTCCCAGAGGTCATAATCACTGACAATGGACCACAGTTTGTGTCTGACTAGTTCGCGGATTTCCTCATTCGTCATGGTACCGAGCATCGCCTTAAAGCTCGGTACAATCCTCAAAGCAACGGAGGTGTTGAGCAATTTAACCATGTCACCAAGGAGGGTTTGAAAGCCAATCTCACAGCAGGCCAAACATTCGACAAAGTGGTTCAGACATTCTCCGCACATACCATTCGACAAAGCACTCGCTAACGGGGAAGACCTCATGATTGGGCCAAATCTTCGCTGGCTACTGGACATTCTCAAACCCCCAGGCAAACCTAGTGTGATGATAATCACACTCGCATTCCAGATTTCGGAACGGCAATGAAAAGCGTAGTTATACACTGACACAAAACGACGCGCTCAAAAGCCCCAACTGAAGAACGGAGATTGGGTCAGAGTTAAGTGCCCAAACCGTAGTCATAAGCTCGCATCTTCACTTTCACTTCCAAAATAGATTGGGCGAAAGTTCAGCCCTCACACCTACGAGCGCAATGATGGAACTTGATGGAACGCTCGTAGACTGATCCCAACTCATAGGCTAACTGACCAGCAGGATAGAACAGAGGCACTGTTCTGTTTCCCCAACCAAAACCCTCGATCAAACACCGCAAGCTCCACGCCGGTCTCAGTGTATCAGAACACGACCTGGCTATGTCAAGGACTTTGTCTGTTCATAGACTGTGGATGTAAAATGGGGGTAAATATGTTGTGTTCATACTCTATTTGTTTGTTACAGCTCACAGGACGGGCATTAAGAACCTGCGGGAGCTATTCACAGTTGCTGTACTCATGCTGGTTCATTCTGGTTTGGGGACATCATTTTGGGTTGTATAAAAGTTAAGTTAAGTTACATTTCTCCTGGCTCAGTTTGTCAGTTATTTCCGCATGCACAACAACCAGCACCTGTGGAACAAAAGAAAGTTCCTTGAAGAGGGGAGAAAAGTACTAAAGAAAAATAATGAAGGTTAAAAAAATTAAATCTTCACTGCGCCTCTCAGCATCCAGAGTACTTTGGCTCCACTTAGTCAACACGGGTCTTAAAGTCCCTAATGGTTACTTTCTTACTTCATTGGTGAGCCAGACATACATCTTCACTCTGCACACTGATGGATTAAAATGTTACCTGTGGTTTTGGGCTAAAAATGGACTTTGTCTAATGCTTTTAGTAAGCCTCCTGCTATTAGGAAATGCATTAAGAAAGAAACCCTGCCTGAAAATACTTTCAAAAAAACTCCTGGATACAAAGTGGTGACAAAGCTGATTTTTAGATTATATATTTTTATATTTCTAGTTTGTTAAGAATTTCACACAGGGGCGTTGTTCTATATAGAGAGGGAATTGAGGCATCAGTGCCCCATTTTAAAATTGAAACTGTTTAAAAGAAATAACAGGAAGAAGCATGGATCCAGCATGCTCTGGGCTGTGCTGTGACCAGAGAGTGTCAAATGCAGGAGAGGCACCTTCTCTTGTGAAGGGATGGGGAGTGTCACACTCAAAGATCACCCTCACGTACATCCCAAATGTTGGATGCCGCAAATAGGGTTTACAGTCTATCCACTCAGCTGGCGGAGGGTGGGGGGGGCGGTGCATAACGATACTCTAACAATACTCCTTCATTACAAAACATTCCTAATCATCCGGGGAATATTTGTATATTTTTCACAACACAGTCCTCGCAAGCATCAATCAGCATGCCAGCCAATTCATGTGTCATCATCCCCTCTGCTTTGCTTGGGTCCCGCAACTGCATGGGCTGGATTTTCGGTCCTCTGCTGCCCCTGTTAGCGCCCCGGAGGGGCGGCAGTGGCGGTGGTAAGCGCCTCCGGGCCGGAGGACAGCTACCAGTGCCCCGACAGGGTTTTCGGGGCCAGTTTCGAGGGGGGCGCGGAGCATTACCGCCCGGAAGAGGCGAGCCGGTGAGCAGGTGAGCAACGCCCCTGGTTGAGACAACAGCTCGATTTGCGGCTGCCGCCCGACCCGTATCGCACCGTGCTGGGACCGCCTGTGAAAGCGGGCGCTCCAAGCTGTAGCGGCCACAGTGAGGTCAGTAATGTCGACCTCAGGTAAGTGTGGTTGGTTTTTATTTTATTCTTTTTGTGGTTTATGTTGTGGTGGCGTGAGTTATTTATTGGGAATGGTTTTTTTCCAGGTTTTTTCCGATCCCACGGCCTTTCTCAGCGCTCCAAGGCTGGTTCTTTGGCTCAGAATTTTTAGTTGCTCAGCCAGCCTAGCGCCCTAAGAGAGGTCTGTAACGTTTCCCTTAGCGCTCTGCCCCACACTCAGGGCCCAGCTGATGAATTTTGCTGATTGAAGCGCAAACTGTTCCCGGGCGCAAACTTTACCGCCCAGCCGCCGTTACTGCCCCGAAATGACCTGAACCAAAAATCCAGCCCCGTATTTTTAACCAATAAGGGAATTAAGGGTTACGGGGAGCGGGCGGGTAAGTGGAGCTGAGTCCACGGCCAGATCAGCCATGATCTTTTTGAATGGCGGAGCAGGCTCGAGGGGCTAGATGGCCTACTCCTGTTCCTAATTCTTATGTTCTTATGTTCTTATACTATCTCTGGCCAGAAGGGTTGGCAGATGACTTGGGTGCATGTGTGAGGTAGCCCAGGGATGAATAATGATGTATGGTTGTCTGTATAGTTTTTCTTTTGTGCACGCAACCAGCCCAATGGATGCAAGGGGACTTCAGACGATCAAGTCCGAATGGAAGGGTTGTGCACACCGAAAGATAATTGTCTACAAAAGGGGACAGGTGCTTATTTCAGCTTCGTCAAGCTTCAAAATTAATTTCATATATTTCTGAGCCTTGGCCAAAGTTGGGAGGGAGGACAGAAGAGAGAGGAAAGCCAATACAGGTTGCTCCAAGTGGATTTCTGTGAGCAAGAGAACGAGCAGTATGGCAGGTGCTCCCTTGCCTCAGGGATGGATAAATGGACAGAAAGCTGCGTGAGGTGGGTGCGAGGAGGATTGACCAATGTGGTGCTTCCCAGACGATAATTGTACGCCATTCATGGCAGCAGGTGGTAAGCAGGCTCAACACTGCACCAACTGCAGAACCTGGCACCAGATGGAGCTGAAGGCACCACACCAAGGGATCCGGGGAAGGAATCATTACCCAATTGCATCTCCATAGACAGTCCAAAGGCTGTTTGCAGCAATGTTTTGCCTGTTCCACGAGTACTTCTCACCCATGACAAACCCTCACACCACCTTGCAGCTTGTTCTTTGCATCGCCGCCCATCAGAAATTCAGGCAGGCGTGCGGGCGGGCACGCAAATGGGCGGCTGTATTATGATGCCATGCAAAGGAGGTAACTGTTATGTCTGTGATGTACCTATGAATGACTCCACGAGGCAATGTGTTGTACTCAAACTGTAGTGACCTTGGTCCTTTATTCGTAACTCCAGAGTAAGGCAGCCGCATGGTGGCTACCCTTTTATACAGTCCCTGCCACCAGGGCAGGAAACCCCGGTCTCCACCAGTTGCACCCTCTAGTGGTGCCAGCATAGTATATACACAGTGTAAACCTTATTGACAGTACATCAGGTAAACAAGTCTCCATCTTATGCAACTATACAGTGACTATACAGAGAGTATATCTATAGTCTGTATATATAATAGGAACGATATTGTACATTATGTTTTCCACTATTTTCACCCTAGCAACACCGGGCTCGAGCAACAACTCTGCAAATCTTGTGTTCAAGTGTTGCTGAAGGCACTTTAAATTTCAACGGTTGGTTTCCAGAAAGAGATCGCGTGGCGATGAATCTTTTTCGGAAAACTGACTAGCAAAGAAAGCACAGCTTATCTCAGTTCCTGTGTTGCTTGGCCCAGTAATACCAACAATACCAACAATACCCACACAGTACCAGGGCCCTGTAGCAAATTTCCCCCACCACCTGAGGTGGCTGTCACATCTGTACTCTAAATGGCACAAGTCCTCTGACCCTCTCCCCCCAGCAAACGAGTTAACTGTCCCTGACCCCAGGAAATCGAAGAGAGTCAGGGCTGTGGAGGCTCAGTTGTTGAGTATATTCAAGACAGAGATCGATCATTTTTGGATATTAAAGGAATCAAGGGATATGGGGATAGTGGAGGAAAGTGGAGTTGAGGCAAAAGATCAGCCATGATCTTATTGAATGGCGGAGCAGGCTCGAGGGGCCGAATGGCCTACTCCTGCTTCTTATTCTTATGCTCTTATGTTCTTAATTATTGGATGGATGGTACTCCCACCTTGTTGTCATTACAGCAGCAGAGTGGCACTAAAGGACATTCTGGGCCCATGTCTAGAATCCTATTTACAATATGTCCAGTTCAATCAGACAGACATAAAAGTGTATAAAACTCAGGAAGACGCATAAATACGGAATCACTGACATCAGGTGCATTGCAGATTGCTCATACCTCAGATGACACAAGATGTTAGTTAAGCTTCTTCTTCACTGTCTCAAAATTATTGGGTCTTATTTGACTTGTATTAAACCTAAGACCATTAAACAGGATTACAAATAGAGCCTGAGCATCTAAAAATAGCTGTGGAAGGGATTATGTGCCAGTGTTAGATCTCAGCACAGCTCTCTGAGTGCTCCAACATTCTAATATTTCAAAGGTTTCTGACAGAAACGGACATTACTCCAATAAACATATGTTATCCTTCCACAGTTACCATGGCCAATGACTCTCCCTTGGCTGCTGAAAGCAGTTACATTTCTTCTGAGAAAATAAGAATTACAAACTTTATTTTTCCTCAGTGACATATTACAAATAGCAGATCCCACAGACAGGTGAAAGCATGGGAGCATTGAACATCGTAATAAATATCTATATAATCTATTTATTTATCTCTTTATACAATTAAAAATTTGATTGGTCAGCTCTGATTCTAATGGTTTGGTTAATTTATGGGAATTCCATGCTTCCATTGATTGGTTTGGAGGAATCGTATGTCGGTTTATATTACTGGCCTTGCGATTACCATGAGCTGATTGGCGTTTAATTACTCCAAAGCAAATATTGTTTCTCCTCTCTCCCGACTCATCCACAAACCTGTAGCTTGCCTGCACCTGAGCTCGACTCCTAAAGCTACCCACACAACACCAGGTGCTGCCCAGGTTCAAATCCCCCCCACAAACTGATCCAGACTCGCGACACCTGCTTCCTGAGAACAGGCTCTAGCTCTTCAGCCCTGCTGTCCATGGTCAGGCCTTGAGGGCTAGGAATTGTGTGGTGCCCCGTTTGGGGCGATAACATTTCAGCGAGCGCAAAAGTATCGCCGGGTGGTAAAGATTTGATGCTGCCGGGAACTTCCACTTTAGCGCTCCAAGAGGGAAGTAGAGCGCTAATTGAAGTGCTACCACGTCCCTTAGAGCGCGAATAGAAGTGAGAGAGACGATATCGGCAGAGCGCTGAGCAATGCTCAGTGCAGCACTGCCGTCTGTACAGGCTCCTTCCCTCCCTTAAAGGGAAGGGCCAATGCTGAGGTGAATGAATCTTCAGACTGTGTACATTGGGCCACGGCACCTGTGCACAGCAGCCCCAAGTACCCCAAGAGTGTGCAGGGCGGAGCAATTGTGGGGGCAAAAGATAGCAGGAGGAACCAGAGTAAGGACATATATACGTTTTGCCCTACATGCATTTAATTAGTACTCCCCAAGCGGCCAGCTGAGGTGATAACGCCTCCTGCAGCTACCGTTGTTGACGCCTGGCGATGCTGCAGGGGGCAGGTGCAAATATAGCATCCGGTGCAGTGTGCACTGGTTGACATCATGATCTACAGGGCACAAGAGATTGAGGCGGTAAGTGCTAGTTAGTGCCGGAGCAAAACTGCCAGGGAGATTGGCGGGCGTCGGTGATTTTGTCGCCCCTGGTCAATAACCCCTTAGCGCTGTGTTACTGCCCTCCCACAGGCACTAACTGGAGACGCAAACCAGGCCAATTTCTCTCCCCGAGTTCCTGTTGATCCCCAAGGTCACGCCTCACATCTCTGCGACTGCCCAGCCAAAGAAACAATTACTGCAACCCGTGGGGAGGAGCAGTGTGAGGAACACACACACCCTTACTCCATAGAAACATAGAAACTTAGAAAATAGGTGTAGGAGTAGGCCATTCGGCCCTTCAAGCCTGCACCACCATTCAATATGATCATGGCTGATCATTCAACTTCAGTACCCCACCCCAGCCTTCTCTCCATACCCCCTGATCCCTTTAGCCGTAAGGGCCACATCTAACTCTCTTTTGAATATGTCCAACGAACTGGACTCAACAACTTTCTGTGGCAGAGAATTCCACAGGTTCATAATTCTCTGAGTGAAGACGTTTTTCCTCATCTCGGTCCTATATGGCTTACCCTTTATCCTTAGACTGTGTCCCCTGGTTCTGGATTTCACCAACATCGGGAACATTCTTCCTGCATTCAACCTGTCCAGTCCCATCAGAATTTTATATGTTTCTATAAGATCCCCTCTCATTCTTCTAAATTCCAGTGAGTATAAGCCTAGCCGATCCAGTCTTTCCCCATATGTCAGTCCTGCCAACCCGGGAATCAGTCTGGTGAACCTTTGCTGCACTCCCTCAATAGCAAGCACATCCTTCCTCAGGTTAGGAGACCAAAACTGCACACAATACTCACCAGTATGGTATAAGACTGCCACGGAGACTGAGAGCTTACACCTCACATATGGGGCAAGATTTCTGCATTGTACATACAACAAAATTGTAAACCCATCCGTCATAAGCAGGTTCAGAATCTCATTGCACATAGGGCACAGAGGAAGCTGTTCCCTTTGTATCTAGCAGTGGCCTGCTGGCATCTTTTGAGCACTTGGCTTCCCTCTTTGACATTACTGTGGATCATCTTCTTGGCAACGATTGGGCCTGAGTGCTGACTAATTCATGCCACATTGTGTGAAGGCTCGGAAGAGAAATATCCTACACAAGTGTGTAAAGGGCAAAATAACGAGGGGCAGTCATTTAAACATGACAGAAGTACAACATTACCATATAAGCTGAGAAATAACATGACAATGAATTCCAAGTCCTGAAAAAATGAGCATTAACCCTTGTTCTGCTGCAATGTTTAGGCACAAGCTAAACTTGCAGATAATATTCTAGATAGAGTGGATAGGAAAGATCTATTTCCCTTAGCAGAGGGGTCAACAACCAGGGGGCATAGATTTAAAGTAATTGGTAGAAGGTTTAGAGCGGATTTGAGGGAAGATTTCTTCACCCAGAGGGTGGTGGGGGTCTGGAACTCACTGCCTGAAAGGGTGGTAGAGGCAGAAATCCTCATCACATTTAAAAAGTACTTGGATATGCACTTAAAGTGCTGTAACCTACAGGGCTACGGACCAATTGCTGGAAAGTGGGATTAGGCTGGATAGCTCTTTGTCGGCCGGCACGGACACGATGAGCCGAAATGACCTCCTTCTGTGCTGTAAATTTCTATGATTCTGCGATCTAGCGTCAGAGGAATCAAGCTGAGGAGTGGGTCCTGTGCCAGTTTAATTCCTTTCACTTCATGTAACTTGCTCCCTATAGACTGATGTGTCAGCGTGTTGTATTAAAAGAAAAAACTGCCAAGAGAAGGCTGATCACTTCAGGTAAAAAAAAAACCTTGGCAATATTGGAGCTGCAGCGATGTGAATTCTTCAAAACTATCACATTCAAATTTTAATAAAAGAAGGAGCTTGCATTTTTACAGTATACCCTCAGATGTGCCAAAGCCCTTCACTGCTAATGAGATACTTCTCAAGTGTAGGCACTGTTATTGGATGGTCACCAATTTACACACACCATGAGATGCAGAGCCAGTTAGAGTCACCAATTCTGGCTGGACGTATTCCTGGGCATTTCATCACATGACCTCATGCCTCCAGTCAACCCGCCTGATCAAACAGCCATTTCCATCCCCCCCACCCCCACCCCATCTCCAATGTTTTAATGACTAATATACAAAAGTGTTCAAAGAAAATGAGAAAAACGCACTTCTATTTAATGCCCCTGTGATTTTTCTCCCCGGGGCTGCTCGCAACAGTGTCCAGGAGACTAATCTGGATCAAAATCCTGGAACTCCCTCCCTAACAACTCTGTGGGGGTACATTCACCACCATCTTCTCAAGGTCACTTAGGGATGGGCAATAAACGCTGGCCTCGCCGGCGACGCCCACATCCCAGGAACGAATAATAATAATGTTAAAAATTCCTGGAGACTCCAGGGCAATCATTTATTGGTAGTGCTGATGGAAGGAAGAACATTGGACAGGACTGCTTCCTATTTGTCCTTGAATTGTGCCTTGGGATATTTTACATCAATCGGAACAAACAGTTTTAATATCTTACCTGAAAGTCCTACCTTCTGACAATGCAGCATCCTCTCAGTATTGCACTGAAGTGTCAGCCTCAATTTTATACTCAAGTCCTTGAGTGGGGCTTTAATCCATAACTTTCTGCCTCGGAGGGCAGGTTTCCACCAACTAGGCCAAGCTGGCACTAACAGGTGATAAATCTGCAAAAACCTATATCGGGTGAGATAAATCGGGAGGAAGGAGTGTCAGAGCTGGTAAACATGATCATTTAGTAATCAGGGAATAAAGCCAGGTATACCCATCCATGACTCTGAGACCTCACATGAATAAGAACATAAGAAATAGGAACAGGAGTAGGCCATACTGCCCCTCGAGCCTGCTCCGCCATTCAATAAAATCGTGGCTGATCTGATCATGGACTCAGCTCCACTTCCCTGCTCGCTCTCCATAACCTCTTATCCACATATCGTTTAAAAAACTGTCTATTTCTGTCTTAAATTTATTCAATGTCCCAGCTTCCACAGCTCTCTGAGGCAGCGAATTCCACAGATTTACAACCATCTGAGAAAAGAAATTTCTCATCTCAGTTTTAAATGGGCGGCCCCTTATTCTAAGATCATGCCCTCTAGTTCTAGTCTTGCCTATCAGTGGAAACATCCTCTCTGCATCCACCTTGTCAAGCCCCCTCATAATCTTATACGTTTCGATAAGATCACCTCTCATTCTTCTGAATTCCAATGAGTAGAGGCCCAACTCAACCTTTCCTCATAAGTCAACCCCTCATCAAACTAGTGAACCTTCTCTGAACTGCGTTGTGAGAGGGAAGGATAAAGATTCTGTGAAGTTTCCATCAAGCAGCTTTTCTGATTTTTTTTTGTGATCAGCAAGGGTTTGAACCCAGCCCGAGCGGATGGGATGAAAGTCTCCTCAGAAGTGTGAGTGTTGGAATTCAAGGGAGTTCAGGGACTGTTTAACCCACAGTGTGAAGCATCTTAACTGGAACACATTGGGTGGGCTCAGACCGGCCACATGTATGATTGGTGTCGCACTGGTTGTCACACAGCTTGCTTTACTGAGGTTGGGCTCAGCGACATTGCCAGAGTATTTAAAGGGGAAACTTTGCTCTGCACCTACCCCTAAGAACAACTACTTGCATTTCTATAGCACCTTCAACATAGTAAAATGTCCCAAGGAGCTCCCAAGAGTCTTGATGGGATGCTGCAGAATGGAATTTACCCAGAACTTGACCTGCAGTATGTGCAACTTATAATAGAATGGCCGACGTCACTGCTGTTGGAGAATCCCAGAAGTGGTACTGGATGGCTGGGATCCTGTTGTTGGCAGATTACGCTTTGGGTGGAATGGCAGAGGAAAATCTACCTCTACAATATCTACATAAATAAAAAATATTGTCCATAGTTCACCGCTGAGTCTCACAGATCTGATTGGTCAATGTTAACTGTTATGTATGCAACACCTTGTAACCAGCATTCTACCGCCACCAGAGAGCACATCTGTTGGAGTCCCAAGGGATCCCAGCATACCTTGGGAGCACTGCATATAAGCAGGCCTCCCATGCTGTGCCGGCACTCTGGAGTCAGAATAAAGAGACTAAGGTCACACTTACTCAAGTCTACAGTACTCAGTCACATTGCGGCAATGCAATACTTGCTCTCAACTGAACAATGCACCCAGGGAGGCACCGCTAAGTTTGTGGTCATGGCCCTCCAAACCATGGTCTAGGATCCACGTTGACTTCACTGGCCCATTTCTAGGCAAAATGTTTTTGGTTGTTGTGGATGCTTATTCAAAATGGATTGAGTGTGTAATAATGTCTGTAAGCACGTCCACTGCCACCATCGAAAGCCTACGAGCCATGTTTGCCACACACAGCCTGCCTGATGTCCTTGTCAGCGACAATGGGCCGTGCTTCACCAGTGCTGAATTCAAGAAATTCATGATCCGCAATGGGATCAAGCACGTCACATCTGTCCCGTTCAAGCCCGCATCTAACGGCCAGCAGAACAGGCAGTCCAAACCATCAAGCAAAGCTTGAAATGCTTGTCGGAAGGCTTCCTGTAAACCTGCCTGTCCCGAGTCCTGCTCAGCTACCGTAGAAGACCCCACTCACTCACCGGGGTTCCCCCTGCTGAACTGCTCATGAAAAGGGCACTCAAAACAAGGCTCTCTCTAGTCCACCCTGATCTCCATGATCATGTCGAGGGCAGGCGGCATCAACAAAGCATGTATCATGATCGCGCAAATTTGTCACGCGATATTGAAGTCAATGACGCTGTATTTGTACTCAACTATGGACATGGTCCCAAATGGCTTGCTGGCATTGTCATAGACAAACAAGGGAGTAGGGTGTTTGAGGTCAAACTTGCAAATGGACTAACTTGCAGAAAGCATTTGGACCAAACCAAACTGCGATTCACAGACAGCCACAAGCAACCACCAACTTCGACCCTCCGATACACACACAAGTGGCAACCGACATCACGGTTGACCATGAAACTGAACTCATCATCCCCAGCAGCCCAGCAAGGCCAGTTGCGCAGCAGCCCAACGAAGGCCCAACCAACTCACCTGTACCTGAATTTGCACTGAAACGATCGACTAGGGAGCGGAAAGCCCCAGGTCGTCTCACCCTGTAAATAAGTATAATATTGACGTTGAGGGGGGAATGATGTTGTGTATGCAACACCTTATAACCAGGGCACATCTGTTGGAGTCCCAAGGGATCCCAGCATCCCTTGGGAGCACTGTATAGAAGCAGGCCTCCCATGCTGTGCCGGCACTCTGGAGTCAGAATAAAGAGACTAAGGTCACACTTACTCAAGTCTACAGTACTCAGTCACATTGCTTTATTTGAGACATAACATTAACCATGTATCCATTAATGCTGCATTGTTTACATGATTACGATAGACAATTTGACTGACTCTCCGCCTGAAAATCAATCCAGGGTCTTGTCTTAAAAGCACTGAGACCCAAAGCGAAGAGATAGTTGACCCCCTTCTTCTCTGAGGTATTGGCGACTGGTAAAATCCATCTATTTGGAGGGAGACTAAAATAATTGCCCACCTGAAGCAATACATGTGAAGTCTCCAGCTACCACCTGATCCCCTTACTTTGTACTTGTTATAAAGTGCTGGAGAGGCTAGTACTCCACAGACTAGCCCCCATCATCGAGCCAACCATTCCTGAGGAGCAAGTGGGCTTCAGAGCAGCCGTAACCGCTGCGAGCAAGTTCTAGCTTTAACAACGCACATCGACGCAAGCTTCCAGCGCCAGCTCAAGACCACCGTAGCACTCGTGGACCTGTTGGTGACGTATGGCACAGTATGGAAGCAGGGCTGCTTTTCAATCTCTCCGCCATTTTACCCCGCACAACAACGATCCATCTTCTCAACTCCATGCTTAACAACCGACGCTTCCGTGTGTACTCTGGCACCCAGAAGAGCAGATATAGGACATTGGACATTGAACTCCCCACAGGGTTCTGTCCTGGAACCCGTGTCATTCAATGTTTACACCAGTGATCAGCCCGAAACAGAGTCCCGTAAGTTCGTATACACTGATGACATTGCCTTGGCCACGCAAAACACAAATCACTGAGGAGACCCTGACCAGTGATTTACAGAAGATGGAGGCCTACTTCCACCGATGCCGACTCCGGCCAAACCCGCAAAAGACCGTCACTTCGACTTTCCACCTCAACACCCATCGACCAAACCAAGCCTTGAAAGTCTCTTTTTGCAACGCAGAGGTGAACCATGCGAAAAAAACCTCCTATTTAGGAGTCACGTTTCATCACACCCTGTAATCTAGACAATATCTCCAGGATCTTGGGAAGAAACTAAAGAGTAGGGTCAATTTGATCCAGAAACTCGCCGGATCCGCATGGGCGGCAGACGTTCAAACCCTCCGTACGGCCGCACTCGCCCTGGTATACTCTACAGCGGAGTACTGCTCTCCGGCATAGCTATCAAGTCCGCATGTCAAATCCGTTCCTGTCCAGCTGAATTCTACTATGAGAATTATCACTGGTACGCTTTATATAAGAACATAAGAAATAGGAACAGGAGTAGGTCATATGGCCCCTCGAGCCTGCTCTGCCATTCATGGCTGATCTGATCATGGTCTCAGCTCCACTTCCCTGCCCACTCCCCATAACCCCTTATCCCCCTATCGTTTAAGAAATTGTCTATTTCTGTCTTAAATTTATTCAATGTCCCAGCTTCCACAGCTCTCTGAGGCAGCGAATTCCACAGATTTACAGAAATTCCAGGAAATTTCTCCTAATCTCAGTTTTAAATGGGCGGCCCCTTATTCTAAGATTATGCCCTCTAGTTCTAGTCTCCCCCCAACACTGGAAACATCCTCTCTGCATCCACCTTGTCAAGCCCCCTCATAATCTTATACGATAAGATCACCTCTCATTCTTCTGAATTCCAATAAGTAGAGACCCAACCTACTCAATCTTTCCTCATAAGTCAATCCCCTCATCTCCGGAATCAATCTAGTGAACCTTCTCTGAACTGCCTGCAAAGCAAGTATATCCTTTCGTAAATATGGAAACCAAAACTGCATGCAGTATTCCAGGTGTGGCCTCACCAATACCTTATATAGCTGTAGCAAGACTTCCCTGTTTTTATACTCCATCCCCTTTGCAATAAAGGCCAAGATACCATTGGCCTTCCTGATCACTTGCTGTACCTGTATACTATTCTTTTGTGTTTCATGCACAAATACCCCCAGGTCCCGCTGTACTGCAGCACTTTGAAATCTTTTTCCATTTAAATAATAACTTGCTCTTTGATTTTTTTTTCTGCCAAAGTGCATGACCTCACACTTTCCAACATTATACTCCATCTGCCAAATTTTTGCCCACTCACTTTTATCGGCACCAACAGCTTGGCTCCCCATGCTTGCAAACATTGCACCACCACACCTATGCCGCGAACATGCAGTCTCCAGAGAATACATCCGCTATACCAACAAAGACATGATGATCCAGGCCGACTTGAACAACCTACCACCAACCCGTTTGGACTGTCGACAAAGCCCTTCAGCGATCTCCTCTCAGCCTTGATGAATGATGGCAAAATGCGACATACGGAATGGATTCCTTATCGAGGACCCCACAGTACAACCTGAAGGATCAAACCTTCCTCGCAAACTGGACAACCATCAACCACTTCAGAACTGGTCATGGTGGTCAGAAGATGAAAGCATCCCCATCATGTGACTGTGGAGCTCCTAATCAGACCCTGGAGCATATCATTGAGCACTGCCCTCAGAGGAAATTCGTAGGCAGCCTACAAAATATCCACGCTGTTACACCGGAAGCTTTGGTCTGGATATCTGACTTAGACATTGACATTTGATTTGCTACTACTGTATGAAAGAAATCCTGGGCCAGGATTCTGCCTGCATGCTCCATTCCACCCCTTCCCCTGACTCCTCATTCTCCAAGAGAAAACCCTAACACCCAGTCTGCCTTAGCATTGCCAGCCCTCCAGAGTTGTTCTCGAGTCTCCAGGCATTAAAGTTTAATCTCACGGACGCTGCTGATAGCAACCCAGGAGAAAATTTATCGGGGCATTAAAAAGAGCTGACATGTGTTTTAAAAATTTTCTTTGAACACTTAAATTCATTGGCTATAAAAATTTTGCTGATATGAAAAGCGGTGTTTGACTGATAGTCAAAAAACATCCAATTGTGTAAAAGAGTCTGTTCACATTCCAATTGGCGCGGGAAGACAGTGCGTCTCGAGGATGGACATGTTGGGCCACTAATGGTGGAAGCATGGTGGGGGGGGGGGTGCTGGTTAGAGCCGGCAGGTCATGTGATGAAATTTCCTGTAATGTGTCTGTACTGTTTCTGTCAGTGTCGCGTAAGGCGAGCGATAACTCTGATTCTCCAGCTAGCTTCAACACTACACCAAGAAATATGGCTAAAGGTCAGAGCTTCAGAATCCAAATCCTTTATTAATAAATGCAGTTTAAAATTGTTGATAAAGAATAAAGACACATCTAGAATTCTTGTAATACAATAATAACAATTGAATAAAAACAGCAATAAAGAGAAGTTACTTATCTCTTACTGTACGTCAAAGATAAAATACAATAATTTCAGAACGTTTGATAAGGAGCAGTTACTTACATAACTGTACTTCTGGGAAGGTTTGCAACTACAGAAGATTCGTTTCTGATTAACAAAAGTTACAGATAGTTCTAGCTAAAATGGAGGCAGCGCCATGCTTTTTTCTATCTCTCTCTCCCTGTCTTTCTGCCTGTTTGTGTCCAATCGGAAAATGCCACCCAGTGGCGGGAATATATCATGACAGCTACGGTGGTGACAATCAGTCAAGAAGCTCCAACCATTACAATGTCAAACTGGAGTCAGCAATCCTGCCCCCTCTGAGCTCGACTTCAGGCTCCAGATTCCATTCCAAATCTAAGGCCACTCCTCAGGGTGAAGCCCCTAGCTCCATCCAAGCCTAAAATCAAGGCTAAATGCCAGACTCCATCCTAATAGTTCATTCACAGCCTGAGGGCCTTGTTGTCTCCTAGCCCCCTGGCCCCAGTGTTAAGAGCCTGACGAGGCCAGGACATCATCTTCAACGTGCGACTTCAAGCAGGGGTGACACACTGATGTGCTTAAACACAACTTACACCACTGCTGTGGCTATTTGCCAAGAACACAAAGAAAGGATTGCCAGAACACTTCGTCATGAAGGTAAGAGCCTCCAGGTCAGAAATAATAATTAGGCAGTGCTCAGGTTCAGGGCCCCTGTCACTCACAGCGCCAACAGCAACTGCCACTAATTAATGGTGGCATTCATTACTAAAGCATCAACAGCAGCAAAGTAATTAGCCATTGATTGCCATGCATCTCCGTGGCCAGTGAATGTTAATATTCATCTCATTCCCAATTGATATTGCAGTTGCTTGGTCTCTTAAGTGCTGTGCATAATGATCGTTGTTTTTAAGACAAGCACTCACCAGTCTTGTCTAAGGAACTTCAGCAGAAATGGAAATGCCACAGATGGAGAATAGCTGCCAGTTTACTTTACAGCAGTCCTGAGAGGTCAGGCTATATTTACCCATCAGTGCAACCACCTCTGTCCAAACATTACATCGTATTCGATGCAGCACCTGTCACAGCATTTCAACTTACTCCTGCTAAATTCTGTTTCATAATTAGCTGGGAGGGAGAGTGGGGGCGGTGCGCTGCAGGCCTTCTCTGCTAAACTGAAGAGAATGTGATCACAGAGCCTCACTTGTAGTGAGGTGTGTGGGTAAAGCCTGACTGTTCACCTTGACTCAAAGGCTGTTCCTCTGGGTCCTGCAGGCAACCCAGTGAAAGGCAGTGGAGCATGGACCTTATGGCGGTGAATGAAACTGTGAGGGAGATGCCGTCTTTTGGGCGAGACGTTAAACCGAGGGCCCCGTCTGCCCACTCAGGTGGACGTAAAAGATCCCGCGGCACTTTTTCGAAGAAGAGCGTGGGAGTTTATTCCCAGTGTCCTGGCCAATATTTATCCCTCAATCAACATAACAAAAAACTGATTATCTGGTTATTATCACATTGTGGTTTGTGGGAGCTTGCTGTGCGCAAATTGGCTGACGCGTTTCCTACATTACAACAGTAACTACACTCCAAAAGTACTTCATTGGCTGTAAAGCACTTTGAGACATCCGGCGGTGGTGAAAGGTGCTATATAAATGCAAGTCTTTCTTCTTTCTTTCTTTTTAACTGCATTTTTATAATGCCCCTCAATGCAGCTGGTAATGTCTGTGGGTAATGGAAGGGCCTCACTTTTTAAAGATAATAACTGAGTCCAGGGCAATCGTATACTTCTACCATAAAATCAAGTATGTGGTCGGTCAATGTTTGTGCTACAGGAGGGAACCGAGAGTTACGGTGAGACAACAATATTTATATAGCACCTTTACCGTAGTTAAAAAGTCCCAAGATGATTCACAAAGGGTCATCAAACAATGTTTGACACTGAGCCACATAAGGAGATATTGGGACAGATGATCAAAAGCTTTGTCCAAGAGGTAGTTTTTAAGGAGCATCTTAAAGGAGGAGAGAGAGAGCGGTGGAGAGGCGGAGAGGTTGCGAGAGGGAATTCCATCCTAGGCAGCTGAAGGTACGGCTACCAATGGCGGACAGGTAGAGCTGCTCCTTACTAAGGTGTCCTGGGCCTGCTCAGTCAGCTCCATTCTGAGAGCACAGTGGGCGGAGGCATGTCCTTCAAACAAAACTATGGGCTCAATTTCCCCCAGTGATTTGCGCCATTTTTTTGGCGCGTGCCGCTTTTTTGGGCCTAAATTTAAAAATCCAAGTTTCCCCAAAGATTGTGCACCAGCGTAACTCAGTTACAATTTTTTTAGGTTAGTTTTTTTTGCGTCATAAGGGGGTGTAACCTGATGTCTGCGCCAGTTTTTCACTTTATGCAAATTTGGCCAATTTACAATTCTCTTCGGATGGCGTATGTGACCATTCCCAAACAATCTTCTGGCACTTAAGAAAAACCAGCGCACATCAAAAGATCGGCGCAGAAAGACGCCATTGTTTTTCGGCGAAGTTTTGGAGGGAATCAAGAACAAGTAAACATGCATCATCAAGCTTACATTTTTCCAACTGAAAAAGCAGAAAACGGAAATTTCGTGCAATTCTTTAATCTTGGATTTTTAAAAAAGAGCCACACCACCACTGAACATCTCCAAACCGGGCTCGAGGGTCGGAGCGTCAACCGGCAGAATCAATCCCTCGCCCGGACACAGGAGGTCGGGACTCGGCTTCAAAAGATGCCCAGGAGGTGTGGGGGATGGAATCCGAACTGAAGGCATGAGAAGCTTTACACTATGCCACTATGCAGCAAGCAACATCAAATGAAGCCCGGGTGAGGGGGTGTCCTGATTTAAGCAAGCCCATTGCGCATGCTCAGACCTAGGTGTGGTCCATACTAAGGCGTCGACCTTGTCCTGCCAGCTGTTTTGAGCTTCTTGCAAAGGTACAATTTAATTATGGGGGCAATACTGACAATGCCATAACTCATGCAAGCCTTCTGCATTATGGGGCTGCGGAGGACACAATTGATTCGACGTCATCGCATGCGGGACCTCACAGCACGTAGGACGGCCTTACCCACGTCGGGTATATCGAGACAGGCGATCATACCTGCACCTGAGCGATGCAGACTGTGTAAGAAGGCTGAATTTCTGCAAAGAAGTTGTAACTGAGATCTGTGAGTTGGTAAAATCCCTAGAAGGACTGCTTTGTCAGTTGAAGTGAAGGTTACAGCTGCACTTTCATTTTATGCATCTGGATCATTCCAGGCTACAACTGGGGATGTGTGCACCATTTCTCAACATGCAACACATATCTGCATTCGGCAGGTGACTGCTGCACTATATGCCCGGAGGAATGACTACATAAAGTTCCCCATGACCGCCTAGGCAATGTGTGAAAGGGCTGTGGGCTTCTCCAGGATGGCTGGCTTCCCAAAGGTACAGGGCTGCATTGATTATAACCACATCACCTTGCGAGCACCTTTGGAGGATTCCGAGATGTATAGGAACAGAAAAGACTTCCAATCTGTGAATGTGCAGCTCATGTGTGATGACATGCATCGCATCATGTCAGTTGATACAAGATACCCTGGGAGCACCCATGATGTGTTCATCCTACGCGAGAGCATTATAACTGCTATGTTTCAGCAGCAGCTAGAAGGGCAGAGCTGGCTGCTGGGGAACAAAGGGTATGGCCTCGCCACCTGGCTCATAATGCCACTTCGCGTAACCCGGACGGAAGCTGACCAGGAATACAACATGTCGCACACTGCGATGTGCAGCATAATAGAGAGGACCATTGGCATCTTGAAACAGCGTTTGTGATGCCTGATCCATTCTGGAGGCTACTTGCAATACTCCCCTGAGATTGTTGGGCAGTTCACTGTTGTATGCTGCATGCTGCATAACTTAGCCATCATGAGGCAGCAGCAACTGTAGTAGAAGACCCACCTGAGGTCAGAGTGGTTGATAATGATGAGGACGATGCAGACGATAAGGAGGAGGATGAGGACGAGGAAGCCATGCAACTACCTGAACCCAGAGCACGATGGCGGAGGAGGGAGGGTCGTTGCCCCTTCAATGATTGCTCGAGCCTTGCGCCAGCAGCCCATCCATAAACGCTTTACTGCCCGAAGGCTCAGCGACAACTATTCCACATGGACCATGTTTACAGTTTGGATCTGTTCCGTAATGTGTTGAGTTAATGGAGCAAATAATGGGAATGATTCTTCTTTACTTCAAAAAGTTGTGTCAATAATGGAACAAATAATGGAAATGATTCAGTTATAATTTAAAATATATTTTATTCAAAACTTTAACAAACACTTGTTTGTATTTAACTTTAATAAAAATATTCTTGCATCAAACTTCAAAGTTTTCAGTTAAGATCACTTACAAACTCTAAAATCACTTCCAAACTTTTAAACTTGCAAATTTACATAACCTACAAAATGTTTTAAATTTGAGAACAGTTACAACAATAATAATAACAACAACAGCAGCAAAGAAAGGCTGCACCCATCTCTCCACCACCTTATTCTAAGACCGTCCGCTGCGCTTGGTCTTATTGACTCCACCCCTGCCCGCAGGCGATGATGCAGCGTTTCTCGGGTTGGCACCAAGCTTATTCTTTCGGACATCTTGGGAGATGTGCATTTCTTGATGGGGGAGTGGGAGGCGCGGGGGCGGGGGAGGGTGCGGGGGGGGGGGGGCGGGGGTGGCAGCCGATATTGTGGAAGGCCCGGCTTGGGGCTCTTCAGAGGCTGGTCTGGGGATTGGAGTGGGAGAGTCAGTTGACTCAATGGGCGCGGGGACTGGGCGTGTTCCCTTATTGCAGTAGCTAACTCCACCATTCCCTCCCTCATGTGCCCTGACAGTGTCTCAGCCACCTGCAACATTCCCTCCCTCATGTGCACTGACATTGTATCCGCTGCCTGAGATATTCCCTCCCTCATGTTCCCGGACACTGTTCCCATTTCTCGTGAGAGTGTTGTTACTTCTCCCGACCTCATCACCCACCCCGCTGATGGTGTCCAGGAGTGACCGTGTCAAGTCAATGATCTCCGCACTCATTGCCATCATCTGAACCACATCTGTTAGATCCTGCAACTCAGGAGCGCGCTGTCGAGCTCTCCTTCCCCTCCTCACCCTGGGTGTGGCTCGCTGCATCCCACTGGGACCCGCAGCCTGGGACGGTGGGGCTCTGGTGTGCCTCACTGCACCCCATTGGGACCCGCAACCTCGGACTGTGGGAAACCATGGAATGTCCCAGCAACACTCGCACCGCTCAGGAAAGGGGCTGGCACCTCAATGGGCGGCACCTGCATCTCCTCCAAAGTGAGTATAACAGTGGGGGCTTCATCCATCACCTCCCCCTCACCCCCACGCTCTTGATCTGGAAGGTGGGATTGGAAGATGTTCTCCTCTTCAGGCTCGTCCACATCTGAATCTTCTTCAGCATCGGCTTCAGCCTCGTCAGGGTTGACCTCAAATTCTGCAAAATATAACAGAACAGACAAATGGTTAGCAGCAGAGTGGGGGGGGGGGGATGGGGCAGGGTGGCATGAGTAGGCTCACACAGTGCAGGCTCATTTGAAGGACCACGTTGAATGATAACACATTACATCAACCGAAGCGTAGCTGACGGAGACCTCCCCATGAACCGAAGCATAGCTAGCCCGCACAGTACTTAACATTTAGCAAAGCCAGGACTTACCCTCTCCCTCGAGTGTGGGCCCAGCTTGTGCAGTGGTGGTTGCTTTTCTCCAGGCAGGACCCATCAAAGCAGCGCCCCTCTCTTCCAAAGGTGTCGGCGGGTGCAGATTTGCCGGGCCTCCTCCTGTTCGTGTTCTTTCCCTTTTGTTGTGTGCCACCTTCCTCTGCAAAGATGAAAATATAACTTTTTAGAGAGGGTGTCTTTCTGCCGGGTGGGACATCTATAGATGGTCACATTTACAATTGTAATTCCATTGAATAAATGAAAATATTACTTACACTAACTACTTGACCAAGGTCCTGCCACTTTTTGCACTGGCCTCCAGACCTCAGGGTGGTCACCGTTGCACAGTAAACTCAAGTTGGTTCCAGCGTTTCTTCATTTCTTTTGGTGAAACTTTTATGTGACCTCTGCTGGTGTCCAGCTCGTGCCATCTGGCCTCAATTATAGTAACCAGGGCCTCCACTTCAATCTGTGAGAAATTCTTGGTCCTTGATGCATTGCATCTTGTATTGCAGCTCCGATTTTTCCAATGATAATTAAAGTTCTCACACACAGCTGGCTCTTTAAAAATGACCGAATTGCAGACCGGGAGCTGCACTGGGCATGCACGCCCATAGCAATCACGTCAAAAACCTCCCTTTCCTTTCCGCGCCTGCGCAGAAGTGGGTCCATCGTTAGGTTTCACCACCGGAAGCAACGCCAATTTCAAAAAATAGAATGGGGAAAGTTGCGACTTATTTTTTTGGAGTAGTCGGGGCCCAAAAAAAAGGCACAGCTCTGGCAATACGCCATAAAACGGCATTGGGGAAAATTGAGCCCGTAATACATCCCCGCCCTGGGGTTTGAGTTAGTGAATGTACTAACTCATGAGCAACAGGTTTTCAGATAAATGTGGGCCTGAAACTCCTACTTCTGTGGGCAGACGGACTGTCCTTGGAGAAGGGCCAAGTTGGACAGTGACAGTCGGCTGCTCCTGAGTGGGCAGGCTCACTGCCACCTTCTCGAGGGCAATGAGGGGTGGGCAATAAATGCCAGACTGGCCAGCGACGCCCACATCCCCATGGTGATTGCCATTGGGTCAAAGGTCAGGGATCTGATCGTGGAAGTCGTTGTGAGGGACTCCATTGTGGCCTCAGCACAAACTCACAACCAAGGGAAACTGCCAAGGCAGAGTGACGAATGCCCTTTGTATTACAAATGATCAGGCTAGGATGCAGAGGAAGATTTGCCACAAAAATGGATGAGGCGTTCGTATGCTAATATCAGCAACAGTCAATCCGAGGCTATAAATTCTGCACCCTCCAGTGGACAGGAATGGTAAATACTGCGTTGTGCACTGTGAGTAGCACCACTGCCAAATACAATCAGATGCAGCCATTAACAAACAAATGTTTATTAAAACTGACATTAATTAAGGGGAAGTGCACTCTGTTGGATTGTCACAGTATCAGAACTGTAACAAAATGTTACACAGCGTAATTGGTTTAGTGATCATCATTTATAGTGATCATCATTTATAGTAATCATTTGCCTGTAATGTTCAAACTGTTCTCACCAAGGCTGCACCTCATATGTCTCTGTTTCTGATTAGTGCAATTTGGTTGTATTAATCAGATTAATGGTACTGTGACTCTAATCAAATTTGTAAGAGGACTTTTGATGGAGTGGATGGGCAGAGACTGTTTCCAAGGTGTAATGTCTGTAAGCTTGTAATGTTTGTAGCTCCACACTGTGGATGTAGACGTATTGTGTACTGCAAGTGCAGGGTTAATAATAAACAGAACCAGGCAGATTTCCGGAGGCTTCCGAGAGAGCTGCCTGCCATGCTGGAAGCTGTGTGTGCTGTGCTCTATGAAGATATCACATTTGGCGGCGAGATGGGATATTTTTCGGATGATTTAAAGCTTAAATTTTGTTGGTGAAGGATTCAGCCAGCCGACAGAGAGACTTTGGAAGTTTCCATCTTTGGAAAAAAGCTACAAAATCCGAGGTAAAATACAGCACACAGTGTGAACAGCTAGACATTAAAATGGCAGGTGTATTGGGACATTTGGGTGAATATAGACATGATCGGGAACATTTTAAAGCATATGTGGATCGGCGAGAATTGTATTTCATTGCAAATAACATAATCGAAGTTCCAGACAATGCAGTCCAGAATCAGGCTGTGTTGGAACGTAAGAAAGCAATCTTCTTATCGGAGGCAGGTCCGGCATTCTATGACACTCTTGTAAATCTGCTTGTGCCTGATGAGCCAAAAGACACAATGCTTAAAGAGATTTTAATGAAGCTGGAGCAGCACTATAACCTCAAACCGTTCGAAATTAGTGAAAGCTATCGTTTCGGGATTCGGAATCAAAAAGCTGATGAAAGTATCAGTGATTACATCATTGCATTAAAGAAGCTATCGATGCACTCTAATTTTGGAAACTTTCAAAACCAAGCATTACGGGTTCGTTTTGTTTGTGGGGTGAAAAATGATGCAATCAGAAGGAAGTTATTCACAACGGATGACTTGACTTTTGAGATTGCTTGTCAGACAGCGAGGTCAATGGGCATGGCCGAACAATATTCCTGAGAATTAAATAATGATTACGGTTGTCAGTCAACCGAGGTAAATTACCTGCAAGTTCAAAGTAAAAGACGGGCATGGCCGAAAGTCTCAGAAACTTGAAAATCTACCAGAGCGTCGAAGTCGTGCTATTGGTGCCTGGGACAACACATTGCTCAAAGTTCTCCATACATGAAGGCAGAGTGTTTCTTCTGCAGAAAAGCTGGGCATATTGCGAAGGCATGCCGACGGAAGGGTAAACCAATTTTTAAAGCTATGAGTCCAGCGTTCAAAGCTATGATTAGAAACCCAAAGAGACTACATAGCATGGAAGAACAACAACAGGACGAGGAGATGTTAGAGTTACACGTCATCAGGAACACAAGGTTAACAAACAGTGATTCGGAAAACATCAAAATCCACATAAATGTTGCGGGATTCAAGATACCAATGGAAATTGACACAGTTGCATCCATGAGTGTCGTACCGGGAGTCACTATATCGCGACAAATTGCGCGATTTTCAACTGCAGAAATCCAAGATAGAGCTGCAAGGCTACTCGGGAGAGAAAATTCCTGTGGTAGGTCGTGTCACCGTACCAGTGAAATATAATGATCAATTTCAGAACTTGCCTCTCTTAGTATTGAAAGGAGACAAGTCTGCCTTACTAGGAAGAAATTAGTTGAGCTCACTGAAGCTGGATTGGAGTCAGATTTTCTGTGTGGAAGCAAGAATTTCATCAACGGATGAGGTTATCAAGCAGTATCCGATGGTGTTCTGCGAAATGGGCAGTCCAATCCAAGGCTTCAAGGCGAGTGTCAGGGTACAGAAGGACACTAGATCGGTTTACAACAGGTCACGTTCTGTACCATGTGCATTAAGGAGAAAGTTGAGCAAGAACTCAAAAGACTAGAGACTGAGAACATTATTTGTAAGATCGATCGATGTAATTGGACTACACCCATTGTTGTTGTACCTAAGTCCGATGGTAAGGTAAGATTGTGTGGTGATTATAAAGTAACCGTAAGCCAGGTTCTAGAGGGTAATGTCCCCAATACATTGCTGAATATAGAAGATTTGTTCACAACACTGACAGCTGGTCAGATCTTCTCAAAACTGGATCTTACGAATGCCTACTTACAGCTTGAACTAGATGAGGAGTCCAAGTCATGTTTGACTATAAATACTCATCTAGGCCTTCTTCAATTTAATAGGCTACCGTTTGGAGTGTCTTCCACCCCTGCCATATTCCAAGGGGTGATTAACCAGATCTTGCAAGGTATTGAAGGGGTAGTATGTTATTTGAATGACATACTAATTTCAGCACCAAATAGGCAAATTCATAATAACATATTGAATGAAGTCCTTAAATGGCTAGAGAAGCACAGAGTACGAGTGTCTGCTCGTAAGTGTGAGTTATTTAAAAACTCAGTAGAGTACTTAGGGTACAGAGTAGACAAAGATGGGTTACATCCAACCATGGAAAAATTGGATGCAATTAGAAATGCACCCACTCCCAGGAATGTCACTGAACTTCGTTCATTCTTGGGTGTTTTAAACTATTATGGGAAGTTCCCACCAAATTTGGCTACAGTATTACATCCACTGAATGAACTTTTGAAAAAACAGGTCCATTGGAAGTGGTCGAAAGAATACGATACAGCATTCAAGGAGTGTAAAAGCAAATTGGTAGAGAGCACCATATTAGTTCACTATGACATATTTAAGGAGATTAAGCTAGCATGTGATGCCTCTCCGTATGGAGATGGGGCAGTAATCTCTCATGTATTAAGTAGTGGGGAGGAGAGACCAATTGCTTTTGCTTCACGCACTCTCAGTGCCAGTGAGAGTAATTATGCGCAAATTGAAAGGGAAGCTTTGGCATTAATTTTTGGGGTCAAGAAGTTTCACAAATACTTGTATGGTCATAAGTTTACCATCGTTACGGACCATAAGCCCCTAACAGCAATCTTCCATCCAAAGTCCCCAGTTCCAACATCAGCTGCAGCCCGAATGCAGTGATGGGCTTTGATTTTGTCAGCGTATATATATGATATTGAATACAGAAGATCAGCTGATCACAGTAATGTTGATGCAATGTCTAGATTGCCTTCCCCATCACAGGTTACACCTGATAGGGAAGAAGTGTTTTATTTTTCATACATTGATGAACTGCCAGTCACAGCCGAAGAGATTGGTAGAGCAACCAAACGTGACCCAGTGATGTCAAAGGTGTAGGATTATTTTGCAAATGGATGGCCAAACCAGGTAACAGATAAAGATATTCATCCATTCTTCAGTCGATAAAGATTGTATCATGTGGGGTGCAAGAGTGGTTATACCAAATAAATTCAGGTCCAAATTATTAAGAGACCTCCATGACCAACACCTGGGAATGTGCTTGACCAAGAGTTTTGCACGCAGTTATTTATGGTGGCCAGGTCTTGATAAAGATATAGAGTACATCGTGAGTCAGTGTATGACATGTCAATCGGTAAGCAAGCAACCATCACCAGTACCATTACAGCCATGGGAATGGCCTCCCAGGGTGTGGCAAAGGCTACATATTGATTTTGCTGAGTTAGATGGACAACAATTGTTCATTGTAATTCAAAGTGGGTTGAGGTGTTTCCAATGTGGAAAATAACAACAAGTAAAACATTGGACATTTTACGAAAATTATTTTCTTCATTTGGTCTCCCTGCAGAAATTGTTTCGGATAATGGACCACAATTTCGTTCAGAAGAATTTGCACAATTCACAAGCAAAAATGGTGTGAAACATACCAAGGTTCCACCATACCGTCCTGCTTTGAATGGTGCAGCAGAGCGCACTGTACAAATTGTAAAACGTGCCCTCAAAAAACAAATGTTAGATCCAAATCCAAGGAAACGACAGTTGTCATTGGATTACAAATTGGCTAATTTTTTGATTACATATCAAAATACTCCTCATACAACTACTGGTAGAACACCAGCAGAGTTGTTTCTCAAACGACAGCCATGAACCAGATTCTTGTTGTTAAAGCCAAATTTGGCACAGTCCGTAGAAGAGACACAATTAAGACAGAAAGAGAATCATGATAGAGATAGAGTAAAAGAGAGAAGTGTGAAATTAAACCAGAAGGTGAGAGTGAAGAACCATCACCATAAATGGATAAAGTGGTTACTAGGAAGAGTGGTGAAGATATGTGGTCCTCGCACATATTTGGTAAAGATGTTTAATAATGGACAGGTTAGGTTTGTTCATATTGATCATATTTTACCTACAGACATGGAAGGAGTTGAAGGTGGGAATGATTCAATTGTTTTTGATTCATCAGATAGTTTTGATACACCAGTAGCAAATCCTAAATCCAATGTACTGGAAACAAATCCAGGAGAGAATCAGAATGAAAGTCGAGTCCAAGTCCGGAAAACAAAGAGCCTGAAGTTAGAGTGAGTTCAAATGAAAATCAAGGAAATTCCATGGAGGAAAACGTTTCTCAGGATGAGCCTCGAATGAGTGTGAAATCGACACCATGTTTGGAAGGTTCTGTTTGAGAGCGAAGGTATCCTCTTCGAAACAGAAAACAAGTGGTAAAGATAAATTTGTAAATATGCAAAAAAATAAGTTTATATCCTGTGTTATGTATAAATATGAAAGTTATGTATGATGTTTGTTCTAATAACTTCTTCATTAAGGAGGGAGAAGTGTAATGTCTGTAAGCTTGTAATGTTTGTAGCGCCACACTATGGATGTGGACGTATTGTGTACTGCAAGTGCAGGGTTAATAATAAACAGAACCAGGCAGATTTCCGGAGGCTTCCAAGAGAGCTGCCTGCCATGTTGGAAGCTGTGTGTGCTTGTGCTCTGTGAATATATCACACAAGGGCAACAGAGTCGGGAACCAGAGGACACAGATTTAAAATAATAAAAATCAGGGTGGGAAAATGCTGAGAATGTTTTTAACACAGTGAGTTGCTATGATCAGAAATGCACTGCCTGAAACTGGAGATGGGGAGGGGTGATTGCGTGGAACCAGATTCAATAGTAACTTTCAAAACGGAATTGGATATATTACTTGAAAAGGAAACATTTCTAGGGCTGTAGGGACTGAACAGGGTAGTCGGATTAATTAGATAACTCTTTCAATGAGTTGGAACAGACACCTTGGGCTGGATACTTATTTCTGCTCCTTCCTGAATTTTCATCACTCTACCATTGTCAGCCATGTCTTCAGCTGCCTGGGCCTTTAGCTTTAGAACTCCCTCCTTGAACCTCTCTGCCTCTCTAGCTCTCTCTCCTCCTTTAAGAATGTCCTTGAAACCTGCCTCACCTGTCCTTTTATCTCCTAATGTGGGTCGGTGCCAAATTTTGTTTGATAACGCTCCTGTGAAGCAGCTTGGCATGTTTTACTCTGTTAAATGTATGTCTATTTGTTTACTGTGTCTACGCTCCTTAAATTCTGTCCTTTTGGACATCCTTCATTATAACTGCTCAACCATCGGTGGCTGTGCCTTCAGCTGCTTGGGTGCTAAGCTCTGGAACTTGCTCCTTAAACCTCTCCGCCTCTCGACCTCTCTTTCCTCCTTTAAGACGCTCCTTAAAACCTACCTCTTTAACCAAGCTTTTGGTCATCTGCCTTCATTTCTTCTTTTGTGGCTTGGGGTCGAACTTATCTGTTTTGCCTTGTAACACTGTTGTGAAGCGCCTTGGGATGTTTTACTACATTAAAGGCACTATATAAATAAAAGTTATTATCAAATGTGCTATTTAAATGTAAGCTGCTGTTGTTGATTCTTTGATTCTATTCGGGGAGATTTTCCCACTCTGTGCCAGAAATCTGTTTGCTGGGAGATTTGGGCTCACGGGACGCCTGCTTTTAAAGTGCTGGTTAGAAAATCATGCGCAAGCACATTCACAATTTCTGATATGCGAGCTCAGCAGGTGAGGATTACTCGTCGGAAGTGTGAAGTTGAACAATTAGCTCTGCAGTCTCATGTTCCAGCGCAAGGGAAACAGCTTGTTCGTCCACACTCACTCTGCAAATAATCATTGAAGTTCTTTCCTGATTTGGAACGCTAGGCCTGCTGAACTGAAGCTCGCAGAAACTGGCTGCCAGTTTTCAACCTGGTCTCTTCCAGCTGAAAGGTTAGCTGCTTTTATATTGTACGAGGCTCGGGCTGCTGCTTTCTGATGCACAGGTCTCATACAGTCGGGGGAAACAACGCAAATCTCTCGGATTCACTCTCCTAATGCTGGGGCCTCGGAATTCTGATCGCGTCCAAGGCAGAATTCCCAGACTGTGGCCAGAAAATGGGGTGGAGCTTGTTCCCATTGGAATTCCCTCCTGTATTTTTCCTGTAGCGTTTTCCAATGGACATATCTTCCACCTCCCCCACCCCACTACCAACCCTCCAGGTCAAGAGGGCATCCATGGCTTCTGGAATTATGCCCAGCATACCCTTATAAAAAGAAAGAAAGATGTTATGTATGTAAACTTTACAAGTGTGTAAGACTTGCCACCAGGTGGCGCACCTGTGGGAGACCCAAGCGTCACCTGCACAGCCCCGGGCAAGCAGGTATCAAAGGCAGTCTACCATGCTGCCTCCCCACTCTGGAGTTACATTAAAGAAATCAAGGTCACAACAGTTTGAGCTTACAGCATACAGTCTTGTGGAGTTATTCTGAACATAACAAAAGACTTGCATTTATATAGTGCCTTTCACGACCACCAGACGTCTCATAGCACTTTACAGCCAATGAAGTACTTTTGGAGTCTAGTCACTGTTGTAGTGTGGGAAACCCAGCAGCTAACTTGTGCACAGCACGCTCCCACAAACAGCAATGTGATAATGACCAGATAATCTGTTTTTTTGATATGTTGATTGAGGGATAAATATTGTCCCAGGACACCAGGGATAACTCCACTGCTCTTCTTCGAAATGGTGCCGTGGGATTTTTTTATGTCCACCTGAGAGGGCAGACGGGGCTTCGGTTTAATGTCTAATCTAAAAGACGGCACCTCTGACAGTGCTGCGCTTTCTCAGCACTGCAGTGGAGCATCTGCCTAGAATTAGGTGTTCAAATCCCTGGAGTGGGACTTGAACCCACAACCTTCTGACACAGGGGTGAGTGTGCTACCCACTGAGCCATGGCTGACACAGTAAGACATATGACTTATATGACATATAAGGACTCTGGGGAAATAATGCCAACTGAGAGATGCTGTTTGTATTATGTCTGTACCTATGAATGACTCCACGAGGCAATGTGATGTACTCAAACTGCAGTAACCTTGGTCCTTTACTCGTAACTCCAGAGTGAGGCAGCCGCATGGTAGCTCCCCTTTTATGCAGCCACTGCCACCAGGGCAGGAAACCCCGGTCTCCACCAGTTGCACCCTCTAGTGGTGCCAGCATAGTATATACACTGTGTAAACCTTATTGATGGTAAACAGGTCTCCATCTTATGCAACTATACAGTGACTACACAGAGAGTATATCTATAGTCTGTATATATAATATCACTCTCCCCCAAGTCCTTTGTGCCAATTACCTTTGCACTATGTGCTCTTGCTTAGCTCTCCCCAGACTTAAGTGCCAATAGCCCTTGCACCTTGGCTGTGCTTTGGCTTGGCTCTCTCTCTGTTAACCCCCAAGTCCTTTTGTCACAACGTTGGGTAGTGGTTACCAGTTTGGATGGTTTGATGATGCAGTGGAGGTTCCAGTGGGTTCTGGGTGTGATCCATGTGTGTGTCCATGGCTACATATATCCATTTTCCCCTCCCCCCTACCACAGCGCGATCATGCAGCTGGCCCGTTACATTAACATACAGGATCAGACGCAGTGCAAGTGCAAAGTTACAGTTTGTATCGTGACACCTTGGTTCAGTGACTTACATTCGTTACGGTCATGCGCCAGGATTGGGTAGATTGCATTCATGGTTCAGTCATGGTCAGTACTGAGGTAGCAGTGCAGGTATGTGAGGTCGCTAGTTCCAGAGCAACCGGACGGGGTCCTGGTCGTCTGATGGTGGGGCAGTGCCCCCTGCTAGCGGGGAGGGCTTGGATCGCTCACCTTGCCACGACTCAGGGCCTTTGCCGCTGCCTAGTGGTGGGCAGAGCCACAGATGTGTGTGGCCTCCCTGTCCTTCTTTGAGGGCTGCAGAATCTTCTGCCTGCTCTCTAACGGTGTTGGGAACCTGGCTGTTCCAGGTCCCATTTGGGGAACTCGTTGGTTCCTTTCGCTCCCGGACATGGCCGAGGTAATGACTGGGTCTGGGGGCTGCGCCGTGTCCACCCGGGGGGTGGGCAATGATGGCCGACTGCACGTATTGGCGCCATTTTCGTTTCCAGGACCGTGGTGAATAGTGCCATCGGGTGCCTGCAGCGTGGGATAGACCTGGGGCAGGGTATCAGGATCAGTGCCTTCACCCTCCTGAGGTCGCTGGCCAGTAACTCGTGGGGTCTCCTGGGGCAGGGCATCAGGATCAGCGCCTTTATCCTCCCGAATTCACTCGTTTGCTACTTTTGGGGCCACTCTATTCCCGACATCTCGCGACATTCTTAATCGGTTCGTTACATTGGTTGCCATGCATACAATGTCTCTTTAAGTTCAGTTGGTTACAGGTCTCCTTTAAGAGAACCCTGCCACATAAGAACATAAGAACATAAGAATTAGGAGCAGGAGTAGGCCATCTAGCCCCTCGAGCCTGCTCCGCCATTCAAAAAGATCATGGCTGATCTGGCCGTGGACTCAGCTCCACTTACCCGCCCGCTCCCCATAACCCTTAATTCCCTTATTGGTTAAAAATTTATCTATTTGTGATTTGAATACATTCAATGAGCTAGCCTCAACTGCTTCCCTGGGCAGAGAATTCCACAGATTCAGAACCCTCTGGGAGAAGAAATTCCTTCTCAACTCGGTTTTAAATTGGCTCCCCCGTATTTTGAGGCTGTGGCCCCTAGTTCTAGTCTCCCCGACCAGTGGAAACAACCTCTCTGCCTCTATCTTGTCTATCCCTTTCATTATTTTAAATGTTTCTATAAGATCACCCCTCATCCTTCTGAACTCCAATGAGTAAAGACCCAGTCTACTCAATCTATCATCATACGGTAACCCTCTCATCTCCAGAATCAGCCTAGTGAATCGTCTCTGTACCCCCTCCAAAGCTAGTATATCCTTCCTTAAGTAAGGTGACCAAAACTGCACGCAGTACTCCAGGTGCGGCCTCACCAATACCCTGTACAGTTGCAGCAGGACTTCCCTGCTTTTGTACTCCATCTCTCTCGCAATGAAGACCAACATTCCATTCGCCTTCCTGATTACCTGCTGCACCTGCAAACTAACTTTTTGGGATTCATGCACAAGGACCCCAGGTCCCTCTGCACCCCAGCATGTTGTAATTTCTCCCCATTCAAATAATATTCCCTTTTACTGTTTTTTTTCCCAAGGTGGATGACCTCACATTTTCCGACATTGTATTCCATCTGCCAAACCTTAGCCCATTCGCTTAACCTATCTAAATCTCTTTGCAGCCTCTCTGTGTCCTCTACACAACCCGCTTTCCCACTAATGCCACGCCACGCTGCACCTCGCTGCAGCAGGGACGCCATCTTGCCTCTGTCCTCGAGGTCAACTGCCTTGATCCTTCTCTCCCCCGATTCTGCCACAAATGCAAGAAGAGTGCCTGTGAATTCGATCTTCCTCCCCAGGAGTCCTGCCACTGGAGCCGGGAAGGCACTTTTTGCTCGTCCCTGTCGGATCATTGCCAGGCAGTCATGATGGACAGTCTGTGCCTCAGGTCCTGCGCTGGTCTGTTCTCTGGTGCCTGGCCCAAGCGAAGGTGAGGTTTTGCTCTGTCTCTGAGCACGGGGGACGTCGATTGCTGGAGTGGTCTTCCCATTTCCACTGGATCTTCACCATTCACCTTCTTCCGAGTAGCGTTGGACCATCACCTGCAACAATCCACAGAGGTAACTTGTGCACCACGCCATTATGTATTACACTTACATCTGCACTACCAAGGACTGGGATCAACTCCTTGGTGAAGGTGCACAACTTTTCCTGTACTGGAACCAGCTCAGGTCGATTTTCGTTCCATAGCCTCTCAAAGGCATCCTGGCTCATCACTGACTGGCTCACCCCCGTGTCCACTTCCATAAAGACTGGAACGCCGTTTATCTTGACTTCCATCTTCACTGGAGGACAATCGGTGGTGCAGGTATACACTCCATACACTTCTTCTTGGGGCTGAGCTGCCTCTCTGGCCAAATCATCATACTCCCCACTGGATTCAAAGTCATCTACCGGCTCCTCTGTGAGTTGTATTTCTTTTACACATATGCTGGAGGTGGCCCTTCGTGTTACAGGCTTTGCATATGTTCTCAACAAACTGACACTGGTGAGCCCTATGGTTTCCTCTGCTTTGCCAGCATGGTGCTACTCGATTAGCACTCCTCGGCGGACTCTGAGTTCTGGAACCCTGAGGTCTGTGCTCTCTGCCCTGGGCAGAGCAACGTTCTACAGTCTTGCCTGTGAAAGGCACCATTCTGTGTACAGTACTTGCCGGGTTTGAGACAACACGATGAATAATTTGCTTGGTGCCGCAGGTCGGGATCATGAACGCCTGACTGATGCTGATGGTCTTCTGCAGGTTGACTGTGGTGTCGGCAGATAATAGCTTGTGAAGGAGGCCCTCGTGGCCAATTCCTATAACGAAGATGTCTCGCAATGCTTCGTTGAGGTGCGTGCCGAAATCACATGGTGCCGCAAGTCTCCTGAGGTCGGCAGCATATTTTGCAATCTCCTGGCCCTCAGGTCTGCGGTGAGTGTCGAATCTGTGCCTGGCCGTGAGGATGCTCTGTTTTGGTTTAAGTTGGTCACAATTAGTTCAGTCAGCTTATCGTATGTCTTATCCTTGGCCATCATGGGTGCCAGCAAGTCCCTGATGAGGCGGTAGACCTCGGGCCCACAACTGGTCAGCAGTATAGCCTTGCGCTTCTCCGCCGATGCGTCCATCTCCCCTGCCAGGTCGTTTGCCACAAAATATTGCTCGAGCCTTTCTGTGAAAGCATCCCAATACTCGCCCTCTGCAAAGTCTTTTAGTATGCCAAAGGTAGTCATAATCGCATGAAAGTCCGTATTCTCGTCGCCAATTATTATGTCTGTAATGTACTTATGAATGACATGAGGCAATGTGATGTACTCAAACTGTAGTGACCTTGGTCCTTTATTCGTAACTCCAGAGTGAGGCAGCTGCATGGTGGCTCCCCTTTTATACAGCCCCTGCCACCAGGACAGGAAACCCCGGTCTCCACCAGTTGCACCCTCTACTGGTGCTAGCATCTATATACACAGTGTAAACCTTATTGATAGTACATCAGGTAAACAGGTCTCCATCTTATGCAACTATACAGTGACTACACAGAGAGTATATCTATAGTCTGCATATATAACAGTTTGTTGCCCTGAGACCCCATAAAAGGCTCCACAACTGTTGATGCTACATGTAATTGAATTTGGAGGAGATTAATTACATTTCAAAAATGCCCCCATACTCCGCGAGATGCTGAAGAGTTGGGTTCTCCGTGGACCTGCTCTGATCCATCGTCACAGCATGGCATTGCTTCAATGTGCCAGCCAGCAGATGATGAGTCCTTACTGATGCGATGCTCCTGCCCGGTGTATGTAAATGATGCCACCCCCCCCCTGTAATACAGGATGAGGTCTGGGACTCTCCACTTGGGTGGACATAGGAGTCTGCCAACACTCATTTGGCAGTGGAACGTCCCGAGTGGGATTTTGGGAGCTGGGCCTTCTTTGTCGCCAGTCTCAGTGAACCCCACAAGATTACTCTGGTGGTGCCAAGGCAGATTCCCAGCAGAACTCCTGGACAGTGGGTGGAAAATGGAGTGTGCGACCCACACATCAGAAGCTGGCAATGCCAGCATGGTACTTAACCCAACATAAAAACATCTTCGGAGTTACTCAAAGCTTGAGTCCCGATGATTTGCCTCTCCCCGCCTGGCCACCCGATGGACCCTCCTCAGAGGGACATAAGCAAGGTCTCTTTGGGGCATGAGATGGCTCCAAGATGCTTAATCCAGTACCTGAGCCAGGCAAGGATTGAAGTACTCATCATCATCATACCCTCATAGGCAGTCCCTCGAATCGAGGATGACTAGCTTCCACGTCAAAAAGTTCACAGGTGTTTCAATGAAGGACCTAAAATTCCAGGTCCCGAACTAAATCTTAAAGGGTGGAAGAAGCCTGTGCGTGGATTTTTTTAACGTGTGGTGACCGTTGCACACCAGCCACCACACGGGCTTGACAGAGCTAGGTCTTGGTCCAGTAGCAAGGATTAACCAAGATGACTGGAGACCAGCTCCGCTGCACGGACCTAGTGAGCACACATATCACAGTGTGGGCTGGCCCGTGCTGCCCCTGGGCCCTCACCTCTCCTGGGCCCAGAACTCACGCCTCTCCTGGGTCCTGATCACGTCCCTCTACAATCTCTCGCCGCTCCTTCGCCCTGACCTCGCCGGTCCTGCTGTACCTGTTCACACTCCAATCACCGACCTGGACCTTGGTGATGTACCTTTTCACTGCTGTGCTCTCCTGCTCCAGCACATGCTGCTCCCTGGAGTGGTATGCCTCCACGCTGCTCCTTCCACTCCCCGGCCTGCTCCGATGGTGCTCGCAGGCCAGGGGCCGCGCAGACTGTTGTCCAGCACGAAGTGACTCAAGGGCACTGTTGGTTGATAAGCCAGACTGGCATTTGGGAGAGGTGAACGACAGTAGGCTGAAAGGCCTTCTCTCATCCCTGAGTGTCCTCATGTCTCATGGATATTGACAGACTGTCCTCTGAAATTCAACTTGTGTGGTTGCAGGCTTTATCGCGTGGGCTGTCCGTTATACACCCAGCACAATGTTCAGTTCTGCTGAAGTCAGTATCACGCCGGGTATAAGCTGGGCGGCCTGATGTGACACCGTTGGCCTTTCGCTACGGCCCAGGACGGATTTCTACCCCTTGGAGGCCAGCATTGTGCTCCCCACTGACTCTAAGCTAAGAAACACATTTACTGCTCAGGGTGTGTTCCGCGCAGTTACTTTCTAACCAATGTCCCCATGAAGTGAATCGTCTCTGTACCCCCTCCAAAGCTAGTATATCCTTCCTTAAGTAAGGTGACCAAAACTGCACGCAGTACTCCAGGTGCGGCCTCACCAATACCCTGTACAGTTGCAGCAGGACCTCCCTGCTTTTGTACTCCATCCCTCTCGCAATGAAGGCCAAAATTCCATTTGCCTTCCTGATTACCTGCTGCACCTGCAAACTAACTTTTTGGGATTCATGCACAAGGACCCCCAGGTCCCTCTGCACCGCAGCATGTTGTAATTTCTCCCCATTCAAATAATATTCCCTTTTACTGTTTTTTTTTCCAAGGTGGATGACCTCACATTTTCCGACATTGTATTCCATCTGCCAAACCTTAGCCCATTCGCTTAACCTATCTAAATCTCTTTGTAGCCTCTCTGTGTCCTCTACACAACCCGCTTTCCCACTAATCTTTGTGTCATCTGCAAATTTTGTTACACTACACTCTGTCCCCTCTTCCAGGTCATCTGTGTATATTGTAAACAGTTGTGGTCCCAGCACCCCACTAACCACAGATTTCCAGCCTGAAAAGGACCCATTTATCCCGACTCTCTGCTTTCTGTTTTCCAGCCAATTCTCGATCCATGTTGTTGAACAGGTATTTAGGGCAGCTCACTTTTTTGAGAAACATTAAAGTTTTCATTACCTCACAGACACCGAGGTCAGCAGTGCACTTCTGGGATATTTGCAACTGCCAGAACTGGTTTTAAGAGCAATGAACAAATTGACAGCAGTGGGTAAAAGTGTGCAGCTCTCTGATCGGGAGAGTGCAAGAGTTTAAGCACGCTGTCCACACATTTATTTTTTGCTGTGAAGGCTTTGAAGGATCTCGGCCCAATCACGCTTTCCCCTGGATATCTTTCTGCACCCTTTAACGATCTGCCGGCACGAGAACAACATGGCTGCACAGCCATGGTGATGGGCACTGCATCGTGGCAACATGTCGCACAAGAAATAGAACGTGGGCAGCATGGTGGCACAAGGTGGCTGTGTCATATAGTGGTATATGGCAGCATGGTGGCAGAGTTATGAAGCAGCATTGTATCATCATGCCAGCACAGGAGCATAGGAACAGGAGGAGGCCATTCAGCCCCTCAAGCCTGTTCTGCCATTCAATTAGATTATGATCTGTACCTCAACTCCAATTACCTGTCTTTGCTTCACATCCCTTGATACCCTCACCAAACAAAAATGTAGCGATCTCGGGCGTGAAACTTTCAATCGACTCAGCATCCACGTTCTTTTGGGAAAGAAAGTTGCAGATTTCCACGACCCCTTGTGCGAACAAACGCTTCCCAATTTCACTCCGAACTAATTTTAAGTTTGTGCCCTGTTGTTCTGGACTAAACCATCAAAGGAAATACTGACGTTCTGGGCCCTTGCGAAGTTTCTACAGACCCGGGACGGCATTGGAAAAGCCGGTTTTCAGCGTGCAATGCGCATGCGCTGAAAACCGGCTTTTCCGATCTGTCAAGCTGGAGCTTGACATTTGCATGGGCAAGATTGCGGGATTTACCCATATCTTGCCCAGCAAATGTCCTCAAAATTCTTGCGCCTGATAGAAGCAGGCGCATTGCCTACTTTTACAGGCGAAAGAGTTTAAAAACATATCAAAAACATGATTAAAATAACATATTTATGTTAAAACCCTGCCCACTCAGAATAATGTTATTTTAAACCCTAACCCTAACTTTTTTTTAAAATCGGCAAATTTTTTTCTTTAAAAAACATTTATAACAACTTTAATTTCTATTAGTGTATTATGTGAGGTGCTTTTTAAATGTTTTATGTAGTGTTTGTGCGTTTTGGGGTTTTCTCATTCACAGTAATAGTAACTTACGAATCTCCTATTACTATGAATGAGAAAATACTTATCTGTGATTGGGTGTCCAGGCCCACATGACTCCTGCGGACGCCCCAACGTGAACGCGCTGCGACGCGCAGTCACGAGAGGCCTCCGGACCGTGATCTCAAGTGGGCACAACAGCGTAAGGTGAGTGCGCCTTTTCTGTCCTTTCTACAGTGGTTTGCCCACGGGAAGGCCTCGAGAGGAATTTCTGGGCCATTTTCTCTACACCGACCCTATTGAATCCCTTTATCACTTTAAATACCACAATTTCAACACCCCTCAACCTTTTAAACTCAAGGGAATACAAGCCAAGTTTATGCAACCTGTTCCTCACAGGCACAGTGGTGGTGGAGTCACGGAGCGGTCCACGGGGCAATGTGATAGGGAGGTCATGACATGGTCCACGGACAGCACAGTGTTGGAATTACAGAGCACTGGAATGTCCCTCAAACATAGCGAATTCTCATTCTCAACTGTCCTATAGTTGAGGAGTGATTGAGGTCAAGTCCCTCCCCATCCTATCCTCATCCAACATCCCCACACATACTCTGGAGGACATAGACAGACTGGTAAAATGGGAAGACACATTGGGTAAATTTCATTGAATGCAGAGAAGCGTGAAGCGGTACATTTTGGTTGGAAGAATGAGGAGAGGCAATATGCACTAGATGGTACAATTTTAAAGATGATGGAGGAACCCAGAGACCTACATAGGGACATACATCTTTGAAGGTGGCAGAACAAGCTGAGAAGGCTGTTAAAATAGCATGTGGGATCCTTGGATTTATTAATAGAGGAATAGAGTACAAAAGCAAGGAAGTCATGCTAAACCGTTATAAAACACAGGTCAGGCATTAGCTGGAGTATTGTGTTCAATTCTGGGCACATCCCTTTCGGAAGGATGTCAAGACCTTGGAGAGGGTGCAGAAGAGTCAATTGGTTCCAGGGATGAGGGACTTCAGTGATGCGGAGAGACTGGACAAGCTGGAGTTGTTTTCCTTGGAGCAAAGAAGGCTAAGAGGAGATTTGATGGAGGTGTTCAAAATCATGAATGGTTTTGATAGAGTAACTAAGGCGAAACTGTTTCTAGTGACGGAAGGGTCGGTAACCAGGGGACACAGATTTAAGGTACACGGCAAAAGATCTAGAGGTGAGATGAGGAAACATTTTTTTTACGCAGAAAGTTGCGATCTGGAATGCGCCGCCTGAAAGGGTGGTGGAAGCAGATTCAATAGTAACTTTCAAAAGGGAACGAGATAAATACTTGAAGAGAAAATCATTACAGGGCTATGGGGAAAGGGCAGGGTAGTGGGATTAATTGGATATCTCTACCAAAGAGTTGGCACAGGCACGATAGGGCAAATTGTCCCCCTCTTGATATATCATTCTATGATTCAATACTTCCAGCAGGAGTCACAAGATAGTGAAGGAGAACGGATACTAAGGTCAATTGTAGCACCTTTACATTTGTTCAACTAGCTCATGACAGACCAGGGATTGAACCTGAGGCCTTGCTATTCTGTAAGGCTTAGTACAATTCAGGGCACAGTATTTATCCAATAAAAACCAGCTGGCTAACCTAGTGTTCTAAACTACTTCCTGATTTACTGTCAAAGATAAAAATCCTGACTTATACTGGAGCAGCATTCCTGATGTGACATTTACTGTTATTATTATTGCATGCAGCACTGCAAACTATCATTATATTTATTGAAATTCAGTAACTTAAAAAAATCATTATCAATCATTATTATTAAATCTATGCTTCTATGAATTTCACTTTAAAAATTGATTTTAAAACATTGCTTCATTCTTCACCGGTGGGATAAAATGACTCTCTTACCTCAGGGCATCAATAAGTTAACTGTGCTGCAGAGTTCTGATATTGGGTTGCTTTCTACGCCAAGGTTAAAAGCATGATTGAAGTAAGCTAGCCAGAATGTAGAGGAACTCATCATAATGGAGACTCAGATGATGGCAAAACAAACATAAGCGAGCAAATCACTGAACTACTGAGCATACTTTGAGGTACAAAGGTCACTGAGCTAACAGTTGTACTGTTAGATACAATGATCACTGAGCTAACAGATCTACAGTTAGATACACAGGTCACTGAGCTCACATGTGTACTGTTAGATACAATGATCACTGAACTAACAGGTGTACTGGCTATCAAGGGAAATCAGGGATAGTATTAAAGCCAAGGAAGTGGCATACAAATACAGAAATAGCAGCGAACCCGGAGACTGGGAGAAATTTAGAACTCACCAGAGGAGGACAAAAGGTTTGATTAGGGCAGGGAAAATAGAGTACGAGAGGAAGCTTGCAGGGAACATTAAAATGGACTGCAAAAGCTTCGATAGATATGTAAAGAGAAAAAGGCTAGTAAAGACAAATGTAGGTCCCCTGCAGTCAGAATCAGGGGATGTCATAACTGGGAACAAAGAAATGGCAGACCAATTGAACAAGTACTTTGGTTCGGTATTCACTAAGGAGGACACAAACAACCTTCCGGATATAAAAGGGGTCAGAGGGTCTAGTAAGAAGGAGGAACTGAGGGAAATCCTTATTAGTCGGGAAATTGTGTTGGGGAAATTGATGGGATTGAAGGCCGATAAATCCCCAGGGCCTGATGGTCTGCAACCCAGAGTACTTAAGGACCCCAAGAAAGAATGCAAAAGGCAGGAGGCAACAGAGCTGAGTAGCACTGGGGTAAGTGTAAACCACAAGGTGATAGGAAGGGACAATATGTATGAATATAAAGAGGCTGCAGGAGGGGTCAAAACTAAAAATCATGGTTTAAAAACTAGTATTAAAACACTCTACCTAAACTCACGCAGCATTCGAAATAAAGTAAATGAGTTGACGGCACAAATGATTACAAATGGGTATGATTTGGTGGCCATTACAGAAATGTGGTTGCAGGGGGGCCAAGACTGAGAATTAAACATACAGGGGTATCTGACAATTCGGAAGGATAGACAAGAAGGGAAAGGAGGTGGGGTAGCTCTGTTAATAAAGGATGATATCAGGACAGCTGTGAGAGATGATATTGGCTCCAATGATCAAAATGTTGAATCATTGTGGGTGGAGATTAAAGATAGTAAGGGGAATAATTCACTGGTGGGCGTAGTTTATAGGCCAGCAAATAATAACTTCACGGTTGGGCAGACAATAATCAAAGGAATAATGGAGAAATGTGAAAAAGGAATGGCAGTAATCATGGGGGATTTTAACCTATATATCTATTGGTCAAATCAAATCGCACGGGGTAGCCTGGAGGAGGAATTTATAGAATGCATACGGGATTGTTTCTTAAAACAGTATGTTACAGAACCGACAAGGGAGCAAGCTATCTTAGATCTGGTCCTGTGTAATGAGTCAGGAATAATAAACGATCCCTAGTAAAAGATCCTCTCGGAATGAGTGATCACAGTATGGTTGAATTTGTAATACAGATTGAGGGTGAGGAAGTAGTGTCTAAAACGAGCGCAATATGCTTAAACAAAGGGGACTACAGTGGGATGAGGGCAGAGTTGGCTAAAGTAGACTGGGAACACAGATTGAGGAACAATTGAGCACAATTGAGGAACAGTGGAGGACTTTTAAGGAGCTCTTTCAACGTGGTCAACAAAAATATATTCCAGTGAAAAAGAAGGGTGGTAAGAGAAGGAGATAACGAGCCGTGGATAACCAAGGAAATAAAGGAGAGTATCAAATTAAAAACCAATGCATATAAGGTGGCCAAGGTTAGTGGGAAACTAGAAAATTGGGAAAATTTTAAACGACAGCAAAGAATGACTAAGAAAGCAATAAAGAAAGGAAAGATAGATTACGAAAGTAAACTTGCGCAAAACATAAAAAGAGATAGAAAAAGCTTTTACAGATATATAAAACGGAAAAGAATGACTAAAGTAAATGTTGGTCCCTTAGAAGATGAGAAGGGGGATTTAATAATGGGAAATGTGGAAATGGCTGAGACCTTAAACAATTATTTTGCTTCGGTCTTCACAGTGGAAGGCACAAAAACCATGCCAAAAATTGCTGGTCACGGGAATGTGGGAAGGGAGGACCTTGAGACAATCACTATCACTAGGGAGGTAGTGCTGGACAGGCTAATGGGACTCAAGGTAGACAAGTCCCCTGGTCTGATGAAATGCATCCCAGGGTATTAAAAGAGATGGCGGAAGTTATAGCAGATGCATTCGTTATAATCTACCAAAATTCTCTCGACTCTGGGGAGGTACCAGTGGATTGGAAAGCAGCTAATGTAACGCCTCTGTTTAAAAAAGGGGGCAGACAAAAGGCAGGTAACTATAGGCCGGTTAGTTTAACATCTGTAATGGGGAAAATGCTTGAAGCTATCATTAAGGAAGAAATAGCGGGACATTGAGATAGGAATACTGCAATCAAGCAAACGCAACATGGATTCATGAAGGGGAAGTCATGTTTAACTAATTTACTGGAATTCTTTGAGGATCTAACAAGCATAGTGGATAGAGGTGTGCCGATGGATGTGGTGTATTTAGATTTCCAAAAGGCAATCGTAAAGGTGCCACACAAAAGGTTACTGCAGAAGATAAAGGTATGCGGAGTCAGAGGAAATGTATTAGCATGGATCAAGAATTGGCTGGCTAACAGAAAGCAGAGAGTCGGGATAAATGGGTCCTTTTCGGGTTGGAAATCAGTGGTTAGTGGGGTGCCACAGGGATCGGTGCTGGACCACAACTGTTTACAATATACATAGATGACTTGGAAGAGGGGACAGAGTGTAGTGTAACAACATTTTCAGATGACACAAAGATTAGTGGGAAATCGGGTTGTGTAGAGGACACAGAGAGGCTGCAAAGAAATTTAGATAGGTTAAGCGAATGGGCTAAGGTTTGGCAGATGGAATACAATGTCGGAAAATGTGAGGTCATCCACCTTGGGAAAAAAAACAGTAAAAGGGAATATTATTTGAATGGGGAGAAATTACAACATGCTGTGGTGCAGAGGGACCTGGGGGTCCTTGTGCATGAATCCCAAAAAGTTAGTTTGCAGATGCAGCAGGTAATCAGGAAGGCGAATGGAATGTTGGACTTCATTGCGAGAGGGATGGAGTACAAAAGCAGGGAGGTCCTGCGGCAACTGTATCGGGGATTGGTGAGGCCGCACCTGGAGTACTGCGTGCAGTTTTGGTCACCTCACTTAAGGAAGGATATACTAGCCTTGGAGGGGGTCCAGAGACGATTCACTGGGCTGATTCCGGAGATGAGGGGGTTACCTTATGATGATAGATTGAGTAGACTGGGTCTTTACTCGTTGGAGTTCAGAAGGATGAGGGGTGATCTTATAGAAACATTTAAAATCATGAAAGGGATAGACAAGATAGAGGCAGAGAGGTTGTTTCCACTGGTCGGGGAGACTAGAATTGGGGGCACAGCCTCAAAATACGGGGGAGCCAATTTAAAACCGAGTTGAGAAGGAATTTCTTCCCCCGGAGGGTTGTGAATCTGTGGAAATCTCTGCCCAAGGAAGCAGTTGAGGCTAGCTCATTGAATGTATTCAAATCACAGATAGATAGATTTTTAACCAATAAGGGAATTAAGGGTTACGGGAAGCGGGCGGGTAAGTGGAGCTGAGTCCACGGCCAGATCAGCCATGATCATTTTGAATGGCGGAGCAGGCTCGAAGGTAGATGGCCGACTCCTGTTCCTAATTCTTATGTATTCTTATGTTATGTTCTTATGGCCTTGGAAATAGCGGATGCATTGACAGTCATTTTCCAACATTCCATAGACTCTTGATCAGTTCCTATGGAGTGGAGGGTAGCCAATGTAACTCCACTTTTTAAAAAAGGAGAGATAAAACAGGGAATTATAGACCGGTCAGCCTGACAACGGGTAGTGGGTAAATTGATGGAATCAATTGTAAGGATATCATCGCAGCGCATTTGGAAAGAGGTGTCATGATAGGTCCAAGTCAGCATGGATTTGTGAAAGGGAAATCATGCTTGACAAATCTTCTAGAATTTTTTGAGGATGTTTCCAGTAGAGTGGACAAGGGAGAACCAGTTGATATGGTGTATTTGGACTTTCAGAAGGCTTTCGATAAGGTCCCACACAAGAGATTAATGTGCAAAGTTAAAGTAAATGGGATTGGGGGTAGTGTGCTGACGTGGATTGAGAACTGGTTGGCAGGCAGGAAGCAAAGAGTAGGAGTAAATGGGTACTTTTCAGAATGGCAGGCAGTGACTAGTGGGGTGCCGCAGGACTCAGTGCTGGGACCCCAGCTATTTACAATATACATCAATGATTTAAATGAAGGAATTGAGTGTAATATCTCCAAGTTTGCAGATGAGTCTAAGCTGGGTGGTGGTGTGAGCTGTGAGGAGGATGCTCAGAGGCTGCAGGGTGACTTGGACAGGTTAGGTGAGTGGGCAAATGCATGGCAGATGCAGTATATTGTGGATAAATGTGAGGTTATCCACTTTGGTGGCAAAAACAGGAAGGCAGAATGGCGGCAGATTAGGAAAAGGGGAGGTGCAACGAGATCTGGGTGTCATGATGTATCAGTCATTGAAAGTTGGCATGCAGGTACAGCAGGCGGTGAAGAAGGCAAATGCTATATTGGCCTTCATAGCTAGGGGATTTGAGTATGGGAGCAGGGAGGTCTTGCTGCAGCTGTACAGGGCCTTGGTGAGGCCTCACCTGGAATATTGTGTTCAGTTTTGGTCTCCTAATCTGAGGAAGAATGTTCTTGCTGTTGAGGGAATGCAGCGAAGGTTCACCAGACTGATTCCCGGGATGGCAGGACTGACATATGAGGAGAGACTGGATCGACTGGGCCTGTATTCACTGGAATTTAGAAGGATGAGAGGGGATCTCACAGAAACATATAAAATTCTGGCGGGACTGGGCAGATTAGATGCAGGAAGAATTTTCCCGATGATGGGGAAGTCCAGAACCATGGGACACAGTCTAAGAATAAGGGGTAAGCCATTTAGGACTGACATGTGGAGAAACGTCTTCACTCAGAGAGTTGTTAACCTGTGGAATTCTCTCCCGCAGAGAGTTATTGATGCCAGTTCGTTGGATATATTCAAGAGTGAGTTAGAAATGGCCCTTATGGCTAAAGGGATAAAGGGGTATGGAGAGAAAGCAGGAAAGGGGTACTGAGGTGAATGATCAGCCATGATCTTTTTGAATGGTGGTACAGGCTCAAAGGGCCGAATGGCCTACTCCTGCCCTTATTTTCTATGTTTCTATGTTTCTATGTATTAGATACATGGGTCACTGAGCAAACAGGTGTACTATTAGATACACAAGTCACTGAGCAAACAGTTGTACTATTAGATACACAATCACTGAGCTAATTGGTGTACTATTAGATGGACAGGTCACTGAGCTAACAGGTGTACTGTTAGATACACAGGTCACTGAGCAAACAGGTGTACTATTAGATACACAGGTCACTGAGCTAACAGGTGTACTATTAGATACACAGGTCACTGAGCTAACAGGTGTACTGTTAGATACACAGGTCACTGAGCTAACAGGTGTACTATTAGATACACAGGTCACTGAGCAAACAGGTGTACTATTAGATACAATGATCACTGAGTTAACAGGTGTACTATTAGATACACAGGTAACTGAGCGAACAGGTGTACTATTCGATACACAGGTCACATGAGCAAAGAGGTGTACTATTAGATACACAGGTCAATGAGCTAACAGGTTTACTATTAGATACACAGGTAACTGAGCTAACAGGTGTACTATTAGATACACAGGTCACTGAGCAAATAGGTGTACTATTAGATACACAATCACTGAGCTAACTGTTGTACTATTAGATACACAGGTCACATGAGCAAAGAGGTGTACTATTAGATACACGGGTAACTGAGCTAACAGGTGTACTATTAGATACACAATCGCTGAGTTAACAGGTGTACTATTAGATACACAGGTAACTGAGCTAACAGGTGTACTATTAGATACACAAGTCACTGAGCTAACAACTTTACTATTAGATACAACGAACACTGAGCTAACAGGTGTACTGTTAGCTAGACAGGTCACTGATTTAACAGGTGTACTATTAGATACATAGGTCACTGAGCTAACAGGTGTACTATTAGATACAATGATCACTGAGCTAACAGGTGTACTATTAGATACAATGATCACTGAGCTAACAGGTGTACTATTAGATACACAGGTCACTGAGCTAACAGGTGTACTATTAGATACACAGGTCACTGAGCTAACATGTGTACTATTAGATACATCGGTCACTGAGCTAACAGGTGTACTATTAGATACAACGATCACTGAGCTAACAAGTATACTATTCGATACAACGATCACTGAGCTAACAGGTGTACTATTAGATACAACGATCACTGAGCTAACAGGTGTACTATTAGATACAACGATCACTGAGCAAACAGGTGTACTATTAGATACACAGGTCACTGAGCAAACAGGTGTACTATTAGATACACAGGTCACTGAGCTAACAGGTGTACTATTAGATACACAATCACTGAGCTAACTGGTGTACTATTAGATACACATGTCACATGAGCAAAGAGGTGTACTATTAGATACACAGGTCACTGAGCTAACAGGTGTACTATTAGATACACAGGTAACTGAGCTAACAGGTGCACTATTAGATACACAATCACTGAGTTAACAGGTGTACTATTAGATACACAGGTAACTGATCTAACAGGTGTACTATTAGATACACAAGTCACTGAGCTAACAGCTTTACTATTAGATACAACGAACACTGAGCTAACAGGTGTACTGTTAGCTAGACAGGTCACTGATTTAACTGGTGTACTATTAGATACATAGGTCACTGAGCTAACAGGTGTACTATTAGATACATAGGTCACTGAGCTAACAGGTGTACTATTAGATACAATGATCACTGAGCTAACAGGTGTACTATTAGATACAATGATCACTGAGCTAACAGGTGTACTATTAGATACACAGGTCACTGAGCTAACAGGTGTACTATTAGATACACAGGTCACTGAGCTAACATGTGTACTATTAGATACATAGGTCACTGAGCTAACAGGTGTACTATTAGATACAATGATCACTGAGCTAACAGGTGTACTATTAGATACAACGATCACTGAGCTAACAGGTGTACTAGAAACATAGAAACATAGAAAATAGGTGCAGGAGTAGGCCATTCGGCCCTTCTAGCCTGCACCGCCATTCAATGAGTTCATGGCTGAACATGCAACTTCAGTACCCCATTCCTGCTTTCTCACCATACCCCTTGATTCCCCTAGTAGTAAGGACGACATCTAACTCCTTTTTGAATATATTTAGTGAATTGGCCTCAACAACTTTCTGTGGTAGAGAATTCCACAGGTTCACTACTCTCTGGGTGAAGAAATTCCTCCTCATCTCGGTCCTAAATGGCTTCCCCCTTATCCTTAGACTGTGTCCCCTGGTTCTGGACTTCCCCAACATTGGGAACATTCTTCCTGCATACAAGCCCAGTTGATCCAGTCTTTCTTGATAGGTCAGTCCCGCCATCCCGGGAATCAGTCTGGTGAACCTTCGCTGCACTCCCTCAATAGCAAGAATGTCCTTCCTCAGGTTAGGAGACCAAAACTGTACACAATACTCCAGGTGTGGCCTCACCAAGGCCCTGTACAATTGTAGCAACACCTCCCTGCCCTTGTACTCAAATTCCCTCGCTATGAAGGCCAACATGCCATTTGCTTTCTTAACCGCCTGCTGTACCTGCATGCCAACCTTCAATGACTGATGTACCATGACACCCAGGTCTCTTTGCACCTGCCCTTTTCCTAATCTGTCACCATTCAGATAATAGTCTGTCTCTCTGTTTTTACCACCAAAGTGGATAACCTCACAATAATCCACATTATACTTCATCTGCCATGCATTTGCCCACTCACCTAACCTATCCAAGTCGTTCTGCAGCCTCATAGAATCCTCCTTGCAGCTCACACTGCCACCCAACTTAGTGTCATCCGCAAATTTGGAGATACTACATTTAATCCCCTCGTCTAAATCATTAATGTACAGTGTAAACAGCTGGGGCCCCAGCACAGAACCTTGCGGTACCCCACTAGTCACTGCCTGCCATTCTGAAAAGTACCCGTTTACTCCTACTCTTTGCTTCCTGTCTGACAACCAGTTCTCAATCCATGTCAGCACACTACCCCCAATCCCATGTGCTTTAACTTTGCACATTAATCTCTTGTGTGGGACCTTGTCGAAAGCCTTCTGAAAGTCCAAATATACCACATCAACTGGTTCTCCCTTGTCCACTCTACTGGAAACATCCTCAAAAAATTCCAGAAGATTTGTCAAGCATGATTTCCCTTTCACAAATCCATGCTGACTTGGACCTAACATATTACCTCTTTCCAAATGCACTGCTATGACATCCTTAATAATTGATTCCATCATTTTACCCACTACCGATGTCAGGCTGACCGGTCTGTAATTCCCTGTTTTCTCTCTCCCTCCTTTTTTAAAAAGTGAGGTTACATTGGCTACCCTCCACTCCATAGGAACTGATCCAGAGTCAATGGAATGTTGGAAAATGACTGTCAATGCATCCACTATTTCCAAGGCCACCTCCTTAAGTACTCTGGGATGCAGTCCATCAGGCCCTGGGGATTTATCGGCCTTCAATCCCATCAATTTCCCCAACACAATTTCCCGACTAATAAGGATTTCCCTAAGTTCCTCCTCCTTACTAGACCCTCCGACCCCTTTTATATCCGGAAGGTTGTTTGTGTCCCCTCAGTGAATACCGAACCAAAGTACTTGTTCAATTGGTCCGCCATTTCTTTGTTCCCCGTTATGACTTCCCCTGATTCTGACTGCAGGGGACCTACGTTTGTCTTTACTAACCTTTTTCTCTACATATCTATAGAAACTTTTGCAATCCGTCTTAATGTTCCCTGCAAGCTTCTTCTCGTACTCCATTTTCCCTGCCCTAATCAAATCCTTTGTCCTATAGGTGTACTATTAGATACACAGGTAACTGAGCTAACAGGTGTACTATTAGATACACAGGTCACTGAGCAAACAGGTGTACTATTAGATACACAGGTCACATGAGCAAAGAGGTGTACTATTAGATACACAGGTCACTGAGCTAACAGGTTTACTATTAGATACACAGGTAACTGAGCTAACAGGTGTACTATTAGATACACAGGTCACTGAGCAAACAGGTGTACTATTAGATACACAATCACTGAGCTAACTGGTGTACTATTAGATACACAGGTCACATGAGCAAAGAGATGTACTATTAGATACACAGGTCACTGAGCTAACAGGTGTACTATTAGATACACAGGTAACTGAGCTAACAGGTGTACTATTAGATACACAATCACTGAGTTAACAGGTGTACTATTAGATACACAGGTAACTGAGCTAACAGGTGTACTATTAGATACACAAGTCACTGAGCTAACAGCTTTACTATTAGATACAACGGACACTGAGCTAACAGGTGTACTGTTAGCTAGACAGGTCTCTGATTTAACAGGTGTACTGTTAGATACATAGGTCACTGAGCTAACAGGTGTACTATTAGATACAATGATCACTGAGCTAACAGGTGTACTATTAGATACAATGATCACTGAGCTAACAGGTGTACTATTAGATACACAGGTCACTGAGCTAACAGGTGTACTATTAGATACACAGGTCACTGAGCTAACATGTGTACTATTAGATAAATAGGTCACTGAGCTAACAGGTGTACTATTAGATACAACGATCACTGAGCTAACAAGTATACTATTAGATACAACGATCACTGAGCTAACAGGTGTACTATTAGATACAACGATCACTGAGCTAACAGTTGTAATGTTAGATACAACGATCACTGAGCTAACATGTGTACTATGCTTGACAAATCCTGCGTGACAATTATTCTGGATTTTTTTGAGGATGTAACTAGTAGATTGGACAAGGGAGAAGCAGTCGATGTGGTGTATTTGGACTTTCAAAAGGCTTTTGACAAGGTCCCACACAATAGATTGGTGTGCAAAATTAAAACATATGATATTGGGGGTAATGCACTGACGTGGATAGAGGACTTGTTGGCAGACAGGAAGTGGAGAGTCAGGATAAACGGGTCCTTTTCAGAATGGCAGGCAGTGACTAGTGGGGTGCCGCAGGGCTCAGAGCTGGGACCCCAGCTCTTTACAATATACATTAATGATTTAGATGAAGGAATTGAGTGTAATATCTTCAAGTTTGCAGATGACACTAAGCTGGGTGGTGGTGTGAGCTATGAGGAGGACGCTAAGCGGCTGCAGAGTGACTTGGACAAGTTATGTGAGTGGGAAAATACATGGCAGATGCAGTATAATGTGGATAAATGTGAGGTTATCCACTTTGGTGGCAAAAACATGAAGGCAGAATATTATCTGAATGGTGGCAGGTTAGGAAAAGGGGTGGTGCAACGAGACCTGGGTGTCATGCCACATCAGTCATTGAAGGTTGGCATGCAGGTACAGCAGGCGGTGAAGAAGGCAAATGGTATGTTGGCCTTCATAGCTAGGGGATTTGAGTATAGGAGCAGGGAGGTCTTACTGCAGCTGTACAGGGCCTTGGTGAGGCCTCACCTGGAATATTGTCTTCAGTTTTGGTCTCCTAATCTGAGGAAGTGCAGATAAGGTTCACCAGACTGATTCCTGGGATGGCAGGACTAACATATGATGAGAGACTGGATCGACAAGGCCTGTATTCACTGGAGTTTAAAAGGATGAGAGGAGATCTCATAGAAACATATAAAACACTGATGGAACTGGACACGTTAGATGCAGGAAGAATGTTCCCGATGTTGGGGAAGTCCAAAACGACAGTCTAAAGATAAGTGGTAAGCCATTTAAGACTGAGATGAGGAGAAACTTCTTCACTGAGCAAACAGGTGCACTGTTAGATACAATGTTCGCTGAGCTAACAGGTGTACTCTTAGATACAACGATCACTGAGCTAATAGGTGTACTATTAGATACACAGGTCACTGAGCTAACAGGTGTACTATTAGATACACAGGTCACTGAGCTAACAGGTGTACTATTAGATACAACGATCACTGAGCTAACAGGTGTACTATTCGATACAACGATCACTGAGCTAACAGGTGTACTATTCGATACAACGATCACTGAGCTAACAGGTGTACTATTCGATACAATGATCACTGAGCTAACAGGTGTACTATTCGATACAATGATCACTGAGCTAACAGGTGTACTATTAGATACAATGATCACTGAGCTAACAGGTGTACTATTAGATACAATGATCACTGAGCTAACAGGTGTACTATTAGATTCAACGATCACTGAGCTAACAGGTGTACTATTAGATACACAGGTCACTGAGCTAACAGGTGTACTATTAGATACAACGATCACTGAACTAACAGGTGTACTATTAGATGCAACAATCACTGAGCTAACAGGTGTACTATTCGATACAATGATCACTGAGCTAACAGGTGTACTGTTAGATACAATGATCACTGATCTAACAGGTGTACTATTAGATACACAGGTCACTGAGCTAACAGGTGTACTATTAGATACACAGGTCACTGAGCTAACAGGTGTACTATTAGATACACAGGTCACTGAGCTAACAGGTGTACTGTTAGATACAACAATCACTGAGCTAACAGGTGTACTATTAGATACAATGATCACTAAGCTAACAGGTGTACTATTCGATACAACGATCACTGAGCTAACAGGTGTACTATTAGATACAATGATCACTGAGCTAACAGGTGTACTATTAGATACAACGATCACTGAGCTAACAGGTGTACTATTAGATACAACGATCACTGAGCTAACAGTTGTAATGTTAGATGCAACGATCACTGAGCTAACAGGTGTACTATTAGATACACAGGTCACTGAGATTATCGGTGTACTATTCGATACAACGATCACTGAGCTAACAGGTGTACTATTAGATACAAAGGTCTCGAAGTTCAGCTGTTTGGCGCCACCATTAGCACCAGAGACGGGCATTAAGGTGCCGCTAAACACCTCCTGCATGGAGCACCACATTATCTGCTCGCGCCGTGACCTTCAGTGAAGGTTGAGCTGCGGTGCTGGCAGTTCGCGCTGCGCTCACTAGCCGGGCCCACTTGGTGACATCACCGAGTGTGCAACACCGCCTTGGTCCCATGTTTGGAAAATTTACTGTTTTGCCTGCGCTAGTGGCTGACACTGACACCGGTAGAGGAAAGTTGTCGGTCCAGCAGGGGAAAGCAGTCGGTCCCGGTGTGATTTTGTCCGCAGTGCAAGGTAAGTGATGACATTGCAGTTTTGCTACTTCTATTTATTTGATGTAGCAGAGGGGCAATGTGGTGATGTTTTTTGAAATTTTCACATGGATTTTTTTCTTTAGCTCCTGGCACTAGGTGTCCTAGGCCCAACTATCTTCAGCTGCTTCATCAATGACCTTCCCTCCATCATAAGATCAGAAATGGGGATGTTCGCTGATGACTGCACAATGTGCAGTTCCATTCACACAGATAATGGAGCAGTCCATGCCGACATGCAGCAAGACCTGGACAACATTCAGGCTTGGGCTGATAAGTGGCAAGTAACATTCGCACAACATGGTGACCAGGCAATGACTATCTCCAACAAGCGAGATTCTAACCACCTCCTCTTGACATTCAATGGCATTACCTTCGCCAAATCCTCCACCATCAACATCCTGGAGGTCACCCTTGATCAAAAACTTAACTGGACCAGCGACATAAATACTGTGGCTACAAGAACAGATCAGAGGCTGGGTATTCTGTGGCGAGTGGCTCACTTCCTGATCCCCCAAAGCTTTCCCACCATCTACAAGGCACAAGTCAGGAGTATGATGGAATACTCTCCATTTGCCTGGATGAGTGCAGCTCCAACAACATTCAAGAAGCTTGACACCATCCAGGACAAAGCAGCCCACTTGATTGGCACCCCGTCCACCATCTTAAACATTCACTCCCTCCACCACCGGCGCACCGTGGCTGCAGTGTGTACCATCTACAAGATGCACGGCAGCAACTCACCAAGGCTTCTTCAGCAGCACCTCCCAAACCCGCGACCTCTACCACCTAAAAGGACAAGGGCAGCAGGCGCATGGGAGCACCATCACCTCCAAGTTCCCCTCCAAGTTACACACCATCTTGTCTTGGAAATATATCGCAAATCCTTCATCATTGCTGTGTCAAAATCCTGGAATGCCGTCCCTAACACCACACAGCCTACAGTGGTTCAAGAATGCAGCTCACCACCACCTTCTCAAGGGCAATTAGGGATCGGCTATAAATGCTGGCCTTACCAGCGATGCCCACGTCCCATGAATGAATAATAAAAACCTTAGTATCCTAGAATCATAGACTAGTACAGCACAGAAGGAGACCATTCGGCCAATCGAGTTGCGCCGGCTCTTTCAAAGAGCAAACCAGTTAGTCTCACTCTCCCGTTCTTTCCCCATATCCCTGCAATTTATTTCTCCTTCATGTCTTTATCCAATTCTCTTTTGAAGGCTGCTATTGGATCTGTCTCCACCTGCCGATCTGTCAGTGCATTCCGAATCCTAATCACTCGTGGCGTAAAAAAGCTTTTCCTTGAGTCATCTCGAGTTCTTTTGCCAATCACCTCTTGTTATCGACCCTTCAGTCAATTTCTCTTCATTTACTCTATCTGAACTGCTCATACTTTTGAACACTTCTGTCCAATCTCCTCTTCGTCTCCTCTACTGTAAGGAAAACAACTCCTGCTTCGCCGGTCTATCCACGTAGCTGTAATCCCTCATACTTCCACCTCCAGAACATGGTCCGTCTCCGCTTCTGCCTCAGTCCATCTATTACCCAAGCCCTGTTTCTTGCCTTTGTCATTTCTGGACTCAGTGGGGGTGAAGTGTAACTTTGTCAGGGGCACCAGACAGATGGTAATGAACTGGCCCCCCAATGTACACCGCACCAGATTTCCTATCCATTGACTTCAATAGATAGGAACACCAGGACGGGTATATAACAGGCAGCTGATTCGCTACCATCTATTTTGCGCCCTCACGAAAGTTGAATTACTCTAATGCTTTCCTGGCCATTCTCCCATACTCCACCTTCAATGTTTCCAAAACTCTCCTGCCCCTCACCAAGTCCCATTTTCCCATCACCTTAGTCCTCGCTGACTTACATTGGTTTTTCGTACTCTAACGCTTCAAATTTCTTGCGTTTCTGCTATCTCTGTAACCTCCTCTCGCCATACATCTTGCTACAAACTCTCTATTCCTCTGACTCTGCCGTCTTGTGCACCCAGTCCCCTCTCCTTAATCCCACTGTTGGAGAGAAATGTCTTAACCTATAACCTTTGTAACTTTTATAATGTGTAGCCAGCTCCTCTGTCTTTCTCTGATGAATTATGGGACAAGGAGAGTAGTCAAGTAAAAAATGTATACTTAAGCAAAAAGCATGTTTAGTCTCAAGTCCGGTGACCCTGAGTCATGGAGATAGGGGAAGTAAGACAATGGGCGGTTGAAGAGGCAAACAGATGTATATCGCTTGTACTAATAACAGGAAGATAGTTCCTTGCTTTTCTGCTGATGCGGAGAACTAACCCCACTTGTGCGAGTGTATGCTAGTTAACCTTTGACTTACCACAATGTAAAGATAGATTGTCATAGCATTACCATATAGGGTAAGATGTACAAAAATGTTCGATAATTGGACAATGGTGTAAGGTGGTGGGACCGCCCCCAAAGGTATAATTGTAACTTGAAAACTTCGCTCGGAGAGAAGGAGTGGCAAAGCTGTGGAGTTTCCCACTTCTCCCAGAGCGCTCTGCATGAATAAACTGTGACGTTTCCCTCACTGTTCTCAGACTCGGCGTGAAATTTATTTCCCTTACAGATTTGGCGCTGCGAACAGGGTGAATATGGTCGCTTCGGGTCGCCTAGCCGGTGGAGAGGGACGAGTAGTCAAGGTTTGACCGTCCAGTCAATTGAGCCCCGGGAAAGGGCGACTCCCGAGCCCCGAATCACCAAAGAACAAAATGTCCGTGAACGGTGAGAAAAACCACAGTTGAACCGCGGGTTAGAGTCTAAGCTAGCATGTTGAGAGTGGTGTGTGTGTGTGTGAAAGAAACAAATGTTCCCCGCCACCTTGATTGTCACAAACTATCTCAGTCACCTAATTAAGAGGGCGAATGCCCCACGTGAAGGCCAAGGATTAAGGTCGAAGGGAACAAACGAGAAGACAAAGTGGAACGGTGAGTGAAGTAGGGACTAATCTCCTTGCAACTTTGAGTCACACAGGTCGGGACATTGGGGGTCGTGTGTAGAACAATTAATGTGGTTGTAGTAAGTTGCGGGTGCAGCTGGAAAAGATCGTAGTGGGTCGCGGAGGCGCCATTTTTAACGAATCGCCAGTGTGTTGAAACACCTCTGACGATAGAGACTTAAAGTCCTGAACGGACCGCTGACAGTAGTAAGACCGCGACGGGAAAGACTACGATGTCCGGTAAGGAAACGGAGTGAGGCCCCCCCGGGGTCCCTGACCAGACTGTACCTAGTCGACCAAAAGGGATTGATAGATAGAATGCAAAAGGAGGGTTGGGACCCGGCAAAGAAGGTACACGAACAACGGGAGTGGTGGGAGACACAGAAGCAAAAGAAAATGAAGAAAGTTGCTCTTTTGTTGGTACACCAGTTGGTCAAATTGACTGATGCGGTGGAGAATAAAATGACAGAATGTGTAGAATTAAGTGCTAAACTGACAGAAAAAAATAAGCGAATACGGGAGTTGGAAAAACAATTGGAAATGTACAATCCTCCCCGTTTTTTGGGGTTTAACGTAACAGCAGGCAAAATTGGAAGAGAAGGGCCACCCGGGTATCAGGAGGAAGAAGAAGTTAGTCCAACTGCCCCACCGGCAAGGGACGACTCAGACACCAAGGAGGCGAAAGCCGCCCCTCTGAAACGGGGGGGGGGGGGGGCGGGGGGAATGGCGGTAGCCCCTACCTCTAAATTTTGGCCATTTAGCCCGGCTGAAAAACAAATAGTCATGACCGAATTGGGACCCTTGAAGCCCAGGTCGAACAACGAGGCTTATTGGGCAAAATTAGACATGTTATGAGACCTACACGACCTACACCCCCGAGACATTCACGCCATAGTACGCACCAGTTGTCCACGAGACAAGTAGAGGAATCTACAGGGCGCTGGGATGTCGGACGGAGGATGGGCAACAGCGGTGACACATCTGGCTACTCGGGCCCAGCAGGTCGCTGTGTTCCTCCTCTTTAAAACAGCGCTCCAAACCGCCCTGGGCAATCCTCAGGTTAATTGGGGAAAAATCATGACATGTAAGCAAAGGAAGGGTGAGGGGAGTAGTGAATTCGGGGAACGATTATTCGAGGCCTATAAGGAGTCGTCCGGACAGGCCGACCCGCAACTGACAGATCCGCCCTTCATTCAGATGTATAAAGACGGGTTGTCCGCTAAACACCAAGCGGTAATAAAGTTGGGAGTAATGACCCACAATGTATACGATGAGGTTGTCCGCTGGGCATGTTCGGTGGATGCTCAGGATCATGAGGACAAGCCCACAGTGGTGAAACAGGAGCGGGTGGGGGCAGCAGGGACCACCTCCAAGGGGGGTGGGGCATGTTTCCAATGTGGGAGGATGGGTCACATGGCATGAGACTGTCGCTCTGCCAAATTATGTACATATTGCAATAAGAAAGGCCATGTAGAGGAGAATTGTTGGAAGAAAGGAAAGGGCGCGGGAACGTCCAGAAACACCTTGCGCGATAAAGTACCCCGGTAGAAAGACTATTTGGCATTGTGATGTTCCCATACGGGATAGGGCGCACCATGGATGAACTAAGAAACGTAGAGAGGGTTCTGGAACAAATAGCTAACGACACTGCCGAGGCAATGGAGAGCATAACAGCTGAAATGGTAGCCATACGTACTCCCGTACTTCAGAACCGAATGGCCCTAGATTACGTATTGGCCCAGAACGGAGGCACTTGAGCATTGATTGGGGCCAAATGTTGCACTTGTATACCCGATAATTCGGAGAATATAACCAACCTAGCCGACCATATAAGGAGAGAAGTGAGGAAACTAAGCACCCCGGATGGTGCAGTTGGCTGGCTGGGGGGATGGATGTCTAAGTTGGGACAAAGTATTGTACAGGGGCTGATTTTGATTGTGGGCATATGCCTGGCCTTGTACCTTGCGGTAATGATGATTAAGATATGTATGTCCAAGTTATGTACCATGATACCCATAGCTGCCGGGACTTACATCAATGATACAACAACCCGACTTCCACCCGCAACATATCAGAAGCTGCTCCTCCATTTTCAGCAGCACCACCAACTCCAGGCTCACCCAAGAATCCTGGCACAAGACAACGAAACAGTCCGAATGTAGGATTGGATTGTTCTTATCCGCATGAGATGGGAAAAGATCAAAAGAAGGGACTGTTGGAGAGAAATTTCTTAACCTATAACCTTTGTAACTTTTATAATGTGTAGCCAGCTCCTCTGTCTTTCTCTGATGAATTATGGGACAAGGAGAGTAGTCAAGTAAAAAATGTATACTTAAGCAAAAAGCATGTATAGTCTCAAGTCCGGTGACCCTGAGTCATGGAGATAGGGGAAGTAAGACAATGGGTGGTTGAAGAGGCAAACAGATGTATATCGCTTGTACTAATAACAGGAAGATAGTTCCTTGCTTTTTTGCTGACGCGGAGAACTAACCCCACTTGTGCGAGCATATGCTCGTTAACCTTTGACTTACTACAATGTAAAGATAGATTGTCATAGCATTATCATATAGGGTAAGACGTACAAAAATGTTAGATAATTGGACAATGGTGTAAGGGGGCAGGACCACCCCCAAAGGTATAATTGTAACTTGGAAACTTCGCTCGGAGAGAAGGTGTGGCGAAGCTGCGGAGTTTCTCACTTCTCCCAGAGCGCTCTGTACGAATAAACTGTGACATTTCCCTCACTGTTCTCAGACTCGGTGTAGAATTTATTTCCCTTACACCACCATTGGTGATCTTTCCTTCAGTCACCCAAGTTCCATTCTCTGGAATTCTCTCCATAAACAACTTATGTGTCAGCTTTTTGGTTCAGTGGTCTTCAGCACTCTTTTGTCAGAGTCCGAAAGTCATGGATTCAAGCCCCACTTCAGGCCTTGAGCACAATAATCTAGGCTGACACTCCAATGCAGCACTGAGGGAGTGCTACACTGTCGTAGGCGCCATCTTTCAGATGAGACATTAAACCGAGGTCATGTCTACCCCCTCTGGTAGATGTAAAAGATCCCAGGGCAGTATTTAAAGAAGAGCATTGACTTCTCATGGTGCTCTGGCCAATATTTATCCCTTAACCAACAAAACCGATTAATAATTTATTTCATTTGTGCTTGTGGGACCTTGCTGGTGCAAGTTGGCTGTTGCCTTTCCTACAACAAAATCTGTCTTGTTGTCAGAACCCTTGAGGAGAAGAAAAGAGTACAATCAGATCTTGATGTGATAGGGAAATGGGCCCACATCAGGTTGATGACATTTAATGTTGCTAAATGTAGTGTGATGCATATTTGGAGGGGCGGGGCGGGGGGAATAAGGAATGCGTAATGCCAAGCATGTGTATACCATAAATACAGAAAATGTTGGAAATACTCAGCAGGTCAGGCAGTGTCCGTGTAGAGAGAAACGATGTGAATGTTTCAGTTCGATGGCCATCATTAACTCTGTTTCTCTCTCCACAGGTGCTGCCTGGCCTGCTGAGTATTTCCAGCATTTTCTATTTCTTTCAGATTTCCAACATCTGCAGTATTTTTCTTTTGTATGTGTGTACATGCTTGGCTCTGAATGAAAGTCAGTTGAAAGGGAAAGAGACCTGGGTGTTATAGTGCATGAGTCTCTAAAGGTCCATGATCAGTGCTGAGAGGCTATTTCGAAAGCAAATAGGGTATCAGGATTTCTGGCTAGGACAATCCATTACAAAACAAAGAGCACCATCGTGTCCTTGTACAAGAACTTGGGTTGGGTCCCGTCTGGTATACTATGTCTAGTTCTGGTACCCTCACAGGGTGGGAAATATAATAAGCCTAGAAAATGTTCAGAGGAGGGTCACTAGATTTATAGCTGGCTTAAAAACCTTTAGCCATCACTATAGGCTTGGAGAACCGGGTCTTTATACCATAGAAAAGCATAGACTTGGGAGAGACTTGACCAAAGTATCTAGGATGATGAAGGGTCCAGACTGTGTACACGAAGACAGATTATTTGAATTCAATAACAAACAGGGGGACTTATGTACAAGCTACCTAAACATAGAACTGGGTCAGGAACTTTTTCTTTTCCCAGGGGATTAGTGACCTGCAGTGGATGAATTGCAAACATTCAAATGGGAACTGGACATGTTCCTGGAGGAGGCTGATTTTGCTGTGTACAGTAGTGAGGTGGGATGTTGGATGATGTACATCGTGGTCATTGTTATCACCTGGAGCTTGTTTCTGATCACCCTCGGTGTTTGGACAGGAATTTCCCAAAGCCTTCTTTCACTGAATTGGCCTTGGTTTTATATATATGTATATATATTTTTGTATCTTTCCCAGAGGATTATATGGCTGCTGGTGGACGAGAAATATTGGGGCTCGTGTTGTTTAGTTGCAACATGGCTGAATGGAACTGACTTAGTGAGCCAGCTGATTTTTCTGTCTGTCTTTGTCATATGTTCATAAACAGTGTAACACAGTAGCAAGTGCATTACAGGCAATAACCTAGTCTTAGTATTCAGATGATGTACAAATTGTAAATGCTTTTCTCACAGTTCAGGCTATCATTGAGACCTCTCAATTGGATTAAAGTAAAATCCAATTGATTCCACTGATACTCATAGCAGCTTCTATATAAACCATCTGAATTAAATTCTAGCCTGCGAATCACGGGGCCCGAAACTGATGGTCCTACCACTGGCTGGCGCCGAGTTTTCTCGGCGGTTTCCCCCTTTTTTCGGCGCTCTCCCCTCCGTGGGAGATTGGTGAGGCCCTCACGCCAGCGGGTTTGGAAGGACCGCTGGGGAGCATCCACTGGCGAGCGCCGACATGCAACGCCGAGAAAAGGTCCTCCCGCCCGGTCCCGCCCGAGATTCACCGAGCGGTCCTCCGCTCCTGCAGGAGAAAAGACCGCCACGTGGGAACAGGTCTTACCGGGACGGTAGGTATGAAGACCTGCAAGAAAAAAGATGAGTGAGATTTTTTTTTACTTTACTTGTTTTGCAGCGATTTTGTTTGAAAGGGTCCTCTGAAGGTTTTGTGATTTTTTTAGTTTTTTATGTTTTGAACATTTTTTGTGTTTGTTTCCCCCCCTCCCTGGGCTCGACTCCAGCCTGGGTGTAACTGTCTCCAGGATTACATTTGCCGCTCAGAATCCCACCTACCACCCTCTACCGCACACAATCGGCGTGTAACGCCCATTTTTGCCATCGGGCGCTTTTTTCCTTCTTTTTTGACCAAACTTCCGCCCAAAGTACCGTCAGGATCTTAGCGGTCTTTTCGATGGTAAATGGGCGGAATATGCCTTTAATCAATTTCGGCCCCGTAGAATAATACAGCACACAATGCGCCAGCATTTTGATAGAGCTTTTCAATTAGTTCCACAGCCCCTCTCTTTCCCCATAGCCCTGCAATTTTTTTTCCTTCAAATATTTATCAATATTCTCTTTTGAATGCTGCTATTGAATCCGCTTCCATCGTCCTGTCAAGCACTCCAGATCGCAACTGCTCACTATGTAAAAATATGCTTCCTCATGTCGCCTCTGGTTCTTTTCCATGGACAGGATTTTAACTTGGAGGCAGGTAGAGAGCAGGAGGGTTGGAATGCAGATGTCAAACCTGCGAGAGCGGTTTCGCACTGGCCCTGCCCAATTTAATGGCAAGGCCTGATTAACACTTTGTTATCTGTTTGTCGTCCGCAGCCAGCCAGATTGGGAGGCTGGCTAGCTGTTGGGTGGGTAGGCCTGGTGACTAGAGAGGAGGAAGGATTAAATTGTCGTCGTCAGAAGGCTGGGATAATCATCGTCTTCGGTGGAAGACCAGGATCCTCAGAGGTGCTCGGGTGCTGTGATTGTCGGGGGGGGGGGAGTGGGGGGCTATCAGCAGGTCGGAAGACCAGGATCGGGGGGGGGGGGGGGTTGGTTGGAGATCAGGATAGGGAGGTGGGATCATAGATCAATCTGAGGGAGAGATTGGAGGCCGGGCGTATCGGATGTTGGGGTGGAGGGGGGTGGGGGGGAGAATCGGAGGCCTGAGGGAGATGGGGGGGGGGGGGGAGGGGAATCGGAGACCTGTGGGAAGATTGGAAAGGTCTGGTAGCAGGTAAGTGGAAAGACACTTACCTCATGGATCCAGCAGTCCTCGCTTTCCATTAGCTGGCGGGTTCCCCGATGCCTGGGAAACCCACCCGCCCACAGTTAAATCTAAAATAGCGGATCACCATGAGGCACGGAGCTTGAGTATAATATGTCAAGTTCCGGCCCTACCTCCTGTGAGTGGATTGGCCGCCTGGCCCATGTCCCACTTCCATGAAAACCAGGACAGGGCTGGTTGAGGTCAGGAGTCACATTTTTAACACTTTTTAACCTGCCACCCGACCCCAAACCCACCCATTTTTGGGGGTTAAAATCACCCCTCCTTTTCTCCATGGAGCAAAGGCAACGAGCGATGCCTTCCCCGAGCAGAGCTTGGCTGAATGGGAGCTCCGGGGGCAGACAGAGCAGACAGAAACTCCTCGACCTTGGCTCGCAAGAACGTCACTCCGGGAGCGAGAGCTTGCTGAATTTGACCACGTCGATAAATCATCTGAATTGTCCGATTAGGTTGCAAACTGCAACTCGTTACTTCTCCATTACTCTGTCTATTAACCATCTGAACCCTTTTTATTATATTACAACCTAAATCTCACTTCGGAATAAAAAATGAATCTCCACAAATCACCGAAACCCTTTTGACTGGGTTACTGCTACATAACACTATCACAGTGAACGCAGCATGGCGAAACGTGCATCACTCTTCCCGGTGTATCGCTTGCGAGAGAGCTGAGGGCGATCTGCTCCTCCTCGACCTCTCCTCTGATTTACCCTCCAAGTTGCTGTCAGTGTGCAGTGTGTGAGCTAGGCCATTTAGGAAGTCACACAGACGTTTACCTTTTCACTGGTGCCGTTGACTCACAGGTGCACTGCTGGAGCAAGTAGGTGGTGAACCCCATCATCAGTCACAAAATCACAGCAACAAAAGATAACAGTATGCGACCTTTTTTGCAATAAAACTAGATTGCCAGCTGAGATCTGGCCATGTTATTACCACGACCAAATAATCCATCTTCTGCCTTATTCAACTTTATATTACGGTGGACTCGTAGGTTTTATAAATCATCAAGGCTTATCCAGGAGTATTAGTGCCACAGGGCGCCTCTGTGCATTACAATATACAGCCAGCATCTCATACATATATATATTTTTTCATGCTTTCTGACTCGCAAATCATTTTTATTGCAACTCTTAGGCTGCGTGTTCTATCAGCGAGCTGTCACCCACTCCGTTCTGCGAGGTCCCACGATGATATATTGCCAGCGTGATCCTGGAAGATCACATCGTGTCCTGCAAAGTCAAAAGCCATTTTCCAGCATGAAATATTTAGCATCACTGGGGACTGTCAGGAGCAATCAGAAGCATTTTCCTTCAACACGTTCTCACTGCTTTAGGCTGGAGTCAAATTGGGCTTTTGATTCGCGTAGGAATAGATCTTCAGGCTTTTCCGGGATGAGACATTTCTAATGAAGGAAAGTAGAGAAGATAAAGGAAAGATAAACAAAGAAGAAAGGGAAGAGATGAGAAGAGGGAGAGGAAGAGAAGAAAAAGAGCAAGAAGAATTCATTCGTTCCTGGGACGTGGGCGTCGCTGGCAAGGCCAACATTTATGGCCCATCCCCAATTGCCCTTGAGAAGGTGGTGGTGAGCCGCCTTCTTGAACCGCTGCAGTCCGTGTGGTGAAGGTACTCCCACAGTGCTGTTCAGGAGGGAGTTCCAGGATTTTGACCCAGCGACGATGAAGGAACGGCGATATATTTCCAAGTCAGGATGGTGTGTGACTTGGAGGGGAACTTGCAGGTGATGGTGTTCCCATGCGCCTGCTGCCCTTGTCCTTCTAGGTGGTAGAGGTGGCGGGTTTGGGAGGTGATGCCGTAGAAGCCTTTGCAATGATATTAATTGCTTTATAATGACAGGAGCATTCTGTTAGGTAACGCTCAGTGTTATATGTATGTTATGATAGCGTTGGATCTCTTTTGGCGTTGCTCATGGACACAATAATGTGGCTCACTTCATAGAGCATATAATTTAGGCGTTGCATTATTGAAGCGTTTGATCGCATTGAAAGGCTCAGGGAAAGCAAGATCTAGGAGCATTGAATATTGGCGGTCTTGGAGCAATTGGGTCCTACATTACATGGGGTGGGGGGGTGTTGTGTGGCTGGGGCCTGGCAGCAAGATGATCTGGCAGCACTGAGGTGGCTGGGTCTGTGGTCAGAAACAATGAGAGCCTTTGTTCCTTGTGCTTCTTTTAATGGCCAAACCAGAGTGCTGACTAAATATAGACAAGAGTTTGTTCAGCTCAACTTTATTTATTTTGACACCGGGGACTTGAGGAATAGATGAATGCACCATTTGCTGACGGCAGGCATGTCTTCCTTTTTGTCAGCAGCGTGGAAGCCCAGGAGACAATGGCAGAGTACAGGCTCGGAACATGAAGACTGGGAGTGGGCCTGACAGTATCAGGCCTGTGGTGAATATTGCAGCAGGAAAGGGAGCGAAGTAAAGCTGACTCAGGCCGAGGAGTAAAGCAAAGCAGGAAGAGGAGAGAAAGGAACGAGGATCCTGGGGCTTCAGTCGTACACTCACTAAAGTGGGAACCGAGGGGCACTATCCAGTAGGGTTGCCAACTCCCCCCAGGATTGGCCTGGAGTCTCCAGGCATTGAAGAAGAATTTCCAGGACACTGCTGCGCATAAACCCGGAGAAAAATCATAGGGCTATTAAAAAAATAGTATGTTTTTTTTTCATTTTCTTTGAACATTTCTGTTTGCTAATTCTAAAAATATTGGCCATGGGGAAAAAAAGGCTTTTTGACCGACAGTCAAGATCCATCCAATCGGGTAACGAAGAGTCTTCCCGCTTTCCAATTGGCCGTGGGATGGCATTGCGTCTGAGGATGGATGTTTTGGGTGACCTATAGCGAGAGCATGGGGGAGGGGCAGTTTGAGGCAGGAGGTCATGTGACGAGACCTCCAAGAATATGTTCAACCAAAGTTGGCGACCCTACCCTTGTATGCGAAGCGACCCTAAGAGAGATACTGGAGGCAAAGATTCTTGTACATAAGAAGGCGCTGCAGAAAATGATGCCTCTGAATCGCAATAAAAGTATGCACCTACCTGATGGTCCTGGATCCAAGGAGACTCGGGCTCCTGGGCCTGCGGGCATAGGCCTGCTTAAAGGCCCACGTATCCCAGGGACGCAAACGGTTCACAGGCATCCCTGGGATCATGTGGGCTGGCCCAACCAATCACAAAGGGGGATTCCCATTATGCTGATGAGGATTTCATTTACATAGAAACTTAGAAACATAGAAAATAGGTGCAGGAGTAGGCCATTCGGCCCTTCGAGCCTGCACCACCATTCAATGAGTTCATGGCTGAACATGCAATTATGTATGGAATCCCCATAAATTTAATAGAAATCACACAACAAATACATTTTTACAGCACGGAAATAAAAAAAATAATTACATGTTTAAAATGAATTAAAATACAATTTAATTAAACATTTAAAACAAAAATGTTATCTTTTGAAAAATAAATGTAAGTATTTTTCGAGGGGCCAAAAATAACACAAAGTTATTTTGCATGGTAAAATGATTTAAAAATTTTTATTTTTATACTTATTTTCACCCATATGCTGGTAAACCAGGCGTAAGAGTTTCACAGGCATTCGCTGGGCAGTAATAGCCCAACTCTCCACCAGCGAATATCCATTTCCTGGGGATGCGGAATATCTATCAAAAAGAATATTGACAGATTGCAAGTTCCAGGATTTTGCGCCTGTGCAGTTCATGCAAGTATGCGGAACTTGCGGGCCCCTTACGGGTGCGTGCACACCGCATACACGGTCATTGGCCCCGGAAAATCTAGGGCATAGTATTTAAGACAATTATCAAAGTTCACTTCACAAACAGTAGCCCCAATATCAATCTGAAGCCGGCTTCTGTGTGGGGGTCTGAATTGCACGGTGAAAATCCAGAAATCGACTCGCGGGGCGGAATCTGCGATTGCAACTCAGCTGAACCAATTGATTTCGACTTCCGGTCTCGTGACTGCAAGCTGCGCAACGAACGTGATGCGCACCCGCATGACGCAATCTCAGCTGTATTTAAAGGGACAGTCCACAAATGGAAAATGGAGGTGTTGAGGATGGATGGATGGTGGACGCGGAGCGAGCACAGCACCCAGATTCAATGCTGGAATTACTGCTGGGCGCAGTCAGGAGGAGGAGGCAGAGGAGGATGAGGAGGAGGAGAGATATACTTTTTCCCAGCAATGGGAAGAAGAAATCTGCTGCTCTCACCAAGGAAGAGGTAACTGAGGAGGTAAACAACAGGAGCGTTGTGCCCCGCTCATGGATACAATGCAGAAAACAGTTCAATCACCTAACCAGGTCAGGAAAGTTGAGTACATTTGCTGATTCAACTACATCCTGCTTTAAGCCTGACCGCCCTTTCACTCTCCATCACATCACTCCTCACACTCACTCACCTTTACAGAATTTACCAATATCTCGCAAAGATTCCAGGTACCTTTCCCCTGCAGACGAGAAGAATCCCTTTCTGGGCTTTTAAAATGAGTTTAAAGGGGCAGACGAAGCCTGCGGGGGATAAAAGGGGATGCATTCATGGAGACCCCCCCGCTCCCCCCCCCCAGTGTTTGGACTCATAGGAAAGGGAATTCAAAATGGACCTAAATTACAGAAGCTTGAGATCCCCTCAACATCTATGGGAAGGAGCATATCAATTTTAAGATTCTACAACATATTGGCTGCGAAAAAGAGTTACCAAATACAGGAGGTGGGGCCAACCTCTGAAGCAAATTCGTGTATTAAGGATCCCAGGCTATTTACCCCCTAAGAGATAATCGAATTACCCAATCAAGCACAATGGAAATCATGGTCAAGAAACTGGACAATCCTAAAACAATGCAAAACCAGTGATAGCACATTCTCACACCCTAATCGAGTTACTGCTGACAAAGGAGACATTTGAAAATCAATGGACAGAACAGTTTAAACAGAGCCCAAGAGATTTGATGGGAGATAACGGAGCCTTTTTTGGGATATATCTATCCCCCAGTTTTACAAGGAAAGACTAGCAGAACACAGACTCGAACAAGGACACAGATGGGAACACAGACACAGACACAAGCAGCCTGCTTCCTCTACAGTGAAGAAATGGAATAGTGAAGGAAACTACCAGAACTCATCAAGAACTGACCGAGCACGAGACCCACGAAACAGAAGGTTGTCAGCAACCAAATTGACAACCACTCTACAATCTACTTCTGAACGACCAACGGGTGAGAAATTTCCAAAAGGGACTAACTAAAACTATTCTGAACTAAAGAAAGTGGGTACTTACCCCATACATCCAAAACGCAACTTAGCGCATCAACGGACGCACCCCAACCGAAGACTACGCAGTCCGAAGTCCTCTACTCCGTCCGGGGTACGGCTCGAATAGAAAGCCAAGTGCAGCGAACCCCGAAACCGTGATTCACCGGCAACTGTCTAAAGGGATTGGTGAGCATAGCCCCTGAACCCACAGAGCTATAACTTAGGTAGTCAGGGGAATTGGGAGGGGGGAGGCTGGGATAACTTGTGTAAATGTATCTGCATTCTCCTCTTTACCTCATTTAGAGTTTAAGCTGTATTCTTTTCCCCACAGGCTATAATTTTACATTTTATTCAATGTGTTGTACCCTTCAGTGTGTATTGATCTGTGTGTGTTATTAAAGATGTGCCTTTTACTTCTTTTTAAACACAATAAAGCCATACCTGCTTCCTACCTTGAAACCGATTGTCTGTCCAAGTCTGTCACAGTCCCTTCATAATTCCAGTGTCTAGAACCAAGGGTGTGGGAGCGATTCGGAACCGCTCATATAAGGTCAGAAGGGAAAGCTGACCCACTGCAAACCACCCCTTACACATGGCGACCCAGATGGGACACTGGTACAAGGGACGTGATAAGAAAGAGACTGGTTTCAGGAAATGAAGCAAAATGGAAGAGGGGATTTCCTCGTTTGTGTTTAAGAGGGTAAATGTGGCTAAGGAGTGGGTACTCGATCTATTGTATGCTGAGCGTCCAGAAGATGCTGCAGCTCAATGGACCGAGGGCAAGGACCATAAAAAGTCGATAGAGAAGGCCATTTGGCTAATTTGCCTTCAGCGACAGATCCGGCTTCTAGATGAGGAGAATGAGAAATTAAAGGGAGTATTGAGACAGGCAGAAGAGAGGTCCAGCGCAAGGGCCACAGTCGGGGAAAGGCTGTGGACAGAGGTGGGACAGTTAAAGGAAAGTAGAGAGCTCACTAAAGAAAGGCACAAAACCCAATTGGACCTTTTACAGTGTCAGATTATTGAAGCCAAGGATAGCGAACTGGCATTGCGGGAAGAGAATTCCTGCCTCGCCAAGCAAGTTAAAGAGTACGGGGAGAGGGTGAGAGACATTCAGGTAGACTATAAGGTAGCCAGTATCAGGGAATTTGAGGCAGGAGACCACGGCTCCTGCCAGCAGCAGATCCAAAACTTGAATCTTGCTCTATCCCGGGCTAAAGGCATGGTGTTCCTGATAAACCCAGGTTTAGCCCAAGAACACCTGGTTGGGCAAGGAGAAACCCCTCAGTCACCGCCTGCAGCTCCAAGGAATGGCCCGGGGCAGCAGGGGTGTCAGCCAGAGTGCGGGACAGGCAAGGATTGCAAACTACCAACACCGGCAGCCCCGAGTTTTAACTCGGCTTGGCAGCAGGGGGAAGAGGGCGAGCCAATACAAGAAGGGCCGGAACCAGGGCCTTGCCCCGCACTCTGGCTGACACCCCTGCTGCCCCGGGCCATTTCTGGGAGCTGCAGGCGGCAGCAGAAGTTTGGCCCGCCTGATGCCAATGGGGCAGCAGGACCCCTAGAAAGCAACTTCATAGTCCCCCACGACACCCAAAAACTGAGGGCTATGGTAGGCCACCTAAGTAAGCTCACCCAACAGGGGGATCCCTCGGTACACTTCCTGGAAGTGGAACACACAGGGGATATTAACGGGTGCGATGATTCAGAGCAGGCTAAGCTGTTGCTCTTCTCGCTAGACACCAAGCTGTGCCATTCCCTCTCTGCAGACAGCAGAAAGGGGCGAAACACGTACGCCACGGTTAAGGAGGAGGTTCTCGAGGCCATGGGTATGAACGACGGGAGTCCTTTCTCCCGAGTGGAGAAGACAGTGCAGCTCGATGGGGAGACTCCACCGGCTTTCGCCGACAGGTTGTGGCCGGTCTACGAAAGGGCCTGTAGTGGGGTTCTTGACCGGGCCCACCTGAACCCTAACGAGCTGGCTCACTGGCTCCGCAGCCTGGTGGCAAACAGCTTACCTGGAGTAAAGGCAAAAGCCGAGATCTGGTTCGATCCAAGAGATCCCAGAACCACCGAGGAGACAGTGGTCAGACAGTTGACACTGGCTTACCGGAACAGTAGAGGGACAGAGGAGCCCTCCTCTAAAGGGAGGGTCCATGAGATTAAACCCAGCCAAGGCAAGAGAGAGTGGCATCAGGAAGGTGGGAACCCTCCCCACAAAGGGGGCGAGTGTTTTGGGTGTGGGAAAAGTGGGCACTGGAGGAAGGACTATAGGAACCTGTGGAAAGAGACGAAGGGAAAGGCCACTTCAGCTCCAGCCCGTAAGGCCGGGGCAGGAACACCGACTCATATGAGACACTCATAGCCGCCCTACAGACACTCATAAACGGACAGGGAGCAGTAGCTATCGCAACTGGTGCAGTAGCCGGTACAGTAAAACCCTCTGCTCCAACCCACCCAGATGCATGACTAGAGCCAGTGCAGCCTGTGTACCGGAGTTCCCTAGAGTACGATGCCTGGAAGAGACCGTGCGTTACGATGGAGGTGGAGAAAGTGAAAGGGACCTACCTGCAACATACCGGTGCTTCCAGCACCCTTGTATATGCAGATAACCCAGCTACCTCACCTCTATCGAACGGGGTCCCATACAGTCTAGTGGGGTTCACAGGCAATGAGCAAACTGGTTCGTTTTCCATCCCGCTCACCATTCAGTTAGGGACACTCAAAACCAAATGGAAGTGTGTCCTGATGAAATGGGAGCAGAAGGGAAAAGGGATCCTGGGGGCTGATTTTATCATTGGCCACCAGATCCTAGTGGATCTCAGGAACCACTGTCTATGGGGAGCCATAGTGACTGACAGGGAAGGTGAGGTGGCGGTGATCCCAGAAAAAGGGGTCAAGGGAACATTGTGTACTGTGAAGCCAAAAGAGGGTTATGACTTGGAATTACTAGTCAGTAACACCCCAGTGGAGTACCAGGCATATGTACGGGCACACCTTGCAGCATTTGCCACCCACAAACATAACTGTGGTAGGGTAACGGGGGTGGAAGTTAGCATAGTAGGGGACCCCATGACCCGACCACAAAAGCAATATAACTTCCCCAGGGAGGCAGAGGCAGACCTGACAACGGCGCTGGGATCACTGGTAGAGCAAGGGGTGTTAAGTCCGATAGTAACCCATGTGAACTCTCCACTGTGGCCGGTTAAGAAACCGGACAACTCATGGAGGGCCACCGTGGACTATCGAGTACTAAATAAGAATATCCCTGCCTGTGCACCCACTATAGCAGCCGTAGCGGATCTCATAGGGAGTATTCCAGCATCTGCGACCACTTTCACGGTGCTGGACATGCCAAATGGGTTCTGGTCCATTCCTTTAAAGCAGGAGGACCAGTACAAGTTCGCCTTTACCTTTAAGGGCCAACAATACACGTGGAACTGTCTTCCCCAAGGCTTCCACAATAGTCCCAGCATTTTTCACCAATGCATGGCGAACTGTTTAAAGGGCTTTAGCAGACCCCAGCAGTTGGTGCAGTATGTGGATGACCTGCTCCTGTTCACCGATCAGGGGGAGGAGCATGGCCCACTGCTGGCTGAGCTGCTGGAGCTGCTAAAAGAAGAAAGGTTTAAAGTAAACCCCAAGAAGGCACAGATCGGCCAGAAGGAAGTCAAATTCCTGGGGCTGACTGTGCGCGCTGGGGAAAGGGCCATAGACAAGGCTAGAAGGGAGGCAGTGCAGGAGTTACCAGCCCCCAACACAGTGACAGGGGTAAGATCCTTTCTAGGGCTCACCGGGTACTGCGGAGACTTCATTGAGGATTATGCAGCCACCGCAGCCCCTCTGCTCAGGCTCCGACACAAGGGTGTAGAGTGGGACTGGGATGAGGGTTGTAAGGCAGCATTTAATCAGCTCAAGAAGGACTTGCAGACCACGCCAGCCTTAGGAGCGATAGATGTAGGAAAGGAGTTTTTCCTGGAGGTGGCAGCCAGCGGGGACAGTGCTGCTTCAAGAGCGGCATGGCCAGCTGAGACCGGTGGTTTACTCCTCCAAGATCCTCACAGATGTGGAGAAGGGGTACTCCAACTGTGAGAGTCACCTCCTAGCCACACATTGGGCAGTGAAAAGATCCTTGATCTTCACGGGAGGGTCTCCTCTAACACTCCTAACCCACCACACACCTACTCAGATGCTCCTAGATGGGATGATTAAGGATGGGACGGTGAGCAGTGCCCGCATTGCTCGCTGGACCCTGCTCCTCTCCCAGATGGACCTCAGAGTAGAAGGCCCCCGCGAGCCAAGGCTCGCAGCCAACCTAATCTACCCAGGGAAAGCCCACAGGTGCTCCATAGAAGGGGTATGGGAGGTAAACATTGGCCTTCGGGCGGGGTTACACCCTACAGGCCGGGACATCTACGTGGACAGGTCCAGCACGGTATCTGCTGGCGAGCGACTCACTGGGTGCGGAGTCTACGACCCAAGGGCAGGTATTGTCCTGGCAATCAAGCTCCCCAGCACCATTCATGTAAGGAGTACCTGGCTATCTGGTCCCATCGCGGATACACGTCCGCTGACGGGAGACCCGTGGCAATCAAGCCCCTGCTGGAGAAAATCATGACAGCGGTGGGGAAGAAGGAAAGGTCTACATACATAAGGTGAAGGCCCATTCAAAAACCGAACCCCGTGCAGAGGGAAACCAACAGGCCGACAAACTGGCCAAAGAAGGTGCCCGCACGGGAAAGTTCTGGGACCCCTATGACATCGGCCGCATAGCAGCGGTCAAGAATAAGAACAGGGCAGCAGAGAGTACCCGGACTTAAAAACAGTTCAGGCACAGAACCCAGTCCTGAAAGCTGTCCTGAACGCGCTAGCTAGAGGAGAGAGAGTAGAAGGTCCGTGCGGCACAGCAGCCATTACCGTTAAGGAAGGCATGCTGTTTAAAGAGGGACAATGGGTCGTGCCACAGCAGCACCAGAGGGAAGTCCTAAAACTAGCCCATGAGGGTCCAGGAGCGGGACACCCCGGGCCTGAGACCACCTGGCAACGGGAGGACGTCCGCGAGTTCTGTGCGAACTGCCTGGTGTGTGCTGCGAACAACCCTGACCCCCAGAAAAGGAAGGTGTCCCTAGGACATGTCAGGAGGGTAGAGGGACCATGGCAGTCACTCCAAATTGACTACATCGGGCCCCTACCCACCGCCCAGGGAGGCAACAAATACTGCCTAGTCCTGGTGGACGTGTTCTCAAAATGGGTTGAAGCCTTCCCCTGCCGAGCAGCCACCGCACTAGGGACAGCTAAGATTCTAGTGAGGGAAGTGTTCTCCCGGTGGGGACTCCCACAGTATGTGGAGTCGGACCAGGGGAGCCATTTCACCGGGCAGATAATGCAGGCAACCCTTAAGGTGCTCGGCATTGAGGGGAAATGGCACGTTGCCCACAACCCACAGTCATCAGGTATTGTGGAGCGTTTAAACCGCACCATTAAAGAAAGGCTGCAGAAGGAAACGGGAGACTCACCCCAAAAGTGGGTGGAGGTCTTACCGTTGGTCCTAATGGGGATCCGAGCTAGCCAGTCAAAGAGCACCGGGTATTCCCCATACGAGCTCATGACTGGCCGGATCATGCGGACCCCCACCCATGTCCTAGCCCCGGTGCTCACAGAAGATCAGCTCAGAGAGGTGAACTGGGACCGGTTTGTCAGGAACCTGTTTGAACACCTCAAACAGATTCACTGGCAGGCTGCTAGTAACATGGGCAGACAGCATCAGGGGAACCGATTGCTGCTAGAACCCAGCAAACACCACGAATGGGAGATAGGGGACCAGGTCATGGTGAGGAACTATGCTCGGGTCGGGGTTTTTGAAACATTATATATGGGGCCATACAGCATTGTGGACAAGGCAAACCCGATGGTCTATGCCATAAAGCTGCCCCACCGTGCTAAGTGGTTCCACATCAACCAGTGCAAGCCGTACAACCCAGGGTCAGCCAAGCACAGAGGGCAGCCGGGAGGGGTGAACCATCCTCAGGACAGGGATCCTCCGTTGGCCGCCCCCGACAGTGGAGAGCCCATAGGGAATGTGGCAGGCTCAGAAACCGTGCCTATAGGGGCGGTGAATTGCAGTACTGGAGGGGCTATCCCACCCATCGTTTGGGATTCGGATGCACCCCCAGTAACCCAAGCCCTGAGAAGGACCCTGTGTACACCACCGTGGTCACCGGCATCTGAGCCTCAGCGATTCTACCCTAGGAGAAGGGCAGCCCGACAGGAAAGGCCGAAGGTCAGAAGTACAGGATGCTCAGAGTAGGGACCACCAGCCAGCCGCCTCCAGCGGTGAGAGTCTCACAGGAGCAGTAACAACGAGCTGTTCCAGAGACAAGGGTCTCCAGCTCACCGGCTGCGGGGAAACCCAAGCATCCAGGCGGCTATCAAGCCGCACAAGTCATGGGCCTGACAGGGACTAACCAGGCCACCCGGAGATGGGTGGCGGTTGTATATAGCTCTAATTTTAGTTTCAGGCAGCTGACTGCACCATTTTATATTTTAAGGTTTAGTTTAGAATTAAGGGTAATGTTGCAGTAATGTTTAAGTGATTGTTTTGAGTTTGTCAGCCAGCCTGAGAGCAGTTCTCAAGGGCAGGATCCAGGATCCAGACATTACCGGGTGATGGACAAACCTCAGGAGACCAATTGATGTTGTTTAATTTTAATCTAGGTTTTTTTCTTCTGTAATGTGGTTGTACGTTGCCTATATGCTGGTGAATATAATGTAACTGAAATGGAATGTAACTGTGCTGAAATGCAATTGTAGTGATTGAACCCCCTCCAAGCTGGGAGGGTGTAAATGTAAAAAGTTTGTATCTGTAAAGGGAAAAGTGTGCATCTATGGTGATGTTGCATAAGTGTAATGCATTTTGGGTATTAGTTAGCTAATTTACAGGGAAGGTTATCTCTTGGGAGTCAGGAACTTTGCTCACCTCGAAGATGATACCATAAGTGATATGGTATCACAGGGGGGAATGTAGAATTTACCAATATCTCGCAAAGATTCCAGGTACCTTTCCCCTGCAGAGGAGAAGAATCCCTTTCTGGGCTTTTAAAATGATTTAAAGGGGTAGACGAAGCCTGCGGGAGATAAAAGGGGATGCATTCATGGAGACCCCCCCCAGTGTTTGGACTCATAGGAAAGGGAATTCAAAATGGACCTAAATTACAGAAGCTTGAGATCCCCTAAACATCTATGGGAAGGAGCATATCAATCTTAAGATTCTACAACATATTGGCTGCAAAAAAGAGTTACCAAATACAGGAGGTGGGGCCAACCTCTGAAGCAAATTCGTGTATTAAGGATCCCAGGCTATTCACCCTCTAAGAGATAATCGAATTACCCAATCAAGCACAATGGAAATCATGGTCAAGAAACTGGACAATCCTAAAACAATGCAAAACCAGTGATAGCACATTCTCACACCCTAATCGAGTTACTGCTGACAAAGAAGACATTAGAAAATCAATGGACAGAACAGTTTAAACAGAGCCCAAGAGATTTGATGAGAGATAACGGAGCCTTTTTTGGGATATATCTATCCCCCAGTTTTACAAGGAAAGACTAGCAGAACACAGACTCGAACAAGGACACAGATGGGAACACAGACACAGACACAAGCAGCCTGCTTCCTCTACAGTGAAGAAATGGAATAGTGAAGGAAACTACCAGAACTCATCAAGAACTGACCGAGCACGAGGCCCACAAAACAGAAGGTTGTCAGCAACAAAATTGACAACCACTCTACAATCTACTTCTGAACGACCAACGGGGGAGAAATTACCAAAAGGGACTAACTAAAACTCTTCCTAACCAAAGAAAGTGGGTACTTACCCCATACATCTAAAACGCAACTTACCGCATCAACGGATGCACCCCAACCGAAGACTACGCAGTCCGAAGTCCTCTCCTCCGTCCGGGGTACGGCTCGCCTAGAAGGCCAAGTGCAGCGAACCCCGAAACCGTGATTCACTGGCAACTGTCTAAAGAGATTGGTGAGCATAGCCCCTGAACCCCCAGAGCTATAACTTAGTTAGTTAGGGGAATTGGGAGAGGGGAGGCTGGGATAATTTATGTAAATGTATCTGCATTCTCCTCTTTACCCCATTTAGAGTTTAAGCTGTATTCTTTTCCCCACAGGCTATAATTTGACATTTTATTCAATGTGTTGTACCCTTCAGTGTGTATTGGTCTGTGTGTGTTATTAAAGATGTGCCTTTTACTTCTTTTTAAACACAATAAAGCCATACCTGCTTCCTATTTGTAACCGATTGTCTGTCCAAGTCTGTCACAGTCCCTTCATAATTCTAGTGTCAAGAACCAAGGGTGTGAGAGCGATTCGGAACCGCTCATATAAGGTCAGAAGGGAAAGCTGACCCCCTGCAAACTACCCCTTACACTTTTCAGCAGCATCCAGCCTTCACTTTCTCTGCATTTCATTGTCTCCCTATTTATTCATCCACCATTGACACTCACCCCAATCCTTGTGCACCTCGTGATACATGTGTCTCAGCGTCACCCCCACCGAATGCCCTGCATGCAATGGGTAAGGACCTCACCTTCACTCACTTACAGGTCTGTTTTTATGCTCCTTGTAGGAGGAGAATGCAAGATACAAGTGGGAGGGACAGGATTGGAGGTGGGCAGCCACAAATAGTGCTGCCCAGTCGGAGATAGAGAGAGAGGGAGCTTGCAGATATCTGGTGACAGAATTACATACATTTCTGACAGACATATGCCGACTATATTTCATCAATGACTGAAAGAAACAAAGACTTGCATTTATATAGCGCCTTTCACGACCTCAGGACATCCCAAAGCGCTTTACAGCCAATTAAGTAATTTTGAAGTGTATCACTGTTGTAATGTAGGTAACGTGGCAGCCAATTGCGCACAAGCAAGCTCCCACAAACAGCAATGTGATAATGGCCAGATAATCTGCATTCGTTATGTTGATTGAGGGATAAATATTGGCCAGGGCACCGGGGATAACTTCCCTGCTCTTATTCGAAATAGTACAGGGGATCTTTTACGTCCTCAGTTTAGTGTCTCATCCGAAAGATGGCACCTCCGACAGTGCAGCACTCCCTCAGTACAGCACTGGGAGTGTCAGCCTGGATTTTTGTGCTCAAGATTCTGGAGTGGGACTTGAACCCAAAATCTTCTGACTCAGAGGCGAGAGCACTACCCACTGAGCCACGGCTGACCTATGAGAAGATTACGGTGATTGTCAAGATTGTGACTTTGCCACAACTAAATCAGACCCTTTTCTCTCGTCTTCAAGGGCCTTTACACGTACAGCAAGTGTCGCAGGACATCCAGGAGGGTGATTCCTCAGAGGATCTCATTCCTACTGAGGGTGCACCATCACTGGATCTACAGCCAGGCACCAGTGCAGAAAGTCGCACTTCAGTGGTTTCAATTAGAGAGTTAGTTGGCTTTTCACCTGGCGACTCACATCTCACCAGTGAGCACAAGCAACCACTGCTGACAGGGACAGCTGTGGAGAGTCCACGTCAGGGAGCGCAATCCTCTCCAAGCTCTGCTCGGCTGGTCACAGACGCTGAACCCCGCGAGCTATCGCTGAGAAGGAAAATGCTAAAGGTGCATCGGCAATTTCACCGGTGCTGAACGACGCACAGTCTCTACAATAGTGGAGAGGATGGAGAAGTCCAACTCCATCGCCAGTGGATTGGCGGGGCAGGGAATTGCGAGAATGTCTGCTATGGAGAGAGAGAGTCTGCCTCCATGGAGCTTCAAGCTTGGCGCTCAAATGACTCCATGCCGGCCATGATCACCTCGGATGCCAACTTGTCTGCCGTCTCAAACTGGATGCCTTACCCGTGGCCCTGCAACCTGCCATTGATCTCCAGCAATCTGCTCCCCAACAGAGTGGTCGGAGTGGTGTGGCGCTGGTTAAGGACGGGGATGATGGCGGATGGGACATGGAAGAGGGAACTCCACTCAACGCACTCCCACTTCTCACCTGTTGCCGTCCCCTCCTCGGTCAGGACCTGACCTGTTGCCTCGTCTCCCGAGATGCAGGTGGAGCAGTCTTTTACGGGGCCCCCGCGGGCTCCGAAACCCAGAGGGTGTAGGCCAAAAGCGTCTCATCAGTCCGGGCAGAGATCTGAGCAACCTGCCTGTACTGCTGCTGAAGCCACAGACGCTACACAACATAGAAGCTGGAGGAAATATCAGTTGAAGAAATTGTAATTCACCAAGGGTATGCACATGGATGTTTGACAAACGTTACGTTGATAAGTTTCCTATTTTTCATAAGGCCACATAAAATGTAATGATTTGCACATCTTACCCATTATTGCATCCAGAGGGCCAACTCACCCTTTCACTTGCTTCATGATGAATGTCAATACATGCCGGGGCCCATTGGGCAGAGGTGCAGTGGGCGGATGAGTGGTTGCAGCTGAGCACCTCGAGTCTCGTCGCCGAGAGCATGCAGGAAACAAGCGCAGGCAGCGGGAGGAGCGTGCGGCAAACCAGTCCCACCCACCCTTTCCTTCAACCACTGTCTATCCCACCTGTAATTCCCCTATTGGACTGTTCAATCACGTAAGAACTCACTTTTAGCGTGGAAGCAAGTCTTCCTCGATTTCGAGGGACTGCCTATGATGATGATGATGATGAGTTGCAGGACTGTTTGGTGCAAAAGAAGGGGTGGGGTTGGTGCTGGGTGTGGAAGCGGAGCGCAGGATTTCATCTGTTATGTTTCACATTCGGTGCACCTTCTCGGATATTAAGGCATCCCTGGCAGCGACGTGTCTCAGATCCCCTCTGGCAAATGTTTGGCAGAATGTGCTTGTGTGGATACAACTGCTCTGGCGCTCGGTGCCGCATCTTCACCCTGCTTCTCCTCCTCCTCTATGTTCTCCTCATTCGAAGATGAGTGATGAGCCCTCTTGTCCTCCTCCACCTGCAAACCTCCCTCCTGCGGATCTCTCTCTTGTGTATGTGCTGATCCCACCATAGCACCTCGTCACTTCTGTGGAGCGTGATGGTCGGCCAGTTCCGATGTGCTGTCAAACACGTCCACGGCACCTCCCACTCTGATCTTGTCAGGTTGAAATTCTCCACAGTTGAAAAAAGTTGTATCCATACAAGCACATTCTGCCAAACATTTGCAGAGGGGAACTGAGACACCATAATAAGAACATAAGAACATAAGAATTAGGAACAGGAGTAGGCCATCTAGCCCCTCGAGCCTGCTCCGCCATTCAACAAGATCATGGCTGACCTGGCCGTGGACTCAGCTCCACTTACCTGCCCGCTCCCCGTAACCCTTAATTCCCTTATTGGTTAAAAATCTATCTATCTGTGATTTGAATACATTCAATGAGCTAGCCTCAACTGCTTCCTTGGGCAGAGAATTCCACAGATTCACAACCCTCTGGCCCATTCGCTTAACCTATCTAAATCTCTTTGCAGCCTCTCTGTGTCCTCTACACAACCCGCTTTCCCACTGAGCTTTGTATCATCAGCAAACTTGGATATATTACATTTGATCCCCTCATCCAATCATTGATATAGATTGTGAATAGCTGGGGCCCAAGCACTGATCCTTTCGGCACCCCACTAGTTACAGCCTGCTAACCAGCTGCAGTAAGTGAGGTTTTATTGTGATGGGACAATCACAAGTTTAAATACCCACCAGCACTGTTGCTAAAACTCGCCTCTGTTTCCCTAGTCAGTTTCCCGAGCCCCAGGAATCTCGTCCTGCTCAAGTAAAGCTTGAAGCCAAGTTAAATACAATTGTAAAAATACCTCATTAATGTATCTTCAGGACGTTAATTGCATCAATAAGCACCCAACCACAACCAATTAAGAAATTCCTGACTTGGGCGAGTAGGTTTCTCACGTGCCGCCATTATACCTCTGACATCCTCTGACATCACTCACTGAAGGGCACTGACCTCTGACATCACTCACTGAAGGGCACTGACCTCTGACATCACTCACTGAAGGGCACTGACCTCTGACATCACTCACTGAAGGGTACTGACCTCTGACATCACTCACTGAAGAGTACTGACCTCTGACATCACTCACTGAAGGGCACTGACCTCTGACATCACTCACTGAAGGGTACTGACCTCTGACATCACTCACTGAAGAGTACTGACCTCTGACATCACTCACTGAAGAGTACTGACCTCTGACATCACTCACTGAAGGGCACTGACCTCTGACATCACTCACTGAAGGGTACTGCCCTCTGACATCACTCACTGAAGGGCACTGACCTTTGACATCACTCACTGAAGGGCACTGACCTCTGACATCACTCACTGAAGGGCACTGACCTCTGACATCACTCACTGAAGAGTACTGACCTCTGACATCACTCACTGAAGGATCCTGATGTCTAACATCACTCACAAGGGTACTGACCTCTGACATCACTCACTGAAGAGTACTGACCTCTGACATCACTCACTGAAGAGTACTGACCTCTGACATCATTCACTGAAGAGTACTGACCTCTGACATCACTCACTGAAGGGCACTGACCTCTGACATCACTCACTGAAGGATCCTGATGTCTAACATTACTCACAAGGGTACTGACCTCTGACATCACTCACTGAAGAGTACTGACCTCTGACATCACTCACTGAAGAATACTGACCTCTGACATCACTCACTGAAGGGTACTGACCTCTGACATCACTCATTGAAGGATACTGACCTCTGACATCACTCGCTGAACGGTACTGACCTCTGACATCACTCACTGAAGGGTACTGACCTCTGACATCACTCACTGAAGGATATTGTCCTCTGACATCACTGATGGCGCGTAGGAGTCGGGTTGTCCACCTGCTCTAAAAATCAATACTTTTTACACCCCACTCGCTCCCAACCCACCTGTTCTTGGGGGCTAAAATTCACCCCAGTGAATTTACTTGTATAGATTCTCTATTTGGAACAGACCTCAACCAACCAGAGTATTTGCAGAATATCCAAGTGCTTTCCATTGATCAATGTCAAGGGTGAAGACATTCCTCACAATGTGACCCCTGTTACCCAATGGGACTGCAGACCCTATAGGCTGGAACTTGTAATCACAAGACTAACAATCTTCTTTAATTGCAGTTTTATTAAATGAGTTTAAAATTTCACAAGAAATGCTGTCCAGTGGAACTCCTGAACACGTCAATGAACTCTTGAACACGCATTGACCTGACCGATTCATCCCCCAACTTTGTTGATCTCCTTATCCTTTTCCGGTTGGAAATCAGTGGTTAGTGGTGTGCCACAGGGATCAGTACTGGGACCACAACTGTTTACAATATACATAGATGACCTGGAAGAGGGGACAGAGTGTAGTGCAACAAAATTTGCAGATGACACTAAGATTAGTGGGAAAGCGGGTTGTGTAGAGGACTCAGAGAGGCTGCAAGGAGATTTGGATAGGTTAAGCGAATGGGCTAAGGTTTGGCAGATGGAATACAATGTCGGAAAATGTGAGGTCATCCACCTTGGGAAAAAAAACAATAAAAGGGAATATTATTTGAATGGGGAGAAATTATAACATGCTGGGGTGCAGAGGGACCTGGGGGTCCTTGTGCATGAATCCCAAAAGGTTAGTTTGCAGGTGCAGCAGGTAATCCGGAAGGCGAATGGAATGTTGGCCTTCATTGCGAAAGGGATGGAGTACAAAAGGCAGGGAGGTCTTGCTGCAACTGTATAAGGTATTGGTAAGGCCGCACCTGGAGTACTGCGTGCAGTTTTGGTCACCTTACTTAAGGAAGGATATACTAGCTTTGGAAGGGGTACAGAGACGATTCACTCGGCTGATTCGAGAAATGAGGGGTTAACTTATGATGATAGATTGAGTAGACTGGGTCTTTACTCGTTGGAGTTCAGAAGGATGAGGGGTGATCTTATAGAAACATTTAAAATCATGAAAGGAATAGACAAGATCGAGGCAGAGAGGTTGTTTCCATTGGTGGGGGAGACTAGAACTAGGGGGCACAGCCTCAAAATACGGAGGAGCCAATTTAAAACCGAGTTGAGAAAGAATTTCTTCTCCCAGAGGGTTGTGAATCTGTGGAATTCTCTGCTCAAGGAAGGAGTTGAGGCTAGCTCATTGAATGTATTCAAGGCACAGATAGATAGATTTTTAACCAATAAGGGAATTAAGGGTTATGGGGAGAGGGCGGGTAAGTGGAGCTGAGTCCACGGCCAGATCAGCCATGATCTTATTGAATGGCGGAGCAGGCTCGAGGGGCTAGATGGCCTACTCCTGTTCCTAATTCTTATGTTCTTATGTTCTTATTTGCTGAAGGATATTCTCCTGACATGACTCATTAAACTGTACTGTCCAATGAAACACTTCATCGAATATTTTCTCCCTGCTGTCGGCCACTGGGAAAGTTATCGCTAGAATCCTCCTCAACCGTCTTCTCCCTGTGGCTGAGGAGCTCCTCCCAGGGTCACAGTGCGGATTCTGTCCACTACGGGGCACAACGGACATGATCTTCAGAAAGCAACAACTGCAAGAGAAATGCAGGGAACAGCACCAACCCTTATACATGGCCTTCTTTGACCTCTTAAAGGCCTTTTACACTGTTAACCGCAAGGGACTATGGAGTGTCCTCCTCCATTTCGGCTGCCCCCAAAAGTTTGTCACCATCCTTCACCTGCTCCACAACGTCATGCAGGCCGTGATCCTGACTAACGGATTCACGACAGACTAAATCCACATCCGGACCGGGATCAAGCAGGGCTGTGTCATTGTGCCAACCCGCTTCTCGATCTTCCTCGCTGCAATGCTCCATCTCACACTCAACAAGCTCCCCGCTGGAGTGGAACTAAACTATAGAACCAGTGGGAACCTTTGGTATTGTCCTCTGACATCACTGACTGAATGGTATTATCCTCTGAGCACTTACTGAAGGTTATTGTCCTCTGATATCACTCACTGAAGGGTATTCTCCTCTGATAGAAGAATTCAGGAAAGAGCATATTTAAAAGCAGCAAGAGAAATATCAAGGCTTTAGAGCAGTGCAGAGTTTTTGGTCAACAGAAGCATAGTGGGTCAGGAAGGAGCAGAGAGAGTAGCAAAGGTAATAGAGCATCACTGACTAAGGTGACATCAGCGAAAAACAGAAAATAGTCAAAGCTAAAGGCACTATATCTGAATGCGCAAAGTAATTGTAACAAAATAGATGAATTAATAGCGCAGATAGAAATTAATAGGTTTGATCTAATAGCCATTACGGAGACAAGGTGACCAGGGTTGGGAATTAAATATTTCAGGATACTTAACTTTTATTAGAGAGAGGCAAAATGGAAAAGGAGGAGGGTAGCCCTGATAATAAAGGATGGGATAAAGACAGTAGAATGAAAGGATCTTAGCTCAGATAATCAAAAGTAGAATCAGATTGGGTGGAGCTAAGAAACAACAAGGGGCAGAAAACATTGGTGGAAGTTGTTTATAGGCCCCGACACTGTAGTTGTAATGTGCGGCACATATAATTCAAGAAATTAGAGGTGCATGTAACAAGGGTAATACAGTAATCATGGGGGACTTTAATCTACATATAGATTGGACAAACCAAATATGCAGTAATAGTGTAGAGGTCGAATTCATGGAATGTATACAAGATGGTTTTCTAGATCAGTATGTTGAGGAACCAACTAGGGAACAGGCTATTTTAGATCTAGTATTGTGCAATGAGAAAGGGTTAATTAGTAATCTTGTAGCAAAGGGGCCTTTAGGGAAGATTGACCATAATATTATAGAATTTTGTATCGAAACTAGGGTCTTAAATCTAAACAAAACAAATTACGTAGGTATGAGGCAAAAGTTGGCTAAGGTCGATTGGGAAACTACATTAAAAGGTATGATGGCAGCCAAGCAATGGCTAGCATGTAAAGAATTAATTACAACAAACATACATTCCTTTAAGGCACAAAAAAAACACAGGAAAAGTGGTCCAACCGTGCCTAACAAGAGAAGTTAAAGAGAATATTAGATCAAAGGAAGAGGCTTATAAAGTTGCCAAAAAGAGCAGTAAACCTGAGGATAAGGAGGATTTAGAATTCAGCAAAGGAGGGCTAAGAAATTTATTAAGAAAGGGAAAATAGAATGAGAGTAAACTAGTGAGAGACATAAAAACAGATGTAAAAGCTTCGATAGGTATGTAAAAAGGTAAAGATTAGCGAAAGTAAATGTGGGTCCCTTATAGGCTGAGACAGAATTATAATGGGGAAATAAGGAAACGGAAGAGAAATTAAACAAAGACTTTGGGCCCAAAATTGATGGCCTTACCACCCATTACTGCCGATTGCCATCCACTGCCACCGACATTCCTCCTGAAGTTGCGACCAGTACCACTTTCCATTTGATGTGGAGTGGGCCGGAGGGGAGAACCGCCAGGAACTGCCTGCTGACATCAGCGGACGGCCGAATGGAAAACTGACCTACCGCCCACCGAGATGCCAGATTGATGCGGGTGGGAGTCGGCGCCAGAACGGGGAAGGACCGCTGGCTGGAGGCCGATCTGTCCCCGATGTTGAGTATGAAGATCCTGAAAAAAAAAGGTTAGTAAACATTTTTTAAGTTTTTCTTTACAGCGACTTACCTGGATGGAGTCCCCGGAGGTGCTCCGATGGCTTTTTTTGTTGATAATTTTGCTTTTCCGGTCTTCGACCCTCCGTGGGCCCGACTCCATCCTTGGTGGTACTTGGACGGCAAGCGTCTCTGCCGCCGAGATTGGGAACTGCTGTCGGCTGCCGCCCGGATTGGCCACCCGCCGCCCTTTCAAGGACCTTTTTGAGGAAAACCCCGCCCAAAACACCGGCAGGTACCTCGGTGGCCATCGGTGGTCCTTTGGGCAGCACTTGGGAGGGTGGGGGGCCTTCACCAATTTTGGCTCCTTTGTGTGTCTCTTCACGGAAGGGGTCACAATAAACCTCCCGGAAATAGTGGAGGACCAAGGGTCTTGCGAGAATTAGGAACTGAAAGAAGTTATTAGTAAAAAAATAGTACTGGAGAAATTAATGGGACTGAAAGCCGATAAATTCCCTGGACCTGATAACCGACATCCTCAGGTTTTAAAAAAGGTGGCTATAGAGATAGTGGATGTATTGGTTGTCATCTTCCAAAATTCCATAGATTCTAGAATGGTTCCCGCAGATTGGAAGGTAGCTAATGTAACCCTGCTATTTAAGAAAGGAGGGAGAGAGAAAACGGGGAACTGCAGACCAGTTAGCCTGATATCAGTAAAAGGGAAAATGCTAGAATATTATTAAGGATGTAGGAATAGGGCACTTAGAAAATAATAATAAGATTGGGCAGAGTCAACACGGATTTATGAAAGGGAAATCTTGTTTGGCAAATCTGTTGGAGTTTTTTCAGGTTGTAACGAGTAGAATAGATATGGGGAACCAGTGGGTGTGGTGTATTTGGATTTTCAGAAGGCCACACAAGAGGTTATTAAACAAAATTAGGGCTCATGGGATTGGGGGTAATATACTAGCATGGGCTGAGGATTGGTTAACGGACAGAAAACAAAGAGTAGGAATAAACGGGTCATTTTCGGGTTGGCAGGCTGTAACTAGTGGGGGGTGGGTACAAGGATCGGTGCTTAGGCCCCAACTATTCACAATCTATATGGGGATCAAATGTAATATATCCAAGTTTGCTGATGATACAAAGCTAGGTGGGAATGTAAGTTGTGAGGAGGATGTAAAGAGGTTCAAGGGGATATAGACAGGCTAAGTGAATGGGCAAGAACATGGCAAATGGAATATAATGTGGAGAAATGTGAAGTTATCCACTTTGGTAGGAAAACTGGAAAAGCAGAGCATTTTTTAAATGGTGAGAGATTGGGAAATGTTGGTGTTCAGAGGGACCTGGGTGTCCTTGTACACGAATCACTGAAAGGCAACATGCAGGTACAGCAAGCAATTAAGAAAGCAAATGGTTTGTTGGCCTTTATAAAGCAATTATATAGGGCCCTGGTGAGACCTCACCTGGAGTATAGTGTACAGTTTTGGTCTCCTTACCTAAAGAAGGATATACTTGCCACAGAGGGAGAGCAACACAGGTTCACCAGACTGATTCCTGGGATGGGGGGGATTGTCCTATGAGGCGAGATTGAGCAGACTTGGCCTATATTCCCTAAAGTTTAGAAGAATGAGAAGTGATGTCATTGAAACATACAAAATTCTTACAAGGCTTGATAGGGTAGATGCAGGGAGGATGTTTCCTCGAGCTGGGGAGTCTAGAACCAGGGGTCACAGTCTCAGAATAAGGGGTCGGCCATTTAAGACTGATTTGAGGAGAAACTTCTTCACTCAGAGTGGTGAATCTTTGGAATTCCCTACCCCAGAGGGCTGTGGAGGCTCAGGGGCCGAAATTGCCCCTTTCAATCAGAACCGTGACCGCCTCAAAGAGGCAGCCCATGGGTCGGTAAGGGCACCAAGGGGCAGCCGTTTTGTAAATTGTCCAACTTTATTTTTGGAGCGGTGTACAGGAACCACCCCGGCCGTCTTTTCGCCCTGTCGGGCACGCGCCGACCCCTTGCTGACCGGCGGCGACCCCCTTTCCGCCCCGCGTGAGAAATAGCCCCTCGGGAGCGGATCGGCTGCCGGTCGGTGCTATCGACAACATTCCCGTGCGGGAAGCTTCCTGTAGCTGGGCGTCACGTCCGCCCTTAAAGGGGAGGGCGCACTGCTGCGGCCGCCATTTTATTTTAATTGTCCGCCGATTCCAACGTCGACCCGACAACGGTGGCCACGGGTTCGGTCGGGCCGCCAACAGGCAGTCCAGTACCCCCTTTTGGGTACCGCTCGGCCAAAACCCTTCCTGGTTGCCCAGTGGGTGCCACTAAAGTAGCTGCAAAGCTCGCAGTGGCCATCTCCTTTAACCACTGATAACTCGGAGCGGTGGCCGACCTGACAGAACGTCACTTCCGCCCAGCACCCGAACCGACATCTGCCCCCAAAAAATAATTAAAGAGCTGAATATTGCCGGATTCTCTGCCTCATAAGGTGGCCAAGGTTAGTGGGAAACTAGAAGAGTGGGAAAATTTTAAACGACAGCAAAGAATGACTAAGAAAGCAATAAAGAAAGGAAAGATAGATTACGAAAGTAAACTTGCGCAAAACATAAAAACAGATAGTAAAAGCTTTTACCGATATATAAAACAGAAGAGAGTGACTAAAGTAAATGTTGGTCCCTTCGAAGATGAGAAGGGGGATTTAATAATGGGAAATGTGGAAATGGCTGAGACCTTAAACAATTATTTTGCTTCGGTCTTCACAGTGGAAGGCACAAAAACCATGCCAAAAATTGCTGGTCACGGGAATGTGGGAAGGGAGGACCTTGAGACAATCACTATCACTAGGGGGGTAGTGCTGGACAGGCTAATGGGACTCAAGGTAGACAAGTCCCCATGGTCCTGATGAAATGCATCCCAGGGTATTAAAAGAGATGGCGGAAGTTATCGCAGATGCATTCGTTATAATCTACCAAAATTCTCTGGACTCTGGGGAGGTACCAGCGGATTGGAAAGCAGCTAATGTAACGCCTCTGTTTAAAGAAGGGGGCAGACAAAAGGCAGGTAACTATAGGCCGGTTAGTTTAACATCTGTAATGGGGAAAATGCTTGAAGCTATCATTAAGGAAGAAATAGCGGGACATCGAGATAGGAATAGTGCAATCAAGCAGGCGCAACATAGATTCATGAAGGGGAAATCATGCTTAACTAATTTACTGGAATTCTTTGAGGATATAACGAGCAAGGTGGATAGAGGTGTACCGATGGATGTGGTGTATTTAGATTTCCAAAAGGCATTCGATAAGGTGCCACACAAAAGGTTACTGCAGAAGATAAAGGTACATGGAGTCAGAGGAAATGTATTAGCATGGATCGAGATTTGGCTGGCTAACAAAAAGCAGAGAGTCAGGATAAATGGGTCCTTTTTGGGTTGGAAATCGGTGGTTAGTGGTGCCAGAGGGATCGGTGCTGGGACCACAACTATTTACAATATACATAGATGACCTGGAAGAGGGGACAGAGTGTAGTGTAACAAAATTTGCAGATGACACAAAGATTAGTGGGAAAGCGGGTTGTGTAGAGGACACAGAGAGGCTGCAAAGAGATTTAGATAGGTTAAGCGAATGGGCTAAGGTTTGGCAGATGGAATACAATGTCGGAAAATGTGAGGTCATCCACCTTGGGAAAAAAAAAACAGTAAAAGGGAATATTATTTGAATGGGGAGAAATTACAACATGCTGCGGTGCAGAGGGACCTGGGGGTCCTTGTGCATGAATCCCAAAAAGTTAGTTTGCAGGTACAACAGGTAATCAGGAAGGCGAATGGAATGTTGACCTTCATTGCGAGAGGGATGGAGTACAAAAACAGGGAGGTCCTGCTGCAACTGTACAGGGTATTGGTGAGGCCGCATCTGGAGTACTGCATGCAGTTTTGGTCACCTTACTTAAGGAAGGATATACTAGCTTTGGAGGGGGTACAGAGACGATTCACTCGGCTGATTCCGGAGATGAGAGGGTTACCTTATTATGATGGATTGAGTAGACTGGGTCTTTACTCATTGGAGTTCAGAAGAATGAGGGGTGATCTTATAGAAACATTTAAAATAATGAAAGGGATAGACAAGATAGAGGCAGAGAGGTTGTTTCCACTGGTCGGTGAGACTAGAACTAGGGGGCACAGCCTCAAAATACGGGGGAGCCAATTTAAAACCGAGTTGAGAAGGAATTTCTTCTCCCAGAGGGTTGTGAATCTGTGGAATTCTCTGCCCAAGGAAGCAGTTGAGGCTAGCTCATTGAATATATTCAAGTCACAGATAGATAGATTTTTAACCAATAAGGGAATTAAGGGTTATGAGGAGCGGGCGGGTAAGTGGAGCTGAGTCCACGGCCAGATCAGCCATGATCTTGTTGAATGGCGGAGCAGGCTCGAGGGGTTAGATGGCCTACTCCTGTTCCTAATTCTTATGTTCTTATGTTCATGGATTGGTGTGAAGAAAACACTTAAAAATAAGTAAGCCCACCCCATTCGGGGCGGTGGGCAATTTAACCCTTCAGTCTTTGAGTATATTCAAGACAGAGATCGATAGATTTTTGAATATTTAGGTTTTCAAGGGACATGGGGAGCGGGCAGGAAAGTGGAGTTGAGGTTGAAGATCAGCCATGATCTTATTGAATGGCGGAGCAGGCTCGAAGGGCTGAATAGCCTACTCCTGCTCCTATTTCTTATGTTCTTTTGTTGTTATGACATCACTCACTGAAGGATACTGTTCTTTACGTCACCCATCGAAGGGTATAATCTTCCGACATCAGTCACCAAAGGGTACTGACATCTGACATCAATCACTCAAGGGTATTATCCTCTGACATCATTCACTGGGTATTATCCTCTGACTTCATTCACTGAAGAGTATTATTCTGTGACATCACTCATTGAAGGGTATTTTCCTCAGACAACAACAACAACAACTTATATTTATAGAGAGCCTTTAATGTAGTGAAATGTCCCAAGCATGGCTGATCATGCAACTTCAGCAACCCATCCCTGCTTTCTCTCCATACCCCTTGATCCCTTTAGCCATACGGGCCACACCTAACTCCCTTTTGAATATATCGAATGAACTGGCCTTAACAACTTTCTGTGGTAGAGAATTCTACAGGTTCACAACTCTCTGAGTGAAGAAGTTTCTCCTCATCTCATTCCTAAATGGCTTACCCCTTATTCTTAGACTGTGACCCCTGATTCTGGACTTCCCCAACATCGGTAACATTCTTCCTGCATCTAACCTGTCCAATCCTGTCAGAATTTTATATGTTTCTATAAGATCCCCTCTCATTCTTCTAAATTCCAGTGAATATAAGCCTAGTCGATCCAGTCTCTCCTCATATGTCAATCCTGCCATCCCGGGAATCAGTCTGGTGAACCTTTGCTGCACTCCCTCAATATCAAGAATGTCCTTCCTCAGATTAGGAGACCAAAACTGTACACAATATTCAAGGTGTGGCCTCACCAAGGCCCTGTACAGTAGTGGCCTCACCAAGGCCCTGTACAACTGGAGTAAGACCTCCCTGCTCCTTTACTCAAAACTTCTCGCTATGAACGGCAACATGTCATTTGCCTTCTTCACCGCCTGCTATACCTGCATGCCAACTTTCAATGACTGATGTACCATGACACCCAGGTCTCATAGCACCTCCCCTTTTCCTAATCTGTCACCATTCAGGTAATATTCTGCCTCCCTGTTTTTGTCACCAACGTGGATAATCTCACATTTATCTACATTATACTGCATCTGCCATGCATCTGCCCACTCACCTAACCTTTCCAAGTGACCCTGCAGCCTCTGAGCATCCTCCTCACAGCTCACACTGCCACCCAGCTTAGTGTCATCTGCAATCTTGTTGTGTGAGGCCCCCTGGGGAAGAGTGACCATAATATGATAGAATTCTTCATTAAGATGGAGAGTGACACAGTTAATTCAGAGACTAGGGTCCTGAATGTAAAGAAAGGTAACTTCGATGGTATGAGACGTGAATTGGCTAGGATAGACTGGTGAATTATACTTAAAGGGTTGATGGTGGATAGGCAATGGCAGACATTTAAAGATCACATGGATGAACTTCAACAATTGTACATTCCTTTCTGGCGTAAAAATAAAACAGGGAAGGTGGCTCAACCGTGGCTAACAAGGGAACTTAGGGATGGTGTTAAATCCAAGGAAGAGGCATATAAATTGGCCAGAAAAAGCAGCAAACCTGAGGACTGGGAGAAATTTAGAATCCAGCAGAGGAGGACAAAATAAGGGCAGGTGTCAAAAAGCTTGCTCAAAAAGGTCGGTTTTAACAAGCGTGTGGAGGAGGAAAGAGAGGTAGAGAGGTGGTGAGGTTTAGGCAGGAGTTCCAGAGTTTGGGGCCGAGGCAACAGAAGTCTCGGTCACCAAGGATAATCAGAGATACTCAAGAGTGTAATCAGAGATGCTCAAGAGGTCACACACAAATTGCACAAAGGATCTTAGGAATTGGAAGGCATTTTATTCAAGAGCTACAGTTTAAGCATAATCACATACTACATGCGATTGAGATAGATATAGTAGACATACAACCCGTGACAGATGAGAGCGATCTACGGCCCAGGAATGGAGCAGAGCGACCGGACGGGCAGAAGGATGGTGAGGGAGAATGGTGGTCTCGGATTGGGGGCATCCCTGCAGCCTGCAGCAGTGGTCACTTCTGTTGGGTCGTCCCTCGAGCTGTTGGAGGTGTCAGGCCATAGCCGGCATCAATCCACCCGAGAGGCTAAACTTGAGCAAGGTGTAAGGCCGTAGCTGGCATCGATCCACTTCGGGGAAGCCATAGCCCCTAACTGCCTGTCCTTCTCTCGGTCGCCCGTTTTTATACCTTATTTCCCTGGGCTGGTGGATCCCTGGTGCTAATCATTTTACCCATTCCATGGTCCAATTACAGGGCCGAGAGTACCACTGACAGCCCCCTCACATCTTGCTGAGGTCAGCTATTTCCTTATCTCTGTTCTACATGCCTTGTTGTGTTTCTAAAGACATCTTGCTTATCTGACTGGTTCCGTGCTGTCTTCCTTATCAGCATAGCTACGCTGTGAAGGCTTGTTTTTCTGCCTTGACCTTAGCTCTCTGTGTCTGCTGAGCTGGCACAAGTACTTCTTTTATAAAATCATTATTTCTTTTAAATTCGCAGTTTCTTTGGAGTCATGATTTCTTACAAGAGGGCAGAAGTGGAGGAGCACAGGCCTCTCGGAGGGTTGTGGGGCTGGAGGAGATTACCAAGATTGGGAGGGGCGTGGCCATGGAGGAATTTGAAAACAAGGGTGAGAATTTTGAAATCAAGGCGTTGTTTAACCGGGAGCCAATGTAGGTCACCGAGCACAGGGGTGATGGGTGAGCGGGACTTGGTGCCAGTTAACACAGGAGCAGCCATGATTTGGATCACCTCTAGTTTACGTAGGGTAGAATGTGGGAGGCCAGCCAGGAGTGCGTTGGAATAATCAAGTCTTGAGGTAACAAAGGACGAGGGCTACAGCAGCGGATGAGCTGAGGCAAGAGTGGAGACGGTGACATCACTAACTAAAGGGCATTATCCTCTGACATCATTCACTGAAGGATATTATGCCCAGACAACACCAACAATCACCTTGTATTTATATAGCGCCTTTAATGTAGTGAAACGTCCCAAAGCACTTCGTAGGAGTATTATGAGACAATACATTTGACACCGAGCCACATAAGACGATATTAGAGCAGGTGACTGAGGTAAGTTTTAAGGAGCGCCTTGAAGAAGGAAAGAGAGATGGAGAGGTGGAGAGGTTTAGGCAGGGAGTTCCAGAGCTTAGGGCTTAGGCAGCTAAAGGCACGGCCGCCAATGGTTGAGTGATTATAATCAGGGATGCTCAAGCGTGTAAGATTTGTAAGAGTGTAAGACCTCAATGTGTGGTTGTGGTCGTGGTTTCTACCCCGCTATTAGCGATGGAGACCAGTCTGACGTTTAGGCTCCCGCGCTGCCTTAGCGCGGGTGACCACACACTCTGGTATCGTCTCACCTGCCTCGCCATCCTTGTATGGTGGAGGCGGAGCAGAGGGAGCAAAGGGAGTGAGGTCCTCAGCTGTGTTGTCCCAGCAATGGCCGAGATCTCTCGGTTTGATTTTGGAGACAGCTGCCACTGCTGCCCGCTGTTGGCTGGTTGGTGCCTGGAGCTGTCGGGGTGTGGTCTGCTTCGGGGGAGGCGATGCTTTGTCACTGGTTTAATTCCCGTTAGGCGCCTCTTGCATCATCGAACTCCTCACTCAATCTGATATTTTCTGTTAGGCAGAGGATCACCTGCAACGGCTCCGCTTCCCACTCCCACATCGTTACCTCTGGTGACCCCCAAGGATCTATTCTTGGCTCCCTCCTATTTCTCATCTACATGTTGCCCCTCGGCGACATCATCCGGAAACAGAACGGCAGTTTCCACATGTACGTTGATGACGCCCAGCTCTACCTCACCATCGCTTCTCTCGACCCCTCCACGGTCTCTAAATTGTCAGACTGCTTTTTCGACATCCAGTTCTGGATGAGCAGAAATTTTCTCCAATTGAATATTGCGAAGACCGAAGCCATTATTTTCGGTCCCCGCCACAAACTCCATTCCCTCGCCACTGACTCCATCCCTCTCCCCAACTTCTGTCAGAGGCTGAACCAGACTCTTCACAACCTTGGTGTCACATTTGACCCTAAAATGAGCTTTCGACCACATATCTGCAGCATAACTAATTCCACATATTTCCACCTCCGTAACATCTCCTGTCTCTGCCCTTACCTCAACTCATCCGTTGCTGAAGCCCTCATCCATGCCTTTGTTACCTCTAGACTTGACTATACCAACACACTGCTGCTGGCCTCCCACATTCTACCCTACATAAACTGGAGGTGATCCAAAACTAGGCTGCCCGTGTCCTAACTCGCACCAAGTCCCGCTCAACCATCACCCTTGTGCTCGCTGACTTACATTGGCTTCTGGTTAAGCAACGCCTCGATTTCAAAATTCTCATCCATATCTTCAAATCCCTCCACGACCTCGTTCCTCCCTATCTCTGTAATCTCCTCCAGCTCCACAACCCCCGACATGTCTGCGCTCCTCTAACTCTGCCCTCTTCAGCATCCCTGATTATAATCGCTCAACCATTGGTGGCCGTGCCTTCTGTTGCCTAGGCCCCAAGCTCTGGAACTCCCTGCCTAAACCTCTCCGCCTTTCTGCCTCTCTTTTCTCCTTCAAGACACTCCTTAAAACATACCTCTTTGACCAAGCTTTTGGTCACCTGCCCTAATTTCTTTTTGTGCGGCTCGGCGTCAAATTTTTTCAAACTATTCCAACACACTCCTGGCTGGCCTTCCACATTTTACCCTACGTAAACTAGAGGTGATCTGTCATGTATGTATGCTTGGGGATACTAGCCACCAGGTGGCGCCACTGTCGGAGGTCATTGGGCTATACGCACGTGTGTGCGGCCCAGGTATAAAATGCCAAGCCATCATGTAATATAATCACTTGGGGCCCTAATAAAGCGGAGCAAGGATTGTACCTGTGTTAGTTTACAGTATTCAGTCTATCGAGTTATTACATACATAACATTTGGTGACGAGGTAACTTAAGAACCTTCACATGCAAAAATGAGCACAATTGGAATTCTGGAGAGATTCGTGGAGGGAGCGGACTGGGCAGATTTTGTAGCTCGCCTGGACCAGTACTTCTTGGCCAACAAAATGGAGGCATCCACTGACGCAGTTAGGCGCAGGGCGGTCTTCCTCATGGTTTGCGGTCCGAAAATCTATGCACTCATAAAGAATCTTCTCTCGCCTGCAAGTCCAACAGACAAGGACTATGAGGAATTGTGTGCTCTGGTATGTGACCATCTCAAACCAGAAGAAGGCATCATCATCTCACGATATCGATTCGTTCTGAGGGCCAGGATGTGTCAGAATTCATTGCCAACCTAAGACGTCTAGCTGGACCGTGTAAGTTCGAAAACGCGTTGGGAGACATGCTGCGGGACTTCTTTGTAATTGGCATCAACCACGAGATGATGCTGCATAAGTTACTGGCGGCGGAGTTGGTGGATTTGAGCAAGGTCATCATGATTGCCCAGGCATGCATGACGATGGACAAAAACTTAAAGCAGATATCATCGAAAAATCGGAAGTCGGCAAGTACAGTAAGCATGATTGGATCATCGTTTGGCAGAGCTGCATATGGCAGGGCCTACTCGGCGAAAACAGTGGCTGTCCAAAGTCCGTCAATGGGAATGAATCCGATTTCACCGTGTTGGCGTTGTGGGGGAAATCATCGGCCTCATCAGTGTCGGTTTAAACAGTACATTTGTAAAGGCTGTTCGAGACTGGGGCATCTCCAGCGCATGTGTCCGCAATTGAGCAAGCTTACTGCAACACACCACGTGGAGGATGATGACCACTATAGTGCGGATCCGGATATGCAATTCGAGATACCAGAGGAGGAAATGTGTGGACTGTATTCGTTCCTAACAAAGAGCCAACCGATAATGATTAATGTGAAACTTAACGGTGTGCCAGTACCGATGGAATTGGACACGGGTGCGAGTCAATCAATAATGAGCCAGAGGACATTCAACAAGCTGTGGGATGCTAAGGCTGTGAGGCCTAAGCTGAGCCCAGTCAATGACAAGTTGCGCATGTACACTAAAGAACTTATAACGGTGATTGGAAGTGCAGTAGTCAAGGTGTCGTATGATGGTGCGGTTCACGATTTACCGTTATGGATTGTTCCAGGCAATGGTCCAACGTTGTTCGGCAGGAATTGTCTCGAAAAAATCAAATGGAATTGGAACGATATCAAAACATTGTCGTCGGAGGAAGATACTCCATGTACTCAAGTGCTGAGCAAGTTCCCTTCGCTGTTTGAATCAAGCATCGGCAATTTCACAGGAGCCAAGGTGCAGATCCACGTGGACTCGGATGCAACATCCGTCCATCATAAAGCTCGGGCAGTTCCGTACATGATGAGGGAGGAGGTCGAAATCGAACTGGACAGGCTCCAAGGTGAAGGGGTCATATCACCGGTTGAATTTAATGAAAGGGCCAGCCCCATTGTTCCTGTGTTGAAGAGTGATGGCACTGTCAGGATTTGTGGAGACTGCAAGGTTACGATCAACCGAGTTTCGAAACAGGATCAATACCCGTTACATAGAAACATAGAAAATAGGTGCAGGAGTAGGCCATTCGGCCCTTCGAGCCTGCACCACCATTCAATATGATCATAGCTGATCATGCAACTTCAGTACCCCATTCCTGCTTTCTCTCCATACCCCTTGATCCCTTTAGCCGTAAGGGCCACATCTAACTCCCTTTTCAATATACTAACGAACTGGCCTCAACAACTTTCTGTGGTAGAGAATTCCACATGCTCAAAACTCTCTGAGTGAAGACGTTTCTCCTCATTTCGGTCCTAAATGGCTAACCCCTTATCCTTAGACTACATTCTTCCTGCATCTAACCTGTCCAATCCTGTCAGAATTTTATCTGTTTCTATGAAATCCCCCCTCATTCTTCTAAATTCCAGTGAATATAAGCCTAGTCGATCCAGTCTTTCTTCATGTGTCAGTTCTGTCATCCTGGGAATCAGCCCGATGAACCTTCGCTGCGCTCCCTCAATAGCAAGAATGTCCTTCCTCAGATTAGACCAAAACCGTACACAATATTCAAGGTGTGGTCTCACCAAGGCCCTGTACAACTGTAGTAAGACCTCTCTGCTCCTATACTGATGACCTGTTTTCAACGCTAGCCGGAGGGAGGTCATTCACTATACTTGATCTGACATCAGCCTACATGACACAGGAGCTGGTCGAGATGTCGAAGAGACTGACGTGCATTAACACGCACAAAGGACTGTTTATTTATCACAGGTGCCCTTTTGGAATTCGCTCGGCTGCAGCAATATTTCAGAGGAACATGGAGAGTCTACTGAAGTCCGTTCCCAGAACCGTCATGTTCCAAGATGACATCCTGGTCACAGATCATGACACCGCCGAACATCTGAACAATCTGGAAGAGGTTCTACATCGTCTGGACAAAGTGGGACTCAGACTGAAACTTTCGAAGTGCGGCTTCATGGCACCGGAAGTCAAATTCCTGGGGAGGAAAATTGCTGCTGACGGCATCAGGCCTACGGACTCGAAAGCCAAGGCCATGCAAAATGCACCCAAGCCTCAGAATGTGACGGAGCTACATTTGTTCCTTGGACTACTCAACTACTTCGGTAATTTCCTACCTAGATTGAGCACTTCATTAGAGCCACTGCATATGCTGCTAAGAAAAGGCGACAACTGGGTTTCGGGTACGTCTCAAGATAGAGCTTTTGAGAAAGTGCTAATCTGCTTTGCTCTAAAAAGCTGCTGGTACATTATGATCCATGTAAGCATCTAGTATTGGCCTGTGATGCTTCGTCATATGGAGTTGGTTGCGTGCTCCATCAAGCTAATGAGTCGGGAAAAACTATAACCTGTTGCGTATGCTTCCAAAATTTTGTCAAAGGTGGAAAGAGCGTACAACATGATAGAAAAAGAAGCATTAGCCTGTGTGTATGGGATTAAAAAAATGCATCAGTACCTGTTTGGTCTTCGATTTGAACTGGAAGCAGATCACAAGCCACTCATTTCATTGTTTTCGGAAAACAAATACCAATGCATCGTTCTCCATCCAGAGGTGGGCGCTGACATTATCTGCCTATGATTATGTCATTCGCCATAGACCTGGCACTGAGAATTGTGCCGATGCACTGAGCTGTCTGCCACTGCCCACACCGGAGGTGGAAATGCCACAACCGGCGGACCTATTGTTAGTTATGGATGGTTTTGAGAGTGAAGGAACCCCTGTCACGGCTCAGCAAGTTAAGACCTGGACCAGGCAGGACCCGATATTATCAGTTGTGAAACGTTGTGTCCTTAGTGGTGATTGGTCTGCCATACCCAAGCAAATGGTGATGAGACCAAACCTTACAATCATCGCAAAGACGAACTATCCATTCAGTCAGATTGTTTAATGTGGGGTAATCGTGTTGTTATGCCTAAGAAAGGCAGAGAGAAATTTGATCTACATAGCATTCATCCCGGTATTGTCATGATGAAAGCCATTGCCATGTCTCATGTATAGTGCCCTGGAATTGACTCTGATCTGGAATCATGTGTGCATCAGTGCAACACTTGCATACAGCTAAGTAAAGCATCAGCGGAATCACTGCTGAGTCTGTGGACGTGGCCGTCTAAACCATGGTCCAGGATCCACATCGACTTTTCAGCTCCCTTCAAGGGAAAGATGTTTTTATTTGTGGTGGATGCACATTCCAAGTGGATAGAAACATAGAAACATAGAAAATAGGTGCAGGAGTAGGTCATTTGGTCCTTTGAGCCTGTACCGCCATTCAATAAAATCATGGCTGATCATTCCCTCAGTACCCCTTTCCTGCTTTCTCTCCATACCCTTTGATTTCTTTAGCTGTAAGGGCCATATCTAACTCCCTCTTGAATATATCCAATGAACTGGCATCAACAACTCTCTGCGGCAGGGAATTCCACAGGTTAACAATTCTCTGAGTGAAGAAGTTTCTCCTCATCTCAGTCCTATATGGCCTACCCCTTATCCTAAGACTATGTCCCCTGGTTCTGGACTTCCCCAACATCGGGAATATTCTTCCCGCATCTAACCTGTCCAGTCCCGTCAGAATCTTATACGTTTCTATGAGATCCCCTCTCATCCTTCTAAACTCCAGTGAATAAAGGCCCAGTTGATCCAGTCTCTCCTCATATGTCAGTCCAGCCATCCCTGGAATCAGTCTGGTGAACCTTCGCTGCACTCCCTCAATAGCAAGTGTATAATCATGTCATCCAGTACATCCACAGCTACCATTGAGAGCCTTCATGTCTTGTTTGCCACTCATGGTCTGCCCGACATCGTTGTAAGCGACAACGGACCTTGCTTCACAAGTCTGGGGTTACAAGAGTTCATGAAACTCAATGGTATCAACCATGTGCGGTCAGCACCATTCAAACCCACATCTAATGGTCAAACAGAGCGTACTGTCCAAACCATCAAGCAGAGTATGAAACGTGTAACTCAAGATTCACTGCAGACTCGCTTGTCATGCATATTGCTTAGTTACAGGACAAGACACCACACACTTACCTGGGTCCGTCCTGCTGAACTATTGATGAAGAGGGGTCTCAAGACCAAGCTCTCTCTTGTCCACCCTGACTTGAACGATCATGTTGAATACAGACGTCAAAGTCAGCAGTGGTATCATGATCGCGCTGCTGTGTCACGCGACATTCCTGTTAACGATCCTGTGTATGTACTAAATTATGGTCAAGGTCCCAAATGGATCGCTGGTACTGTTACAGCCAATGATGGTAACAGAGTCTTTATCAGCATGCTCAAGAATGGGCAAACATGCAGGAAACATGTTGATCAGATAAAGCTGCGGCACACGGGTGAAGTGGAACAGTCTGAGGAAGACACAATCAGTGACCAACCAACCTACCCTCAGTTATCAGAGGACTCCGCTGTCATCAATGAATCTGGACTTTCAATCCCTGATGTGGTCATTACCACTCCCATCAGATCGGCTACCCAGCCCCCAGTCATAACAGACTCAGAACATTCGCCCAAGGCTGGAGTTTAACTGAGACGATCAACTCGGGAGTGGAAAGCCTCGGAGCGTCTCAATTTGTAAAAAGACCGTTACTAATATCTTAAAGAGGGATATTGTCATGTATGTATGCTTGGAATTACTAGCCATGAGGTGGCGCCACTGTTGGAGGTCATTGGGCTGTACGCACTTGTGTGTGCGGCCCAGATATAAAAGGCAAGCCATCATGTTATGTAATCAGTTTGGGCCCTAATAAAGCAGAGCCAGGTTTGTACCTGTGTTAGTTTACAGTATTCAATCTATCAAGTTATTACATACATAACACGATCGAAACCTCGGCTGCCTGTGTCCTAACTCGCACTAAGTCCCACTCACCCAGCACCCCTGCGCTCGCTGACCTACATTGGCTTCCAGTTAAGCAACGCCTCGATTTCAAAATTATCCTTATTTTCAAATCCCTCCCAGGCCTCAACCCTCCCTATCTGTGTAATCTCGTCCAGCCCCTCAGCCCCTGAGATGTCTGCGCTCCTCTAATTATGTCCTCTTCAGCAACCCTGCTTATAATCGCTCAAACCGTGGTGGCCGTGCCTTCTGGTGCCCGAAGCACTGGAACTCCCTGCCTAAACCTCTTCGCCTCTCTACCTCTCTTTCCTCCTTCAAGACACTCCTTAAAACATATCTCTGTGACCCTCACATAGAAACATAGAAAATAGGTGCAGGAGTAGGCCATTCGGCCCTTTGAGCTTGCACCACCATTCAATATGATCATGGCTGATCATGCAACTTCAGTACCCCATTCCTGCTTTCTCTCCATATCCCTTGATCCCTTTAACCGTAAGGGCCACATCTAACTCCCTCTTGAATATATCTAATGAACTTTCTGTGATAGAGAATTCCACAGGTTCACAATTCTCTGAGTGAAAATGTTTCTCCTCATCTCGGTCCTAAATGGCTTACCCCTTATCCTTAGACTGTGACCCCTGGTTCTGGACTTCCCCAACATCGGGAACATTCTTCCTGCATCTAACTTGTCCAATTCTGTCAGAATTTTATATGTTTCTATGTGATCCCCTCTCATTCTTCGAAATTCCAGTGAATATAAGCCTAGTCTACTGTATATGTAGGCACTCTGTTAATGACTCCACGAGGCAGGGGTATGGTACTTACTGTGAAGACTGAAGTCCTTTATTGCAGCTCCTAGAGTGAGGACACCAAGAGGTGAGCTCCCTTTTATACTGAGTTACCTGCACTGTGCAGGTAACCCTTAGGTCTCCAGCAGCAGCACCCTCTGGTGTGCAGGTAAGGTGTATACAGAGTAAAGGTACATTCAGTGTTACAATACATCATAACATTGTTGGCATGCATACATAACAACACTCCCCACTAAGCACTTTCCAAGTCCTTATTGCTATGACCTGGGGAGGTGATCAGTAGTGGGTTGTGGTGAGGGTTGTGTGGTGCCAGGTGTGATCCCTGTGCTTGAGGCTGGCCTCATACATTTCCCCCCCCTCACACACAGACCATGTGGGTGTCACTGTTGTGGGATCCCTCAGTGGTGGAGCCAGTGCAATGGTAGGGTACATACACTGTAGAGTGGGTAAGTGTTGGTGTGTGGTGGTGGGCAGGGCCACAGGACTGTGTGGGCTCCTTGTCCTCTATTGGTGGTGGAAGTCTGGTCATCCCAGGGTCTGCCAGGAAAGCTGGAGGGTACTGGCCTCTCACTCCTGGTGCTGGCCCTGGTGGCCAGGGGGTGTGGGGCTGGTCTGGGGCAGGTTGCCAGTGGTGATGGCTGTGCTGCCCATTGATCGCTGTCCCTGCAGTGGGTCTGCTCCCACTGGGTGTGTGTGAGCCCTTCCTGGGGCATCACATTTGTCCCAAAAGTCCAGCCTACATGGTCAGGTAGCCCGCTGGACCTGGGGTTCTCCCTCGGAGGGATTCCTCTGGCATTTACATTGTACCTGTAGAACCTGGTGTCCTTTAACAGTCTACATTGGCTCCGATCATACATAGTCAAATCTACACTGTTATCTCTCTTCACATTGTTACTAACAGCACTTACATCATTTTCTTGTATCTCGGTGTCTCCATACAGGGTTACATTTGTCATTTTAAAATTTCTATCATCATCATTTAACAGTACAGACTTATTCTTACCATCACTTACACAAGCATTCATTACATGTTTTTCATCAGTTACTCCGGCATCACAATTCCACGTTACATTATCATACCTGCATTTGCTAACTGCATTTTTAAGTTTAAAGTCCTTGTCATCTTTAGAGTGAAGCTGTCCCTTTCATTTCTTTGGGTTACCGGTCTCCTTTAAGAGGGCCTTCCAATCCGGTTCGCCGTTCGGTGCCACGTGTCGCTCCTCCAACGCTGCTCCTCGTGGTCTGGTCGCGGCCATTTTGATTCCAGGTTCTTCGCCTCGTGGTGTGACCGCCATCTTTTTGCTCTCCTCGAGGTAGGCTGTGGTGATCGTTCTCTTCTCAGGGTCAGCCACAGACTTCGGGAATCCACTTTTTTCGCCGATCTTCTTCTCTCGGAGTCCTGCCACGGCCCAGAAGGAGAGGTCTGGACGTTCGGTTTGGGTGATCTCCCCATGGTGTTGTAACGTGGTCGCCGCGCAGTCGAGCTGGATGGTAGGATTTCTAGATGCAGCGATGGATCCAAGTTCGGGGCTGCGTGGGATGTCGATCGCTGGGGCCCGGAGACCGTCGTCACTTCGGCCGACTTCTTCCCAGCAACATTGGACCATCGCCGGCAACAATCCACAGGGAGAGCTTGTTCATCACGCCGCCCTGGGAGATCTGGGCATCCACGCTGCCAACGACTGGGATTTTACCTTTGGTGTATGTGAGCAGCTTCGCCTGGACAGGAGACAGATTTGGTCGTTTGATGGGATTGATCCAAAGTATTTCAAAGGTCGTGTGGCTCATCAAAGACTGGCTCGCCCCTGTGTCGATCTCCATCAAAACTGGAACTCCTTGATGTCCACTTCCATCTTCTACGGGGAACTCTCGGTGGAGCAGGTATAAATTCCATACTCTTCCTCCAGAGGTTGAGCTTCGCCTTCTTCTGTGTCGGAGCCCAGGTGATCAGCCAACTCTTCAGCGACGCAATGAGTAAAGCTTTTTCTGCACATTCACTGAAGGTTGCAGCCTTTGCAGGTATAGTCTTTGTAGCGACACTGGTGGGCCCTATGGTTTCCTCCACAGTGCCACCACGGGGCTAGCCGTTTGGCCCCATGTGGCGGACTCAGGGTTGCGGGACTCAGGGCAGCATTTCTGCCTTTAAAAGTCCGCCGTTCTATTCACTGCGCTCGTCAGTTTAGAGTCCTGGGTGTGGGTCATCATTCGCTTGGACCAAAATCATGTCGGCCTGGCTCACTTTAATTGCCTTCTGCAGGGTGACTGTGATGTCCGCAGAGAGCAGTTTGTGGAGGAGGCCTTGGTGGCCGATTCCGATAATAAATATATCCCTTACTGCTTCGATAAGGTGGTCACCAAAATCACACGGTGCAGCCAATCTTCTTAAATCTACAGCACACTTAACAATTTCTTGGCCTTCGGGTCGTCAGTGAGTGTAAAACCGGTGCCTGTTTATGAGGTTGCTTTCTTTGGGTTTTATTTGCTCTTGTATTAAGGTTACAAGTTCCCTATAGCTCTTGGTTGTTGTCTTCGCTGGGGCTAGCAAGTCCCTGACAAGGCTGTGGATAGTGAGCCCACAACTACGAAGCAGAATGGCCCTGCGCTTGTTCAGCAGTGTAGCTGGTGAGTCCCCATCCATGTTGTTGGCTATGAAGAAGTGTTCTAATCTTTCCACGAAGGCGTCCCAATCTTCCCCATTGGTGAATTGTTGGAAATTGCTGAGATTTGACATGTTGTGCATGTAGTTCGTGACCTCGTCACCAGTTACTGTATATCTGTTAATGACTCCATGAGGCAGGGGTATGGTACTTGAACTGTGAAGACTGTAGTCCTTTATTGCAGCTCCTAGAGTGAGGACACCAAGAGGTGAGCTCCCTTTTATACTGGGTTACCTGCAGTGTACAGGTGACCCTTATGTCTCCAGCAGCAGCACCCTCTGGTGTACAGGTAAGGTGTGTACAGGGTGAAGGTACATTCAGTGTTACAGTACATCATAACATTGTTGGCATGCATACATAACATAGTCGATCCAGTCTTTCTTCATATGTCAGTCTCGCCATCCTGGGAATTAGTCTGGTGAACCTTCGCTACACTCCCTCAATAACAAGAATGTTACTCCTCAGATTGGGAGACCAAAACTGCACACAATATTCAAGGTGTGGCCTCACCAAGGCCCTGTATAACTTCAATAAGACTTCCCTGCTCCTATACTCAATTCCTCTCACTACGAAGTCCTACATGCCATTTGCTTTCTTCACCACCTGCTGTACCTGCATGCCAACTTTCAAAGACTGATGTACCATGACACCCAGGTCTCGTTGCACCTTCCCTTTTCTTAATCTGTCACCATTCAGATAATATTCTGTCTTCCTGTTTTTGCCAACAAAGTGGATAACCTCACATTTATCCACATTATACTGCATCTGCCATGCATTTGCCCATTCACCTAACCTGTCCAAGTCACCCTGCAGCCTCTTAGCATCCTCCTCACAGCTCACACTGCCACCCAGCTTAGTGTCATCTGCAAACTTGGAGATAGTACATTCAATTCCTTTGTCTAAATCATTAATGTATATTGTAAATAGCTGGGGTCCCAGTACTGAACCTTGCGGAACCCCACTAGTCACTGCCTGCCATTCTGAAAAGGACCCGTTTATTCCCACTCTTTGCTTCCTGTCTGCCAACCAGTTCTCTCACCTGTGTTAATTTCTACTTATGCGCCTTGGGGTCAAATTTTTATCACATAAAATCTCCTGTGAAGTGCTAAGGGATGTTTCAGTATGTTCGAGGCACTATATAAATAAAATTAATGTTGTTGCTTTACTTTTAACACGTTCTCTCCCTCTCCCTTCTTTCAGGGAGTCCCCGACCCAGTCTAAACATTGGTCACGTTCAGTCGACCAAGTCTTTCCGGTCTCCCAAACCGGAACCTTACGACTTCCAACACTGTGATTCCACTTCTGATACCTCTGTAAAATTTGGATCTGAGGTCACACACAGATTACCCAAAGGGTCTTAGCATTTGGAAGGCATTTTATTAAAGAGCTACAGTTTAAGCATAATCACACACTGCATGCGATTGAGATAGATATAGTAGACATACAACCCGTGACAGATGAGAGCGATCGATGGCCTGGGAGCGGAGCGGAGCGACCAGACGGACAGAGGGACAGCGAGGGAGAACGGTGGTCTCGGATTCGGGGGATCTCTGCAGCCTGCAGCAGCGGTCACTTCTGTTGGGTCGTCCCTCAAGCTGTTGAAGGTGTCAGGCCGTAGCCGGCATCGATCGACCTCGGGGAAACCGTTACCCCTAACTGCCTGTTCTCTCTTGGTCGCCGATTTTTATACCTTATTTCCATGGATACCTGATGCTAATCATTTTACCCATTAATACAGAGACTAGAGTCCTGAACTTAAAGAAAGGTAACTTCGATGGTATGGGACGTGAATTGGCTTGGATAGACTGGCGAATGATATTTAAAGGGTTGACGGTGGCTTGGCAATGCAGACATTTAAAGATCACATGGATGAACTTCAACAATTCTACATCCCTATCTGGCTCAACCGTGGCTAACAAGGGAAATTAGAGATAGTGTTAAATCCAAGGAAAAGGCATATAAATTGGCCAAAAAAAGCAGCAAATCTGAGGACTGGGAGAAATATAGAATTCAGCAGAGGAGGGCATAGGGTTTAATTAGGAGGGGGAAAATAGAATATGGGAGTAAGCTTGCAGGGAACATAAAAACTGACTGCAAAAGCTTCCACAGATACGTGAAGAGAAAAAGGTTAGTGAAGACAAATGTAGGTCCCTTACAGTCAGAATCAGGTGAAGTCATAATGGGGAACAAAGAAATGGCGGACCAATTGAACAAATACTTTGGTTCTGTCTTCACTAAGGAAGACACAAATAACCTTCTGGAAATACTAGGGGAACGAGGGTCTAGCGAGAAGGAGGAACTAAAGGAAATTCTTATTAGTCAGCAAATTGTGTTAGGTAGATTGATGGGATTGAAGGCCGATAAATCCCCAGAGCCTGATAGTCTGCATCCCAGAGTACTTAAGGAAGAGGCCCCAGAAATAGTGGATGTATTGGTGGTCGTTTTCCAACAGTCTATAGACTCTGGATCAGTTCCTATGGACTGGAGGGTAGCTAATGTAACCCCACTTTTTAAAAAAGGAGGGAGAGAGAAAACAGGGAATTATAAACCGGTTAGCCTGACATTGGTGGTGGGGAAAATGTTGGAATCAATTATTAAAGATGTAATAGCAGTGCATTTGGAAAGCAGTGACAGGATCGGTCCAAGTCAGCATGGATGTATGAAGGGGAAATCATGCTTGACAAATCTTCTAGAATTTTTTGAGGATGAAACTAGTAGAGTGGACAAGGGGGAGCCAGTGGATGTGGTGTATTTGGACTTTCAAAAGGCTTTTGACAAGTTCCCACATAAGAGATTAGTGTGCAAAATTAAAGCATATGGTATTGGGGGTAATGTACTGACATGGATAGAGAACTGGTTGGCAGACAGGAAGTAGAGAGTTGGAATAAACGGGTCCTTTTCAGAATGGCAGGCAGTGACTAGTGGGGTACCACAAGGTTCAGTGCTGGGTCCCCAGCTATTTACAATATACATTAATGATTTAGACGAAGGAATTGAATGTAATATCTCCAAGGTTGCAGATGACACCAAGCTGGGTGGCAGTGTGAGCTGTGAGGAGGATGCTAAGAGGCTGCAGGGTGATTTGGACAGGTTAGGTGAGTGGGCAAATATATGGCAGATGCGGTATAATGTGGATAAATGTGAGGTTATCTCCTTTGGTGGTAAAAACAGGAGGGCTGATTATTATCTGAATGGTGACAGATTGGTAAAAGGGAGATGCAACGAGATTTGGGTGTCATGGTATATCAGTCATTGAAGGTTGGCATACAGGTACAGCAGGCAGTAAAGAAAACCAAAGCATGTTGGGCTTAAAGCGAGATGATTCGAGCAGGGAGGTCTTACTACAGTTGTACAGGGCCTTGGTAAGGCCACACCTTGAATATTGTGTAAAGTTTTGGTCTCCTAATCTGAGGAAGGACATGCTTGCTATTGAGGGGGTGCAGCGAAGGTTCACTACACTGATTCCTGGGATGACAGGACTGACATAGGAAGAAAGACTGGATCAACTAAGCATGGAATTTAGAACAATGAGACGGGATCTCATAGAAACATATAAAATTCCTTCAGGATTAGACAGGTTAGATGCAGGAAGAATGTTCCCGATGTTGGGGAAGTCCAGAACCAGGGGTCACAGTCTAAGAATAAGGGGTAAGCCATTTAGGACCGAGATGAGGAGAAACTTCTTCACAGAGAGTTGTTAACTTGTGGAATTCTCTACTACAGAAAGTTGTTGAGGTCAATTTGTTAGATATATTCAAAAGGAGTTAGATCTGGCCCTCACGGTGAAAGGGATCAAGGGGTATGGAGAAAAAGCAGGAATGGGGTACTGAAATGCATGATCAGCCATGATCATATTGAATGGTGGTGCAGGCTCAAAGGGCCGAATGGCCTACTCCTGCATCTATTTTCTATGTTTCTATGTTTGTATGTTTACCCATCCCATGGTCCAATTACAGGACCGAAAGTACCACTGACAGCCCCCTCACATCTTGCTGAGGTCAGCTATTTCCTTATCTCTGTTCTACATGCCTTGTTGTGTTTCTAAAGACATCTTGCTGTCTTCCTTATCGGCATAGCTATGCTGTTTTTCTGTCTTGACCTTAGCTCTCTGTGTCTGCTGAGCTGACACAAGTACTTCTTTTATAAAATCATTATTTCTTTTACAATTCGCAATTTCTTTGGATTCATGATTTCTTAAAAGAGGGCAGAATTAAAGGGGAACAGACATCTCGGAGGGTTGGAGGAGATTACAGAGATTGGGAGGGGTGAGATCATGGAGGGATTTGAAAAAAATGTGAGAATTTTGAAATTGAGGCGTTGCTTAACGGGGAGCCAATGTAAGTCAGTGGGCATAAGGATGATGGGTGAGCGGGACTTGGTGCGAGTTAGAACACAGGCAGTTGAGTTGTGGATCACCTCTAGTTTACATAGTGTAGAATGTGGGAGGCCAGCCAGGAGTGTGTTGGAATAGTCAAGTCTAGAGGTCATCATCATCACAGAGCAGTCCCTCGGAATCGAGGAAGACTTGCTTCCACTCCTAAAATGAGTCCTTTGGTGGCTGAACAGTCCAATGCGAGAGCCACAGTCCCTGTCACAAGTGGGACAGACATTTGTCGGGGGAAGGGGGGGTGGGACTGATTTACCACACATTCCTTCCGCTGTCTGCGCTTGACCTCTTCATGCTCGTGGCGTTGAGATTCGAAGAGCACAACGCCCTCCCGGATGCACTTTCTCCACCGAGGGCGGTCTTCAGCCAGAGAGTCCTATGTGTCAGTGGTAATATCGAACTTTACCAGGGAGGCTTTGAGGGTGTCCTTGTAACATTTCCGCTGCCCACCTTTGGCTTGTTTGCCATGAAGGAGCTCCGCGTAGAGCAATTGCTTTGGGAGTCTGTTGTCTGGCATGCGAACTATGTGGCCTGCCCAGTGAAGCTGATCGAGTGTGGTCAGTGCTTCAATGCTGGGGATGTTAGCCTGGGTGAGGACACTGATGTTCGTGCACCTGTCCTCCCAGGGGATTTGCAGGATCTTGCGGAGACATCGTTGGTGATATATCTCCAGTGACTTGAGGTGTCATCTATACATCGTCCATGCCTCTGATCCATACAGGAGGGTGGGTATTACTACAGCCCTGTAGAGCATGAACTTGGTGGTAGATTTGAGGGCCTGGTCTTTAAACACTCTTTTCCTCAGGCACTGGTGCACTGGAGGCAGTGCTGAAACTCCGCATCAATGTCTGCCTTTGTTGATAAGAGGCTCCCGAGGTATGGGAAATGGTCCACGTTGTCGAGGGCTGCGTCGTGAATCTTGATGACTGGGCGACAGTGCTGTGTGGCGAGGACAGGTTGGTGGAGGACCTTTGTCTTGCGGATGTTAAGTGTAAGGCCCATGCTTTCATTTGCCTCGGTAAATACATCGACTATATCCTGGAGGTCAGCCTCAGAATGTGCGCAGATGCAGGCATCGTCCACATACTGCAGCTCAACAACAGAGGTTGGGGTGATCTTGGACCTGGCCTGGAGGCGGCATAGGTTAAACAACTTCCCACTGGTTCTGTAGTTTAGTTCCTCTCCAGCGGGGAGCTTGTTGACTGTGAGGTAGAGCATGGCAGCGAGGAAGATTGAGAAGAGAGTTGGAGCGATGACGCAGCCCTGTTTGACCCCGGTCCGAACTTGGATTGGGTCTGTAATGGAACTGCTGGTAAGGATCACGGCCTCCATGTTGTCATAGAGCAGGCGAAGTATATCGACAAACATTTGGGGGCATCCAAAACGGAGGAGAACGCTCCAAAAGCCCTCACTTTTGACTGTGTCAAAGGCCTTTGTAAGATTGGAAAAGGCCATGTATAAGGGCTGGCGCTGCTCCCTGTATTTTTCCTGTAGCTGTCTCACTGCAAACATCATGTCGGGTGTGCCCCGTAGGGGACGAAATCCACACTGTGATTCCAGGAGGAGCTCCTCGGCCACAGGGAGAAGACAGTTGAGGAGAACTCTAGCGACAACCTTCCCAGTGGCTGATAACAGGGAGATTACCCTGTGGTTGCTGCAGTCGGACTTGTCCCCCTTTTTTAAGATGGTCACGATCACTGCATCTCTGAGATCTTCCGGCATGCTCTCCTCCATCCAAATGAGAGAGATGAGGTCATGTTTCCGCGGCAACAGCACTTCTCCGCCATACTTTAGCGCCCCAGCAGGAATTCCATCTGCACACAGAGCCTTGTTATTCTTGAGCTTTTTTATGGCTTTGCCGACCTCGTGTTGTAATTGGGGTTTCACTGAGGTGGTGGCAGGTCGCATGCTGCGGGATAGAGTGACAGGATCGGTCCAAGTCAGCATGGATTTATGAAAAGGAAATCATGCTTGAGAAATCTTCTAGAATTTTTGGAGGATGTAACTAGTAGAGTGGATAAGGGAGAACCAGTGGATGTGGTGTATTTGGACTTTAAAAAGGCTTTTGACAAGGTCCCACACAAGAGATTAGTGTGCAAAATTAAAGCACATGGGATTGGGGGTAGTGTGCTGACGTGGATTGAGAACTGGTTGGCAGACAGGAAGCAAAGAGTAGGAATAAATGACTCCTTATCAGAATGGCAGGCAGTGACTAGTGGGGTGCCACAGGGTTCAGTGCTGGGACCCCAGCTATTTACAATATACATTAATGACTTAGACGAAAGAATTGAATATAATGAGGGAATGATCATCCATGATCTTATTGAATGGCTGTGCACTCTTGAAGGTCCGAATGGCCTACTCCTGCACCTATTTTCTATGTTTCTATGTTTGTATATAATATCTCCAAGTTTGCAGATGACACTAAGCTGGGTGGCAGTGTGAGCTGTGAGGAGGATGCTAAGGAGCTGCAGGCTGGCTTGGACAGGTTGGTTGAGTGGGCAAATGCATGGCAGATGCAGTACAATGTAGATAAATGTGAAGTTATCCACTTTGGTGGCAAAAACAGGAAGGCAGCATATTATCTGAATGGTGACAGATTAGGGAAAAGGGGAGGTGCAACGAGGCCTGGGTGTCATGGTACATCAGTCATTGAAAGTTGGTATGCAGGTACAGCAGGCGGTGAAGAAAGCAAATGGCATGTTGGCCTGCATAGTGAGATGATTTGAGTATAGGAGCAGGGAGGTCTTACTGCAGTTGTATAGGGCCTTGGTGAGGCCACATCTTGAATATTGTGTACAGTTTTGGTCTCCTAATCTGAGGAAGGACATTCTTGCTATTGAGGGAGTGCAGTGAAGGGTCACCAGACTGATTCCTGGGATGGCAGGAGTGACATTTGACGAAAGACTGGATCGACTAGGCTTATATTCACTGTAATTTAGAAGAATGAAAGTGGATCTCATAGAAACATATAAAATTCTGACGGGATTGGACAGGCTAGATGCAGAAAGAATGTTCCCGATGTTGGGGAAGTCCAGACCCAGGGGTCACAGTCTAAGGATAAGGGGTAAACCATTTAGGATCGAGATGAAGAGAAACTTCTTCACTCAGAGAATTGTGAACCTGTGGAATTCTCTACCACAGAAAGTTGTTGAGGCCAGTTCATTAGATATATTCAAAAGGGAGTTAAATGTGGCCCTTATGGCTAAGTGATCAAGGGGTATGGAGAGAAAGCAGGAATGGGGTACTGAAGTTGCATGATCAGCCATGATCTTATTGAATGGTGGTGCAGGCTCAAAGGGCCGAATGGCCTACTCTTGACCTATTTTCTATGTTTCTATGAGAACACACGACTCAAAGGCAGAGTCTCGATTGAGGAGATCTTCAAAGTGCTCCTTCCAGCGGGCTCTGACAGCCTCGGTGTCCTTGATGAATCTTTCCCCGTTCTTGGCCAGGAGTGTGGTGGGGCCTTGGGAGTTTGGACCGTAGGTGGCCTTGACTGCAATGAAGAATCCTCACATATCGTGGCTGTCAGCCAGTTGTTGTTTCTCCTGTGCTTTCTGCATCCACCACTTGTACTTTAGGTCTGGGTTTTTTCTTGGACCTCAGCCTTGAACCATCTGTAACGTTGCTTTGCAGCTCCCAAGTTGGGTTGTTGCTTGAGTCTCAGAAAAGCTCTGTGCTTACGATCTATTAGTTCTTGAATCTCCTGATTATTTTCATCAAACCAGTCCTGGTGTTTTCTGGTTGAGTGACCTAGTGTCTCTTCACAGGCACTGGTTACGTAGACCTGGAGGGCAGACCAAGCGCTGTGGTATTCAGCATCTCAGGATCATCAAGGCACGCCAGATTAGCTGTGAGCCGCTGGCTGTATAGGGCTCTCTGAGCTGGGTCTTTAAGTGCCCCGGTATTAACTCTTTTGCGGCACTGCTTCTGCTGTCCCTTCTGCTTTGGGGCTATGTTTATATCGATGATGGATCGGATTAGATAATGGTCGGTCTAGCAGTCGTCAGCTCCTGTCATGGCGCGGGTGATGCGCACATCCTTGCGATCCCTGGCTCGGATGATGACATAGTTGAGCAGGTGCCAGTGTTTGGAGCGAGGGTGTTGCCACGATGCCTTGTATTTGTCCCTCTGGCGAAACAGGGTGTTGGTGAATGCAGAGTTCGTGTTCTAGACATTTTGTCAGGAGTAGGGTACCGCTGGAGTTGGCTTTCCTTACCCACTCTCTGCCAATCGCGCCTCCCCTCTCTGCCAATCGTCTTTGCCGACCCTGGCATTAAAGTCACCTAGGAGGATCAATTTTTCGCCCGTGGGGATGCGGGACAGGGATGTCTCAAGGTTAGAATAAAAACCCTCTTTAGCCTCATCCGTTGCATCGAGTGTCGGGGCATACACACTGATGACTGTGGTGTATTGGTTCCGGGATAGGGCAAGGCGAAGGGTCATCAGGCGTTCGTTAATCCCGCAGGGGAGTCTTTGAGGTGGCTGACCAGTTCATTTTTGACGGCGAAGCTGACTCCATGAAGGCGGCATTCTTCCTCTGGTTTTCCTTTCCAGAAGAAGGTGAAACCTCCACCATGTTCCTTGAGCTGGCCTTCCCCTGCCCGCCAGGTCTCACTTAGGGCGGCGATGTCAATGTCAAAATGTCTAAGTCCCCGGGCAACTATGGCGGTGCGGCGTTCTGGCCTGTCACTGTTGGAATTGTCCATGAGGGTCCTGACGTTCCAGGTCCCGAACTTCATACTGATGAAGTGGAAGATGCCTGTGCGCGAGTTCTTTTAACGTGGGGTGGCCGTGCACATCGGCAACCACACGGGCTTAGCTAAGCAAGGTCTTGGTCCAGTGGCAAGGGGGTCCAAGACAACTGGAGACCATGCACAGCTCGATAAGCCTATTACCTACGGTGAAGTGTTGGCCGCAAGCTCGGCGCCGGGTAGTGCCATTGATGGTAGATGGCCCGAGGCTAGGTTGGGGGTCAGGCATTGGGAAGGTCAGCTGTCCACTGGGGTTCCTTCCAAGGTTAAAAATTTCCCCAAAGGTTTCCAAGCTGTTTTAAAAGTTTAAGAGTTTAAAAGTATTTCCAAATTATTTTTTAAAAAGTTACACCGGTTGACTGAAGGTTTAATGAAGAGATAAAGTTGATAAAAAAAAGTCTAAAATGTAAATCAAATTGTTTAAAAGTTAGAAAAAAAAGAAAAAAAAGTTCTCCATGTTGATTAAAAATGCAAAAGTTTTCACAAATTGTTTAAGAAGTTAAAAGTTGATTAAAAGTTTAAAAAATTGAGTCCCTTCGGCCGGTTCAGTGCCGGCCCTGGAGTCCCTTCGGACAGTTCAATGCCGGCCCTGGAGTCCCTTCGGACAGTTCAGTGCCGGCCCTGGAGTCCCTTCGGACAGTTCAGTGCCGGCCCTGGAGTCCCTTCGGCCAGTTCAGTGCCGGCCCTGGAGTCCCTTCGGACAGTTCAGTGCCGGCCCTGGAGTCCCTTCGGCCAGTTCAGTGCCGGCCCTGGAGTCCCTTCGGCCGGTTCAGTGCCGGCCCTGGAGTCCCTTCGGCCGGTTCAGTGCCGGCCCTGGAGTCCCTTCGGCCGGTTCAGTGCCGGCCCTGGAGTCTCTTCGGCCGGTTCAGTGCCGGCCCTGGAGTCCCTTCGGCCGGTTCAGTGCCGGCCCTGGAGTCCCTTCGGCCGGTTGAACGCCGTCCTCGAAGTCCCTTCGGACAGTTTGATGCCGGCCCCGGGCAGAATGTTTCACAGTCGTCGCAAGAGGTCCAGCCGGGAGGCCCAAGTTGCAAGACTGCAGTACAGGGCAGGACACAGGGGCTGGAATCACCACTACACCTGCTCTCTCCCCTGCTCCCAGGCTGGGTCTGTCCTCCGCTCCCGGACTGGGTCTGCCATCTTTCTTGATATGTCCTTACTATACAGTATAAATGCACATGAGGCCCATACTTGAGAGAAGGTCACTTTGTGACCAGCTACCTTTATTACCAAAACCTTAAGAGACCAGACGGTGGGCGGAGCTTCCCCTTTTATACCGGAAAGTCCAGGTTAGGAGTGTCTCCCACAAGTTCGCCCCCTGTGGTCAGTGTTCTCAAGTACAACTTAGGTCAGCTTATACATGGGTTACAATGACAGTTGAATACATGACATCAGCTCCATCCGCCCAAAGTCTTATTGGGATCACAGGTTAATTCTCTCTGCTGGTTTACGCTCCCTTGTAGAGCGCCTGAGTTGGGGCTCCGGTTGTTGGGTGCTGGCCTGAGTGTCTGCTGTTTGCGGTGCCTCAGGCCTGTCCGGACTGCCCACAGTGACTGGGCTTTCCTCCACTTGGTTCCGGTGTTCAGTCACCTGTGGTGGAGTAATCTCTACATCGTGTTCTTCCTCTGATTCTTCTATGGGGTTGCTGAACATCCTTTTAGTTTGATCCACGTGTTTGCGGCAGATTTGTCCATTGGTAAGTTTAATTACCAAAACCCTATTCCCTTCTTTGGCAATCACAGTGCCTGCAAACCATTTGGGCCCTGCAGCATAATAAAGGATAAAAACAGGGTCAATGACATCAATACATTGCGCCCTCGCATTCCTGTCATAGTAGTCACATTGTGACTGACGCCTGCTCTCAACAATTTTTTTCATAATCGGGTGTATAAAGGATAACCTGGTTTTGAGCGTCCTTTTCATTAGCAGCTCTGCGGGTGGAACCCCTGTGAGTGAGTGTGGTCGGGATCTATTGGCCAACGGGAGGCATGATAAGCGGCTTTGTAGGGAGCCCCCTTTGTAGGGAATCCCCTGTTTGATTATCTGCACTGCTCGTTCCGCCTGGCCGTTTGAGGCCGGCTTGAACGGTGCCGTTCTAGAAACATAGAAACATAGAAAATAGGTGCAGGAGTAGGCCATTCGGCCCTTCTAGCCTGCACCGCCATTCAATGAGTTCATGGCTGAACATGCAACTTCAGTACCCCATTCCTGCTTTCTCACCATACCCCTTGATTCCCCTAGTAGTAAGGACTTCATCTAACTCCTTTTTGAATATATTTAGTGAATTGGCCTCAACAACTTTCTGTGGTAGAGAATTCCACAGGTTCACCACTCTCTGGGTGAAGAAATTCCTCCTCATCTCGGTCCTAAATGGCTTCCCCCTTATCCTTAGACTGTGTCCCCTGCTTCTGGACTTCCCCAACATTGGGAACATTCTTCCTGCATCTAACCTGTCTAACCCCGTCAGAATTTTAAACGTTTCTATGAGGTCCCCTCTCATTCTTCTGAACTCCAGTGAATACAAGCCCAGTTGATCCAGTCTTTCTTGATAGGTCAGTCCCGCCATCCCGAGAATCTGACATGGTTGATTCCATTGCCTGCCATGAAGTCCTGGAATTCAGTGCTTGTGAAATATTGGCCATTGTTGCTGACCAAGACATCCGGTAGACCATGGGCAGTGAACATTGCCCATAGACTTTCTACCGTGGCAGAGGATGTGCTTGAATTTAAAATGGCACACTCAATCCATTTGGAGTAGGTGTCTACTACAACCAAAAACATTTTTCCCATGAAAGGACCTGCGTAGTCCAGATGGATGCGTGACCATGACTTGGCGGGCCAGGACCAGGGGCTAAGGAGGGCTTCCCTGGGTGCGTTGCCCAGCTGAGCGCACATGTTGCACCTGTGAACACAAAGTTTCAGGTCTGCATCTATCCCTTGCCACAAAACGTGTGACCTGGCAATAGCCTTCATCATGATAATGCCCGGGTGCTCATTGTGAAGTTCTCTGATAAACACCTCTCTGCCCATCTGGGGCATGACTACTCGGTTTCCCCACAGTAGGCAATCGGCCTGAATTGAGAGTTCATCCTTGCGCCTATGAAACGGTTTAAATTCCTCAGGGCATGCCCCGTACATGGCTGCCCAGTCCCCATTCAGGACACATTTCTTAACTAAAGACAGTAGCGGGTCTTTATTTGTCCAGACTTTAATCTGACAGGCTGTCACAGGTGAGCCTTCGCTTTTGAAAGCTTCAACAGCCATGACCATCTCAGCATCATGCTCAGTTGCCCCATCAATGGTGGCTAGTGGGAGCCTGCTGAGTGCATCGGTGCAGTTTTCAGTGCCAGGTCTGTGCCGAATTGTATAGTCAGAGGTGGCTAACGTGAGTGCCCACCTCTGTATACAGGCCGATGCATTCACATTTATGGCCTTGTTGTCGGCCAAAAAGGACGTTAGGGGTTTGTGATCTGTCTCCAGCTTAAATTTCCTGCAAAACAGGTACTGGTGCATTTTTTTTTACTGCATATACACATGCAAGTGCTTCCTTTTCTACCATCCCGTAGCCCCTTTCTGCCTGGGACAGACTTCTGGAGGCATAAGCTACCGGCTGTAACTGACCATTGGCATTAACATGCTGCAACACACACCTGATCCCATAGGATGACTCATCGCACGTTAAAACAAGTTTCTTACACGGGTCATATAACGTTAACAGTTTGTTGGAGCATAACAAATTGCGTGCTCTATCAAAAGCCCTTTCCTGGCTGTCCCCCCAGACCCATTCGCGACCTTTGTGTAGGATCACGTGTAGCGACTCTAACAGCGTGCTCAATTTGGGAAGAAAGTTACCAAAATAGTTCAGGAGCCCCAGGAACGAATGCAGCTCCGTCGTGTTACGGGGTCTGGGTGTTCTCTGGATCGTTTCCGTTTTGGACGCAGTAGGTCTGATCCCATCTGCTACTACCCTCCTCCCCAGGAATTCTACCTCTGGAGCTAAGAAGCCGCACTTCACCTTTTTCAGTCGCAGCCCTACCCGGTCCAGTCTGCGTAGCACCTCCTCCAGGTTGTGGAGGTGTTCTTCAGTATCACAACCCGTGATGAGGATGTCGTCTTGAAAAACCACCATCCTTGGAATCGACTTGAGGAGGCTTTCCATATTTCGCTGAAAGATTGCGGCGGCCGAACTAATCCCGAACGGACATCTGTTATACTCAAACAACCCTTGTGTGTCGTGATGGTGGTCAACTTCTTCGACTCATTCGCCAGCTCTTGGGTCATTTAAGCTGAGGTCAGGTCCAATTTTGAAAAATGTTTGCCACCAGATAGCCATCGCAAAGAGGTTCTCCGCTCTCGGTAGCGGGTACTGGTCTTGGAGTGACACACGATTGATGGTGGCCTTGTAATCGCCACATATCCTGACCGACCCATCCGACTTGAGCACCGGCACGATCAGGCTTGCCCAGTCACTGAATTCGACTAGTGAGATGATGCCTTCCCTCAGCAGGCGGTCCAATTCGCATTCTATCTTTTCCCGCAACACGTATGGCACTGCTCTGGCCTTGTGGTATACTGGCCTGGCGTCCGGGGTTATGTGAATCACTACCTTGGCCCCCATGAAAGTGCCGATGCTGGGTTGAAATAATGAGTCAAATTTGTCCAGGACCTGTGAGCATGATACTTGTTTCACAGAAGAAATTGCATTGACATCGCCCTATTTCCAGTTCATGACAGCAAGCCAACTCCTCCCCAGTAGTGCGGGACCGTCCCCCGGGACAATCCAGAGTGGCAACCTGTTCTCCGAATCTTTATTGGTCATGACTATCGTGGCGCTGCCTAGCACCGGAATGATCTCCTTTGTATATGTCCGTAGCTGCGCGTCAATCGGCAATAATTTTGGCCTCCTAGCCTTGGACACCCACAACCTTTTGAACTGTTTGATACTGGCTGGCCCCCCTGTCTAGCTCCATTGATACTGGGATGCCATTGAGGAGCACTTTCATCATTATCGGTGGCGTCCTGGTATATGAACTGTATATGTGCTCCACATGAACTCGCTGAACTTCAGCTTCCAGCAATTTCCCCCAGTATTCATTTGGCCTCGTAGGGCTTACATCGGGCCCATCCTCCTCGTACATCAACCTGGCTGCAGGCTTCCTGCACATACGTGCCAAGTGACCGCTGACGTTGCAGTTTCTGCAGGTATATTGCTGATACCTGCAAGCTCTGGCAGTGTGCTTGCCTCCACACCTCCAGCATGAGCTGGAGGCCCCATTGTTGGAAACAAAAGGTCCATTACCAGTCGATTGTCTCTGACTGTCTCTGTAATTGTCCTTAAGCGCACCATTAACAGGTATTGATGGCCCCATTACTGGCCGCATTGTCCATTGCGATGGCATGAATCGTCGTTCAGCTAGCCATTGTCTCTGTTGAATTCCCCCTTTGGGTTCGACTACATGCTGGGGCATGTCTGATTGCCCTTGTCTGCCTCGAGAACTGTGTGCCACGTTAACAACGTTGACTCCCTGGTCATTTGCCGCATTTGAGTCAAGATTTTTGTCATACATCATTCTGGTCTCTTCCTCCCCTGAGATAAATGTCTGGGCTATCAGAGCCGCTGCTTCCAAGGTCAAGTCTTTGGTCTCAATCAGTTTCTTGAAAACCCCAGCGTGCCCGATGCCCTCAATTAAAAAAGTCTCACAGCATCTCTGCTCTGCATGCATCTGGGAACTTACATAGGCTCGCCAGTCGCCGGAGATCTGCCACGAAGTCTGGAATGCTTTGCCCTTCTCGCCGCCGGTGCGTGTAAAACCGGTGTCTCGCCATGTGCATGCTGCTCGCCGGTTTAAGGTGTTCCCCGATCAACTTACTGAGCTCTTTGAACATCTTGTCCGCCGGCTTCTCTGGCGCTAGAAGGTCCTTCATCAGGGAGTACGTTCTGGATCCACAAACCGTCAGGAGATGAGCCCTGCATTTGTCGGCCGACTCCTGTCCCAACCATTCCTTAGTGACAAAACTTTGCTGTTGTCACTCAATAAAGTCGTCCTAATCATCACCAACATAGTACCTCTCTTCTGTGCTGCTAGTGGCCATGCTCGCGTGGTTTAAATCCCAGTTTCTCGTCGCCAATGATATGTCCATATTATACAGTATAAATGCACATGAGGCCCATACTTGAGAGAAGGTCACTTTGTGACCAGTTATCTTTATTACCAAGACCTCGCATGATGAAGGTGGGTGGAGCTTCCCATTTAATACCTGAAAGTCCAGGTTAGGAGTGTCTCCCACAAGTTCACCCCTTGTGGTCAATGTTCTTAAGTACAACTTAGGTCAGCTTATGTATGGGTTACAATGATAGTTGAATACATGACATTTCTAGAGGTAACAAAGGCATGGATGATGGTTTCAGCAGCGGATGAGCTGAGGCAAGAGTGGAACTGGTGACATCACTAACTGATGGGTACTGACCTCTGACATCACTCACTGAAGGGCACTATCCTCTGGCATCACTCACTGAAGGGCATTATCCTCGGACATCACTCACTGAAAGGTACTTGTTAAGTCCTGACTCTAATGTACTGACTTACACGAGACACATGCTGAAGTCAGGGTCACTCAGGACCTGCTCCTTTAATTCCAGCTCTGCAGTGCTGCACTTGCCTGAGACCTCCCTTTATATACCTCAGTGGGACAGGTATGGAGTGTCTCCTGCAAGTGCACCCCTGGTGGTAAGGTATGCTTATTGTTACACGTCATATCCAGTTACAGCCATGTTTCGCATGGTAAGATACAGTTATATTCAGTAATGTGAGATACATGACATCACCCTCCCCCAAGGTCTTATCGCCTTTATAGATTCAGTCTCTCAGGTGGCCTGCGATCTCGCATGGAGCGTCTTAGTTGTGGTTCAGTTGTTTGCCTTGGTGCCTGTTTTTCGTTCGGTGTGATTGCTGGTATCTCGCCTGGGCTGTCTGTTGAGACTGCTCTTTCCTCAGGTTGTTCCACCTGTCTGTCCAACAGGTGTGGTGTGAGTTCCACATTGTAGTCTGCCTCTGGTTCTCTGGTGTTATCAGTGAATCTACTTTTTACTTGGTCGATATGCCTCTGGCAGGTTTGGCCATTGTCCATTTGTACAACCAGTAGCCTGTTTCCCTCTTTGTCTGTTACTGTCCCTGCAAGCCATTTGGGACCCCAGCCATAGTTTAGCACAAACACTTTGTCCCCAATCTCATTCTGTCTCCCCCTCGAATTTCGGTCATGGTACTCAGTTAGCTTTTGACGCTGAGCCTCAACAATTTCATACATGTCTGGGAGGATTAACGAGAGCCTGGTCTTTAAGGTTCGTTTCATCAATAGTTGCGCAGAGGGAACCCCAATCAACGAATGCGGATGAGATCTGTATGCCAACAGAGTCGCGACAGGCGGCTCTGCAGCGTGGGACCTTGGATTCTGAGCATGCCTTGTTTAATGATCTGCACTGCTCGCTCCACCTGGACATTGGAGGCCGGCTTGAAAGGTGCCGTCTTAACGTGATTTATACTGTGGTCAACTATAAAATCCTGAAATTCTGCGCTGGTGAAGCACGGACCATTATCACTGACCAATATGTCAGCAATGCCGCGCGTTGCAAACATGGTTCTAAGGCTCTCCACAGTGGTGGAGGTGGTGCTCGAGTTTAAAATGGTGCACTCGATCCATTTTGAAAATGCATCAACGACTACAAGGAACATTTTGCCCATGAATGGGCCCACATAGTCTACATGCACCTGCGACCACGGTTTGGTGGGCCAGGGCCAGGCGCTTAGGAGGGCCTCCCTGAGGGCATTACTGAGTTGGGCACAAATGGTGCACCAAGTCCGCGTCAATGCCAGGCCACCAGACATGAGATCTGGCTATGGCCTTCATAAGGACGATCCCCGGGTGCTCGCGATGGAGCTCCCGGACAAACGCCTCCCTGCCTCATAAGGGCATAACTACTCGGTTGCCCCACATCAGACAGTCTGTCTGTTGTGAGAGTTCATGCATGCGCCTATGGAAGGGTTTGACCTCCTCGGGGCAGGCATCGCGAGCCTCTGCCCAGTCACCGGTTAAAACGCATCTTTTAATGAGAGATAACGTGGGGTCACTGGTCGTCCAGGCTCTGATTTGGCGAGACGTCATGGGCGAACCTGTGGATTCAAAGGCATTGATTGCCATGACCATTTCACAGTCCTGTTCGTCGGACTCTTCTGTGGTCGCCAGGGGTAGCCTGCTAAGCGTGTCGGCACAGTTGTCTGTGCCTGGTCTGTGCCTTATCGTGTAGTCGTAAGCCGCCAGCATGAGTGCCCACCGCTGAATGCGCGCCGAGGCGTTGCTGTTGATTGTCTTGCAGTCGGATAGTAGGGACGTGAGGGGTTTGTGGTCGGTTTCTAACGCAAACTTGGCCCCGAAAAGATATTGGTGCATCTTTTTGACACCGTACACGCACGCGAGCGCCTCCTTCTCAACCATACCGTACCTGCGCTCCGCCTGCGAAAGTGACCTGGAGGCATAAGCAACGGGCTGCAATTTACCCGCATCATTGACGTGCTGTAAACCGCACCCGACCCCGTACGCTGACACATCACACGTAAGGACTAACTTTTTACCTGGATCAAAAAACACTCTTGGAACATAGAAGGTTGCGTGCCTTATTGAAGGCGCGTTCTTGGGCGCCCCCACAAAACCAATCACACCCCTTTCTGAGTAGCACGTGGAGAGGCTCCAGCAGTGTGCTCAAGTTCTGCATAAAGTTCCCAAAGTAATTGAGTAGCCCGAGAAAGGCGCGCAGTTCCGAGATATTCCAGGGCCTGGGTGCCAGGCGAATCGCTTCGGTTTTGGATTCGGTTGGGCGGATTCCATCAGCGGCAATCCTTCTGCCCAAAAATTTAACCTCAGGCGCAAGAAACAGACACTTGGATTTCTTAACTCTTAGGCCTACCCGATCCAATCGACTTAGTACATCCTCAAGATTGCGGAGATGAGAGTCGGTGTCCCTGCCTGTGATGAGTATGTCATCTTGAAACACAACCGTCCCCGGGATGAACTTAAGCAGACTCTCCATGTTGCGCTGGAATATAGCAGCTGCCGACCTGATGCCGAATGGGCATTGATTGTAGACAAAAAGGCCTCGATGTGTGTTAATGGTGGTGAGTAGCTTAGACTCTTCGGTCAGTTCTTGTGTCATATATGCAGATGTGAGGTCAAGTTTCGAGAAAAGTTTTCCTCCAGCCAACGTGGCAAATAGGTCCTCCGCTCTGGGCAGCGGGTATTGGTCCTGTAGGGAGACTCTGTTTATAGTAGACTTGTAATTCCCACAGATTTGCACGAATCCATCAGGCTTCATGACGGAGACGATGGGACTTGCCCAGTCGTTGAATTCCACGGGAGAAATTATGCCTTCCTGCAGAAGCCGGGCCAGTTCGTTTTCAATCTTTTCCCTCATCACATAAGGCACAGCTCTAGCCTTGTGATGGACCGGTCTGGCATTCTGTGTGATGTAGATTCTAACTTTAGCCCCTTTGAAGGTGCCCACACCTGGCTGAAAGAGTTGTTCAAAACGGCTTCGAACTGTTAAGCAGGAGGTCCGTTCCTCTCACCACATGGCGTGAACATCATCCCATTTCCAATTAAGTTCTGCTAGCCAGCTTCTCCACAACAGGGCTGGGAGATCACCGGGGACAATCCACAAGGAAAGTCGGTGCACTGTCCCTTTGTGTGTGACTGAGAACATGGCGCTGCCAAGGACTGGGACGATTTCTTTAATATAGGTCCTTAGTTTGGTGTCGACCTTTGTGAGTTTTGGTCTGTTGCTTTTGTGCGGCCACAGCTGTTCAAATTGTTGAACACTCATGAGGGATTGACTGGCCCCCGTGTCCAGTTCCATGTTGACGGTATCCCGTTGAGTAGAACCCTCATCATTATTGGAATCATCTTGGTGTAAGAACAGTGGACATTGATCGTGTTAACCCACTGTACCTCGGCCTCCCGTGCACTGTTCCAACCGTCTTCTGGTCCACTTTCCGACCCTTCCGATTCGTATACCAGCCGAGCTGCTGTTTTTCTGCACATGCGAGCCAGGTGCCCTGTGTGGTTGCAGTTTCTGCAAACGGCATGCTGAAATTGGCACACCCTGATTGAGTACCTTCCCCCACATCTCCAACACAGACCATTTCCATTGTTTCTGAAGGATGAGCTGCGTCTGGCTGATCTCCCTTGAGCTCCTCTCAATCTGTTGTTGATTGCTTGCATTATGGGTTAATGAAGTGTGATCGGCCGTTCATGTGGCCCTTGATTTTGATGGCTTCTGGCGCCACTGTCTGCTATTGAAGTCCTGCTCTCCTGCCTATGTCTGTGTGTGGGGGTAACGGTTTGTTTCACAATGTGAACCCTTTGTTCCGATACCACGTTGGTTGTCGTACCCGAAGTATAGATCAGCCTCGTTTCTTCTTCGCCTGCCAAGAACGTCTGTGCGACCAGTGCTGCTGCCTCTAGAGTCAAGTTCTTAGTCTCTATAAGCTTTCGGAATAAGCCTGCATGGCCTATTCCTTCAATAAAAAAGTGTCTCAGTACTTCTCTCCTTATTTCATCCGGGAACTCACATGAACTAGCCAGCCTCCGAAGTTCTGCCACGAAGTCGGGTATGCTTTGGCCCACACAACGTCTGTAGTTGTAGAACCTGTGTCTGGCCATGTGTCGGCTGCTCGCTGGCTTCAGGTGGTCTCTCACCAGTGTGCTCAACTCCTCAAACGACTTGCTTGCTGGTTTCTCGGGTGCCAGCAGGTCTTTCATTAAAGCGTATGTTTTCGAGCCACAGCTGGTCAAGAGATGGGCTCTTCTCTTGTCTGCCTTATCGTCGCCCAGCCAGTCTTTGGTCACAAAGCTTTGCTGGAGCCTTTCTATAAAGTCATCCCAATTGTCTCCAGCACTGTATTTCTCATCTGAGCTGTTGGTAGCCATTCTATGGATTCTGTGATCCCGTAACTCGTCGCCACTGTTAAGTCCTGACTCTAATGTACTGACTTACACGGGACACATGCTGAAGTCAAGGTCACTCAGGACCTGCACCTTTAATTCCAGCTCTCCAGTGCCGCACTTGCCTGAGACCTCCCTTTATATACCTCAGTGGGACAGGTATGGAGTGTCTCCTGCAAGTGCACCCCTGGTGGTAAGGTATGCTTATTGTTACAGGTCACATCCAGTTACAGTCATGTATAGCATGGTAAGATACAGTTATATACAGTAGTGTGAGATACATGACAGTACTGACCTCTGACATCACTCACTGAAAGGGACTGACCTCTGACATCATTCACTGAAAGGTACTGACCTCTGACATCACTCACTGAAAGATATTGTGCATTGAGTGTGCACACTGAAGGACATTGTTCTCTAACATTAGTCACTGAAATGTAGTGACCATAAATGATGACTGGGTAATAACAAAGGAGGCTTTTCTGGATCATGTACCAAGGAATTTGAAGCTGGGATCCTTCAGATCAGGCTTTCGGTTATAAATTATATGGTGGGTGTTTATTGCTCTCAATGTTTAAATTAGTGCCACTTAACGTTTAGAATCTCCTGACAGCAAGCTCCAAAAAATAATTTTTTGTTTTACAAAATGTCACGTACCCACCCACCTTTATTAGCCGAGGCATAGAATATAAGAGCAGGGAGATTATGCTTGAACAGTATAAAACATTAGTTAGGCCGCAGCTGGAGTACTGTGTACAGTTCTGGGGCTCATTTTCCCACATGCCCGATTTTTGGTGCAGTTGAAGATGTACATCTGATATGTTAGTGGCCGACCGCGCCAAAAAACAGTTCCAAGTTTCGCCGGAATTATCTTTGAATTTGGAGCAGCGCAGATTGGCCTTCAGCTCTGTGGGTGGAGCTTAAGGCCTGCGCCCAAAACTGATGTTGCCAAGGTAACGAGGGACGCTCAGAAGGGCTGAGGCTGGGAATTGAAACTGACGCCACTCCTATCCCGGGCCGAATAGCCCCTGCCCCACCACCGGTGTTGCTGCTATCCCGGGCTGAAAGGTCCCTCGCTGCTTTCCCTAACACCTCCCCCACCCCCACTGGTGCCGTTGCTATCCCGGGCCAAAAGGCACCCCCCCATCCACCCCCCTGCTGCTCCTATCTTGGGCCAAATGGCACCAAAATAAAATTCCCGCTTTTCATGTGATGGGTGTGGTGTGCCCGCGCACTTTCTGAGCTGATTGTGAGTAGAAAAATCGGAGCGGCTGCAATATGGATCATGAGTCCAGGAATTTTCACGCAGATGAAACTGAGGCCCTGGTTTCTATCATTGAGAGCAGATGGCACGAGCTTCAGAACGAAGGTCCAGTTAAAATAAAGCCCAGAGAAATGAATAGACATTGGGACAAAGTTGGAGATGATTTCTCTGTAATGGTGACCACCCCGAGGACCAGCAGGCAGTGCAAAAAGAAGTGGCAGGACCTTGTCCAAACAGTGTATGTAAGTAATATTTTCATTTATGCACTGGAATTACAATTGTAAATGTGACCATCTGTGTGTGCCACTGCAGCAGACCCCTTCTCTTAAAAAGTTCTATTTTTTTATCTTTGCAGAGGAAGGTAGCGCACAACAACAGAGAGTGAACACGAACTGGAGGAAGTTCGGCAACTGTGCACCCGCTGACATCCCTGAAGCGAGGCTTGCTGGTATGATTGGTGCTGGCTCTAGAAGGTCAACAACCGGAGCACAAGCTGGGCCCGGCTTACAGAGAGAGGGTAAGTCCTGTAAATTCCACAGTCAGGCTTTGCTAAATGTTAAGTCCTGCGTGGGCTAGCCACGTTTCGGTTTATGGGATGTCCTCTCCATCAGCTACGCTTCGGTTTATGGAATGTGCTATCATTAATCATGGTCCTTCAAATGAGTCTGCGCTGTGTGAGCCTACTCATGCCACCCTGCCCCCTCCCCTGCTGCTAACCGAGCGTCTGCTCGGTTATATTTTGCAGAAGCTGCGCCCATCCCTGAGGAAGCAGACAAAAGAACCATCATTCACAGAGGAGCCTGACCAGGAAGATCAGGACGAGGATAAGCAGGAGCATCAGAGAGAGTGGGAAAGCCCCAATGTTGCGACTGCGACACTGAATCTGGAGGAGGTGGTACCGCACGTGGATGTGCCAAGCCCTTTCCGGACTGCTACGAGCGAGGGGACATTTCGTGGTGTTCCACAGTCCGAGGTTGCAGGTCCCAGTGGGTTGCAGCGAGCCACACCCAGGGTGAGGAGGGGAAGGAGAGCTCGAGAGTGCTCTCCTGGAATGCAGGATCCAACAGACGTGGTTCAGCTCATGGCAATGAGTGGGTAGAGCATTGAGCTTACCCAATCACAACTGGACACCATGGGTGGGGTGGGTCATGAAATAGCGGGATTGTCATTAGAAGTAACGACACTCTCGGGAGAAATGGGGACACTGTCGCAACACATTCGGGAGGGAATGTCGGAGATGGTGGTACATTGTCGGGGCAGATTAGGGAGGGAATGTCGGAGGTAGGTGATACACTGTCGGGGCAGATTAGGGAGGGAATGTCAGAGTTAGCTGCTACAATAAGGGAACACACCCAGGCTCTCATTGGCCAGCGGTGAATGACGGAGTCAACAGGTGACTCCCACTCCAATCCCCAGACCAGCCTCAGGTGGTGTGCCGGTGCATCCACAGTCTGAGGAAGAGGCTGAGGAGGCCCAAGCCAGGCCTTCCACAATGCCGTCCCTTAGGGCCCACACCCACCAACAAGAACATCGCTGTCCACGAGATGCTCGATAAAAGCAACTTGGTTCCAGCGGGAGAAAGCCTGCGTCACCGGCCAAAGGTAGAGGCAGCATAGGCAAGCGTGGCGGTGGTCTTAGAGTAAGGGGGAGGAGAGATGGCTGCAGATAAAGCTGTTTGCTGCTGTTGTTGTTACTGTTGTTCTTATGTTATTGTTATTTAACTGATATTAATTTAAAAGTTAAAAATTTTTAAGACATGTAACTTGAAAAGCTTAAAGTTTGTAAGTGATCTTAATGGAAAAGTTTAAAGTTTGTAACAAAATTATTTTTTATTAAAGTTAAGTACTAGTGTATAAATGCTTAATAAACTTAATTCTTTTTTCAATTGGACCAGAATTATGTTGAGGATCTACGAGGGAACAGGCTGTCCTAGATTGGGTATTGTGTAATGAGAAGGGGTTAATTAACAGTCTTGTTGTGCAGGGCCTTTAGGGAAGATTGACTATAACATGATTGAAGTTCTTATTAAGATGGAAAGTGAAGTAGTCCAATCCGAAACTAGTGTCCCAAATCTAAACAAAGGAAACTACGAAGCTATGATGAATGAATTGGCTAAGATAGATGGGAAGATTCATTAAAAGGCATGAAGGTGGATAGTCAATGGCTAACATTTAAGGAACGAATGCATGAATTGCAACAGTTGTACATTCCTTTCTGGCGTAAAAATACAAAAGGAAAAGTGGCCCAACCATGGCTAACAAAAGAAATTAAGGATAGTTTTAGATCCAAAGAGGAATTATACAAAGTTGCCAGAAAAAGTAGCAAGTAGGATTGGGAGCAGTTTAGAATTCAGCAAAAAAGGACCAAGAGATTGATTTGAGAGGGAAAAAAATAGAGTATGAGAGTAAACTTGCAAAGAACATAAATACCGACTGCAAAAGTTTCTACAAGTATGTAAAAAGAAAAAGATTAGTGAAAACAAATGTAGGTCCTTTACAGACAGAAACGGGAGAATTTGTAATGGGGAACAAGGAAATGGCAGAACAATTAAATAAATTCACGGAGGAGGACACAAATAATGTCCTAGAAATGCTAGGGAACCAAGGATCTAGTGAGCAAGAGGAATTAAAGGAAATGATTATTAGTAAGAAAATAGTGCTGGAGAAACTAATGGGACTGAAGGCCGATAAATCCCCATGGCCTGATGATCTGCATCCCAGAGTACTAAAAGGTAGCCATGGAAATAGTAGATGCATTGGTTGTCATCTTCCAAAATTCTATAGATTATGCATGGAACAGTTCCTGCAGATTGGAGGGTGGTAAATGTAACCCCATTATTAGGGAAAGAGAGGGAGAGAGAAAATGGGGAACTACAGACTGGTTAGTCTAACATCAGTAGTAGGGAAAATGCTGGAGTCTATTATAAAGCATCTGATAACGGCACACTTAGATAATATCAATGGGATTAAACAAAGTCAACATGGATTTATGAAAGGAAAATCATGTTTGACAAACGTACTGGAGTTTTTTGAGGATGTAACTGATAGAATAGATAAGGGAGAACCAGTGGATGTAATGTATTTGGATTTTCAGAAGGTTTTTGATAAAGTCCCACATAAGAGGTTAGTGTGCAAAATTAAAGCACATAGGATTGGGGATAATGTATTGACATGGATTGAAAATTGGTTAACTGACAGGAAACAGAGAGTAGGAATAAACGGGTCTTTTTCGGGGTGGCGGGCAGTGACTAGTGGGGTACTACAGGGATCAGTGCTTGGGCCCCAGCTATTCATAACATATATAAATGATTTGGATGAGGGAACCAAATGTAATATTTCAAAGTTTGCTGACGACACAAAACTAGGTGGGATTGTGAGTTGTGAGGAGGATGCAAAGACGCTGTAAGGCGATTTAGATAGGTTGAGTGAGTGGGCAAACACATGGCAGATGCAGTATAACGAGGATAAATATGACATTATCCACTTTGGTAGGAAAAACATAAGGACTAAGTATTATTTAAATGGTAATGGCTTGGGAAGTGTTGATGTACAGAGGGACCTGGGTGTCCTTGTACACCAGTCATTGAAAGTAAACATGCAGGTGCAGCAAGCAGTTAGGAAGGCAAATGGTATGTTGACCTTCATTGCAAGAGGATTTGAGTACAGGAGCAAGGATGTCTTACTACAGTTATACAGGGCCCTGGTGAGACTGCACCTGGAGTATTGTGTGCAGTTTTGGTCTCCTTACCTAAGAAAGGATATACTTGCCATAGAGGGAGTGCAGCGAAGGTTCACCAGATTGATTCCTGGGATGGCAGGACTGTCGTATGAGGAAAGATTGGGTCGACTAGGCCTGTATTCACTAGAGTTTAGAAGAATGAGAGGGGATCTCATTGAAACGTATAAAATTCTGACTGGGTTGGATAGACTGGATGCAGGGAGGATGTTTCCACTGGCTGGGAAGTCTAGAACAAAGGGTCACAGTCTCAGGATACAGGGTAGGAAATTTAGGACCAAGATGAGGAAAAATGTTTTCACTCAGAGGGTGGTGAACCTGTGGAATTCTCTACCACAGAAGGCTGTGGAGGCCAAGTCACTGAATTTACTTAAGAGGGAGTTAGATAGATTTCTAGAAACAAAAAGCATCAAGGGATATGGGAAAAAAGCGGAAATATGGTGTTGAAATAGAGGATCAGCCATGATCATATTGAATGGTGGTGCAGGCTCGAAGGGCCAGATGGCCTACTGCTGCTCCAATTTTCTATGTTTCTATGTTTCTATGAATATTATTCTTTAAATTAATGCAACAAACAGTCAACCAACGTTGTGAATGATCAAATGTGCTGCTCAGCCTTAATGCAGCAAAGCGTTCAAGGATTAGCCGCTGACGCAAATCTCTAGTCATGGCTATAGGTGCTCGAGGGCCCCTCCCTCCTCCGCCGTCATCCTGCGGTTTGAGGTGGTGGCATGGCTTCCTCCTGCTGCTGCTCCTCCTCCTCCTCAGCCTGCTCATCGTCCTCCTCATCCCCTGTCGCCTCACCTGAGGTTGCTCTTCAACTTCCAGTGCCTGGTGCCTCATGATGGCTAAGTTGTGCACATGCAGCACACCACAGTGAACTGATCGACCATCTCTGGGGTGTATTGCAGGTAGCCTCCAGAATGGTCCAGGCATCGGAAACACTGCTTTAGTATTCCAATTGTCCTTTCAATGAAGCTACGTGTGGTTATGTGGGACATATTGTACCAACGCTCGGCTTCTGTCCGGGTATTGCATAGGGGGTCATGAGCCAGGTGGCGAGGCCGTACCCTTTGTCCCCCAGCAACCAGCTCTGCCCTTCTGGCTAGAAAATGGTAGATATAGCACTCTCACGTAAGATGAATGCATCATGTGTGCTCCCTGGGTATCTGGCATCAACTGCCATGATGCGATGCATGTTGTCGCAGACCAGCTGCACATTTTGTGAGTGGAACCCTTTCCTGTTCCTGTAAACCTCTAAATCATTCAAAGGTGCTCGCAAGGCGACGTGGGTACAGTCTATCACACCCTGCACCTTGGGGAAGCCAGCAATTTTCGAGAAACCGACAGCCCTGTCACACATTGCCTGGGGAACTTGATGTAGTTGAAAAAGGAGGGAGAGAGAAAACAGGGAATTATAGACCGGTCAGCCTGACATCGGTAGTGGGTAAAATGATGGAATCAATTATTAAGGATGTCATAGCAGTGCATTTGGAAAGAGGTGACATGATAGGTCCAAGTCAGCATGGATTTGTGAAAGGGAAATCATGCTTGACAAATCTTCTGGAATTTTTTGAGGATGTTTCCAGTAGAGTGGACAAGGGAGAACCAGTTGATGTGGTATATTTGGACTTTCAGAAGGCGTTCGACAAGATCCCACACAAGAGATTGATGTGCAAAGTTAGAGCACATGGGATTGGGGGTAGTGTACTGACATGGATTGAGAACTGGTTGTCAGACAGGAAGCAAAGAGTAGGAGTAAATGGGTACTTTTCAGAATGGCAGGCAGTGACTAGTGGGGTACCGCAAGGTTCTGTGCTGGGGCCCCAGCTGCTTACACTGTACATTAATGATTTAGATGAGGGGATTAAATGTAGTATCTCCAAATTGGCGGATGACACTAAGTTGGGTGGCAGTGTGAGCTGCGAGGAGGATGCTGTGAGGCTGCAGAGCGACTTGGATAGGTTAGGTGAGTGGGCAAATGCATGGCAGATGAAGTATAATGTGGATAAATGTGAGGTTATCCACTTTGGTGGTAACAACAGAGAGACAGACTATTATCTGAATGGTGACAGATTAGGAAAAGGGGAGGTGCAAAGAGACCTGGGTGTCATGGTACATCAGTCATTGCAGGTTGGCATGCAGGTGCAGCAGGTGGTTAAGAAAGCAAATGGCATGTTGGCCTTCATAGCAAGGGGATTTGAGTACAGGGGCAGGGAGGTGTTGCTACAGTTGTACAGGGCATTGGTGAGGCCACACCTGGAGTATTGTGTACAGTTTTGGTCTCCTAACCTGAGGAAGGACATTCTTGCTATTGAGGGAGTGCAGCGAAGGTTCACCAGACTGATTCCTGGGATGGCGGGACTGACCTATCAAGAAAGACTGGATCAACTGGGCTTGTATTCACTGGAGTTCAGAAGAATGAGAGGGGACCTCATAGAAACATTTAAAATTCTGACGGGGTTAGACAGGTTAGATGCAGGAAGAATGTTCCCAATGTTGGGGAAGTCCAGAACCAGAGGTCACAGTCTAAGGATAAGGGGTAAGCCATTTAGGACCGAGATGCGGAGGAACTTCTTCACCCAGAGAGTGGTGAACCTGTGGAATTCTCTACCACAGAAAGTTGTTGAGGCCAATTCACTAAATATATTCAAAAGGGAGTTAGATGAGGTCCTTACTACTAGGGGATCAAGGGGTATGTCGATAAAGCAGGAATGGGGTACTGAGGTTGAATGTTCAGCCATGAACTCATTGAATGGCGGTGCAGGCTAGAAGGGCCGAATGGCCTACTCCTGTACCTATTTTCTATGTTTCTATGTTTCTATGTCCCTGCGGGTATACGCTGCAATCGTGACCTGTCGAATGCAGTTATGTGTCGCAAGCTGCGAGATGCAGCATACGTCCCCAGTTGAAGCCTGGAATGAGCCGGAGGCATAGAAGGCTAGTCACCATGACCTCTATGGGTCGTGCAGTCCTCCTCCCGCTTCTAGGCTGCACGTCTGCCCTGATCAGTTGGGAGATCTCGGTGATCACCTCCTTCCGAAATCGCAGCCTGCAAATGCAGTCTGCCTCACTCAGGTGCAGGTATAAGCGCCTCTCCCTGAACATCCGATGCGGGTAAGGCCTCCTTGCCATCATTCTTCGAGCTCTCTGGTTCCTGAAATATTCTTGTCTTATTAATCTTCTTCTTTGCACAGCGCTGAAGCAAAACGCTCTTACTGCACGAGGCATTGCTTGGATCGTCCCATTGGTTTTTCTTAGCTGCAAACGAAATGAAACTACTCGCAGAAAGCACTTATACCTTCCCTCTGCCTGCAAAAGGTTGACGCTCCAGTCCATGGACCACACCCTGGTCTGCGCATGCGCAGCGGTAGGCTCAGTTTCCATGGTGACGTGATGCTCAAGGCAGAGATTTAGGGCACACAAAGCACAAAATACACGGGATAAAATGAAGACTGGGGCAATATTCACTGTTTATTGTTAGCTCTTCACCAAACTGCTTTTGTCCCCTCTCCGATGATCACTGGGCTCAAGGGAGGAGCGTCAGTCGGCAGGTTCGGTGGCCAAAAGGCCCCGCCCCAGGTGTCATCCTGGGCTGAATGGCCCACCCGCGCCCCCCGCCGGTGTCATGTCTTCACCTCCGCTGAAGCAACAGCGTCTTCTCTGTGCCGATATTTTCTTCTCTGTGACGATTTTCTTAAGTGTTGGTAAGATTTTTCAGAAGGGTGCAATGTGCCATTTTAGAAACAATCGTACTTGGCCAAACGCACTTAAATGGCCAGAAATGACGCACCCGGCAGGTTCAGCCCCCAGTGACGTCAAAAAATCGGGAACTAAAAAAATCGGATATACCTACTTTAGAACGGCGCAGAATGGTGGTGAAAATTCAGCTGCTGGTCACCACATTACAAGAAGGATGTGATCGCACTGGAGAGGGTACAGAGGAGATATACGAGGATATTGCCAGGACTGGAGAATTTTAACCAAAGGAAAGATAGGATAGACTGGGATTGTTTTCTTTGGTACAGAGATGGCTGAGGGGAGACTGAATTGAGATGTATAAAATTATGAGGGGTGTAGATAGAGGGGATAGGAAGGACCTATTTCCCTTAGCAGAGAGGTCAATAAGCAGGGGGAAAAGATTGAAAGTAATTGGTGGGAGGATTGGAGGGGAGTTCAGGAGAACCTTTTTCACCTAGAGGGTGGCGGGGGTCTGGAACTCACTGCCTGAAAGGGTGGTAGAAGCAGAAGCCCTCATCTTATTTAAAAAATGCTTGGATGTGCACTTGAAGTGCTGTAACCTACAAGTCTACGATCCAAGAGTTGGAAAATGGAATTCGGTTGGATAACTCTTTTTCGGCCGGCACAGATACCATGGGCCAAACAGCCTTTGTCTGTGCCATAAATTTCTATGATTCTGATAGTTCAGTCGGCAGCTGACCCACACGGACCATAGGGTTCCATGTTTGATCCCTGGTATGTGTCAAGTTGGCCAATCACAACCAAAGTGGTAACAAAAGATTACTGCACAAGATAAGAGCTCACGGGGTTGGGAGTAATATATTAGCATGGATCGAGGATTGGCTAACTAATAGAAAACAGAAAGTCGGGATAAATGGGTCATTTTCAGGTTGGCAAACTGTGACTAGTGGGGTGCCACAGGGATCAGTGCCGGGGCCTCAACTATTTACAATTTATATTAATGACTTGGATGAATGGACCGGGTGTAACATAGTCAAATTTGCTGATGATACAAAGATCGGTGGGGAAAGCAAGTTGTGAGGAGGATGTAAAGAATCTACAAAGGGGGCTAGATAGGCTCAGTGAGTGGGCAAAGATTTGGCAGATGGACTATAATGCAGATGGGAAAATGTGAGGTTATCCACTTTGGTAGGAAAAATAAAAAAGCAAATTATTATTTAAATGGGGAGCGATTACAAACTGCTGCAGTACAGAAGGATCTGGGGCTTCTTGTACATGCAATGCAAAAAGTTAGCATACAGGCGCAACAATTAATCAGGAAGGCAAATGTAATGTTGGCCTTTATTGCAAGGGGGATGGAGTATAAAAGTAGGGAAGTCCTGCTCCAACTGTACAGGGCGTTGGTAAGACCACACCTGGAGTACTGCATACAGTTTTGGTCTCCTTATTTAAGGAAGGTTATACTTGCATTGGAGGCTGTTCAGAGAAGCTTCACTAGGTTGATTCTGGAGATGAGGGGGTTGACTTATGAAAATAGGTTGACTAGGTTGGGCCTATACTCATTGGAGTTTAGAAGAATGAAAGGTGATCTTATCAAAACATATAAGGTTCTGAGCGAGCTTGACAGGGTAGATGCAGAGAGGATATTTCCCCTCATGGGGGAATCTAAAACTAGGGGGCATAGTTTTAGAATAAGGGGTCACCCAGTTAAAACAGAAATGAGGAGGAATTTCTTCTCTCAGGGGGTCGTGAATCTTTGGAATTCTCTACACCAGAGAGCTGTGGAGGCTGGGTCTTTGAATATATTTAATAAGAACATAAGAACATAAGAATTAGGAACAGGAGTAGGCCATCTAGCCCCTCGAGCCTGCTCCGCCATTCAACAAGATCATGGCTGATCTGGTCGTGGACTCAGCTCCACTTACCCGCCCGCTCCCCGTAACCCTTAATTCCCTTATTGGTTAAAAATCTATCTATCTGTGACTTGAATACGTTCAATGAGCTCGCCTCAACTGCTTCCTTGGGCAGAGAATTCCACAGATTCACAACCCTCTGGGAGAAGAAATTCCTTCTCAACTCGGTTTTAAATTGGCTCCCCCGTATTTTGAGGCTGTGCCCCCTAGTTCTAGTCTCCCCGACCAGTGGTAAAAACCTCTCCGCCTCTATCTTGTCTATCCCTTTCATGATTTTAAATGTTTCTATAAGATCACCCCTCATCCTTCTGAACTCCAACGAGTAAAGACCCAGTCTACTCAATCTATCATCATAAGGTAACCCCCTCATCTCCGGAATCAGCCTAGTGAATTGTCTCTGTACCCCCTCCAAAGCCAGTATATCCTTCCTTAAGTAAGGTGACCAAAACTGCACGCAGTACTCCAGGTGCAGCCTTACCAATACCCTGTACAGTTAAGGTGGAGATAGACAACATTTTGAATGATAAGGCAGTCAAGGGTTATGGGGAGCAGGGTAAGTTGAGGGTTCAGGCCAGGATCAGATCAGTCATGATCTTATTGAGTGGCAGAGCAGGCTTGAAGGGCCAAATGGCTTACTCCTGCTCCTATTTCTTATGTTCTTGTTTTTTTATGTTCTAGGTCCGCTACAATCAACAACAACAACTTGTATTTATATAGCACCTTTAACATAGTTCACAGGAGTATTATAAGACAAAAATGTTGACACCGAGCTATATAAGGAGAAATTAGGGCAAGTGACCAAAAGAGGTACGTTTTAAGGAATGTCTTGAAGGAGGAAAGAGAGGTAAAGAGGAGGAGAGGTTTAGGCTGGGAGCTCCAGAGCTTGGGGCCTAGGCAACAGGAGGCACGGCCACCAATAGCTGAACGATTATAATCAGGGATACTCAAGAGGGCAGAAGTAGAGAAGCGCAGATATCTCGGGGGGGTTGTGGGGCTGGAGGAGATTATAGAGATGGAGGGGCGAGACCATGGAGGGATTTGTAAACAAGGATGAGAATTTTCAAATTGAGGCGTTGCTTGACTGGGAGTCAATGTAGGTCAGCGAGCACATGGGGTGATGGGTGAGCGGGACTTGGTGCGAGTTAGGACACAGGCAGCAGAGTTTTGGATCACCTCAAGTTTATGTATGGTAAAATGTGGGAGGCCAGCCAGGAGTGCATTGGAATAGTTAAGTCTAGAGGTAACAAAGGCATAGATGAGGTTTTCAGCAACGGATGAGCTGAGGCAAGGGCGGTGACGGGCGATGTTACAGAGGTGGAAATAGGCGGTCTTAGTTATGGTGCGGATGTGTGGTTGGAAGCTCATTTCACCAATATGACACCAAGGTTGTGAACAGTGTGGTTCAGCCTCAGACAGGTGTTAAGGAGAGGGATGGAGTCAGTGGCTTAGGAATGGAGTTTGTGGGGGGAACCGAAAACAATGGCTTCAGTTTTCCCAATATTTAATGGGCCACAAGGCCCATTGGGCTCGGGAGGGAACACATCACAGGCTTCCTGCTCCTAGCTAGTTTCCACTCCTGGAAGTGCACATGTGACTCTGGATAAAGTTGCAATTCGAGTCAACATTGATGTCAAGTAGCCTGCTGATAATCATTGTCGAGCCTCACACATCAATAATGGCCACTTGGGTCACTTACTTGTACACATAAGAAATTTGTTGAGCGAGAGAACAAAAAAATCGCAATTAGCAATACTGTACTTGCAAATTGGAATTGAATAATAACTATCATTGCGTAATTAGTACAAATTATGCAAGGTAGTCTAACTGTCAAATGCAAGGCAGCTGGAGTTGGACCTGAGGCATGGTGTTATAAATCCTGTTTCAGGTCAGAGTGTATCTGACAAACTAACCTCTCCATTACTTTCAATGGATTCTCTGCTGTGGAAAGCGTTTTATGGATCTTTCTAACTGCTCTATAAATATCAATAAAACTCATATGTGATGGTGATGAAGCAGGGCTAATGGAATTTTTTGTTTCTCTATCGTCCAATGCATCAATGAATCTGGACCTATTTACCCTACATCGTATGAATAGCTACTAAATCTTCACAAATTGTGACTGCCCCTGTTTTTGAAATCGACACAATCTATTTAACAGGTTGATCGTTCAACATAAAACTCATCAATACACAACATCACCACAGTGTCTTTGCTTGGTCACCGCTCCACTCTCTCTTTGCACCCACATGAACATGTTAACCACGCACTCAACCACCCCAGCCACCACCCTACCCCACCCACCTGTCCCCCACCCCACCCCTGCCTTTCAGTTCACAATAGTTCTTGAATCACATAACAATCTCTGTGGGACCAACATTCCTCTTGTTTTGAGAAACAGGAGACAAGCCCAAGTTTCATCATTACAACCGAACCACTAACAAAATGCGTGGCTTGGAAATGTGCCTCCTGAGAATGTGATTTCATTAGTGGTATCGATATCAAGCAGCTAATAACTACGGGCTCAATTTCCCCCGGTGATTTGCGCCGTTTTTTTGGCGCCGTCACTTCTTTTGGCCTAAATTTTAAAATTCAAGTTTCCCCAACGATTGTGCGCCAGCGTAACTCAGTTAGTTGCGATGTTTTTAGATTAGGTATTTTTTGCTTCATGGGGGGGCGTAACCTGATGTCTGTGCCAGTTTTTCACAGTTATGCAAGTTTGGCCAAATTACATTTTTCCTACAACGGCGGATGTGATCACTCCCCAAAAAAACCTTCTGGGCACTTAAGGAAAACCCGCGCACATTGAAAAATCGCCGCAGAAAGACGTCATTGCTTTTAAGCGAAGTTTTGGAGAGTCAAGAACACATAAATATGCATCATCAAGCTTAACTTTTTCCAACTGAAAACACAGAAAATGGAAGTTTCATGCAAGTTTTTAAGTTTGGATTTGTTTTTCAAGTGCCACGCCACTATCGAATGTCTCCAAAAACCGGGCTCGAGGATCGGAGTGTCGCTCGGCTTGAAAAGAAGCTCAGTGGCAGGGTGTGTGGTGTGGAGGGGGGGGGGGGGTGGAAGCTGAACTGAAGGGATGAGAACTCTTACACTTTGCCACTATGCATCAAATGAAGCCCGGGGGGGGGCGGGCGGGGCGGGGGGGGTGGTGGTGGAAGAGGGTGTTTCCTGTTCTAAGCAAGCCCATTGCGCATGCTCAGACCTGGGTGCGGTCCTCACTAGGGCGTCGACCTTAGGGAGAGAGAGAACAATGAACCTTGTCCTACCTCCCATTTTGAGCTTCTTGCAAAGCTACAACTTAATCATGGGGGCAATATTGACAATGCCATACCTCGTACAAGCCTTCTGCATGATGGGGCTGCGGAGGAGACAATTGATTCGACGTCATCACATGCGGGACCTCAGAGCATGTAGGATGATGGGTAGGAGGCCTTACCCACGTCGGGTATATCGAGACAGGCGTTCGTACCTGCACCTGAGTGATGCAGACTGTGTGAGAAGGCTGCGTTTCTGCAAAGAAGTTGTAACCGAGATCTGTGAGTTAGTAAAAGCAGACCTGCACCCTTGAAGCGTCATGAGGACTGTTTTGTCAGTTGAAGTGAAGTTTATAGCTGCACTTTCATTCTAAGCATCTGGATCATTCCAGGCCACAACTGGGGATGTGTGCTCCATTTCTTAACATGCAACACATATCTGCATTCGGCAGGTGACTGCTGCACTATATGCCTGGAGGAATGACTACATAAAGTTCCCTATGTCCGCCCAGGCAATGTGTGAATGGGCTGGGGGCTTCTCCAGGATTGCTGGCTTCCCACAGTTACATGGCTGCATTGATTGTACCCACATCACCTTGCAAGCACCTTTGGAGGATTCCAAGATGTACAGGAACAGAAAAAGCTTCCACTCCATCAATGTGCAGCTTGTATGTGATGACATGCATCGCATCATGTCAATTGATGTAAGATACCCTGGCAGCATCCATGATGCGTTCATACTAAGCGACAGCATTATATCTGCTATGTTTCATGCCTGGACCATTCCGGAGGCTAGTTGCAATACTCCCCTGAGATTGTCGGTCAGTTCACTGTTGTGTGCTGCATGCTGCATAATTTAGCCATCATGAGGCAGCAGCAGCTGGTAGGAGAAGACCCACCTAAGGTGAGAGTGGCTGATGATGATGAAGAACATGCAGATGACGAGGTGGAAGAGGACGAGGAAGCCATGCAACTACCTGAACCCGGAGCACGATGGCGGAGGAGGGCGGGCCGTCGTGCCCCTTTAACGATTGCTCGAGCCTTGCGCCAGCAGCTCATCTGTGAATGCTTTTCTGCCTGAAGGCTCAGCGACAACTATTCCAAATGGACTCTGTTTGGACCTGTTCCGTAATGTTGTGTTGTGTTAATGGAACAAATAATGGAAATGATTCAGTTATAATTTAAAATATATTTTATTCAAAAGTTTAACAAACATTTGTTAGTACTTAACTTAATTTTAATAAAAATATTCTTGTATCAAACTTTAAAGTTTTCAGTTAAAATCACTTACAAACTTTTAACATCACTAACAAACTCTAAGATCACTTAAAAACTTTAAGATCACTTAAAAACTTTTAAACTTGTAAATTTACATAACTTACAAAAAGCTTTTAATTTGAGAACAGTTAGAAACATAGAAACATAGAAAATAGGTGCAGGAGTAGGCCATCCGGCCCTTCGAGCCTGCACCACCATTCAATTAGATCATGGCTGATCATTCACCTCAGTACCCCAAAACAGTAACAACAACAGCAGCAAAGAAAGGCTGCACCCATCTCTCCACCACCTTATTCTAAGACCGCCCGCTGCGCTTGGTCTTGTTGACTCCACCCCTGCCCGCAGGCGATGGCACAGCATTCCTCGGGTTGGTACCAAGCTTATTCTTTCGAACATCTCGGGTAATGCGCACTTCTTGATGGCGGGGGGTGGGGGGGGGGCAGGCGGTAATGTGGAAGGCCCGGCTTGGGCCTCTTCAGAGGCTGGTCTGGGAATTGGAGTACGAGTGGCAGCTCATAACACAAAAATATTTCAGAACTATTCAAATGTAAACTTCGGTTGGAGGCTATTTAGGGCGCTAATGGCGGCTTGCGGTAAATTCTGCGCCGGGAAATGGTTTGCGCCTGCAGCCACAACATTCACCAGCTGGGCCCCGAGTGTGGGGCGGAGCGCTAAGGGAGGCATTACACACCTCTTTTAGGGCGCTAGGCCAGCTGAGCAACTGCAAATCCCGAGCCATAGAGCGGCCTTGGAGCGGCCTAAGAGAGGTTTCCCTGGAATAAAAAATAATTTAAAAATAACACGATAAACATTCCTAATACCTTGCTCACCCCACATAAACATAAATCGCAAAAAATAAATGAATAACAACAATTGCGCTTACCTGATGTACTCATTCCTTCCCTCAACGCTACCGGGACAGCTCTGACTGCCCGCTTTCCCAGGAGATGTCACTGGGGCACTACAGGGCGCTACAGGGTCAGCGCCAATCAAAAGTCCTTGCGATGTCGAAACCGGGAGCGTTGCACGCCAGCTCGACGCCCTCTGGTGGTACTGGTCAGTGCCCCCGGCACTTGCACACTGAATGTACCGAGCGGTGCAAATGCCTTTAGCGCCTCTCGTCTGCCACTTTCCTGGGGTGCTGAGCTAATGAATTTCTACCCCTCTCTGTTATACATGCTATCTTCATTATAAGGTCTGCAGTTGTGACATCACCTTTATTACACACTCTATTCTCATGATGAGGCTCTGAGCTGTAACACTACCTCCATTATATGGCAACAAAATGTCAACTCCCAACTTTTTACATTACATTTCACCCTGCGGTGTACCCAGCTAAAAGCTGGCAATAGACAGCACTCACTTGTTATATATCTTGTGTCAAATTCTGTAACGGGTACTGGATGAGCCAGAGGTGCACCACAGCAGAGGAACCAATATTTGAAAGCAGGGCAAGTTGTCTTGGTGATGGAAGATCTGCTACATATTTGCCTAACATGTCAGATGAGTGCAGCAGCTGTATGAGTAATATCCGTTCTCAGTACAAATAGTGGAAATACACATTAATCTGCACTTCTACATCAGAAGATACAGACGGCTCGGCGCTCAATAACCCACCAAAGGGCTGCAGCTGAGAGAGCAGGCAATGCATTTCCAGGCACTGTCCATTCGAAGTTATGTGGGAGGATGACTCAACCTCCAAGTTTCTCACCCCATGGGAAAGTTCATGGCCTGAGATCTGAGTTCCAGCTGCGTGGTGCGGGAGAGAAGTTGTGGGGTGGGGGGGGGGGGAGGTGGGGGAATGCAATGGTAGCTTCTTATTGTCCATAAGAGCACCTACTAATGTCAGCGGTGACTCAGTGGGTGGCGCACTCACCTCCGAGTCAGAAGGTTGTGGGTTTAAGTCCCACTCCAGGGACTTGTGCACATAAATCTAGGTTGACCCTCCAGTGCAGTGCTGAGGGAGTGCTGCAATGTCAGAGGTGCCGTCTTTCAGATGAGACGTTGAACAATGGCCCCATCTGCTCTCTCATGTGGATGTAAAAGATCCCAGGGCACTGAAGAGCAGGGGAGTTATCCCCGGTGTCCTGGCCAATATTTATCCTTCAATCAACGTGACAAAAAGAGATTATCTTGTCATTATCACATTGCTGTTTGTGGGAGCTTGCTGTGCGCAAGTTGACTGACGCTTTTCCCCCACTACAACAGTGACTACTCTCCAAAAGTACTTCATTGGCTGTAAAGCACTTTGAGATGTCCAGTGGTTGTGAAAGGCGCTATATAAATGCAAGTCTTTCTTTTTTTTTAAAGTCTAATATGCTGCAACAAGGTTCAGCTTTTGAACAATGGCTTCAGAGATCTGGATGATGTTAGAAGATGTAGTACAGAGAACTATACTGGGACTTGAACCGAGAGCCAGCTCCAGATCCACACGCCCAGTGTCAGCTGACCAGCATTATCTGTTTCCAAACAAACAATGTGGCCAACCTTGGTTTGTACTCCTAATTCAATATTACAGAGAGCATGCCTGGAATAATCTACCTTCGTGAAACAAACAGCTCTGACCTTTCCATGCAATTAAATGTTTATTTAAGGTGTTGTATTGAATGCAAATATACCAATTGACCCACTCCTGCCAGTGGGCAATTCTCTGTAAGGTTACAAAAATAAATCAACTCTCCCTCCCCCCCCATGGTCTCCCTGACTTCATGAGTGCATAATGCACAACATTAACATTTAAAGGCCAATTTAAAAGAAATTGGTTAATTACTCTGTTGTATTTAATTAACACGTTTTTGTAATTATTTTCCGTGCTTGCCAATGTTTTCGTAGATGCCATGTAACCTTTATAGAAGCAAAGATTTGATAATACTTGTAAAGTGAGGGAAACATGAAATGCAACAGAATATCATAATTATAGCAAAATAGCCAAATTATAATAAAATGCTGCTCCATTGGAGCCTCCGGGAGAAATTATCTTGTTTTCATTAATGGCCCAGTCAAAGGGAACAGTAGGCGCAGTGGTGATTATTGGTGGAATTAATTAAACAATCTTTATTTAATAGGTAGTGAGTTGCATCTAACAGCAGGTGGTAGATGGTTAGATGTGTAACTATTCTTGTATAATAGGTAGCATAGCTAGAGGCAACCATGACACTGTCTCATTAAATTGATCTTGATGTTTGCTGAGAGTACAAAGATGCTCTTGAGAATTTATGCCGGGATCCTATGGGATCCATCTGCACCTTTCCTGAGAGGGAGTGGGACCGAATGCATCTGAATTACCCTAATCCATCTGGTGTTGGTTAACTCAGTATTTGAGTTTCTGTAAAGAGAGTTCTCGATAACATGACCGAGAAGAGAGTTCCACAGACACAGAGGAGAAACACCTCAGTCGCACTCTGGGCAAATGGTTTGGATTAACGCAGAATGTTGAGATGCTTTTATTCTCCTGGCATAAACATGGAGGTTTGGCTGAACGTTAGTGGGAGTTGTGTACAGACCTCCAAACAGTAGTAGTGATGTTGGGGAGGGCATCAAACAAGAAATTAGGCGTGCATGCAATAAAGGTGTAGCAGTTATCATGGGTGACTTTAATATGCATATAGATTGGGCTAACCAAACTGGAAGCAATACAGTGGAGGAGGATTTCCTGGAGTGCATAAGGGATGGTTTTCTAGACCAATCTGTCGAGGAACCAATTAGGGGGGAGGCCATCTTAGACTGGGTGTTGTGTAATGAGAGAGGATTAATTAGCAATCTCGTTGTGCGTGGCCCCTTGGGGAAGAGCGACCATAATATGGTGTAATTCTACATTAGGATGGAGAATGAAACAGTTAATTCAGAGACCATGGTCCAGAACTTAAAGAAGGGTAACTTTGAAAGTATGAGGGTGAATTGGCTGGGATAGATTGGCGAATGATACTTAAGGGGTTGACAGTGGATGGGCAATGGCAGACATTTAGAAACTGCATGGATGAACTACAACAATTGTACATCCCTGTCTGGCATAAAAATAAAAAAGGGAAGGTGGCTCAATTGTGGCTATCAAGGGAAATCAGGGATAGTATTAAAGCCAAGGAAGTGGCATACAAATTGGCCAGAAATAGCAGTGAACCCAGGGGCTGGGAGAAATTTAGAACTCAGCAGAGGAGGACAAAGGATTTGATTAGGGCAGGGAAAATAGAGTACGAGAAGAAGCTTGTAGGGAACATTAAGACGGACTGCAAAAGCTTCTATAGATATGTAAAGAGAAAAAGGTTAGTAATGACAAACGTAGGTCCCCTGCAGTCAGAATCAGGTGAAGTCATAACGGGGAACAAAGAAATGGCAGACCAATTGAACAAGTACTTTGGTTCGGTATTCACTAAGGAGGACACAAACAACCTTCCGGATATAAAAGGGGTCAGAGGGTCTGGTAAGAAGGAGGAACTGAGGGAAATCCTTATTAGTCGGGAAATTGTGTTGGGGAAATTGATGGGATTGAAGGCCAATAAATCCCCAGGGCCTGATGGTCTGCACCCCAGAGTACTTAAGGAGGTGGCCATGGAAATAGCGGATGCATTGACAGTCATTTTCCAACATTCCATAGACTCTGGATCAGTTCCTATGGAGTGGAGGGTAGCCAATGTAACCCCACTTTTTAAAAAAGGAGGGAGAGAGAAAACAGGGAATTATAGACCGGTCAGCCTGACATCGATAGTGGGGAAAATGTTGGAATCAATTATTAAGGATGTCATAGCAGCGCATTTTGGAAAGAGATGACATGATAGGTCCAAGTCAGCATGGATTTGTGAAAGGGAAATCATGCTTGACAAATCTTTTGGAATTTTTTAAGGATGTTTCCAGTAGAGTGGACAAGGGAGAACCAGTTGATGTGGTGTATTTCGACTTTCAGAAGGCATTCGACAAGGTCCCACACAAGAGATTAATGTGCAAAGTTAAAGCATGTGGGATTGGGAGTAGCGTGCTGACGTGGATTGAGAACTGGTTGGCAGACAGGAAGCAAAGAGTAGGAGTAAATGGGTACTTTTCAGAATGGCAGGAAGTAACTAGTGGAGTACCGTAAGATTCTATGCTGGGGCCTCAGCTGTTTACATTGTACATTAATGATTTAGACGAAGGGATTAAATGTAGTATCTCCAAATTTGCGGATGACACTAAGTTGGATGGCAGTGTGAGCTGCGAGGAAGATGCTATGAGGCTGCAGAGTGACTTGGCTAGGTTAGGTGAGTGGGCAAATGCATGGCAGATGAAGTATAATGTGGATAAATGTGAGGTCATCCACTTTGGTGGTAAAAACAGAGTGACAGACTATTATCTGAATGGTGGCAGATTAGGAAAAGGGGAGGTGCAACGAGACCTGGGTGTCATGGTACATCAGTCATTGAAGGTTGGCATGCAGGTACAGCAGGCAGTTAAGAAGGCAAATGGCATGTTGGCCTTCATAGCGAGGGAATTTGAGTACAGGGGCAGGGAGGTGTTACTACAGTTGTACAGGGCTTTGGTGAGTATTATGTACAGTTTTGGTCTCCTAACTTGAGGAAGGATATTCTTGCTATTGAGGGAGTGCAGTGAAGGTTCACCAGACTGATTCCGGGATGGCGGGACTGACATATCAAGAAAGACTGGATCAACTGGGCATGTATTCACTGGAGTTCAGAAGAATGAGAGGGGATCTCATAGAAACGTTTAACATTCTGACGGGTTTAGACAGGTTAGATGCAGGAAGAATGTTTCCAATGTTGGGGAAGTCCAGAACCAGGGGTTGCAGTCTAAGGATAAGGGGTAAGCCATTTAGGACCGAGATGAGGAGAAATTTCTTCACCCAGAGAGTGGTGAACCTGTGGAATTCTCTACCACAGAAAGTTGTTCAGGCCAATTCACTAAATATATTCAAAAAGGAGTTTGGTGTAGTCCTTACTACTAGGGGGAATCAAGGGGTATGGTGAGAAAGCAGGAATGGGGTACTGAAGTTGGATGTTCAGCCATGAACTCATTGAATGGCGGTGCAGGCTTGAAGGGCCAAATGGCCTACTCCTGCACCTATTTTCTATGTTTCTATGTTTCTAAGTGCCAATGACTGTTAGTGGTACAGTACAGTGGTTATAATCTTCCAGGACTGAGATTCCAGCCAGTTCGGAGACTGGCACGGAGCAAGCTATCTTCATGCACTAACAGCAATGTTGTCCTTGGGCTGCAATGCCTTCAGGAGCAAGAAATGGGTTTTCTCTGTAGCTCAGAAAGGGTAACAATATTTCTACCACTCGACTGATGAAAGCACCTCTGGGCCCGGACAACATCCGAGCTTTAGTGCTGAATACGTGTGTATCATAGCTAACTGCTTCCCCGGCCAAGCTGTTGCAATACAGCACTGACACTTGCATCTACCTGACAATGTAGAAGACCGTTCAAGTCTTCTGCCCAAGCCCAAATCTGCAGGACTATTGGGAAAGAGCAGGGAGTGGGACTAATTGGATAGCTCTTTCAAAGAGCCGGCATAATATGCCGGATGGCCTCCTTCTGTGCTGTAAGGTTCAAATCGTGCAAATAGGCCAAAAATGTGCATTCTTTCCAGCGTGGGCAGTAAATATGGGTTTTGAGATCACCGGATTATCGCCCATTTCCAAAACCCTAACTTTCCATTTTTTTAAATGGTTACCGCGAGCGATCTGAAATGGGCGTTAGCGGTAAAATTTTTTGGCCTTCTGCCGGAAAGTGTCGCTGACCATAGCAATGGCATGGCAGTTCTCGTTTACTGCGTTTCAGGAGGTCAGGGGTCATCATTACATGCGCAGAACAGGAGACAGAGAGAGAGGGAGCAGAAAGGGACTGAAAGCGTGTGTGGGTGTGGTGTGCGCTTGTTTGGCTGTTGTGGGAGGCACGAGGGAGATTCACCAGCAGCCTACTAAGCACCAAGAAGGTAGTTGGCACCGAGTTTTTGTTCCACAAATAATACATAACATGGAAGGGATGGAGGAGGCCCTGGAGCTGTTAGCCAGGAGCACTGGTGGCAGAGGGCTCCCAGTGGTCCTGGAGCGTGGCACTGCACCCCAAGGTGCTGCACCCCCATTGCCAACCACACATGAGAGCCAGGAGGAAGATCTTGCTTCTGGCTTGGAGCACGTTCCCACCTCGGGACTGTCCTTTCCCATATCCAGCCAACCATGTTTCTGCCACCATATCCCCTCAAGAAGCAGTGCCTGAGCAGCTCCTCGGCCACACGGCTTGGAGTCAGGAGGGGAGGGGGAAGAGGTAGAGGTGGGAGGAGAGGCGGCGGGGGGTGGGAGGAAAGTGAGGTGCATGGCTGCAGGTGATGTCTGGGGCATATTTTTAGGTTGCTGGTGCTATTTTGGTGGGAGGGTCGAGGCAAGGGGTGAGGGGGCTACCTTGTTGGTTTGCATTTGTGTTCTGTTTTGTTTGAAATAGGGACCATTGTAATGATGATAACTTTGTTGTGGGGTGGGGCGGGGGAGGGGTCAGGAGTTTTTTACAGTTATACTTATGATTTCAGACAAATGGTCGGATTAAATGTTTTTTATTTAACAAAACCATATTGGGCATTGTCTCAGATAGCTGCAGCGTTACACACTGGTGATTCCTTAACATGAAAGGGTATAATTGAATCAACTTAAACTTTAACTGTCACCAAGGTGATGCACACCACTGATGTATGACCTGCACACCAGCAGTGTTGCAGCTTTGTAAATACCACCAACGTGCTTTCAAGCAAAGCGCTCATTTATGAGCTGCTGACATAAGAGTCTTGCAGCTATGTAGCCACCACGGGCCCTTTCCTGTGATCTAGAGGGGGACGGGGGCATTGTTTCAGCGTCAGCCTGATTGTCTGGCCCGAGGTCAGCGTCTGCCTCCTCGTCCTTCTCTTCCTCTCTCTCCTGAGGTGGACCGGCAAACCCTTCTGGCAATTCTTGTCCCCTCCTGATAGCCAAGTTGTGCAGCATGGAACACACCACCACGAAATGAGCTACCTGCTCAGGGTGGTATTGGATCTCACCTCCTGAGTGGTCCAGGCATCTAAAGCGTTGCTTAAGCACTTCAATGGTTTCCGCGACAATATTGCGAGTGGATCTGTGGCTCTCGTTGTATCGCCTCTCGGCTTTTGTGTGGGTGTCACGCCTGGTGTCGAGGCCATACCAAGCATCCAACATTGACCTTGTGGTAAACATGGCAGATACAGCGCTCTCACACAGGATGTGAGCATCATGGATGCTGCCTGGAAATTTAGCATTCACTGCCATAATAATTTGCTGGTGGTCAACAACCAGTTGCACATTCAGGGAGTGGAATCCCTTGCGGTTCCTAAAAACCTCTGCATCCTGAAAAGGTGCCTGCATCGCGATGTGCGTACAGTCGATTGCTCCCTGCACCTTGGGGAAGTTAGCAATTCGGTGGAATCCTAAAGCCCTTTCAGTCTGAGCCTCCCTGGTCATAGGAAAGCTGATGAAGTCCATCCTGCATATGTAAAGGGCTTCAGTAACTTTTGTGCTACAGCAATGTATGGCATGCTGAAATATAGCACAAATGTAGCTAGCTGAGGCCTGAAAGGAACCCGATGCGTAAAACGAAAGTGCTGCGGTGCCCTTGACCTTGACGTACAGTGCGGTCCTGATGGTGCTGGCAGGCTGCAGGTCTCCCCTAATGAGCTGGCATATCTCACTGATAACCTCCTTGTGGAAGTGCAGTCTCCTAAGGCAGGTGGTGTTGCATAAGTTGAGGTAAGACTGCTTCTCCCTGTAAGTGCGGGGGGGTGTAATGTCTGGTCCTCCTCATCAGTCTGGCATGTCTTACATTGGGCACATAATGCTGTTGAATGTACCTACTGTCATCTCGTGGCATATGCGTGGTCATCAAGCGAGGCTAAGAAATGACAGGCCCCATTCCAGTAGCTATCATTATTACACCGATTGTTCACAAACAATAAGTATCCTTTCCACTGAAAAAAAGTGGACGAGCGGTATTATTTTTTATCGCCGTTACGTACATGCTGAAAGTAACGCTCACCGACAAGTGACCGAGAAATGGGCATTACTTTCCATTTTGTGGCTAAATGGGCGATATACCTCATTTCAGTGTTAAAATGGACATTGAGTGGGTGGTGTGCATGCAAAAATAATGGAAAATCTAGCCCTATGAGTCTAGATATGTCATATTCAAAGAAACAGGATAAATCTATCCTGGCCAGTTACTGCCCTATCAGTCTTCACCCAATCAGCAGTAAAGTGATGCAAAGAGATACCAATAGAGGCTTAAAGTAAGCTCTACTCACCAATAACCTGCTTGCCTACACTCAGGTCAGGTTGCGTTGGAACCACCTGGCTTCAGATCCCATCCTTGATTCGGACATGGGCCCAAGAACTGAATGCAAGAGGAGAGTTCAGAGTAGTTACCCTTGACATAAAGGCAGTAGTCCACCAATTATGGCTCCTTGGTGCATCATAGCTAACAGTGGAGTGGCTACCTATGGTATGCCAAGGAGCCCTCGCAAAACTAGGGTCAAAGGGAAAACCCTTCAGTGAACAGAAGTTTTACTTGACATGATGGTAGATGGTTATATTTTCTGGAGGCTAGTCATTGCAGTGCAGGGCATCACTGTAGGAGTTCCTTAGGAAAGCGTTCTCAGTCCAACTAGCATCAGCTGCTTCATCAATGACCTTCTATCCTCATAAGGGCAGGCATGGGGCTGTTTGCGGATGATTCCGCAATGGTCGGGTCCATTCACAACTGCTGCAACAGCCCATGAAGGCCCACAGCAGGACCTGGATAACATCCAGATTTGGGCTCACAAGTGGGAGATAATATTCATGCCACCTAAATACCAGGTAATTGTAGTGTATTTGCTTCATGGGTTCTTTGATTAAGAATTCACATTTGCTGTGAAGAACTAGCTAGTTTATTAGCGAAGGTTTAACAATCAAACTGAACACAACCAGTTCATCCACCAGGCTCACAACTGCACACCTCATTGTGGAGAACCTGAACTCAATTAACTGGAGTTTTATTGAGTCTTGTGAACATCATGTGATTGGTTAAGTCATTCACAGTGCAACAACTCCACAACTATTTTAGAATAACGTAAAATCAAGCACCCACTTTTGGCAAGGGCACCAGACCAACAAATTTCAAATTAACCTTTTACAGTAACTAACATCAAATTAACATTTGGTTGCCGGGGGTGATGATGCACTCCAGTCCCTCTGGCGGCCACCTCTCGTGGAAGGCCGCGAGCGTACCGGTGGACACCACGTGCTCCATCTCCAGGGACACCCTGGCTCGAACGCAACCACAGAAGAGAGGCAGGCAGTCGGGCTGAATGATCCCCTTGACCGCCCGCTGCCTGGACTGGTTAATAGCCACCTTGGCCATGCCCAGGGGCAGTCCTACGAGGAGGCCTTCCGACTTGCCCGCTCCCCTCCGCACAGGGTGCCCAAAGATCAGGAGCATGGGACTGAAGTGCAACCAGAATTTGAGGAGCAGCCCTTCAAATATTGGAACAGGGGCTGCAACCTGTCATACTCCATATAAACATGGAACATGGACTCTTCCATATTGCAGAAATGATAGGCGGCCTGGGAGTCCGTGAACCGACTTAAAAAGTGGTTGTACTGGACTGCCCCGTGCAACACCCTCCAGACCAAGTCCCCAATAAATAAAGGGAGGACTCCCATGTAGAGAGCACTCAAATAGGGACCCCCGCCTTCTCCAGACGGCAAGACAGTGCGCATGTCCGGATGGCAGATGAGTATAGCAAAGTGGGGAGTGTGCAAGAGCAGCCTGTACAGGAATCTCCTCCGCGCAGAACTGAAGGGCACGGAGGGGATTTCCCGGAGGAGGCTTAAGTTGTGAGGCGCATGCTCCCGATGGAGGTTTCAGGGCTTGGCGTTGATGAGGAATTCCGTCCGGACAGGGGTCAGTTCGGATGGGATCGCCCCACGTGCTTGAGCATCGTTGACACACCTTGTGGAGTCAGGGCCCAGCGCCATTTTTAGCGACTCAATGGCATTGGCCATGCGCCAGACATCGGCCCAGGATAGGCGCTGTGCCAGCATGTCTGGCGCCATCCAGCCCGCTCCTCTGCCATCGAGCAGGTCCCTGACCCTGGTCACCTTGCCAAACACAGCCCTCTCGTCCGCCTGCCACCTAAAACCGCGCTCGTGGAGGTATGGATTCCTGAGCAGCGGCTCTTGAAGGACAGCCGCCACTCCAGATGGGGAAGAACTGCACTTGGTGGCAACTCTGTTCCAGACCCTGATAAGTTCCTGGTAAAAGACAGGCAGCCCCCGCATGGAGGTACGGACCACTCCCAGGTTTACAAACAGGAGCTGCGTATCACAATTGAGGCAGTACTGCTGGCAGAAGAAATACGTTGCCAGCGCACACCAACCAGGAGGATGCTCGACGTACAGTTATCTGTGCAGGGTCTGAAGACGGAAAGTCGCAGTTTGGTTGCTCACGCACACCACCGCCTGATGGCCCTCCCTAAGCAGGACACTCAGAACTGCAGCAGCGACCCAGTGCTTTCTGTTGTTCCAGAAGAAGTCAACGAGCTTCTTCTGTATCTTGGTGACTGTTGTGTCTGGAGAAAGAGTCAGACTGAACACTGTGAGCTCAAAGTAAAGTGTGACCATAGCCTTTTATTGCAGGTCTCCAGAGTGCCTCTCCAACCTGTGAAGCCTCCTTAAGTACCTGTGCTCCCAAGGGATTATGGGATCACTTGGAACTGCAGGGGATGAGCTCTCTGGTGGCTGTACAGAGTAAATACAAATATACATAAATAAGAACACTCCTGCCCAAAGACAATAGTGTAACTATTTACAACGTGAGTCGATCTGGGACCCTTCTTGCTCTGGTTGATCGTCTCGGTGTGAAAGCTGGTGTTGTTGAATCATTTATAGTGCCCTCGCTGGGCTGCTGTGCAGCTGGCCTTGCTGGGCTGCCTGGTGTGTTGGGCCCTGCTGGGCTGCTGTGGATGATGGGTTAGGCTTTGTGGTCAACCGTGGTGCCGGTTGCCACTGATGTGTATGTTGGGGGATCAAAAAAGGTAGGGTCCAAGGTGGATTGCTCAGGATAGTGGTCCAAGTGTTTCCGGTGAATGAGTCCATTTGAAAGTTTGACCCAAAACATGAAGGGAGGACCTTGAGACAATCACTATCACTAGGGAGGTATTCCTGGACAGGCTAATGGGATCCAAGGTAGACAAGTCCCCTGGTCCTGATGAAATGCACCCCAGGGTATTAAAAGAGATGGCAGAAGTTATAGCAGATGCATTCGTTATAATCTACCAAAATTCTCTGGACTCTGGGGAGGTACCAGCGGATTGGAAAGCAGCTAATGTAATGCCTCTGTTTAAAGAAGGGGGTAGACAAAAGACAGGTAACTATAGGCTGGTTAGTTTAACATCTGTAGTGGGGAAAATGCTTGAAGCTATCATTAAGGAAGAAATAGCGGGACATCTAGATAGGAACAGTGCAATCAAGCAGACGCAACGTGGATTCATGAAGGGGAAATCATGTTTAACTAATTTACTGGAATTCTTTGAGGATATAACGAGCATGGTGGATAGAGGTGTACCGATGGATGTGGTGTATTTAGATTTCCAAAAGGCATTCGATAAGGTGCCACACAAAAGGTTACTGCAGAAGATAAAGGTACGCGGAGTCAGAGGAAATGTATTAGCATGGATAGAGAATTGGCCAGCTAACAGAAAGCAGAGAGTCGGGATAAATGGGTCCTTTTCGGGTTGGAAATCGGTGGTTAGTGGTGTGCCACAGGGATCGGTGCTGGGACCACAACTATTTACAATATACATAGATGACCTGGAAGAGGGGACAGAGTGTAGTATTACAAAATTTGCAGATGACACAAAGATTAGTGTGAAAGCGGGTTGTGTAGAGGACACAGAGAGGCTGCAAAGAGATTTAGATAGGTTAAGCGAATGGGCTAAGGTTTGGCAGATGGAATACAATGTTGGAAAATGTGAGGTCATCCACCTTGGAAAAAAAAACAGTAAAAGGGAATATTATTTGAATGGGGAGAAATTACAACATGCTGCGGTGCAGAGGGACCTGGGAGTCCTTGTGCATGAAACTCTTTTGAGTTTACCTGCAAAAACATAAACATTAAAACCATGCCACCCGACCTGGGTGACACAGCAGACATTTTCAAGGCCCCTTTTTTTTTTTCTTTTTCTTTTTTTGGTTTTTTTTTTGGGGCGCTAAAATCAAATTTTTCCAGTGCCCCCTATAAAAGGGGAGGGGGACACTAAAAGCACCGGCAATGAAAACAAATTAAACTTTAAAACGTAAAATCAAATTAAAATTTGGTTGCCGGGCGTGATGATGCACTCCAGTCCCTCCGGTGCCCACCTCTCGCGGAAGGCCGCGAGCGTACCGGTGGACACCGCGTGCTCCATCTCCAAGGACACCCTGGACCGGATGTAAGAGCGGAAGAGAGGCAGGCAGTCAGGTTGAACGACCCCCTCGACCGCCCGCTGCCTGGACCGGCTGATGGCACCCTTGGCCGTGCCCAGGAGCAGTCCTACGAGGAGGCCTTCGGACCTACCCGCTCCCCTCCGCACAGGGTGCCCAAAGATCAGGAGAGTGGGAATGAAGTGCAGCCAGAATTTCAGGAGCAGCCCCTTCAAATAATAAAACAGGGGCTGCAACCTTGTGCATTCCATAAAAACATGGAACACGGACTCTTCCAGACCGCAGAAATTGCAGGCGGCCTGGGAGTCCGTGAACCGGCTTAAAAATTTGTTGCACGGCACTGCTCCGTGCACCACCCTCCAGGCCAAGTCCCCGATGAATAGTGGGAGGACCCCTGCGTAGAGTGCCCTCCATCGGGGACCCCCGCCTCCTCCGGACGGCAAGATGGTACGCCATGGCGTGTCTGGACGGCCGGCGAGGATGGCAAAGTTGAGGGTGTGCAGGAGCAGCCCGTACAGGAAACCCCTCCGCGCGGAACTGAAAGGCACGGAGGGGATTTCCCCGAGGCGGCTCAAGTTGTGAGGCGCCGGCCCCCGAGGGAGGTTCCGGGGTTTGGCGCCGATGAGGAATTCCGTCCGGACGGGGGTCAGTTCGGACGGGATCTCCCCACGTGCTTGAGCCTCCTCGATGCACCTAACGGAGTCAGGGCCCAGAGCTGTTTTTAGCGACTCGATGGCATCGGCCGCGTGGCGGACGTTGGCAGAGTTTAGGCGCCGCGCCAGCGTGTCTGGCGCCATCCAGCCCGCTCCTCCGCCATCGAGCAGGTCCCTGACCCTGGTCACCTCACCAGCCACAGCCCTCTCTTCCGACCGCCACATGAAACCTCGGCCGTGGAGGTACGGATTCCCGAGCAGCGGCTCCTGCAGGACGGCCGCCACTCCAGCCGGCGGAGAGCTGCGCTTGGTGGAGACTTTGTTCCAGACCCTGATGAGTTCCCTGTAAAAGACAGGCAGCTCCCGGAGGGCGGTCCTGGCACCCCCCAAGTTCACAAACAGGAGCTGCGTGTCATAATTGAGGTCGCGCTGCTGGCGGAAGAAATACCTCGCCAGAGCACACCACCTAGGAGGGGGCTCGACGTAAAGATATCTCTGCAGGGTCTGAAGACGGAAAGTCGCGAGCTGGGCGGTGACGCACACCAACGACTGACCGCCCTCCTCAAGCGGGTGACTCAAGACCGCAGCAGAGACCCAGTGCTTCCTGTTGTTCCAGAAGAAGTCCACCAGCTTCTTCTGTATCTTGGCGACAAACGCAGGGGGAGGAGTCAAAGTGACCAGCCGGTACCACAACATTGCGGCCACCAGCTGGTTTATGACTAGCGCTCGACCCCTGTAGGACAGCACTCGGAGCAGTCCTGTCCAGCGCCCTAGGCGAGCGGCGACCTTGGCCTCCAGCTCCTGCCAGTTCGCCGGCCAGGCTCCCTCGTCGGGGCTAAGGTAGACTCCCAGATAGAGGAGATGGGTCGTGCTCCAGGCAAAAGGCCTGAGCTCCTCCGGCAGGGAGTCCACCCGCCACTGACCCACCAGGAGTCCGGAACATTTCTCCCAGTTGATCCTGGCGGAGGACGCGGCCGAGTAAATCTCCTGGCACTCACGCATCCTCCGCAGGTCAGCGGGATCCTCTACCGTGAGGAGCACGTCATCGGCGTAAGCCGAGAGGACGACCTCCACGCCCGGCCCTTGCAGAGCCAGTCCCGTCAACCTCGTCCGCAAGAGGCGCAGGAAAGGCTCCAGGAAAGGACATGGGGCATCCCTGGCGCACCCCTCTCCTAAAGCGAAGGGGCGCCGTCAAGGACCCGTTAACCTTAATCAGACACTCCGCGGCGGCGTACAGAAGTCGGATCCGGGCGACGAAATGCGTCCCGAACCCGAAAGCGCGCAGAGTTCCGAGCAGATAGTCGTGATCCACCCTGTCGAACGCCTTCTCTTGGTCGAGGGATAGGAAGGCGACCGACAGACCAGCCTCCTGGGAACAATGGATGAGGTCCCGGACCAGATGGATGTTATCGTGGATTGTCCGGCCCGGGACCGTGTAGGACTGGTCGGGGTGGATCATGTGGTCCAGCACGGCACCAAGGCGAGCAGACATCGCCCTGGCGAAGATTTTGTAGTCCGTGCTGAGGAGGGAGACCGGGCGCCAGTTCTTAAGGAGGCGGAGATCGCCCTTCTTAGGCAGCAGGACGATGACTGCCCTGCGCCAAGAGAGGGGCATCTCTCCGGTCGCCAGACTTTCCCCCAGGACCCGCGCGTAGTCGCTCCCCAGGGCGTCCCAGAACGCCCTGTGGAACACCACGGTCAGCCCGTCCAGCCCCGGGGATTTTCCCCTCGAGAGCCGGGCGAGGGCACCGGTCAGCTCCGCCAGGCTTAGCGGAGCTTCCAGATTTTCGGCGCCCTCCAGGCTGACCTTCGGCAGGTCCTCCCACAAAACTCTACGCGCTTCCTCGCTGGACGGATCCGGAGAGAACAGAGCCCCGTAATATTCACGGGCCCTGTTGTTGACGCCCTCCGGATCCGAGACGAGAGAGCCGTCGTCGGCCAGCAGCGTCAAGAGCTGCTTACGGACACTCTGCCTTTTTTCCAGCGCGTAGAAGAAGGGGGAGCCGCGGTCCAGATCCCGCAGGAACCGGATCCGCGACCTCACGAACGCGCCTCGGGACCCGACGAGCTGCAGGTCCTTCAGCGCGGCCTTCTTCGCTTCGTACACCGTCCGCAGGGCCGGGTCCTGGACGACTTGACCGAGACGGGCTTCCAGGTCGAGCACCTCCTTGTGCATGAATCCCAAAAAGTTAGTTTGCAGGTGCAGCAGGTAATCAGGAAGGCGAATGGAATGTTGGCCTTCATTGCGAGAGGGATGGAGTACAAAAGCAGGGAGGTCCCGCTGCAACTGTACAGGGTATTGGTAAGACCGCACCTGGAGTACTGCGTGCAGTTTTGGTCACCTTACTTAAGGAAGGATATACTAGCCTTGGAGGGGGTACAGAGACGATTCACGAGGCTGATTCCGGAGATGAGGGGGCTACCTTATGATGATAGATTGAATAGATTGGGTCTTTACTCGTTGGAGTTCAGAAGGATGAGGGGTGATCTTATAGAAACATTTAAAATAATGAAAGGGATAGACAAGATGGAGGCAGAGAGGTTGTTTCCACTGGTCGAGGAGACTAGAACTAGGGGGCACAGCCTCAAAATACGGGGGAGTCAATTTAAAACCGAGTTGAGAAGGAATTTCTTCTCCCAGAGGGTTGTGAATCTGTGGAATTCTCTGCCCAAGGAAGCAGTTGAGGCTAGCTCATTGAATGTATTCAAATCACAGATAGATAGATTTTTAACCAATAAGGGAATTAAGGGTTACGGGGAGCGGGCGGGTAAGTGGAGCTGAGTCCATGGCCAGATCAGCCATGATCTTTTTGAATGGCGGAGCAGGCTCGAGGGGCTAGATGGCCTACTCCTGTTCCTAATTCTTATGTTCTTATGGTATTATGTTGCAGGTCTCCAGAGTGCCTCGCCAATCTGTGTAGCCTCCTTAAATACCTGTGCTCCCAAAGGATTATGGGATCCCTTGGAACTCCAGCGGATGAGCCCTCTGGTGGCTGTACAGAATAAATACGTATACATACAGTGACAAAAGCAGCGGGAGGGGTCAAAATGACCAGCCGGTACCACAGCATAGTGGCCACCAGCTGGTTTATGACTAGCACTTGACCCGTGTAGGACAGCACTTGGAGCAGTCCTGCCCAGCGCCCTAGGCGAGTGGTGACTTTGGCCTCCAGCTCTTGCCAGTTCACCGGCCAGACTTCCTCGTCAGGGCTAAGGTTACTCCCAGATAGAAGAGATGGGTGCAACAGCTCCACAAACCAGGTGCATACATTGCAGTAATGATCAGCTCGAACAAGTGAAAGACAGTCACCTCCCCTTGATCTTCAATGGCACCACCATCACCAAGCTCCACACTACTAACTTGTTGGGGATCATTATTGACCAGAAGCATAACAGGACCCACCATATCAACACCATGGCTATAAAAGCAGGGCAGATGCAGGGTACTCTGCAACTAAGTGGCTCATCTCGTGACCTTTCAATACCTACTCTCTATAAAGCTCAAGTTAGAAGTTTGATGGCTACAGTCTCAACAACATTCAAGAAGCTTGACACCCTGCAGGATATCATTAGTGCTTCATTAGTGCTCAGTATTCACACTCTCAATCACCAGCATACTGTGGCTTCAGTATGTATGATCAACCAGATCCACTGCAGCAAGTCACCAAGTTATAGCACCTCCCTCCCTTGTGACCTCCATAACAGAGAAGAACAAGAGCAGCATTGCCGTGGGAACATCATGACTTCCAAGTTTCTCTCCAAGTCATACACCATCCTCACTTGGACAGCAGTGGGCGTTCCTTTATCTTTGCTGGGTCAATATTCTGGAATTCTCTACCGAACACCATTGTCGGAGCACCATTACCACGGGAACTGCAGTGGTTCAAGAAGGCCCAGCGCCATATCCCGAGAACAAATTTAAAAATATGTTGCCAATGGAGATTAGCCTAATGGCCATAATTCACAGGATTGGGATATTTGGTACTGAAAAGGAAAACATTTGCTTGGTGCCTTGGCTCCTACATTTTGTTCTTGTATTAAGCCACTTTGGGCTGTTCCACTGGGTCATGGCACCAAACGTCTATGCAACTCTACTTATAACAGTGAGCAATATTTGGGCAAGGTGAGTTTCCTGTGGATTTATCTGCTCACCTGTTGCTTTATAATGGCAGCATTATCTAACAATTGCAATGTAATTGCTGACTTGCCCCAGGAAGTAGGGAGACTAAATGTTTGATCACGTTCCTAACCCACCAAGCTGTCTTCCTTGAGGACTGATATGGGCACCTTACATGAGAATGCCTGGTATATATAAGATTAACCACTTTATGAATGCTTTTTACATGTACCTGGGGCAGAACATATATTTATTTAGTTACATATTCTTCAAGGACACTTTTGTTTTAAGAAGCTGTGCTTATTGAGAAATAACCCCCTGCTTTTCGACCCTGATGTCTGGGTTCCTAACTGATGCCACGGGAAGAGAGGGTAACTGAACACCATTCATCTCACACTATGTCTTGACAAGCTGTTGAGGATTGTAAGTGAATGATTCCTTGCTGTCTTGGTTCAATTCTCAGTGGAGCTCGCTGTGCAAAATTGGTGCAATTGGACAATTATTCATCAGTCACCCTCCACAATGTTCCATTATTGAGACTCAGGGGAAGAGAAGTGTCGCATAAATGGAACATGTGCCTTCTTGAAACTGCAGGCACAGGTGCATCATTGGGGTAAGAGAAGCTTAATGCGTGCAAGTGACCTGCGCCAAGGCTGCTTCGTACTGACACTGATTGTGAAGTCAAAAATCTCTGTTCGATAGTTCTACTATCCCTCACCTTGATGACCACAGAAAAGTATATATTGGGACACAAACAGAATGATCCTGCAGCATTTGAAACACTTCTGTAAAGAATTCATTAGCCAGTACAGAACTCAATTCTTTTTGGATGAGATCGCTTCCAGTAATAGAATAGACGTGACATTCTTCATATTGATTATAGAAGAAAAAGTCTTTGAGGCCTGTCGAGGAAATAATTTCAGAGGCACTTTCAATTCTACGCCAACTCAGCAATGTAATGGAATACCTGACATGGTTGAAGGCAGCCATTAATCAGAGTGGCCTTTGGGCAACCTTTTGAAGATGAATCCAATTGTGAGCGCACAAATTGGCTCCAGTTTTCAAGGAATCTTGTTATTTTGAGCTTTATGATAAAGGTCAAAGTTTATTTTGTATTTCAGCATAAGGCAATATCTGAATATTATAATAAGGATTTGTTCTAATCTGTTATCACATCATGAGGGGAGGAGTTGCAAGAGAGAGAATTGTCCCTTATCTATTTTAGAAAATCAAAGTTACTTTGACTGAAAATAGATGGGACAGATGGAACCTTAATACGTGACAAATGATGAAACAGATATTTAGCAATATGAATATTTCAGCCAGTAACATGGAATTTCTGTATTTATATTTATAAAAAGTGTAAATATATCTGGGTTCCAACATATACAATTTTCTCTTTGTAACGTTTTCTTTTGAAGATCTTGAACTATAGCTATTGAAACATGCATTGATTATTTGGTAATGCACAACTGACAAATACCAACACTGTCACAGGCAGCTAAAAGTAATAGAGATTCCAAAGGTTCATTGTAGATATTTATACAAGTTGATGATGCTTACTTCTGTGAGGAAGAAAAGCTGCAAATATTGACCAGGGCACCAGGGGGAAGTCCCCTTCTCCTCCGCAAAATAATGCCATGGGAGCTTTTATATCTGACTGAGAGAGCAGACAGTGCTTCAGTTTAACGTCTCATCCAAATAAAGGAACCTCCAATAGTGCAACACTCCCTCAATACAGGTACTGCAGTGAAGTATCAGCGTGGAATACATGCTCAAATCCCTGGAGTAAGTCGCAGAGTTCAGAAGAATGAGAGGTGATCTTATTGAAACTTATAAGATAATGAGGGGGCTTGACAAGGTGGATGCAGAGAGGATATTTCTACTCATGGGGGAAACTAAAACTAGGGAACATAGCCTCGACTTTCCACTTTTTTTGCATCGATACCGCCCACTTAACATCTATTTTAATGCTGAGATGAGGTAGAATGGCCAGATATCGCCCGTTTAGCAACAAAATGGAAACTAATGCCCATGTATCGCTCACTTATCGCCCAGCGTTACTTTCGGCATGTACTTAGCACCGAGAATGAATTATACCGCACGCCCACTTTTATTTGCCGTAAAGATCAGGTTGAGCGAAACTAATGGCCATAATATCGCCGAGCGTTACTTTCGGCACTCGCCCACATCTCGCCAAAAATATCGCTCGCCAAAAAACCCGCTGAGAAAAAGTTGCTCTCACCTGAACTAAATCCAGCGGTTTGAACGTCAGGTTGTAAATCGGAGGTCGGTTCATATAAAAGGCTGCTTCAAGTTCTGGGGAGTTTTGATGTACTGTGCAGTTCTTTTAAGGTGATTTGAACATCTGAACAAACATCTTATCATACTGTGGACGATTTGGATTTATTTGAGGTCTTTTAGTAGGTAAATTTATTGGTTGTGAACAACAGGTATAATACTGATTGTGATTGTAATGGGGCCTGTAATTTCTCAGCCTGTCTTGATGACTACGCACATGCTGCAGACTAGAGATGGCAGAAAGTATATTCAAGAGCATTATGTGCCCAGTCAAAGAGCTGGCAGACTGAGCAGGAGGACGAGAACTTACATCCCACGCACTTACAGGGAGAAGCCGTCTTATCTGAGACAATGCACAACAAGGTTATGTGAAATAAAAAACATTTAATGAGATCATTTGTATAAAATCATAATTATAACTGTAAAAAATAACCCTCCCCACCCCACCCCACAACAAATTGATGACATTTATATCATTCATAAAAGTGTTCACATTTCTACCAAAACTTCCTAATAAAAGAACACAAATGCAAAAAAACAAGGTACTCCCCCGCCTCCCCCTACCTCCCAACAAAACAGCAACCACACCATAACATAAAGATACCGTGAGCAATACAGCTTCTGCGGCCATGCACCTCACTTTCCTTCCCCCGCCCCACGCTTCTCCTCCCCACCTCTACCTCTTCCCCGTCCCCTCCTTACTCCAAGCTGCCTTGCTGAGGAGCTCATTGGGGGGGGATGGTGGCAGAACCATGGTTGGCCGGACATGGAAGAGAACGGTCCCGAGGTGGGAACATGTTCCGAGCCAGAAGCAAGATCTTCCTCCTGGCTCTCATGTATCATTGGCAATGGGGGTGCGGCAGCTTGGGGTGGCCTCTGCCACCAGTGTTCCTGGCTATCACCTCCAGGGCCTCCGCCATCCGCGGCATGTACTCGGTTATGGTGGGCATGCTGGCCAGCTGTTTGGATATGCCCCTATTGTCTGGAGGATCTGCTGACCTATTTCAACACTCCTCCGGGACAAGTTTACCATGTCCCCGCTCAGATCTGCCGCTCATGGAGCAGACCCGCTGCGTCGAACCAACCTCCGCGTGGTCGGCGCCATCATGGAGACACCTCGGGTGCCCGCTACCTCCACGGTGGAGGAGGGCATAGCTGCAGGAGCACGAGCTGTAATCTGTGTCGAATGCATTATGGAGCTTGGCGATGCAGGCTCCTCAAAGTCCGCACTGTCATCCATGGAGAAGGCACCCTGTAGCTCCACGGGCGATAATCGGGCTCCTCAGCACCAAATGGGCGATCGTCGGGCGAGTCCGGTCCCGCACCCCCAACTTCTTAGCTCGGTGGTGTTGCATGGAGCCATGCTGCTGTCTGAGCTACAAAACATAAATGTTTATTAGAGGAGAAGGGGGTGCTAGGGTCACAAGGTGATTCCAACGCTACGCACAGCATATGCACAACAAAAGCACTACCACTATCAAAATCATCACAGACATCACATTTCATAACCATGATCAAATTCTGCATTGCAATGATTCTCATGAGGCCATCATTATCTAGCAAACACTTTTATCAATCATCTATCAGATATTATTGGTCGGATATGAGTGGGTGTGACATCTATTGACTTTACCTCACGCAATGGTGTATACTTTACTCACGGGGCATCACATCAGGTTCTGCTGCTGCTTGCGTGGCCAATCGGGGGTGGCTCCCCACAAGGGCCAGCACCCGCTCCTCAATGTCGGTGAGCTCGATGATGACTGGTGGCCCGCCATCCGTTCTCCTCTGCTCGCCCCCATTCTTCGAAAGGTTCTTCTGCAAAAGAATACACCAGCCTGACATGGTGTGAGATCATTGCATGAGATCATTGCTAGGTACTGCCACAGAGACTGATACAACCCATAACCGAGAGATTTAATCATGATTATTACGAAAATTATCATTATTTACCTAAAGACGTACACCGTCAATGCAGGCTTTGAGTAAAACATTACTGGTATAAGTGCAAGATATCACATCTGATTTTAATCACTCATTACACTTACAATTCCAATTATATAAAAATATAATTGAATATAAATAAATGTAGTACTTACTCTGGCGGATCTGACAAGGTCGTTCCAGCACTTCCGACGAGACCACCTCGGCTATGTCGGCCCATATCTTCTGGTAGACCTTTGGGGTAGGCTTCCCACGCACACCCCGGGTCAATTGACCCCAACGTGACTCCACATCCTGCAGGAGGGAGGCATTTGCCTCGTCGGAGAATCTCCAAGCTTGCAGTTCCTCTCCCACCTCACTGCTTTTGCCAGCGTCCTCCGCATGCTGTGTCACCTCCTCCATCTCTTCCATTTTAACTATATTTTTTTCCCCCAAATCTCCGTGCTCACAAGCCTTTTTGCTGCTGGTAAATCTCCCTCCTAGCTCCCACAGCAGCCAAACAAGCACACAACACACCTACACACGCTTTCAGTTCCTCTGTTCCCTCTCTCTCTCTCCTCTTCTGTGCATGTGTTGATGACCCCTGACCTCCTGAAACGCGGGAAAGGACTGTTGCCATGGCGTTGCTATGGATGCCGACAGTTTATAGCAGAAGGTCAAAAAATTTAACGCAACCATCCATTTAAGATCGCTCGCGGTAACGCCCATTTTATAAAATGGAAAGTTGGGGTTTTAAAAATGGGCGATAAACCAGCGATCTCAAAACCCTTATTTACCGCCAACGCTGGAAATAACACGCATTTTTGGCTGATCTGCACAATAGTGGAAAGTCTGGCCCATAGTCTTAGAATAAGTGGCAGGCCATTTAAAATTGAGATGAGGAGGAATTTATTTTCTCAGAGGGTCGTAAATCTGTGGAATTCTCTGCCCCAGAGAGCTGTGGAGGCTGGGTCATTGAATATATTTAAGGCAGAGATGGACAGATTTTTGATCGACAAGGGAGTAAAGGGTTATGGGGAGCGGGCAGGGAAGTGGAGCTGAGTCCATGATCAGATCAGCCATGATCTTATTGAATGACGGAGCAGGCTCGAGGGGCCAAATGGCCTAATCATGCTCCTATTTCTTATGTTCTTATGAATCCACAACCTCTTGATTCAGAGGCGAGAGTGTTACCGGGGAACCAAGGTTGACACGTAGCATTGGACATACAAAAAACCTTTAGATGGGTGTAACTATTTAGCAGCTTGATTTGGTGAATGTTAAACATAGTAATAGTTTCCACGTATGTCAGACACCTGACTAACCAAAGAAAAAGCCTATCTACAAATAATAGGTACCCTGTATTTCATTTCAGCTCAATTTACGGTGGATATGGTCCGAACAAAAACAGATTTTTCTTGTTGTTGGGAGTTGCTAACCCTTCGTCTTCATCAGCTCCTCAGCACATTCAAAGGGAAGGCACAGGACAAACCGAATCAAACAGGCTCGAGGCACCAGATGGCCTTTACTTGTCCGTCATTGTGCGTAAAATCAAAGGCTTTGTTTTGAATGCACCAGGCAAGGCAATCCGCTCTTTAAGGAGCTTTTGGAGAGCTCTAGAACGAAACTGAGCTCAGCATTTGAGAAATAAGAGAAGGGCTGAGCCGACGGCTGCATCAATATATCTACTTCAGTTTGTGCTCTGTGGCTAGGTTGTCAATCAAACTCTACCAGGGTAGCCCATTACATGTGTTTATTAGCTCAAATGTAGCCTATTCTGTTTGAAGTCATCCTGGAGCTATTCATAATAGCTGTTTAACTAGCTTCTCAGTCCCACTGTTCACCACAGGACACCAAACATTTAATAACCTATTCCAGAGGTTAGGGCTGAAATAGCTCTCAGCTACTTTGAAATATTTTTTGTTTCTCATAATTTCAACTTTTTCATTCCATAATGTTTAGCAATATTTCTTCCCTTATACCATTGTACCATTTTCAATATGTCTAGGCCACTGTCCTCACCAGGCACTCATAGTCAAATGCTCTTCCAGCATTTTCTGGTGACTAGGGACTATATTTTCTTTTATTTTTGAAAGAAGGGTTAATTACTCTATTTTTCAATGATTTGAATGACAATCATTCAGAAGGTGCTTGACGAAGGGTGCTTGACGAATCTAATTCAGTAGATGTGCTGCATATGGGCTTTTAGAAAGGTACTACCCAGGGCATTACTGGAGAGGATTATGGAAATAGGGGAAGGGCAGCACATTGAATTAAAAATTGGTTCGAGGATAGGAAACAGATTAGGAGCTGAGGGGCAATGCCTCAGATTGGTTGGCAGTGTGTAATGGTATCCCACAGGGTTCTGCTCTGGTACTGCTTCTGGTCACTGTGTGCACCATGAATTGTATATAGGACCAGAGGGAATAGTGAGCAAATCTGAAGTCAATACGAAAGTGCGAGGCATAATAAATAATTCTGAGGGCCAAAGGAACCTGCAAGGGAATATTGATAAGATGATAGAATGGACAAAAGAGTAGTGGATGCAATTCAATAGCAATAAATGTGAGGTGGTACATCTTAGTATAAAAATAATAGTAATAATAACAACAATAACTTCAGTTATGTGGATAGGCTGGAGAAGCTGGGGTTGCTCTCCTTAGAGCAGAGGATGTTGAGAGGAGATTTGATAGAGGTGTTCAAAATCATGAGGGGTCTGGACAGAGTAGGGAGAGAGAAGCTGTTCCTATTGGCAGAAGGGTCGAGAACCAGAGGACACAGATTTAAGGCGATTGGCAGAAGAACCAAAAGCGACATGAGGAAACACTTTTTTACACAGCGAGTGGTGAGGATCTGGAATGCACGGCCTGAAAGGGTGGTGGAGGCAGACTCAATCGTGGCTTTCAAAAGGGAATTGGATAAGTATCTGAAAGAAAGACATTTTCAGGGTTAAGGGGAAAGGGCAGGAGGGGTGGGACTAGCCTAAGTGCTCTTACAGAGAGCTGGCACAAGCTCGACGGGCTGAATGGTTGCAGCACAGAAGGGGGCAGTGAGCTGTAAGCTGACTTAGAGTAAACATTCTGTTCAATTTACATTTACTGTGCTACTTTCAAATAAGCTACACCCAAATAAGTGACTTAAATTGTCTTTCAGTTTATCGCAGAAATTCTTTAATATGATCCAGATCAAGCTGGCTTTGTCTTTATTGTTGCTTAATTTAATTTATTCTTTTGATCTTTTCATCAAATTCGAGTTTACATCGACAAAATTCTGATGAACCTACACAACCAAGAAATATTAAGATTTATAGAGGGGTCTTTTGCTCTTATTGAAAATTTTAACTTCTGAACTCGCCCCATATCTCATAAAGACAGGAAATAGCAACTTGTATTGTCTGGGGAATTGGGCGGCGGTGGGCCGGGGAGGGGGAGGCGGGGAGATGGGGCAGGTAACTATTAATAAGGTGACTGCCTGAGAACGCCGCACTGATCCTTTAGACCCGACCTTCGGCCTCCTGCTGATGTTACCGGCGGAAGGAGCGCGTTAGACGGGAGCTTCTGCACTGCACCCATTTAAAGCAGCACCTAAATACCGGTGCTCCCTGCGCTCTTGTTGCGGGCGACCCGTTAACGTTGGCCCGCGCTGGCACCCACCCGTTTTCAGGCTGAATCGAATCTCTCGGCCAATGCTTCCAGGAGTTGAATGGTCTGGAACGACAGGGCAGAGGTAGAAGATTAAATGTAAGAAATTGAGGACAGAGAGCAGGAGAATCATTTTTTCCAGTCGTGAGGCGTAACTGAAGCAGAGACCATGGGCAGCAATTTCCTGAAAGCTGCTCCCGCTCTGCGGCAGTGATTTCACCAGGAGTGCGGTGGAAACCCCATTTGCGCCCGACTACCTTTGATGAAATTCCGAGAACTTCTCAATGCTCCTTTCAGTGGCCCACTCGACCTGCTTTTCATGCTCCACATACAAGCCCACTCTTGAAAACCAGCAAATGCTGACTGAGAGCTTCAAAGAAAGTTGGCAGCTCAAGCACAGCCTTGATATGTGAAAACCGATAGTTACACAGGCTTTATTGGTGGGCATACACCACATTGCTCCACTTGGACTTGAGGAAATAAGATAAATACATGAAAACCGGAAGGGGAAATCCAAATAAAGATGGAAAATTGATGATGCATTCTTTGAAAAATATTGCATTTTTACATTGAAAAGCATGCATTCATCTTTCAGATGAGACATCAAACCAAGGCCAAGTCTACTCTCTCAAGTGGACATAAAAGATCCCATTTCGAAGAGCAGGGGAGTAATGCTCGGTGTCCTGGCCAATATCTATCCCTCAATCAACATCACAAAAATATAGATTATCTGGTCATTATCACATTGCTGTTTGTGGGAGCTGGCTGTGCGCAAGTTGGCTGCCGCGTTTCCTACATTACAACAGTCACTACACTCCAAAAGTACTTCATTGGCTGTAAAGTGCTTTGAGCATCCGGTGGTCGTGAAAGGCGCTATATAAATCCAAGTCTTCACAAATGATAGACTTCCAATCAAAAAAAAGACTAAAGGCCCGATTTTAACTCAGGGCGCAAGTGTATCATGTGAGGGAGGACAAGCTCACATGGCCAGGCCGGCATGAGGGCAAGCCATTTTAACCCCTGGGTCTCATTACAATAACCCAGGACTGACTCCTGCCCCAAGCCCAGCGGGAATGATGAGGAGGCGGGCACGAGAGGGAAATCACGTAGCAGCAGCCCACCAATGGGAATCAAGGAACTGGTCTCCGGCAGTCGGCTATGTGCGTCTGGCGGGGTCGGCAGATGATCATATTTGGGGTGAGGGGGGGCCCCGGGCGGAGGAGGCCCAAGGTTTCCTTGCATTGCCGAGAGCAATTAAAAAAAAAATAATTGACTTACCTTCTGGGCCTGCTCCTGCGTAAGGTCTGCGAATTCCCGGTGATGTCGGCACCTGGTGCCAAACAAACAATGAAAATACTGTCGGGACCTGAATGACCCTGAGTCTTGCACTTCAATAAGGCCATTGCCTGTCTTGGCAAAGGCCTTGCACGCTGTAAAAATGGTGCATGGTGTGAAGTGGACATGAGTCCGGTGAGTGGGACACTGCCCTGATTGTAAGCTCGCCAAATGCCCAGTTCTCGTTGGGCCTGGTCAACATTGTAACGCTCGGACCAATTCGACCATCAATCACCCAACAGTTATTTCAATAATCCCTCTCCCACAACACCATCCCAGTTCAGAAAGGCAATTTTACACCCCCTCTGGATAGTTGACAGAGACACTGTACCCCAATCCCTTTCACATAGATATTTTCTCCTTTTCTATCTACCCTCAATTCAACTTCTTGCTCTTCTTCATCTTCAACTCAGTTAAGCTGGCAATGTTCTTCTGCTACCCCAGTTGAAACAGGCACTCTCCCCAGACTGCACCACCCCCGCACACTTCTGTTCATGCTAGATCTCTCTCTCCCCAATCCCTCTCAATGAATACTGGCGCTTTCCTTCGTCACCCACCCCGAGCTTCTGCCCCGTTCCCTTGCAGTTTCATAACCATCCATTCCCTCTTCCTTCTCCGACTCATTGCCATCCATTTCCCTCTTTCATTGAGGGTCGCTCCGGCAACCGAAGGGAAGAACTAGCTGCTAATTAAACAGGGGAAATGGATGGCAATGAAGGGGATGCAAATGGCATGCTCACCAGCTCTGAGTGCTTGCGGGTCTGTCTGCGTGCTAGTTCGGCCCCGCGTGCTTACGAATCTATCCACCCAGGTGTCTCGGGGCCTGCCTGCACTCGGTGCTTTCCGGCCCGTTGTTCAGCCTCACTGTTTCCTTGTCCAATGTGGTGTAAGTGTTTGTCAGCTCATCTGGTCAAGTATTCATCCTGAGTATTTCCTACCCAACCCAAGTGCTTACCATCCTGTCCACCCACAGATCTGCACACCCTGAGCGCCTCCTGTCCACCTGTCCTGAGTGTGTCGCGACTGGTTCATGTGTTTCAGTCGATGTAACAAAGGCCAAGTAAATGTAGATTTTATAGCTCAGGAATTTGGAAGTATAGCGGGACCGATCAGGGATGCATCTGGCAGGATTATTGGGCTCGCCTGGGGATGTCTCCAAACACCGTCCTCCCACTCCTCAAGCTGCTACTGGGCTATAAGTGGGGCAGATAAAGGAAGTGCTGGCCCCTCTATTTCTCCTCCCCAGTTGGGATTTCCCCCCTTCTTTGTCAATGAATCCAATGTTCGGATGCTCCACTAAAATTCTGCACTTTCCAGAGGTGGAATCACGAAGTTTATATTATAATATCTGTGACATTTTGTTTCCTATGAAAACACTTAGTTTCTCAACAATCAGCCATTTGCTATACTAGCTGGCAGGGCTGGACTGGCCTTGATGAAACCACTTTTGAACAAAAAAAAATCAAAGCACAATGCTGCAGATGCTGAAAATCTCAAACAAAGGCAGATAATGCTGGAAACGCTTTGCAGCAAAGAGGCAACTGTGAGGGTTTGGACCCTTTGTCAAAGCTGGAATATATTTCTTATGAATAGCATTTAAAAAGGAACACAGCAAAGGGAAGGGGAGGGAATACATACACACACACAGAAATAGAATGGCCTTTGAAGTGCAATGTTTTTTCTGTATGCCAGCTACTTTTAAAATAGCTATGGAAGCAACAGTACATAAACAGTACATAAATCTTAGCGGGATCATAATTGAGAGCAGAATAATCTGCATTAGTGCTGGAAGAGCCAGTATTCATTGGCCTCGCATCTCAAAGCTACTGTAATATATGGGTATAATTTTATGCTGAATTATGTTTGTCAGGCCACTGCTATTAAGATTTCCAGCCACAGGCATAAGAACACTTAAGCAGGTTTGGTATATGTATCACTTACTCATTATATTCTCTCACACTGTGGACAATACAAATGTGTGCAATTTAGGAAATCTCGACTGGCCAATTAGTACATCACACGCTGGGTCCTTCCTATTCGGTTAGGAGGGAGAAGGAGCTGCCCGCTGCTCTCATTGGAATGTGAACTGTCAGGAACCAATCATTTTGTGCATTATAATGCGGTGGGCTCTGGGTCTGAAGTCCCATAATGTAAACTGCAACACGGAAAAGTTGACTGTTTTGTGACGAGAGATAGGATTGTAACTGAGGAGCCTTCTGATGAAGATGGATGTGCTCCAGAATCTCCAGACGATTGCCCAGGGTGCCAAATAAGCAGGCTGGTTGGCAATTTGTAGGAAGCAATTCTCTGACGATGGAGAGCTCTGGGACATCCTGCGAACGTGAGAAAGCACCATTAAGATGCAAGTTCTTTCTTTAAGTTCCGCAATCCAAATCCAAATTGATGCAATATGGAAATATTTAAGAGGATTCACCAAACACTAGAGATTTGTAGATTTTTTTCCCACAGAGTTTGATGTGTGGAATATGCTTCCATCAAAGTTAGTTTGTGTTAAATCAATCAACTCCTTTGAAAAGGTGTGTGATCAACTGGCTAGAAATGAGATTCAACATTATAAGGATACATTTAGGCATTGAGGCTTAAATTGTTTATGGAGCACTGGAAGACACTGAGACATAGGAGCACAGTCTTTTGGGGGACAGAATTACAGATTTCTATTACCCTTTGTGTGAAAAAGTGCTTCTTGATTTCCCTCCTAAACGGCCTGGCTCTAATTTTAAGATTATGCCCCTCATTCTTGATTCCCCCACCAGAGAAAATAGTTTCTCTGTATCTACTATTTTAACATTTTAACATTTCAAACACCATGGTTAGATCACCCCTCAATCTTTTAAACTCGAGGGAATATAAGCCAAGTTTATAAAAGCTGGCCTTATCATTTAACCCTCTAAGCCTGAAAAATTGCTCTCCGACCCATCTAGCCGATCGGAATTAGTCCAGATCATCACTCTGGCCCTGAATTCCCTGCAGTATCTACCTTCTGTAAGAGGTGATCTCCGGCCCAGCCAGAAACAGATTGGAACTCAATGAATCATCATCTTCCACACGAGACTGATCCCAATATTGGGGCAGTCCAGAACCAGGGGTCACAGTCTAAGGATAAGGGGTAAGCCATATAGGACCGAGATGAGGAGAAACTTTTTCACCCAGAGAGTTGTGAACCTATAGAATTCTCTACCACAGAAAGTTATTGAGTCCAGTTCATTGGATATATTCAAAAGGGAGTTAGATATGGCTCTTATGGCTAAAGGGATCAGGGGATATGGAGAGAAGGCATGAGTGGGCTGCTGAAGTTGCATGATCAACCATGATCATATTGAATGGTGGTGCAGGCTCGAAGGGCCGAATGGTCTGCTCCTGCACCTATTTTCTATATTTCTATGTTTCTAAGCCCTGGTATCATTCTGGTGAATCTGCAATGCACTCACTTCAAAACTAATATATCCATATTAAGAGCCTAGTGATATTATCTGGAGGACATTGCACGTGTCTCACCTGGTAGTCTCCTGTTCCTCATGATGTAGTTTTTGAGTCCTTGGGAGTTTTACCTGTGTGTAATCACCTCCCTTGGTATGCCGGTGGTGGAGCGGGTGTCTGTTTAGTCTAGTGCAGTGGTGGGCAAAATATGACCTGCCAAGTCATTCTATCCGGCCCACTGGACGGGACAGAAATAGAATGCGAGCTGGAGCTCAAGCCGCGCATTAGTCTATCCACTTAGACTTCTCATGGGTCAGAGAAGGACCTGAACTGCTGCCAGGGAACACACAGTGATACTTAACTCAATTTATCAATTTGCAAAAGCGATTCTCCCCGGTCCGATCTTAAAAAGATCCATTCCGCGATTCTGGGCCCCAATGGCGGATGTCTAAACCCAGAATGCACTGCATACTCGAATATGCCCTATCCATTGAAGAGTCGAGTCATGGCTGCTCAAATCAATTACTCTTTTACCGAAGAAAGAAACCGGCGCTGCGTCTTTCCTCTCCCCGTACCCAAAGTACTATTACAAAAACAAAATACTGCAGATGCTGGAATCTGGAATAAAAACAGAAAATGCTAGAAATCTCAGTGGGTCAGGCAGCATCTGTGGAGAGGAAGCAGAGTTAACGTTTCGGGTCGATGGCCCTTCGTCGGAATTGGAGAGTGTTCGGAAAGATTCTTTAATTCTCCACTGCATTCCCACTCTGACCTCTCCGTCCTCGGTCTCCTACACTGTTCCAACGAAGCTCAATGCAAGCTCGAGGAACAACACCTCATCTTTCGTTTAGGCACTTTACAGCCTTCTGGACTCATCATTGAGTTCAACAATTTCAGACCGTAACCGCTGTCAATCTTTGGCTCCCTTTCTTGTCCCCCCCACCCCCCCCCCCCCCCCCCCAGAGACTGTTTCTTTCTTTTTTTCTCCTTGTCATTCACACCCTATCTTGACTAATGTTTTTCTAACTCCTGACGTTACCATTTGAATTTGGCCCATCATCCCTTTTGTCTCTCTAATCTCTCCTGCCTTCCACCCTGTCACAGACCTTCCCTTTTGTTCTTTGTGCCCCTCCCCCTTTCAGTGACAGGCGACCGGAAGCTCAGGGTCACACTTGCGGACTGAACGGAGATGCTCCAAGAAGCAGTCACCCAATCTACATTTGGTTTCCCCAATGTAGGGACCACATCATGAGCAGCGAATACAGTAAACTAAATTGAAAAAAGTACAAGTATATCCTGGAAGGAGTATTTGGAGCCCTGGATAGTGGGAAGGAAGGAGGTAAAAAGGCAGGTGTTGCATCTCCTGCATTTGCACAGGAAGGTGCCGTGGGAAGGGGAGGGGTGCTGCGGGTGACTGGTGAATGGAGCGCCTCCATTCAGTCCGCAAATGTAACTCTGAGCTTCCGGTCACCTGTCACTTTAATTCTCCACTGCATTCCCACTCTGACCTCTCTGTCCTCGGTCTCCTACACTGATCCAACGAAGTTCAATGCAAGCTCGAGGAGGGAGCGGTCCCTTCGGAATGCTGAGAGGGGAGGGGAGGGAAAAATGTGATTGGTGGTGGGATCACGCTGGAGGTGGCGGAAATGGCGGAGGATGATCCGTTGAACGTGGAGGCTGGTGGGGTGAAAGGTGAGGACAAGGGGAACTCTGTCGTGGTTGAGAGGGAGGGGAAGGGGTGAGAGCAGAGGTGTGGGAAATGGAACAGACACGGTCGAGGGCCATGTTAACCACGGCGGAGGGGAATCTCTGTTGAGGACAAAGGAAGACATGTCAGAGGCACAAGTGTGAAAGGCGGCATCATCATAGCAGATGCGATGGAGATGGAGAAACTGGGAGAATGGAATGGAGTCCTTACAGGATGTGGGGTGGGAGGAAGTGTAGTCCAGGTAGCTGTGGGTATCAGTGGGCTTATAGTGGATACTGGTCGAAAGCCTATCCCCAGAGATGGGGACGGAGAAGTCGAGGAAGGGAACGGAAGAGTCAGAGATGGAGCATGTGAAGGTGAAGGAAGGGTGGAAATTGGATGCAAAGTGAATTAAATTTTCAAGTTCAGGGCGAGAGCAGGAAATGGCACAGATACAGTCATCAATGTACTGGAAAAAGAGGTGAGGGAGGGGACCCGAGTAGGACTGGAACAAAGAATGTTCCACATATCCCACAAAAAAGCAGGCATAGCTAGGACACATGTGGGTTCCCAAAGCAACATCTTTAATTTGGAGGAAGTGAGTGGAGTTAAAGGAGAAGTTGTTCAATGTGAGAACAAGTTCAGCCAGGCAGAGGAGGGTGGTGGTGGATGGGGTCTGGTTGGGCCTCTGCTCGAGGAAGAAGCGGAGCGCCCTCAGGCCATCCTGGTGGAGGACTGAAGTGTAGAGGGGTTAGATGTTCATGGTGAAAAGGAGACGGTTGGGGCTGGGAAGCTGGAAACTGTTAAAGTGACGGAGGGCGTTGGAGGAGTTGCGGATGTGGGTGGGAAGAGAGTGGACAAGGAGAAAAAAAATAGAGTGGAGATAGGAAGAAATCAGTTCTGTGGGGCAAGAACAGGCTGAAATGATGGGTCTATCGGGGCAGTCCTGTTTGTGGATCCTGGGAAGGAGGTAGAAGCGGGCTGTGCGGGGTTGGGGAACTATGAGGTTGGGAAGGGAAGATCTCCAGAGGAGACAGGGTTAGTGACAGTCTGGGAAATGATGGTTTGATGTTCAGTAGTCGGGTCATGGTCCAGGGGGAGGTAGGAGGAGGTGTCAGAGAGTTGGCAATCAGCCTCTAAAAGGTAGAGGTTGGTTCGCCAAACAACAACAGCGACACCCTTGTCAGCAAGTTTGATGACAAGGTTAGGGTTAGTTCTGAGCGAGCGGAGTGCTACAAGTTCAGAGGGAGGTAGGTTGGAGCGAGTGAGGGGAGCAGAGCAATTGAGATGGCCAATGTCCATCGGCAGTTTGCAATGAAGTGATCTAGAGAGGGTAAGAGGCCAGAGGGAGGGGTCCAGGTAGAGCGAGAATTCTGAAAACGAGAGAAATGGTTCGCTCTGCAGGGAGAAGGCTCCTGGCCGAAGAAGTGGGCACGGAGGCGAAGGCGGCAGAAAAAGAGCTCAGCATCGTGCCGAGCTCGAAATTCATTGAGGTGGGGACGTAAGGGGTTGAATCTCAGGCCTTTGCTGAGGACTGGTCGTTCGGGGTCAGAGAGGGGCAGGGCAGAGGGGATAGTGAAAACACGGCATAGGGTGAAATTGGAAGAAGGGATGGGATCAGAGGGAAGTGTCCGGGAAGAAGGTGTTGGTGTCCAAGAGTTGTTGAAGTTTGCGATCCTTGATATCTGAAAGGAAGGGAAGAAGTTTTTGGTTAAAGCGCCGGATAAGGCAAAGGATGAAATGGACCTGTGGATCAGGACAGCTTAGAGATAGAGTGAGTCGGTGCTGCTGAAGAGAGAGGTCGAGAGTATGCATGTGGTGGTGTATAGCGTTGAGTGTGGATCCCAGGATGCGGCGAGAGCAATGATTGGAGAACCGCTGAATATCTCAGCGAGATCTGTAATCCTGGGTGGATCCAAAACATGAGGGGTGGAATTTCAGTTGGAATCCACACGGATTAAGACTGTCACTGAGGAAAGAGATGTAGCTTTGAAAGCGAGTCTTGGCAGATATTTGATCAAACACGAGAAGGAAAGCAGAAAGCAAAGAAGGTAAAAGAGACAAACGGAAATCCCATCTGAGGGAAGAGCAGAACTTCTTCAAGGTGGGCATTCCTAGAAGAGAAGCGGCAGTGAACTAAACACTAATACAAAAGCGAAATACTGCGGATGCTGGAATCTGGAATAAAAACAGAAAATGCTGGAAATCTCAACGGGTCAGGCAGCTTCTGTGGAGAGGAAGCAGAGTTAACGTTTCGGGTCGATGACCCTTCGTCAGAACTGGAGAGTGTTCGAAAAGAACAGATTCTTAACAGGCACTGAAAGGGGGAGGGGAAGAAAGAACACAAGGGAAGGTCTGTGATAGGTTAAAAGACAGGAGAGATTAGAGAGACAAAAGAGATAATGGGCCAAATTCAAATGTTAATGTCAGGAGTTAGAAAAACATAAGTCAAGATAAGGTGTGAAAGATGGGATAATGACCAACGGCCATTAGAGACAATGAAAAAAACTTCAACAACCCTTGGGGCTAGAGTTTACACTTTTGTGCAGATCGCCCAAAAATGGGCGTTATTTCCGGCATGGGCGGTAAAAATGGGTTTTCAGATCACCGGCTTCTCGCCCATTCTCAAAGCACCTAGTCTCCATTTTTGAAATTGGGCGTTACCGCGAGCGATAGGAAATGGGCGGCAGCGTTAAATCTCTCTGACCTTCTGCCGTAAAGTGTCACCGTCCTTAGCAACCGCATGGCAACGCTCGATTCCCGCGATTCAGGAAATAAAGGGTTATCATGACATGCGCAGAAGAGGAGACAGAAAGAGAGGGAGCTGAGAGGGACTGAAGGCATGTGTGGGTGTGGTGTGGCTGCTTTGGGAAGAGGAAGGGAAAGTTTAGAGCTTTAGAGTAAATAGGGAAACAAAAATTAGCTGTTACCAGCCACATATTTGCTTGCATTTGGCCCATAATGGAGGGAAAGGAGGAGGCGACACAGCACGCTGTGGAGACTGATGCTGGCGAGAGCAGTGAGCTGGGAGAGGAGCACATTGGAGGGCGCAAAAGAGTCAGGAGGTTCTCAGATGAAGCAAATGCCTCCCTCCTGCTGGAGGTCGAGTTACGCTGGGGTGATTTGACACAGGGAGGGCGTGGGAAGCCCACCCCAAAGGCCTATCAGAAGAGATGGACCGAGATAGCAGAGGTGGTCTCGTTGGTGACCAATGAGGTGCGTGAGGGCAACCAATGCCGCAAACGATGGAACGACCTTGTGGGATCCGCAAGAGTAAGTGTTACATTGATTTACATGTACTTATGTATTTATATCATTTGATTTGTAACAGTCATGAGTGACTATCATCAGATGTAAGGGAATGTTGTACCGGGAATGTTTTACTCAAAGCCTGCGGTCACGGTGCATGTCTTTAGGTAAAGAATGATAATTATCATAATAATCATGATGACATCTGTCGGTTATATATTGTATCAGTCTCTGTGACAGTACCGAACAATGATATCATGCAATGATCTCATACCATGTCGTCCTGTCACTTTTTACAGTAGAAGCTATCGACGATGAGGCCCGTGCAGAGGCGAACGGGTGGGGGGCCACCAGTCCTCAGCGACATCACTGACATGGAGGAGCGTGTGCTCACACTCATGGGGAAGCACCCCCTGGACAGCCATGGAAGCATCTGCAGACCCTGAAGTGAAGCGACGTGAGTAAAGTTGACACCATTGCGTGATGTAAAGTCAATAGATGTCACACCCACTCATATCCAAACAATCATATATGATAGATGATTTCTAAAATTGTCCTATAAATAGTGCTGGCATAATGAAAATTATTGCAATGCAGAATGTGTTGATGGTTATGAAATGTGATGTCTGTGATGATTTTGATAATGGTGGTGCTTTTGTCGTGCATACGCATAGCGCCGGACTCACCTTGTCACCCTAGCACCCACTTCTCCTCTAATAACCTCAGTTGTGTTTTGCAGCTCAGCCAGCAGTGCGGCCCCAGGCAAGACACAGAGGCCAGATGGCGGGGGCGCGAGGCAGGACTCGCCGGACGATTCTACATCTACTGCTGAAGAGTCACCCTTCAATCCGCTGGGTCTGTTCTCTACGGATGAGAGCGCGGACTTAGAGGAACCTGCATCGCCATGCTGCAGAAGCCATTCCACCCCAAGGCTATCTAGTGCTCCTCCGGTCATTTCCGCCTCCACTCTGGAGGTACTGGGCCCAAGCACCTCGCCACAGGGCACCCCATTTGTCCCCAGGATGGCGCCGACCCTGCGGAGGTTTTGTGGACACGGCAGGTCTGGTCCACGTGCGTCACATGAGAGCAGAGACATGGTACAGTTGTCCAGGAGGACTGTAGACATTGGTGATCAGCTCATCGAAGCATTGGGGGGCATATCCCGACAGCTGGCCAACATGACTGAGTACGTTCCGCGGATGGCGGAGGCCCTGGAGGCGATAGCCAGAAACACTGCTGGCACAGGCCTCCCAGTGGCCCCAGAGCCCGGCACTCCACCCCTAGGTTCCACACCACCACTGCGAGGCAGGACCAAGATCCTGCTTCTGCATCAGAGAATGTTGCCCCCTTGGCAACCACCGCTTCCGTACCCGTGCAACCACCGCATCTGCCTTCATCCCCCCCAATGAGGCACCGCCTGAGGAGCTCTTCGGCCAGGCGCCATGGAGGGAGGAGGGGAAGGGGTACAGGGGGGGAGAAGAAGAGGAGGGGGCAAGGAAAGTGAGGTGGATGTCCGCAGGTGATGGCTGTGTTATATCTCCATCTGGGTGCATGCAATTTGTTGCAATGTATGGGGGCTGGGGACCACGCTCCTGCTTTGCCTTTGTATTCTGTGTTGCTGGACATGTTGAATATGTGATTTATGTCAATGGTGGAAAAAGTGGGGTGTGGGCGGGGTTGGGTGTTTTTGCCCGTGATACTTATGATTTCAGACCAATGTTGGTATAAAAAAATTTTTATTGAACATAACCTTGTTGTCTCAGATAGCTGCACCGTTAAGCACTGGTGATTCCTTAACATGAAAGGGTTAAATAAAACTTAACTTCAATCAACGTAAACTTTAACTGGCACCAAGTTGATGGGCACCATTGATATCTGAGCTGCACACAAACAGCAGTGTGTCAGCATTGTCACTCGCATCAACGCTCTTTCAGGCAAATCGTTCAGATATCAGCTCCTCACGTAAGAGTCTTGCAACTATGTAGCCACCACATACACTTTCCTGCGGTCTGGAGGGGGTCATGGGCATGGTTGCATAGCCAGCCTGATTGTCTGGCCCTAGGTCAGCCTCCAGCCCCTCGTCCTCTCTCTTCTGAGGTGGACCATCAGTCCGTTCTGGCAATTCTTGGCCCCTCCTGATAGTCAGGTTGTGCAGCATGGAGCACACGGCCACAAATTTACCTACTTGCTCAGGGTTGTATTGTAGCTCCCCTCCTGAGTGGTCCAGACATCTAAAGTGCTGCTTAAGCACAGTTATTGTTTTCTGAACCACATTGCATGTGTCTCTGTGGCTCTGGTTGTATTGATTCTCGGCCTCGGTGTGGGTGTCACGTAGGGAGGTCATCAGCCAGGTGACTAGGCCATATCGGTTGTCACCAAGCATCCAGCATTGTCCTTGTTGCTGATTCTTAAAGGTGTCAGAGACAGCACTCTCACATAGGATGTGAGCCTCATCGAAGCTGGCTAGAAATTTAGCATTCAGTGCCATTATGATGTGGTTATGATCGACAGCAAGTTGGACCTTCAGGGAGTGAAATCCTTTTCTGTTACGAAAAAGTTCCGTGTCCTGAGAAGGTGGACGCATGGCGATGTGTGTGCACTGTATAGCTCCCTCCACCCTGGGGAAATTAGCAATGCGGTAGAATGCTCCAGCCCTGTCATTCTGAGCCTCCGTGGTCATGGGGAAGCTGATAAAGTCCATCCTTCGTGAGTACAGGGCCTCCGTGACCTGTCTAATGAAACGATGGGTGGCATGGTAAGACAGAGGGCAAATCTCGACTGCGGAGTCCAAAAAGGAACCGGACACATAGAAAGACAGAGCTATGGTGACCTTGACCTCGACCGACACTGATGTCCTGAAGGCAGACTGCATATGTGGCCTGATGAGCTCACATATTTCATTGATCACCACCTTGTGGAAGTGCAGTCTCCAAAGGTAGGTGTGCTCGGACACGTCGAGGTAAGATCTCTTTTCCCTGTACGTGCGGGTTGTATATGGTCTGGCCCTCCTCCTCATTCTTGCACATCTTAAATTGGGCACATAATGATGTGCATCACACATTGAGCCATCTGAACTCTGCAGCATCTGCATATTAATCGATGCAGGCTGAGAAATGGCTGTCCCCATTGCAATCAAAGTATAATAGCGATTGATCAGAAGGAATAATTTCCTCACTAAAATACACCGAGAGTGAACCCCCAATAGTTCAGAGTCTGAAAATATGTCTGTTGAGATGGTCACTTCACCAGAGTCAATCCAAACTCCCCCGAAGTTGAAGCAACCTTTTGAATGAAGCGACCTGCGATTTTAAAAATGGCAGCCACACCGCTGGCTTTAGTTCAGAACAGTTCCACTTTTTCCGGGTGGTTTTTTGGGCGAGCAATATTGTGGGCGATATGTGTGCGAGGTGGTGAAAGTGACGCTGGGCGATCTTCTGGGCGTTAGTTTCGGCAAATGTGATCTTTACGACAAAAAACAATGGGCGGGTGGTATTATTGAATCTCGGCGTTAATTCCGCGCGGAAGTAACGCTGGGCGATATTATGGGTGTTGATTTCGCCCATTCTGATGATTACACCCAAAATAAGTGGGCGGGCGGTATTATTTTTTCCCGGCGTTACACACACTGGGCGATAAGTTTCCGAAAAATGCCCGCCAGTTTCCATTTTGTGGCTAAATGGGCAATATATGGGCGTTATACGTCATTTCAGCAGTAAAATGGACATTAAGTGAGCGTTAAGCATGCAAGAAACGTGGAAAATCTAGCCCTTGGACACCAAAGCCCCTCCGGAACCTTCTTCCCCCATACTTCCCTCTGATCCCATCCCTTCTTCCAATCTAACCCCCTCCGTGTTTTCACATTCCCCTTTGACCTTTCCCTCTCTGACCCCGAACGATCAGTCCTCAGCAAAGGCCTGAGCTTCATCCCCTTATGCCCCCACCTCAATGAATTTCGAGCTCGGCGTGATATTGAGCTCTTTTTCCGCCGCCTTCGCCTCCGTGCCCATTTCTTCGACCAGGAGTCTTCCCCCTGCACAGCTGACCCTTTCTCCCGTTTACAGAATTCTCGCTCTACCCGCACTCCTCCCTCTGGCCTCTTACCCTCTCCAGACCTCTTCCTTGCAAACTGCCGACGGGACATCGGCCGTCTCAATTTTCTGCTCCCCTCACTCACTCCAACCCCCTCCCCTTCCCACAGCACCTTCCCATGCAAGTGCAGGAGATGCAACACCTGCCCTTTTACCTCCTTCCTTCCCACTATCCAGGGCCCCAAATACTCCTTCCAGGTGAAACTGCGATTTTATTGTACTTCTTTCAATTCAGTACTCTGTATTCGCTGCTCACGATGTGGTCCCCTCTACATTGGGGAGACCAAACGTAGATTGGGTGACCGGTTTGCGGAGCACCTCCGTTCAGTCCGTAAGCATGACCCTGAGCTTCCGGTCGCCTGTCACTTTAATTCTCCACTCCATTCCCACTCTGACCTCTCCGTCCTCGGTCTCCTACACTGTTCCAACGAAGCTCAATGCAAACTCGAGGAACAGCACCTTATCTTTCGTTTCGGCACTTTATAGCCTTCTGGACTCAACATTGAGTTCAACAATTTCAGAGCGTAACTGCTGCCAATCTTTGCCTCCCTTTTCCCACCCCACCCCCCCCCCCCCGCCACACCGCACACCCCTCCCCTCAGAGCCCATTTCTTTCTTTATTTTTTTCTCCTTATCTCTTATGGCAGATGGTCATTATCCTGCCATTCACACCCTATCTTGACTAATGTTTTTCTAATTCCTGGCATTACCATTTGAATTTGGGCCACCATCCCTTTTGTCTCTCCTATCTCTCTTGTCTTCCAACCTATCACAGACCTTCCCTTGTGTTCTTTCGAAACAGGATCGGTTACTGAAGGCTGATGACTTGCTTGTTAAGAATCTGTTTTTGTTGAACAATCTCCAGTTCTGACGAAGGGTCATCGACCCGAAACGTTAACTCTGCTTCCTCTCCACAGATGCTGCCTGACCTGCTGAGATTTCCAGCATTTTCAGTTTTTGACCCAAAGTAACATGGCAGGGGTGTTCTCATCACCGTCTTAGACACGGGAATGGATCTTGGAGCACAAGGCCTCTAGGTAATTGCATACGATTATAGTTGGCCTTGCGAAGCCTTGGGCTCCCGTACTCAGCACATTAACACCGCTCGTGTCAGAGGCCCCACACACTCAAGCCGCTCAGCGAAACAGCCACATAGGTCATAGTACAACATATAATCAATCCATCAATCATTTCATTCATTTTATGTATTTAAAATAGTATCTGACTGCTATCTGAATTTGTTTATAAATTATTGGGAGTGTAGAAGTGGGAGTGATGACCAACACAATGGGCCCAAGTTTGCACAAGAAAAAAAACGGGCGCCCCTCCGAGCTGGGCGCCCGTTTTTCGCGCCTAAAACGGTGCCTAAAAAAAATCCTCGGTATTCTCCACCTACCTGTAGGTCCTCTGGCCCTCGGCGCAGCCAGCACGAGCTGTGGGGGGGCGGAGCCAGGTCCCTGCGCTGAAAACAGTGCCGGGACCTCTGCACATGCGCGCTACAGTCGGCACGCAAGTGCAGTAGCTCCAGGCGCCGAACTGTGTGGGAGGGGCCCGAAGCACGCAGCCCCTAGCCCTGGCCCAATGGCCTCACTGGGGCTGCGTGAATGAGGCTCCTCCCACGGCCAGCTCCTGCTATCCCCCCACCCCCCCGCCGACCAGACCCGACACCCGCTCCCCCCTGCCTCCGGACCAGACCCAACACCCGCTCCCCCCCCCCGCCCTGACCCGAGACCCGACACCCGCTCCCCCCCCCCCGGCCCCGACCCGAGACCCGACACCCGCCCCCCCCCCACCCCCCGCCGACCGGACCCGACACCCGCTCCCCCCCCCCGCCCTGACCCGAGACCCGACACCCGCTCCCCCCCCCGGCCCCGACCCGAGACCCGACACCCGCTCCCCCCCCCCCCACCCCCCGCCGACCGGACCCGACACCCGCTCCCCCCCCCGGCCCCGACCCGAGACCCGACACCCGCTCCCCCCCCCGGCCCCGACCCGAGACCCGACACCCGCTCCCCCCCCCGCCCCCAACTGACCCGACCCGACCCGCGCTCCTGTTCCCGCTCCCCGCCCCCCCCCCGACTGGACCCAACCCGACCCGCGCTCCCGCCCCCCCCCCCCCCCCACTGGACCCGACTCCCGCTCCCAGACTGGATCCGATCCGACCGGACCTCCCCCTCCCTCCCTCCCCGCCCCCTCCCTCCCTCCCCGCCCCCTCTCCCTCCCTGCCCCCCTCTCTCTCTCTCCCTCCCTCCCCCTCTCTCTCTCTCTCTCCCTCCCTCCCCCTCTCTCTCTCTCTCTCCCCCTCCCGCTCAGCGGCACGAACGGCTGCAGAATTCTCCCTGGCTGAAGCACTTTCACACAGGTAGGAAGATGGTTTATTTAATCTTTTCTTGGCTTATAAATGTTTATTCAGGTTGGATTTTATTTGTATAATATTTGTAGAAGTATAAATAAGGATTTATTGTAGAATTTAATGAGTTCCCTTCCCCCCACCCCCCCCACCTCGTTCTGGAACGCCTAATTTGTAACCTACGCCTGATTTTTTAATGTGTAGAACAGGTTTTTTCAGTTCTACAAAAATCTTCACTTGCTCCATTCTAAGTTAGTTTGGAGTACATTTTCACTGTGGAAACTTTGAAATCAGGCGTCAGTGGCCGGACACGCCCCCTTTTGAAGAAAAAATTCTGTTCCAAAGTAGAACTGTTCTACCTGACTAGAACTGCAGAAAAAAAAATGTGGAGAATTGCGATTTCTAAGATAGTCCGTTCTCCACCAGTTGCTCCTAAAAATCAGGTGCAAATCATGTGGAAACTTAGGCCCAATGAGTTGGCCTGTCTCAAATTTACCAATTTAACACTTTGCTGTCACCAATGACTTTTGGTGGGGTAATTAATTCATGCACAATTATTCACTCATTTTAATATTATAATATTTTTATATTATTGCACTGAATTAGCAGAGTGAAGACATAATTAAATGGACCTGAGTATTTTGGACATGGCATTCACTGTTTTTAAGTTAAGCCTATTTTCCCCATACCACAAATAATTTAAGTGTGTTGCAATGACTGGAAGTAAGTTGTCGAGATTCATGTCGTTGGCCAGTCCCAGTAATAAATAGCACGCGGGAAGAAATGTGCTTTATAATGGTGCGTTACTAGTGCCCATTCTCAAGTGAAAGTCCGTAAACTCTCTCGGCATCTCATTTCTCAGGGGTGATAGCACATTGACAATGAACAAGCCCAATTTGATATCTGATCTGGGACGCAATTTGTGGTCTGAATCATTTCAGAGTCACTTAATTATTTCTGAGCGAGGTTTCAAAGGCATCAAAGTAACACTTTCATGTGCAATTTTTAAAGCTTGTATAAATGCTTTTATCCTTGATTGTGCCTTATACGGTGTTTATAATTGCTAGTGGAAGCAGAATCGATCTCTCATTTTCCACTATAAGAATGAATTGAGAGCATTTGGAATAAACAGACTGAGCACTTTTTGCCATGACTCGTAAACCTGTATCATGGTCGTTAGCATGTTAATAAGTGTTTTTTTTAATTAAGTGTAGAAACAATATGAAGGGTTCTTTATACAATAAATGCCATAACAAACTTTAATGGTAGCTGTTAACACTATTTATTTTATATGTGCGGCAATATTTCTTCTAATTTTATTTCCGTGCATGGTCCCTGTAAATTTGCTGTCTGTCTTCCAGCAGCAGGAGCTGGTGAGTGGCCTGCACGTGACCTTGCGATTGGTCACGCACCTTAGGGGGAATATTAGTGTGCAGTCCTCAACAGCTCACTAAAACTTGTTGAGTGGTCCTCCAGCCAAAACAATCGCCCAGCCCTGGTCTAGTGGATGAGGTGCTGATTAAGTGGACTGCTTTGTCCTGGATGGTGCTGAGCTTCTTGAGTGTTGTTACAGCTGCCCCCATCCAGGCAAGTGAAGAGTATTCCATCAACCCCAAGATGTTGATGGTGGGGGACTTGGTGACGCCATTGAATGTCAAGACGATGTGGTTAGGCTTGCTCTTGTTGGAGATGGATCATTGCCTGGCACTTGTGTGGCGTGAATGTTAATTGCCACTTATCAAGCCACGGCTGAATGCTGTCCAGGTCTTGTTGAAAGCAGGCATGGACTGCTTCATTATCTGTGCAATTGTAAATGGAGCTGGTCACTGTGCGATCATCAGCGAACGGCCCCATCTCTGACCTTATCATGGAGGGAAAATCAGAAAATGAACTGATGAAGCAGCTGAAGATAATTGGGCGTAGGACATTTCCCTGAGGAGCTCCTGCAGCGATGTCCTGGTGCTGAGATGATTGGGTGTGCAACAAACAGAACCATCTTCCTTTCTGCCAAGTATGGCTCCAGCCACTGAAGAGTTTTCCCCCCAATCCCCATTGACTTCAGTTTTACTAGGGCTCCCTCGGTGCAACACTTGGTCGAATTCTGCCTTGACATCAAGGGCAGTCACTATCGTGTCACCTCTGGAATTCAGTCTTGCGTCCTTGTTTGTACCAAGGCTGTAATGAGGCTGGAGCCAACTGGTCCTGGCAGAAATCAAACCGAGCATTGGTGAGCAGGTTGTTGGTGAGTAAGTGCTGCTTGTTAGTATTATTAACAACTCCTTCCGTCAGTTTGCTGATGATTGGGACTTGGCTGATGCCAGGTTGGATTTGTTCTGTGTTGTGTTGCCAGGACATTCCTGGCACTTTTTCACATTGCAGGCTTGATGCCAGCATTGTAGCTGTATTAGAACAGCTTAGCCACCAGCGCGGCTAGGTCTGAAGCACAGGTCTTAAGTACCACAGCTGTGATGGATTCGGGTCCGTAGCCTTTGCTGTGTCCAGTACGTTTGGATATAAAATTACATAGCTCCTGAAATTCTATAGAATTTCTCCTTTACCTTTGCCATGAGACCAGCAAAACCCTCAGGGAAATGGCATAGTTACAACAGGCCTCTGCCAATTCCCTGAGGGTCTGGTTGGTTTCCTACCAGAGTTACAACAGGAGATCAGGAGAACCCCCAGAGGGCCATAGCTTTAGCTCTGGTTTACATGATCTTCAATTTTCACAGAAGTAGTACTCGGTAAAATAATGGGATTAAAGGCAGACATGTGCCCTGGACCTGATGGTTTAGATTCTAGCGTCTTAAAAGAAGTGGCTGCAGAGATAGTGGATGCATTGGTTGTAACCTATCAAAATTTCCTGGATTCTGGGATGGTCTCAGCGGATTGGAAAACCATAAATGTAAGTCCCTTATTTAAAAAAGGAGGCAGACAAAAAGCAGGAAACTATAGACCAGTCAGCCTAACATCTGTTATTGGGAAAATGCTGGAGTCCATTATTAAGGAAGCAGTAGCAGGACATTTGGAAAAGCATAATTCAATGAAGCAGAGTCAGCATGGTTTTATGAAAGGGAAATCATGTTTGACAAATTTGTTGGAGTTCTTTGAGGATGTAACGAGCAGGGTGGATAAGGAGGAACCAGTGGATGTGGTGTATTTGGATTTACAGAAGGCATTTGATAAGGTGCCACATAGTTATTGCACAAGATAAAAGCTCACGGGATTGGGGGTAACATAGTGGCAAAGATAGAGGATTGGTTAACTAACAGAAAGCAGAGAGTCAGGATAAATGGGTAATTTTCTGGTTGGCAAGCAGTAACTAGTGGAGTGTCGCAGGGATCGGTGCTGGGTCCTCAACTATTTACAATCTATATTAATGATTTGGATGAAGGGACTGAGTGTAATGTAGCCAAGTTTGCTGATGATGCAAAGATGGGTGGGAAAGCAAATTGTGAGGACACAAAAAAATCTGCAAAAGAATATAGCCAGGCTAAGTGAGTAGGCAAAGATGTGTCAGATGGAGTATAATGTGGGAATATGTGAGGTTATCCACTTTGGCAGAAAAAATAGAAAAGCAAATTATAATTTAAATGGAGAAAAATTGCAAAGTGCTGCAGTACAGAGAGACTTGGGGTCCTTGTGCATGAAACACAAAAAGTTAGTATGCAGGTACAGCAAGTAATCATGAAGGCAAATGGAATGTGGCCTTTATTGCAAGGGGGATAGAGTATAAAAACAGAGAAGTCCTGCGACAACTAGTATTGGTGAGGCCACACCTAGACTATTGCATACAGTTTTGGTCTCCGTATTTAAAGAAGGATATATTTGCATTGGAGGCTGTTCAGAGGAGGTTCATTTAGTTAATTCCGGACATAAGAGGGTTGACTTATGAAGATCGGTTGAGTAGGTTGGGTCTACACATTGGAGTTCAGAAAAATCAGAGGTAATCTTATTGAAACAGGTAAGATAATGAGGGGGCTCGACAAGGTGGATGCAGAGAGGATATTTCCACTCATAGGGGAAACTAAAACTAGGGGGCATAGTCTCAGAATAAGGGACTGCACATTTAAAACTGAGATGAGGAGGAATTTCTTCTCTCAGAGGGTTGTAAATTTATGGAATTCTCTGCTCCAGAGAGCTGTGGAGGCTGGGTCATAGAATATAGTTAAGGCAGAGATAAACAGATTTTTGCGTGATAAGGGAGTAAAGGGTTATGGGGAGTGGGTGGGGAAGTGGAGCTGATCTTATTAAATGCTGGAGCAGGCTCGAGGGACAGGTGGCCTACTCCTGTTCCTATTTCTTATGTTCTTGTGAATGGAAATGAAGATTTCAATCTCCAGAAACACTGGTAAAAATGATGGAGTCCCATGTCCTTAGAACAGTTTGTGCTTTGTTAGGTGAGCATAAGGCAGTGACCCCAATTATGTACAATAGCCCTGTGACCAAAAAGAATTAAACAGTTTTGTCCATGATGTGTCATGGTTTTGGCGTCTTTCTTGCTTTAACTTTACATTGCACAGTTAAAAACCAAGTATGCGCAAAGCTATTTTGATACAAAGGCACTGATTTTGCTCAAGTTTGACTAATGAATGCCTATTTCCCAGGCATAAAACAGAGTCAAACAGGGCAGAAATGATAGTGTATCAGATTTCTGCTCCTTTCGTGCTTTATGATCACTTCTGGCGGTTTTCCCAAGGTGAGTGTGTAAAGTTTCCACCGAGTGCACGTAAAAACATGTAAATATATGCTAATGAGTCAGGAGTGACATAAACACATCTCCTACCAAATTTATGTTCCCGTCTTCCGAGCTAGATTGGAGGATCTGAGATGGGAGTGCCAACAACGTCCTTAAACTTCTGATCAGGTAAGTACACAAAGGTGATCAGGGCTCGGGGCCTCCAGGTGTTTTATTTGGACAGCAGTCAAAGGGCCTCAAGCTGGCGGCCATTAGCACTGCTGCAGTTTTCTCAAGCCGTGAAGTTCAGGGTCACGATAATGATCTGACCTTGTAAAGACGGTTTCAGGTCCCATGGGTGGACGCACTTCAACTACACCTGACTTGCGTCCAATTAAGGCGAAGAAAAACCAGCCCGAATTGCGGCCTGATACGATAGAGGCCTAAATTTACCCCCATGCAAGTGTTTCTGGCAGAAGTGAATCAGAGCTGGAATTCTGCCCACTGGGACCCTCCCTTATCTTCCTTCCTCAGTCTCATTATCTTATTCAGGGTGAGTTCCCAGCTCTATTAATGTTCTCTATTGGTAGGTCACACCTTGCGGGGGGGGCATTGGAAACATGCTGCTGCAGCACATAACTGGCCGCGGACGTTTAATGGGGCAGGTCACCACAGGGAGCAGGGAGTTTGAAGATGGGCCCAGGGATGCTAAGTTTTCAGACCCCTCTGTAGAGATTTTATTGGCCTAAAGTAGTCAAAGGCAGAAGCAGTTATTTGAAATCGAGTGAAGGAACAGAGGCTCAGCTAGTCAGTGCAGCCTCTACCACCCCCTGTAAAGCAACTCCATGCCCGAAGAAGTTCAATGACCTCAGCAGGCTAGCCAAGGTAAGAGGACTTTCTTCAAAACTCCAGAGAGTACAACGCAGGACAAAGCTTGATTGACACCCCATCCACCACCTTAAACATTCACTCCCTCCACCACCGGCGCACCGTGAATGCAGTATGTATCATCTACAAGATGCTCTGCAGCAACTCGCCAAGGCTTCTTCGGCAGCACTTCCCAAACCCGTGACCTGTACTAGAAGGACAAGTGCAGCAGGAGCATGGGAACACCGTCACCTTCAAGTTCCCCTCCAAGTCACAAACCAGCCTGACTTGGAAATATATTGCCGTTCCTTCCTCGTCGCTGGGTCGATGTCCTGGAACTCGCTCCCTAACAACACTGTGGGAGTACCTTCACCACATGGGCTGCAGTTGTTCAAGATGCCAGCTCACCACCACCTTCTCAAGGGCAATTAGGGATGGGCAATAAATGGCCTTGCCAGCGATGCCCCTATCCCATGAACGAATAAAACAAATTTAAAGAGGACACAGTCACACCTTGAAAGAATGCAATATAATAAGCATGTTTCATATTTGTAGTAACCTTACCTTCACTATATTGAACACCACCTATAACTTACCAGAAATGAGTATAAGGTACCATAAAAGCTTTCATAGCCTCTTCCTTTCCCTACAAGTGTTCCTTCATTCATAGCCGAAGTTATGCAGTGAAAACCTGAAAACCTCAAATAACATATAGTGGCATGCTTTCCTCTACCTCTTATCATCCTCATTAAGGAAACATAGAAACATAGACATAGAAAATAGGTGCAGGAGTAGGCCATTTGGCCCTTCGAGCCTGCACCGCCATTCAATGAGTTCATGGCTGAACATGCAACTTCAGTTCCCCATTCCTGCTTTCTCGCCATACCCCTTGATCCCCCTAGTAGTAAGGACTACATCTAACTCCTTTTTGAATATATTTAGTGAATTGGCCTCAACACTTTCTGTGGTAGAGAATTCCACAGGTTCACCACTCTCTGGGGGAAGAAGTTTCTCCTCATCTCGGTCTAAATGGCTTACCCCTTATACTTAGACTGTGACCCCTGGTTCTCGTCTAAATCATTAATGTACAATGTAAACAGCATGGGGACTCAGCACAGAACCTTGTGGTACCCCACTAGTCACTGCCTGCCATTCTGAAAAGTACCCATTTACTCCGACTCTTTGCTTCCTGTCTGCCAACCAGTTCTCAATCCACGTCAGCACACTACCCCCAATCCCATGTGCTTTAACTTTGCACATTAATCTCTTGTGTGGGACCTTGTCGAAAGCCTTCTGAAAGTCCAAATACACAACATCAACTGGTTCTCCCTTGTCCACTCTACTGGAAATAGCCTCAAAAAATTCCAGAAGATCTGTCAAGCATGAATTCCATTTCACAAATCCATACTGACTGGGACCTATCATGTCACCTCTTTCCAAATGCGCTGCTTTGACATCCTTAATAATTGATTCCATCATTTTACCCACTACCGATGTCAGGCTGACCGGTCTATAATTCCCTGTTTTCTCTCTCTCTCCTTTTTTAAAAAGTGGGGTTACATTGGCTACCCTCCACTCCATAGGAACTGATCCAGAGTCTATGGAATGTTGGAAAATGACTGTCAATGCATCCGCTATTTCCAAGGCCACCTCCTTAAGTACTCTGGGATGCAGTCCATCAGGCCCTGGGGATTTATCGGTCTTCAATCCCATCAATTTCCCCAACACAATTTCCCGACTAATAAGGATTTCACTCAGTTCCTCCGTCTTACTAGACCCTCTGACCCCTTTTATATCCGGAAGGTTGTTTGTGTCCTCCTTAGTGAATACCGAACCAAAGTACTTGTTCAATTGGTCTGCCATTTCTTTGTTCCCCGTTATGACTTCCCCTGATTCTGACTGCAGGGGACCTACGTTTGTCTTTACCAACCTTTTTCTCTTTACATATCTATAGAAGCTTTTGCGGTCCGTTTTAATGTTCCCTGCAAGCTTCCTCTCGTACTCTATTTTCCCTGCCCTAATCAAACCCTAGGAAAAGGGGAGGTGCAACGAGAGCTGGGTGTCATGGTACATCAGTCATTGAAGGTTGGCATGCAGGTACAGCAGGCGGTTAAGAAAGCAAATGGCATGTTGGCCCTCATAGCAAGGGGATTTGAGTACAGGGGCAGGGAGGTGTTACTACAGTTGTACAGGACCTTGGTGAGGCCACACCTGGAGTATTGTGTACAGTTTTGGTCTCCTAACTTGAGGAAGGACATTCTTGCTATTGAGGGAGTGCAGCGAAGGTTCACCAGACTGATTCCCGGGATGGCGGGACTGACATATCAAGAAAGACTGGATCAACTGGCCTTGTATTCACTGGAGTTCAGAAGAATCAGAGGGGATCTCATAGAAACGTTTAAAATTCTGATGGGTTTAGACAGGTTAGATGCAGGAAGAATGTTCCCAATGTTGGGGAAGTCCAGAACCAGGGGTCACAGTCTAAGGATAAGGGGAAAGCCTTTTAGGATCGAGATGAGGAGAAACTTCTTCACCCAGAGAGTGGTGAACCTGTGGAATTCTCTGCCACAGAAAGTTGTGAGGCCAATTCACTAAATATATTCAAAAAGGAGTTAGATGTAGTCCTTACTACTAGGGGGATCAAGGGGTATGGCGAGAAAGCAGGAATGGGGTACTGAAGTTGCATGTTCAGCCATGAACTCATTGAATGGCGGTGCAGGCTCGAAGGGCCGAATGGCCTACTCCTGCATCTATTTTCTATGTTTCTATGTTTCTATGTCCTCCTCTGCTGTGTTCTAAATTTCTCCCAGTCCCCAGATTCGCTGCTATTTCTGGCCAATTTGTATGCCATTTCCTTGGCTTTAATACTATCCCTGATTTCCCTTGATAGCCACGGTTGAGCCACCTTCCCTTTTTTATTTTTACGCCAGACAGGGATGTACAATTGTTGTAGTTCATCCATGCGGTCTCTAAATGTCTGCCATTGCCCATCCACTGTCAACCCCTTAAGTATCATTCGCCAATCTATCCTAGCCAATTCACACCTCATACCTTCAAAGTTACCCTTCTTTAAGTTCTGGACCATGGTCTCTGAATTAACTGTTTCAGTCTCCATCCTAATGTAGAATTCCACCATATTATGGTCACTCTTCCCCAAGGGGCCTTGCACAACGAGATTGCTAATTAATCCTCTCTCATTACACAACACCCAGTCTAAGATGACCTCCCCCTAGTTGCTTCCTCGACATATTGGTCTAGAAAACCATCCCTTATGCACTCCAGGAAATTCTCCTCCACCGTATTGTTTCCAGTTTGGTTAGCCCAATCTATATGCATATTAAAGTCACCCATGATAACTGCTGCACCTTTATTGCATGCACCCCTAATTTCCTGTTTGATGCCCTACTCAACATCACTACTACTGTTTGGAGGTCTGTGCACAACTCCCACTAGCGTTTTCTGCCCTTTGGTATTCCGCAGCTCCACTCATACCGATTCCACATCATCCAAGCTAATGTCTTTCCTTACAATTGCAACAATTTCCTCTTTAATCAGCAATGCCACCCCGCCTCCTTTTCCTTTCTGTCTATCCTTCCTAAATGTTGAATACCCTTGGATGTTGAGTTCCCAGCCTTGGTCACCCTGGAGCCATGTCTCCGTGATGCCAACCACATCGTATCCATTAACTGCTGTCTGCACAGTTCATTCGTCCACCTTATTCCGAATACTCCTCGTATTGAGGCACAGAGCCTTCAGGTTGGCTTTTTTAACACACTTTGAACCTTTAGAATTTTGCTGTAAAGTGGCCCTTTTTGTTTTTTGCCTTAGGTTTCTCTGCCGTTCACTTTTACTCTTCTCCTTTCTGTCTTTTGCTTTTGTCTCCATTTTGTTTCCCTCTGTCTCCCTGCATTGGTTCCCATCCCCCTACCATATTAGTTTAACTCCTCCCCAACAGCACTAGCAAACACTCCCCCTAGGACATTGGTTCCGGTCCTGCCCAGGTGCAGACCGTCCGGTTTGTACTGGTCCCACCTCCCCCAGAACCGGTTCCAATGCCCCAGGAATTTGAATCCCTCCCTGCCGCACCACTGCTCAAGCCACGTATTCACCTGAGCTATCCTGTGATTCCTACTCTGACTAGCACATGGCACTGGTAGCAATCCCGAGATTACTACTTTTGAGGTCCTACTTTTTAATTTAACTCCTAGCTCCCTAAATTCGTCTCGTAGGACCTCATCCCGTTTTTTACCTATGTCGTTGGTATCTATGTGCACCACGACAACTGGCTGTTCACCCTCCCTTTTCAGAATGTCCTGCACCCGCTCCGAGACATCCTTGACCCTTGCACCAGGGAGGCAACATACCATCCTGGAGTCTCGGTTGCAGCCGCAGAAATGCCTATCTATTCCCCTTACAATCGAATCCCCTATCACTATTGCTCTCCCACTCTTTTTCCTGCCCTCCTGTGCAGCAGAGCCACCCATGTTGCCATGAACTTGGCTGCTGCTGCCCTCCCCTGATGAGTCATCCCCCTCAACAGTACCCAAAGCGGTGTATCTGTTTTGCAGGGGGATGACGGCAGGGGGTCCCTGCACTACCTTCCTTGCACTGCTCTCCCTGTTGGTCTTCCATTCCCTATCTGGCTGTGTACCCTTTACCTGCGGTAAGACCAACTCATTAAATGTGCTATTCACATCATTCTCAGCATCGTGTATGCTCCAGAGTGAATCCACCCTCAGCTTCAGTTCCGCAACACGGTTCGTCAGGAGCTGGAGGTGGATACACTTCCCGCATACGTAGTCATCAGGGACACCGGAGGCGTCCCTGATTTCCCACATAGTACAGGATGAGCATAACCTGTGTCCGAGCTCTCCTACCACGACTTAACTCCTAGAGCAACTTAATTTGGCAACCACAATGCTAAAGGTTACTTACTGAAATAGAAAAGAAAAAGAAAAGCTACTTACCAATCACCAGCCAATCTCTTACCCCTTTCGCTGTGACATCACCTTTCGATTTCTTTCTACTTCTTTTTTGCCTTCTGTCCCCACTGCAGCTGCACAAGCTCACCTTTATAGGCCTCACCACGCACCCCGGACTCGCGCTGCTCGAACTGCCGCTCCTCCTCCAACGTTGGGCCTTTTATAGGCCTCTCCACACACCCCGGACTCGCGCTGCTCAAACTGCTGCTCCTCCTCCAACGTTGGGCCTTTTATAGGCCTCACCACGCACCCAGGACTCGCGCTGCTTAGACTGCCGCTCCTCCTCCAACGTTGGGCCTTTATAGGCCTCACCACGCACCCCGGACTCGCGCTGCTTGGACTGCCGCTCCTCCTCCAACGTTGGGCCTTTTATAGGCCTCTCCATGCACCCCGGACTCGCGCTGCTCGAACACTTACTGACTGACACCTGTGTTGCATTCCCCATTGTACAAGTAATGGGCCTTCACCACCCTCTTACTTCTTAAAGGACAAAATGATCCATACACAATCCCAGAAACAGCTACAGTTCATGGTATCCCCAGCTTCCAGCCTGATATCCCATTCAAGGACGGAGACCTGGAAGTCATACACAGGCATACAGATAAAGCAGCGGGTGCCGGAGAATTAGGAGTGAAAGTGCAAGGTGCAGTTTGGTCCTAACAGCCATCTTCTAATGTCTCTGCAGCTCCTGTCACAGACAAATATTGGTCCTCACTGATTGACCTATGAGGGGAGGTTGAGTAGATTGGGCCTGTACTCACTGGAGTTTAGAAAAAGAGCAGTGATCTAATTAAAACATAAGATTTTGAGGGGGATTGACAGGGTAAATGCTGAGAGGATGATTCCTCTGGAAGGAGAGACTAGAACTAGGGGGCATAGTCTCAGGATAAGGAGTCGGCCATTTAAGACTGAGATGAGGAGGAATTTCTTCACTCAGAGGGTTATGAATCTTCAGAATTCTGTACCCCAAAGGGCAGTGGATGTTGAGTCGTTGAGTATATTCAAGACTGAGATAGATAGATTTTTGGACTCTAGGAGAATCAATGGATCTGGAGATTGGGCGGGAAAGTAGAATTGAGGTCGAAGATCAGCCATGATCTTATTGAATGGTGAAGCAGGTTGGTGAGGTCGAATGACCTACTGCTGCTTCTAATTCTTATGTTATTATGGTCTCACAATACAGTAAGGTTATACCTTGTACTGAAAGTACTATAGCCATGTTGCTGCTCATTACTTATTCTTACCTATCATCTTTTTGTGCCTTTCTAAGTGGGTAGGCAGGTAAGTGTCAACTTTAGCTCAGGCGTAGAGCGCTCATCAGAGTCAGAAGCTCATGGTTTCAAGTCCCACTCCAGAAATGAACACATAATTTAAGCCCTCACTGAGGGAATGCTGCACTGTCAGAGGTGTCCTCATCTCAGATAAAACATTAAATCAAGGCTCCCTCAAGTGAACGTAAAACATCCTGTGGCACTATTCAAAGAACAGCAGAGATGTTCTCCTGGCATACTGGCTAACATTAATCACTTGAGCAAAAGCCCCCTTAAAAATAATTGTTAATAGTGGGACCTTGCTGTGAGGATGATGCATGGAGCATGAGTGGTCAGGAGGAACTGGGGATGGAAGTTGAGGCACCCAGTGTTGGTCAGTGTCATGGGATGTATGTCCTCAGCTGAGGAGCCCCAGGACTGAGGGGCATTACTTTTAAAAGAAAAACTTTTTGTTCTTCAAATATTTTGTTCATGCACGGGAGATGGAGCCCCAGGGGGTGCTGGAAATGATGGTTGAGGTGGTGGTTGTAAGATCCTGTCCCTGCAGTACAGATTCGCACAAGGCACATACTGAAGTCAAGGTCACTCAGGACCTGCACCTTTATTACACAGCTCTCAAATGCCTCACTTGCCTGAGACCTGTCCTTATATACCTGTGTCTCCTGCAAGTGCACCCCTGGTGGTAAGGTAAGCTTGTGGTTACAGGTCATCTTTTGTTATAGTCATGTATAACATGGTAAGATACAGTTATGTACAGTAGTGTGAGATACATGACAGTGGTGACCATCCTCTTTCACACTATGGTGAATGTGTGTTCAGTACTGCTGTCAACTCTGACCTCCAAAATGATCTGCACCCCACCCCCCCACCGCCCCCCCACCAATGCTAGGCACACTGGACATCTTCTGCTGTCGACACCTTGGGCAAAGGCTGGTTCCTCTGGCCCCTAAGGTGACTGAGGCTGGAATACAGTATGTATCTCTCAGGGCTTCGATGGTCTGACTGGTACCATTTGGCAGATTGCCTGATGCTCAGTTGCCATTTTGAGCCAAGCCCAGTATTGCGATGGCCTGACAGGCATCCGCTCCAAAGGTTCGGCAACTTTGGTTGGACATTTATCTGGAGGTTTCATCACACGACCTCCTTTCTCCAAATACTCCATACACCTGCCATTGGTTGCCCGACACCCCAACCTCACATCGTCCCGCCTTCCCGCGCCAACTTGAAAGCAAACAGGCTCTTAATTATCCGATCCAGATCGGATGATGCTTGACAGTCTCCAATATTTTTATAACTAATAAATGTTGGTAGCAGTTTCCCAGGGATCAATCTTTAATTCCTGGAGACTCCGGGGCAATCCTGGAGGGTTGATAAACCTATCGCTCCAAGATTGTGCAATGTCGACATCCTCTGATCAGCCCCTTCAGATACCTGCACATGGGACAGGATGTAGCCAGGGTCAGGAAATTCTTGCAGCAGCAGACAAATTTAATGGGGTGCCTGTATTGATGGAACTGGACACGGGGGCGAGTCGGGGGCGATAATGAGCCAGAGGGCATTCGACAAGCTGGGGATACTAAGGCTGTTAAGCCCAGGCTGAGTCCAGTCAATGCCAAGTTGCACACATACACCAAAGAACTCATAACGGTGATTGGCAGTGCCACAATTAAAGTATCGTATGACGGTGGGGTTCACGAGTTACCACTATGGATTGTCCCAGGCAATGACCCAACGCTGTTCGGCAGGAACTGGCTTGAAAAAATCAGATGCGATTGGAATGACATCAAGGCGTTGTCATCGGAGAAAGATACATGTGCCCAAATACTGAGCAAGTTCCCCTCGCTGTTCACGGGAGCCAAGGTGCAGATCCACGTGGACTCGGATGCAAGACCCGTCCATCATAAAGCTCGGGCAGTTCTGTATATGATGAGAGAGATGGTCAAAATCGAACTGGACAGACTCCAGCTTGAAGGGATCATTTGACCGGTTGAATTTAATGAATGGGCCAGCCTCTGTTCCTGTGCTGGCAGATTAGGAAAAGGGGCAGTGCATTGTGACCTAGGTGTCATGGTACATCAGTCATTGAAAGTTGGCATGCAGGTACAGCAGGCGGTGAAGAAGGCAAATGGTATGTTGGCCTTCATAGCTAGGGGTTTTGAGTATAGGAGCAGGGAGTCTTACTGCAGTTGGACAGGGCCTTGGTAATGCAGGGAGACAGAGGGAAACAAAATGGAGACAGAAGCAAAAGACAGAAAGGAGATGAGTAAAAGTGGAGGGCAGAGAAACCCAAGGCAAAAAACAAAAAGGGCCACTGTTCAGCAAAATTCTAAAGGGTCAAAGTGTAATAAAAAGGCAAGCATGAAAGCTCGGTGCCTCACTGCGAGGAGTATTCGGAACCCAGGAGAGGGCTCTGAGCTAGTTAGAGTGGGTGAGAGCTCAGATGAACAGGACCCCAAGAAAGAATGCAAAAGGCAGGAGGCAACAGAGCAGAGTAGCACTGGGGTAAGTGTAAACCACAAGGTGATAGGAAGGGACAATATGTATGTAGATAAAGGGGCTGCAGGAGGGGTCAAAACTAAAAATCATGGTTTAAAAACTAGTATTAAAACACTCTACCTAAACTCACGCAGCATTTGAAATAAAGTAAATGAGTTGTCGGCACAAATCATTACAAATGGGTATGATTTGGTGGCCATTACAGAAACGTGGTTGCAGGGTGGCCAAGTCTGGGAATTAAATATACAGGGGTATCTGACAATTCGGAAGGATAGACAACAAGGAAAAGGAGGTGGGGTAGCTCTGTTAATAAAGGATGATATCAGGGCAGTTGTGAGAGATGATATTGGCTCTAATGAACAAAATGTTGAATCATTGTAGGTGGAGATTAGAGATAGTAAGGGGAAAAAGTTACTGGTGGGCATAGTTTATAGGCCACCAAATAATAACTTCACGCTGGGGCGGACAATAATCAAGGGAATAATGGAGGCATGTGAAAAAGGAACGGCAGTAATCATGGGGGATTTTAACCTACATATCGATTGGTCAAATCAAATCGCACGGGGTAGCCTGGAGGAGGAATTCATAGAATGCATACGGGATTGTTTCTTAGAACAGTATGTTACAGAACCTACAAGGGAGCAAGCTATCATAGTTCTGGTCCTGTGTAATGAGTCAGGAATAATAAACGATCTCTTAGTAAAAGATCCTCTCGGAATGAGTGATCTCAGTATGGTTGAATTTGTAATACAGATTGAGGGTGAGGAAGTAGTGTCTCAAGCGAGCGTACTATGCTTAAACAAAGGGGACTACAGTGGGATGAGGGCAGAGTTGGCTAAAGTAGACTGGGAACACAGACTAAACGGTGGCACAATTGAGGAACAGTGGAGGACTTTTAAGGAGCTCTTTCATAGTGCTCAACAAAAATATATTCCAGTGAAAAAGAAGGGCGGTAAGAGAAGGGATAACCAGCCGTGGATAACCAAGGAAATAAAGCAGAGTATCAAATTAAAAACCAATGCGTATAAGGTGGCCAAGGTTAGTGGGAAACTAGAAGATTGGGAAAATTTTAAACGACAGCAAAGAATGACTAAGAAAACAATAAAGAAAGGAAAGATAGATTACGAAGTAAACTTGCGCAAAACATAAAAACAGATAGTAAAAGCTTTTACCGATATATAAAACGGAAGAGAGCGACTAAAGTAAATGTTGGTCCCTTCAAAGATGAGAAGGGGGATTTAATAATGGGAAATGTGGAAATGGCTGAGACCTTAAACAATTATTTTGCTTCGGTCTTCACAGTGGAAGGCACAAAAACCATGCCAAAAATTGCTGGTCACAGGAATGTGGGAAGGGAGGACCTTGAGATAATCACTATCACTAGGGGGGCAGTGCTGGACAAGCTAATGGAACTCAAGGTAGACAAGTCCCCTGGTCCTGATGAAATGCATCCCAGGGTATTAAAAGAGATGGCGGAAGTTATAGCAGATGCATTCGTTATAATCTACCAAAATTCTCTGGACTCTGGGGAGATACCAGCGGATTGGAAAGCAGCTAATGTAACGCCTCTGTTTAAAAAAGGGGGCAGACAAAAGGCAGGTAACTATAGGCCGGTTAGTTTAACATCTGTCGTGGGGAAAATGCTTGAAGCTATCATTAAGGAAGAAATAGCAGGACATCTAGATAGGAATAGTGCAATCAAGCAGACGCAACATGGATTCATGAAGGGAAAATCATGCTTAACTAATTTACTGGAAATCTTTGAGGATATAACGAGCATGGTGGATAGAGGTGTACCGATGGATGTGGTGTATTTAGATTTCCAAAAGGCATTCGATAAGGTGCCACACAAAAGATTACTGCAGAAGATAAAGGTACGCAGAGTCAGAGGAAATGTATTAGCATGGATCGAGAATTGGCTGGCTAACAGAAAGCAGAGAGTCGGGCTAAATGGGTCCTTTTCGGGTTGGAAATCGGTGGTTAGTGGTGTGCCACAGGGAGCGGTGCTGGGACCACAACTGTTTACAATATACATAGATGACCTGGAAGAGGGGACAGAGTGTAGTGTTACAAAATTTGCAGATGACACAAAGATTAGTGGGAAAGCGGGTTGTGTAGAGGACACAGAGAGGCTGCAAAGAGATTTAGATAGGTTAAGCGAATGGGCTAAGGTTTGGCAGATGGAATACAATGTCGGAAAATGTGAGGTCATCCACCTGGGAATAAAAAACAGTAAAAGGGAATATTATTTGAATGGGGAGAAATTACAACATGCTGAGGTGCAGAGGGACCTGGGGGTCCTTGTGCATGAAACTCTTTTAAAAGTTAGTTTGCAGGTGCAGCAGGTAATCAGGAAGGCGAATGGAACGTTAGCCTTCATTGCGAGAGGGATGGAGTACAAAAGCAGGGAGATCCTGCTGCAACTATACAGGGTATTGGTGAGGCCGCACCTGGAGTACTGCATGCAGTTTTGGTCACCTTACTTAAGGAAGGATATACTAGCCTTGGAGGGGGTACAGAGACGATTCACTAGGCTGATTCCGGAGATGAGGGGGTTACCTTATGATGATAGATTGAGTAGACTGGGTCTTTACTCGTTGGAGTTCACAAGGATGCGGGGTGAGCTTATAGAAACATTTAAAATCATGAAAGGTATCGACAAGATAGAGGCAGAGAGGTTGTTTCCACTGGTCGGGGAGACTAGAACTAGGGGGCACAGCCTCAAAATATGGGCGAGCCAATTTAAAACCGAGTTGAAAAGGAATTTCTTCTCCCAGAGAGTTGTGAATCTGTGGAATTCTCTGCCCAAGGAAGCAGTTGAGGCTAGCTCATTGAATGTATTCAAGTCACAGATAGATAGATTTTTAACCAATAAGGGAATTAAGGGTGATGGAGAGCGGGCGGGTAAGTGGAGCTGAGTCCACGGCCAGATCAGCCATGATCTTTTTGAATGGCGGAGCAGGCTTGAGGGGCTAGATGGCCTGCTCCTGTTCCAAATTCTTATGTTCTTATGTTCTTATGTTCTCACTTGGAATATTGTGTTCAGTTTTGCTCTCCTAATCTGAGAAAGGTCATACTTGCTATTGAAGGAGTGCAGCGAAGGTTCACCAGACTGATTCCCGGGATGGCTGGTCTGACATATGAGGAGAGACTGGATCGACTGGGCCTTTATTCACTGGAGTTTTGAAGGATGAGAGGGGATCTCATCGAAACATATAAAATTCTGACGGGACTGGACAGTTTAGATGCAGGAAGAATATTCCCGATGTTGGGGAAGTCCAGAACCAGGGGTCACAGTCTAAGGATAAGAGGTAAGCCATTTAGGACTGAGATGAGGAGAAACTTCTTCACTCAGAGAGTGGTTAACCTGTGGAATTCCCTACCGCAGAGAGTTGTTGATGCAAGTTCGTTGGATATATTCAAGAGGGAGTTAGATGTGGCCCTTATGGCTAAAGGGATCAAGGGTTATGGAGAAGAAAGCAGGAAAGGGGTACTGAGGTGAAAGATCAGCCATGATCATATTAAATGGTGGTGCAGGCTCAAAGGGCTGAATTGCCTACTCCGCACCTATGTTCTATGTTTCTATGTGCTGAAAAGTGATGGCACAGTTAGAATCTGTGGAGACTACAAGGCTACGATCAACAGGGTTTCGAAACAGGATCAGTACCCATTACTGAAGGCTGATGACTTGTTTGCAACGCTAGCCGAGGGGAAGTCATTCACCAAACTGGACTTGATGTTGCCTACATGACACAGGAGCTGGTCGAGACTTCGAAGAGACTTACTTGCAGTAACATGCTTAAAGGACTGTTTATTTATCACAGGTGTCCTTTTGGAATTCGCTCAGCTGCTGCAATATTTCAGAGGAACATGGAGAGTCTACTGAAGTCCGTTCTCAGAACCACCGTGTTCCAAGATGACATTCTGATCACAGGTCGTGACTCTGAGGAACATCTGAACAACCTGAAAGAGATTCTATATCATCTGGACAAAGTGGAACACAGACTGAAACGCTCGAAGTGCGTCTTCATGGCATCAGAAGTCGAATTCCTGGGGAGGAAAATTGCTGCTGACGGCATCAGGCCCTCGGATGCGAAAACCAAGGCCTTCAAGAATGCACCCAAGCCGCAGAATGTGACGGAGCTGCGTTCGTTCCTGGGTCTACTCAACTACTTCGGTAACTTCCAACCTAAATTGAGCACCTTATTAGAACCACGGCGCATGCTGCTAAGAAAAGGTGACAACTGGGTGTGGGGTACATCTCAAGACAGAGCGTTTGAGAAAGCCACTAATCTGCTTTGTTCTAACAAGCTGCTGATACATTATGACCCATGTAAATGTTTAGTATTGGCCTGTGATGCTTCGTCATATGGAATTGGTTGCGTGCTCCAACAAGCTAATGAGTCGGGTAAACTTCAACCAGTCGCTTATGCTTCAAAAGGTTTGTCTAAAGCGGAAAGAGCCTACAGCATGGTAGAGAAAGAAGCACTAGCCTGTGTGTATGGGGTTAAAAACATGCATCAGTACCTGTTTGGCCTTTGGTTTGAACTGGAGACAGATCACAAGCCGCTCATTTCACTGTTCCCTGAAAACAAAGGTATCAATACCAATGCTTCATCCTGCATCGAGGATGACATTATCCGCTTATGATTATGTTATTTACCATAGACCTGGCACCGAGAATTGTGCCGATGCTTTGAGCTGTCTGCCATTGCCCACACTAGAGGTGGAAATGCCACAACCTGCGGACCTATTGTTAGTTATGGATGCTTTTGAGAGTGAAGGAACCCCTGTCACGGCTCAACAAGTTAAGACTTGGACCAGCCAGGACCCGATTTTATCGGTGGTGAAGAGTTGCATCCTCAAAGGTCATTGGTCTGACATACCCAAGCGAACGTGCGAGGAGACCAAACCTTACATTTGTCGCAAAGGCGAACTGACTATTCAGTTGGATTGTATACTGTGGGGCAATCGTGTTGTTATGCCCAAGAAAGGGAGAGAGAAATTTGTACGTGAGCTACATAGCACACATCTCGGCATTGTAATGATGGAAGCCATCGGCAGGTCTCATGTATGGTGACAGGGAATTGACTCTGAGCTGGAATCATGTGTGCATCAGTGCAACACTTGCAAGCAGCTCAGCAAAGCACCAGCGGAATCGCCACTGAGTCTGTGGTCATGGCCGTCCAAACCATGGTCCAGGATCCACATCGACTTTGCAGGTCGCTTCCTGGGGAAGATGTTTTTATTTGTGGTGGATGCATATTCGAAGTGGATAGAGTGTATAATCATGTTATCCAGTACATCCACAGCTACCATTAAGAATCTCAGTGTCATGTTCGCGACACATGGTCTGCCTGACATTGTTGTTAGCGACAACGGATCGTGCTTCACCAGTCAGGAGTTTCAAGAGTTCATGAAACTCAATGGTATCAAACATGTAAGGTCAGCACCATTCAAACCTGCATCCAATGGGCAAGCAGAACATGTTGTCCAAATCATAAAGCAGAGTATGAAGCGAGTAACCCAAGGGTCACTACAGACCCGACTGTCATGCATACTGCTGAGTTACAGGACAAGACCATACATGCTTACCGGGGTCTCGCCTGCTGAACTAATGATGAAGAGAGGTCTTAAGACCAAGCTATCTCTTGTACACCCTGACTTGAATAATCATGTTGAATATAAAAGACAAAGTCAGCAATGGTATCACGATCGCGCAGCTGTGTCATGCGATATTTCTGTAAATGATCCTGTATATGTTCTGAATTATGGTCAGGGTCCCAAGTGGATCACTGGTACTGTCATGGCCAAGGAGGGCAAGAGAGTATTTATTGTCAAGCTCAAAAATGGGCAAACATGCAGGAAACATATGGATCAGACAAAGTTGCGGCACACAGATGAACCGGAACACTTGGAGGAAGAGACAATCGACGACCAACCAACCTACCCCCAGTCATCAGAGGACTCAGTGGTCATCAGTGAATCGGGACTTTCAATCACTGACATGTTCAATGAAAATGGACTTTCAATCCCTGACATGGCCATTGCCACTCCCACCAGGTCATTCACCCAGCCATCAGTCACAACAGACCCTGAACACTCGCCCAAGGCTGGAGTTGAACTGAGATGGTCAACCCGGGAGCGTAAAACACCGGACCGTCTCAATTTGTAAAAGACTGTGTTACTATCTCAGAGGGGGGTATTGTCATTTTTGTACTTTGGAATCACTAGCCACTAGATGGCGTCACTGTTGGAGGCCATTGGGCTGCATGCAAGTGTGTGCAGCCCAAGTATAAAAGGTCAGCCATTTTTATATTAGTCACTTTGGGCCTTAGTAAAGCAGAGCCAAGATCATACCTTGGAGTTGAACAGTACTCAGTCTAACAGTTATTGCATACACAACACTGGGCTTTTGTGCTCAAGTCTGGGGCTCAGAGGCGAGAGTGCTGCTCACTGAGCCACGGCTGACACTGGATGTACCCAGCAGGTACATCTGGGTTGCCATGAGATGAGAACCACCTCATCTGGAAAATATTTCCGATCTTTCTCTGCTTCTGAATGAAGAAAGAGTTGTCGAACACTTTCTCATGAAGACACTTCTCCTTTAACAATCCAGGACTTTGTGGCGGACTCTGTGGTTTTCACTTTTTACTTTTAAACTCGTTTACTGTTTGTTCATTGCATTGTTCCTCTGAGAGAAAGAAAGAGCTGAATTCAATCTACCAGGCTCACTCATTATTCATCAGCGGTGAGAGAATATTAGCTTCCTATTTACTTTCATTCCTTTGTCCCTTATCTTTCTGTTTGTGTTCAGCGCAAAGTTTCCAGGCTGCAATTGATTAATCAGGCCTGTACAGATGCAGGCAGAGATAATCACTGAAGAGAATGAAGGAGGACAGAGTGATCAATTGGAGTGGTGCTGAAGGAAGGAAGCAACGTACATCTTAATATTGTAGACAACTGGAAGGTTCCCCAACTGCAGTCCAGCACATTGTATTCCACTTTGTTTTTAAACCTTGCATTCTTACAAGGTGTGACTGTCTCCTTTTAAAAAATCGTTCCTGGGATGTGGGCATCGCTGGCAAGACCACCATTTATTGCCCATCCCTAATTGCCCTTGAGAAGGTCATGGTGAGCTGCCTTCTTGAACCACCCGTGTGGTGAAGGTGCCGTTAGGGAGGGAGTTCCAGGGGTTTTGGCCCAGCGACGATGAAGGAACTGCGATATATTTCCAACTCAGGTTGGTGTGTGACTTGGAGGGGAGCTTGGAGGTGATGGTGTTCCCATGTGTCTGCTGTCCTTGTCTTTCTAGGTGGTAGAGGTCGCGGGTTTGGGAAGTGCTGCCGAAGAAGCCTTGGCGAGTTGCTGCAGTGCTTCTTGTAGATGGTACACACTGCAGCCACGGTACGCCGGTGATGGAGGGAAGAAACGTTTAAGGTGGTGGATGGGGTGCCAATCAAGAGGCTGCTTTATCCTGGATGGTGTTGAGCTGAAGTTGAAGCATGGAGCTTTATTTTAAAGCCCTTGTTAGTTTTGTGCCAGTCCAATCATGAGGGTTGTGGGAAAACTACACACAACTGTCTCATCATCACCATAGTTCTCAGGTGACTGGTGAGTCCAATGCGGGACCTACAGTCTCTGTCACAGGTGGGGCAGACGGTTGTTGAAGGAACGGGTGGTAGGGGTACCTGGGTTGCCGCGCGCTCCTTCGCTGTCTACGCTTGGCTTCAGCTTGCTCTCGGCAAAGAGACTCGAGATGTTCAGCGCCTGCCCGGATGCTTTTCCTCCACTTTGAGTGGTCTTGGGCTAGGGATTCCGAGGTGTCGGTGGGGATGTTACATTTTTTCAAGGAGGCTTTGAGGATGTCCTTGAAACGTTTCCCCTGGGTCTCACTTGCTGTGTTGGAGCTCCGAGTAGAGTGCTTGTTTTGGGAGTCTCGTGGCAGGCATGCGGGCAATGTGGCCCATCCAGCAGAGCTGATCGAGCATGGTCAGTGCTTTGATGCTGGGGATATTGGCCTGAGCGAGGACACTGATGTTGGTATGCCTATCCTGCCAATATATTTGCAAGATCTTGATGAGGCACCATTGGTGGTACTTCTCCAGTGTATTGAGGTGCCTGCTATGCATAGTCCATGTCTCTGAGCCATATAGGAGGATGGGTATCACCTCTACTCTGTAGACCATGAGCTTGGTTCCGGGTTTGAGGTCCTGGTCTTCAAACACTCTCTTCCTCAGGTGAATGAAGGCTGCACTGGCACACTGAAGGCAGTGTTGGACCTCGTCGTCGATGTCTGCCCTTGTTGACAGTTGGCTCCCGAGGTATGGAAAATGGTCCACGTTGTCCAAGGCCTCCTCGTGGATTTTGATAACCAGGGGGCAGTGCTGTGTGGTGGGGGCAGGTTGGTAGAGGACCTTTGACTTACGGATGTTTAGTGTACGACCCATGCTCTCATACGCCTCGGTGAAGGTGGTGATGATGGCTTGGAGGTGGGCCTCCGAGTGTGCGCAGACGCAGGCGTCATCTGCATACTGTAGTTCGATGACGGAGGATGGGACAACCTTGGATCTGGCCGGAGGCGGCCAAATTGGCATCAGACTTTTGGCACTCACTATGGGATGTTGGGATCAGTGCCAACGCAGTACCTGAGGGATTTTACCTCCCTCCTGTGGGAAAATTCCTTAGAACTTGGAACTTACCAGCTGCATCTCAGTTAGTGAGATCTATAACAGCCCATGGAGGATCGCAGGCATGAATCCTCACACCCACAGAACTTGATGCACTGGACAAGTATGTTATTCAGGTAAAGGAGTGGCAGATTTTGACACCTGATACAATTGTTTAAATATGATGATTGTGAACTTGGAACACTGGGTTTCCGGAAAGAAACCCATTATTTCACAATACACTCAATGAACTACAAACCTGGCACTGTTTCTCCATATGCCACCAATACTGATTTATGTATTTGAGTTCCACCACACATTGCGCACCTGCTGTGGGTGATCACTCAGTTCCCAGGCACAATTAAAGAGCGATGGGAGAAGAAACTCATTGTGACAAATCTTCAACACATTGGTCCAGGTTCTGGCAGCCAAGAACGTAGCTGCAGCCTGTAAGAACGCTGGAGTGAGAAGCTCGACAAAGGAACTCGATAAATCCTAACCCCTTGACTTTAACTCCTCGCGATGCAACCACCTGGGGTTTTCCGCCCAGCTTAAGTCTAAGAGTGAATGATGCCAATCTTTGGCTCAGCGAACCGTCCAATTGAATTCTAGTTTACCTTAACCAGCTTCCACTTCGGAATCCCACAGGCTACTGAGCGAATGAATTCATCCTGTCTTGCCAAATCATAAAAGGAGTCAAACAACGAGTCATGCATTAACAATTGTTCATTTACTCTTACACTTAAAGACAGAGGGGGTGAAATTGCTCTTATTTATAGCTCCATTAGTACCTCCGGGGGTGGGGGGGGGAACACACTAATGGGGCGCAACGAGGTTATCGTCAGAGGGGAGGGGTCGATAGCGCCTCCGGGGAAATTTTCCAGAGGTTTGAGGGGGCATTGAGTCGTTAACGTTGCGCCCCGCAATTTGAGCCCCGGGTTGGCGCGCGCACGGCGATAAAGTCATCACCATGCGCGGCGACCCCTCACCAGCCCATGCCGATCTCTTTGCACTCCGCGGGGGAAGTTAAGTCACAGACGGCAAGAATAGCGCCGGCCGATGTCACTGCTAGCTTCGCAGGTCATCCTTAACAGGGAGGCCATTTGTGCCGTGGGCCTAGCCTTATTTTTCTGTTGGCCGCCTCTTCTGTCGGCCCGACAATGGCAGCCTGCACCTCTACCAGGCCGCCATCCTGTAGCCCGGCACTCCATTATGAGTGGCCTGGTCAAGGGCATCCCTGGAGGCCCAGTGGCAGCTGCCAAAGGCACTGCAGAGCGCACAGCAGCCCTCCCCTTTAATTGAAGGGGAGGGGGTTCTGCCGCGCCAGCGCTACGCGGAGCACGTTGCCGGCGGGGCACTGGGCTCCAGAGCACGGCCCTGGGAGCACCCATCCATGGACACGGAGCATCCCCGATCGCGCTCCACCTCCGTTGAGAAACGGAAGGGCTGAATTCCCGGCCAGGCGATAAATGTCCTGGCTCCGGAAGGTTACTGCCTCCAAACGGGGCGCGGGGCAATTTCGTCTCCTCAAGAATGCAAATAATTAATTGGCAAAATAAATAAAAGATTGTGAAAGCAGTACAGTGTATCACAGTAATTCAGCAATAACTGGATCGATAATTATCAAATTATAGTTGAGGTCAGTGTCTGAGATTGATATGAATTGGTGAGATTATTGAGGATTAATCTCCTTAGATAGTTGACAGGTAAATAGCATAGCTAGCCAGTCTATCTCTCAATCAACATCTCCAAAAACAGATTACTTGAGCATTATCATATTGCTGTTTGTGGGAGCTTGCTGTGCACAAAATTGGCTGCTGCATTTCCTACATTGTGACAGTGACTGCACTTCAAAATGTACTTCATTGGCTGTGAAAAGCTTTGGGTCATCCTGAGGTTGTGAAAGGCGCTATAGAATTGCAAATCTTTTTTTTTGACAGCTGGATCCAGCATTCCTTCCTTGCCAACAGCTCGGAATCGGACATCCCCTGACCCTTCCGATCTCCGCATGACCTCACCCCGAACTCCGATTCCCCCTCTGGTCTTCTGACCTTGCCCTGCCCCCAACCCCACCTCCGGCCTTCCAATCCTTGACCTCTGATCTCCTCTCCGGCCTTCGATCTCCAAGCCCCCAGCCCTCTCACTGGCCTCTGACACCCAGGCTCTGCCCCTTCTCTGGTCTTCGATCCCCAGGCCCCGTCCCCTCTCCAGCCTCTGATCCCCAGCCCCCGGCCCTCTTTCTGGCCTCTGACCCCCCAGGCCCCGTCCCCTCTCCAGCCTCTGATCCCCAACCCCCGGCCCCCTCTCCGGTCTCTGACCCCCAGGCCCCACCCCCTCTCTGGCCTCTGATCCCAGGCCCCGCCCCCTCTCCGGCCTCTGACCCCCAGGCCCCGCCCCTCTCCTGCCTCTGACCCCGAGTCCCGCTCCCTCTCTGGCCTTCGATCCCCAGCCCCGCCCTCCGGCCTCTGACCCCCAGGCCCCGCCCCTCTCCGACCTCTGACCCAAGCACCCACCCCCTCTCCGGTCTCTGATTCCCAGACCCCTCCCCCTGTCTGGCCTTCAATCCCCAGCCCCACCCCCTCTCTGGCTTCTGACCCCCCCCCCAGCCCTGCTCCCTCTCCAGTCTCTGATCCCCAGCCCCGCCCCTCTCCAGCCTTCCAGCCACGGCCCCCTGTGCAGTCTCTGACCCCCTGCCCCCGGCTCCGCTCTGGTCTCTGATCCCCAGCCCCCTCTCCCTGGCCTCTGATCCCCAGCCCCCGGCCCCCTCTCTGGCCTCTGATCTCCGGTTCCCTCTAATCCCATCCTTCCTACCCATCCACCCTCCGGCCTCTGATCCCTCCCTCCCTTCTCCCTGCTACCCGCCCGACAGCCAGCCACACTCCCAATCTGGCTGCAGGCGGGAAACAGAGAAACAAAATATTAATCAGGCCCTGCAGTTAAATGTGGCAGGGCCTGAGGGAAACCTATTCTCTTGGTATCCCGAACACATTCCAGCTCCCAACTCCCTACCTGCCTCCAAATTAAAATTCCCACTCTATCCTTGTGGTTATCAATGGTTTCAGAACTTGTCCGACCTTGACCTTGTGCTAACTTAAGCCGATTGCTCAGCTTCTGTCATGGTGGAGTTGGCCCCTGGGACATCGAGATGATGAGCCTCCTGCTGTAGAGGTGCTCTCTATTCCTCCAAGATTTTGGCTCTCTGGTAGCAGTATCTGGGCTAGCTGGCTGAAGGCTCACCTTCCTTGATCTCAGGAAAACTTGCACGATTAAGTGACACCCCTGGACCTGTCTATCACTAGCTGGTTTAGCTGTATAACTTGACTCTCACTCTCTCTTTCAGTTTTCAATTATTAAAGCAACAATAACATCAAAGAAAAACCTAAACTAAACTCGAAAGCCCGAAACCTCAGAAAGGTGTATCAAAGCAACCTTTTGATTTCCCCTTCAATTCTATTTGCCACTCTGAATGACATGTGACAGAACAGTTCACCTTGCCCGGTATCAATCATCTCAAATAGTCAAACAGCCTCAGGACCAGACATGTCAGGTGGTAATTCACTCCCTTAACTTCTCCGTCTCCAGCAGAGCAAAAGATTGGTGTTCATTTGTCAGTTGAGGAGTTGCACATTTATCTCCTTATTCTGAGCTATCGCTGTTATGTGGCCCTGATGTTATGCTTCTCAATGTTCTACGAAAATGCTTTGGTCTCACAGGCACTCGCATAGTTCTGCCTGACTGCAGACTCCATTTTGAGATCATTGTCAGGGCATTGTGCCAACAAGGTCTCTCCTGTTTTAGCCTCTGTTATCCCAATGTAATACCCTGCCAGAGGCTGGGCCAACTCCAGGATTTGGCGGGAGATCGAGGAGCAACGTCGGAGAGGCGGGAGATTGAGGAGCAACATCGGGAGGCCTATAAAGGCCAGCGGGGAGTTGGTGAGGCAGTCGGTGTCATGTAACCCATGTATAAACTGACCTAAGTTGTACACCGTGAGAACACTGACCACTAGGTGGTGAACTTGTGGGAGACACTCCTAACCTGGACTTTCAGGTATAAAAAGGGAAGCTCCATCCATCTTCTCCACTTCAGTGCTGGCTAATAAAGGTTACTGGTCACAGAGTGACCTTCTCTCAAGTATGGGCCTCGTGTGTATTTATACTGTAAAGTAAGGACATATTATTGGCGACAAGAAACTGAGATTTATACCACGCGAGCATGGCCACTAGCAGCACAGACGAGAGGTACTGTGTTGATGATGATTGGGATGATTTTATCGAGAGACTACAGCAAAGTTTCGTCACTAAGGAATGGCCGACAAACGCAAGGCTCATCTCCTGACGGATTGTGGATCCAGGACATACTCCCTGATGAAGGACCTTCTATTGCCAGAGAAGCCGGCGGACAAGACGTTTGAAGAGCTCAGTAAGTTGATCGGCGAACACTTTAAACCGGCGAGCAGCATGCACATGGCGAGACACCGGTTTTACACGCACCGGCGGCGAGAAGGGCAAAGCGTTCCAGACTTCGTGGCAGACCTCCGGCGACTGGCGAGCCTATGTAAGTTCCCAGATGCATGCAGAGCGGAGATGCTGCGAGACTTTTTTATTGAGGGCATCGGGCACGCTGGGGTTTTCAGGAAACTGATTGAGACCAAAGACTTGACCCTGGAAACGGTGGCTCTGATAGCCCAGACATTTATCTCAGGGGAGGAAGAGACCAGAATGATGTTTGACAAAAACTTTGGTTTAAATGCAGCAAATGGACAGGGAGTCAACATTGTTAACGCAGGACACAGTTCTCCAGGCAGGCAGGGGCAATCGGACATGCCCCAGCATGCAGTCGAACCCAAAGGGGGAATTCAACAGAGATAATGGCTAGCTGAGCAGCGATTCATGCCATCGCAAGGGACAATGCGGCCAGTAATGGGGCCATCAATACCTGTCAATGGTGCGTTTAAGGACAGTTACAGAGACAGTCAGAGATGATCGACTGGTAATGGACCTTTTGTTTTCAACAACGGCTCATGTTGGAGGTGTGGAGGCAAACACACAGCCAGAGCTTGCAGGTATCAGCAATATACCTGCAGAAACTACAATGTCAGCGATCACTTGGCGCTTATGTGCAGGAAGCCTGCAGCCAGGTTGATGTACGAGGAGGACAGGCCCGATGTAAGCCCTACGAGGACAAATGGACACTGGGGGAAATCGCTGGAAGCTGAAGTTCAGTGAGTTCATGTGGAGCACATATACAGTTCATATACCAGGAAGCCACCGATAATGATGAAAGTGCTCCTCAATGGCATCCCAGTATCAATGGAGCTAGACACGGGTGTCAGCCAGTCCCTGATGAGTATCAAATAGTTCGACAAGTTGTGGGCATCCAAGGCCTGGAGGCCAAAATTATTGCCGATTGACGCACAGCTATGGCCATACACAAATGAGATCATTCTGGTGCGAGGCAGCGCCACGGTAGTCGTGACCCACAAAGATTCGGAGAACAGGTTGCCACTCTGGATTGTCCCGGGGGCGGTCCCGCACTACTGGGGAGGAGTTGGCTTGCTGTCATGAACTGGAAATGGGGCGATGTCAATGCAATTTCTTCTGTGGAGCGAGTATCGTGCTCACAGGTCCTGGACAAATTTGACTCACTATTTCAACCCGGCATCGGCACTTTCATGGTGGCCAAGGTAGTGATTCACATAAACCCGGAAGCCAGGCCAGTACACCACAAGGCCAGAGCGGTGCCGTACATGATGCGGGAAAAGATAGAAGGCGAATTGGACCGCTTGCTGAGGGAAGGCATCATCTCGACCATCGAATTCAGTGATTGGGCGAGCCCGATTGTGCCGGTGCTCAAGGCGGATGGGTCGGTCAGGGTATGTGATGATTACAAGACCACCATCAATCGGGTGTCACTCCAAGACCAGTACCCGCTACTGAGAGTGGAGGACCTCTTTGCAACACTATCCGGTGGCAAACTTTTTTCAAAATTGAACCGGACCTCAGCTTACATGACCCAGGAGCTGGCGAGTGAGTCGAAGAAGCTGACCACCATCACGACACACAAGGGGTTGTTTGAGTACAACAGATGTCCGCTCGGGATTCGCTCGTCCGCCGCGATCTTTCAACGAAACATGGAAAGTCTCCTCAAGTCGATTCCAAGGATGGTGGTTTTTCAAGACGACATCCTCATCACGGGTTGCGATACTGAAGAACACCTCCACAACCTGGAGGAGGTGCTACGCAGACTGGACCGGGTAGGTCTGCGACTGAAAAAGGCGAAGTGCGTCTTCCTAGCTCCAGAGGTAGAATTCCTCGGGGGGAGGGTAGCAGCAGACGGGATCAGACCTACTGCGTCCAAAACAGAAGCGATCCAGAGAGCATCCAGACCCCGCAACACGACGGAGCTGAGTTCGTTCCTGGGGCTCCTGAACTATTTTGGTAACTTTCTTCCAAAATTGTTAGAACCGCTACACGTGCTCCTTTGTAAAGGCCGCGAATGGGTCTGGGGGTTCAACCAGGAAAGGGCTTTTGATAGAACACGCAATTTGTTATGCTCCAACAATCTGTTAACTTTATATGATCCAGATAAGAAACTTGTTTTAACGTGCGATGCGTTGTCCTATGGGATCGGGTTTGAGTTGCAGCATGTTAATGCCAAGGGTCAGTTACAACCGGTAGCCTCTGCCTCCAGAAGTCTGTACCAGGCAGAAAGGGGCTACGGGATGGTAGAAAAGGAAGCGCTTGCATGTGTCTATGCAGTAAAAAAAAATGCACCAGTACCTGTTTGGCAGGAAATTTGAGCTGGAGACAGATCACAAACCCCTAACGTCCCTTTTGGCCGACAACAAGGCCATAAATGCAAATGCGTCGGCCCGCATATAGAGGTGGGCACTCACGTTAGCCGCCTATGACTATACAATTCGGCACAGAACGGGCACTGAAATCTGCGCCGATGCACTCAGCAGGCTCCCACTAGCCACCACCGAGGGGGCAACCGAGCATGCTGCTGAGATGGTCATAGCTGTTGAAGCGTTCGAAAGCAAAGGCTCACCTGTGACAGCCCGTCAGATCAAAGACTGGACTAATAGAGAGCCACTACTGTCTTTAGTCAAGAAATGTGTCCTGAATGGGGACTGGGCAGCCACGTAAGGGGCATACCCTGAGGAATTTAAACCATTTCACAGGCGCAAGGATGAACTCTCGATTCAGGCCAATTGCCTACTATGGGGGAACCGAGTAGTCATGCCCCAGATGGGCAGAGAGGCGTTCATCCAAGTACTCCACAATGAGCACCCGGGCATTGTCACGATGAAGGTAAATGCCAGGTCACATGTTTGGTGGCCAGGGATAGATGCAGATCTGGAACTTTGTGTTTGTAGGTGCAACACGTGCGCCCAGTTGGGCAATGCGCCCAAGGAAGCCCCCCTTAGCCCCTGGTTCTGGCCCGCCATGCCATGGTCACGCATCCATGTGGACGATGCAGGTCCTTTCATGGGAAAAATGTTTTTGATTGTAGTAGACGCCTACTCCAAATGGATCGAGTGTGACATTCTCAATTCAAGCACATCCTCTGCCACGATAGAAAGTCTACGGGCAATGTTCGCCGTCCATGGTCTACCGGATGTGTTGGTCAGCAACAATGGCCCATGCTTTACAAGCATTGAGTTCCAGGACTTCATGGCAGGAAATGGTATCAACCATGTCAGAACGGCACCGTTCAAGCCGGCCTCAAACGGCCAGGCGGAACGAGCAATGCAGATAATCAAAGAGGGGATGCTCAGAATCCAAGGGGGTTCCCTACAAAGCCGCTTATCACGCCTCCTGTTGGCCTACAGATCCCGACCACACTCGCTTACAGGTTCCACCCACTCAGCTGCTAATGAAAAGGATGCTCAAAACCAGGTTATCCCTCATACACCCCACCATGAAAGAAATTGTTGAGAGCAGGCGCCGGTCACAATATGACAACCATGACGGGAATGCGAGGGCGCGATGTATTGATATCAATGACCCTGTCTTTGTCCTCAACTATGCTGCAGGGCCCAAATGGCTCGCAGGCACTGTGATTGCCAAAGAGGGGAATAGGATTCTGGTAGTCAAACTTACCAATGAACAAATCTGCCGGAAACACGTGGATCAAACTAAAAGGAGGTTCAGCAACCCCATAGAAGAAGCAGAGGAAGAACACGATGTAGCGATTACTCCACCACAGGTGACTGAACACCGGAACCAAAGGGAGGAAAGCCCAGTCACTGTGGGTAGTCCGGACAGGCCTGAGGCACCGCAAACAGCAGACACTCAGGCCAGCGCCCAACAACCGGAGCCCCACTCAGGCGCTCTACAAGGGAGCGTAAACCACCAGAGAGACTTAACTGTGATCCCAATAAGACTTTGGGGGGGAGGTGATGTCATGTATTCAACTGCCATTGTAATCCATGTAAAAACTGACCTAAGTTGTACACAGTGAGAACACTGACCACTAGGTGGTGAACTTGTGGGAGACACTCCTAACCTGGACTTTCAGGTATAAAAGGGGAAGCTCCACCCACCTTCATCACTTCAGTGCTGGCTAATAAAGGTTACTGGTCACAGAGTGACCTTCTCTCAAGTATGGGCCTCGTGTGCATTTATACTGTATATAAGGATATATTAGTCGGAGAAGCAGGAGATCGAGGAGCAACGTCGGGAGGCCTATAAAGGCTAGCGGGGAGTTCGTGAGGCAGTCAGAGAGGCCAGCCGGTGCAGCTGCAGCAGGGTGAGAAGGCAAAAAAGAAGTAGAAAGAAATCGAAAGGTGACGTCACAGCCAAGGGGGTAAGTGATTGGCTGGTGATTGGCAAGTAGTTTTTCTTTTTCTTTTCTTTATCAGTAAGTAACCTTTAGCATTGTTGTTGCCAAATTAAGTTTATCTAAGTGTTAAGTCATGGCAGGAGAGCTCGGACACGTGTTATGCTCCTCCTGTACTATGTGGGAAGTCAGGGACGCCTCCGGTGTCCCTGACAACTACGTGTGCGGGAAGTGCATCCGCCTGCAGCTCCTGACAGACCGCATTGTGGCACTGCAGCTGAGGGTGGATTCACTCTGGAGCATCCACGATGCTGAGAATGACGTTAATCGAACGTTTAGTGAGTTGGTCTTACCGCAGGTAAAGAGTACACAGCCAGATAGGGAAGGGGTGACCAACAGGAAGAGCAGTGCAAGGAAGGTAGTGCAGGGGTCCCCTGCAGTCATCCCCCTGCAAAACAGATACACTGCTTTGGGTATTGTTGAGGGGGATGACTCATCAGGGAGGGCAGCAGCAACCAAGTACATGGCACCGTGGGTGGCTCTGCTGCACAGGAGGGCAGGAAAAAGAGTGGGAGAGCTACAGTGATAGGGGATTCAATTGTAAGGGGAATACATAGATGTTTCTGCAGCCACAACCAAGACTCCAGGATGGTATGTTGCCTCCCTGGTGCAAGGGTCAAGGATGTCTCGGAGGGGTGCAGGGCATTCTGAAAAGGGAGGGTGAACAGCCAGTTGTCGTGGTGCATATAGATACCAAAGATATAGGTAAAAAACTGGATGAGGTCCTACAAGATGAATTTAGGGAGCTAGGAGCTAAATTAAAAAGTAGGACCTCAAAAGTAGTAATCTCAGGATTGCGACCAGTGCACGTGCGAGTCAGAGCAGGAATCGCAGGATAGCTCAGATGAATACGTGGCTTGAGGAGTGGTGCAGAAGGGAGGGATTCAAATTACTGGGACATTGGAACTGGTTCTGGGGGAGGTGGGACCAGTACAAACTGGACAGTCTGCACCTGGGCAGGACCGGAATCAATGTCCTAGGAGGAGTGTTTGCTAGTGCTGTTGGGGAGGAGTTAAACTAATATGGCAGGGGGATGGGAACCTATACAGGGAAACAGAGGGAAGTAGAATGGGGGCAGAAGCAAAAGATAGAAAGAAGAAAAGTAAAAGTGGAGGGCAGAGAAACCTAAGGCGAAAAGCAAAAAGGGCCACATTACAGCAAAATTCTAAAGGGGCAAAGTGTGTTAGAAAGACAAGCCTGTGCCTCAATGTGAGGAGTATTCGGAATAAGGTGGACAAATTAACTGCGCAGATAGCAGTTAATGGGTATGATGTAATTGGCATCACAGAGGCATGGTTCCAGGGTGACCAAGGCTGGGAACTCAACATCCAGGGGTATTCAACATTTCGGAAGGATAGACAGAAAGGAAAAGGAGGCGGGGTGGCATTGCCAGTTAATGAGGAAATTATCGCAATAGTAAGGAAGGACATTAGCTTGGATGATGTGGAATCGGTATGGGTAGAGCTGCGGAATATCAAAGAGCAGAAAACACTAGTGAGAGTTGTTTACAGACCACCAAACAGTAGTAGTGAGGTTGGGAACAGCATCAAACAAGAAATTAGGGATGCATGCAACAAAGGTACAGCAGTTATCATGGGTGACTTTAATCTACATATTGATTGGGCTAACCAAACTGGTAGCAATGCGGTGGACGAGGATTTCCTGGAGTGTATTAGGGATGATTTTCTTGACCAATATGTGGAAGAACCAACGAGGGAGCTGGCCATCCCAGACGGGGTGATGTGTAATGAGAAAGGACTAATTAGCAATCTTGTTGTGCGAGGCCCCTTGGGGAAGAGTGACCATAACATGGTAGAATTCTTTATTAAGATGGAGAGTGATACAGTTAATTCAGAGACTAAGGTCCTGAACTTAAGGAAAGGTAACTTCGATAGTTTGAGGTGTGAATTAGCTAGAATAGACAGGCAAATGATACTTAAAGGGTTGATGGTGGATAGGCAATGGCAAACATTTAAAGATCACATGGATGAACTTCAGCAATTGTACATCCCTGTCTGGAGTAAAAATAAAACGGGGAAGGTGGCTCAACCGTGGCTAACAAAGGAAATTAAGGATAGTGTTAAATCCAAGGAAGAGGCATATAAATTGGCCAGAAAAAGCAGCAAACCTGAGGACTGGGAGAAGTTTAGAATTTAGCAGAGGAGAACAAAGGTTTTAATTAAGAGGGGGAAAATAGAGTACGAGAAGAAGCTTGCCGGGAACATAAAAACTGACTGCAAAAGCTTCTATAGATATGTGAAGAGAAAAAGATTAGTGAAGACAAATGTAGATACCTTGCAGTCGGCTTCAGGTGAATTTATAATGAGGAACAAAGAAATGGCAGACCAATTGAACAAATACTTTGGTTCTGTCTTCACGAAGGTAGACACAAATAACCTTCCGAAAGTAATAGGCGACCGAGGGTCTAGTGAAAAGGAGGAACTGAGAGATATTCTTATCAGGCAGGAAATTGTGTTGGGGAAATTGATGAGATTGAAGGCCAATAAATCCCCGGGGCCTGATAGTCCGCATCCCAGAGTACCCTAGAAATAGTGGATGCATTGGTGATCATTTTCCAACAGTCTATCAACTCTGGGTCAGTTCCTATCGACTTGAGGGTAGCTAATGTAATACCACTTTTTAAAAAGGCAGGGAGAAAGAAAGCGTGTAATTATAGACCGGTTAGCCTGACATCAGTAGTGGGGAAAATGTTGGAATCAGTTATTAAGGATGAAATAGCAGCACATTTGGAAAGCAGTGACAGGATCGGTCCAAGTCAGCATGGATTTATGAAAGGGAAATCATGCTTGACAATTCTTCTGGAAGTTTTTGAGGATGTAACTAGTAGAGTGGACAAAGGAGAACCAGTGGATGTGGTGTATTTGGACTTTCAAAAGGCTTTTGACAAGGTCCCACACAAGAGATTGGTGTGCAAAATCAAAGCACATGGTATTGGGGGTAATATACTGACGTGGATAGAGAACTGGTTGGCAGACAGGAAGTAGAGAGTCGGGATAAACGGGTCCTTTTCAGAATGGCAGACAGTGACTAGTGAAGTGCTGCAGGGCTCAGTGCTGGGACCCTAGCTCTTTACAATATACATCAATGATTAAATAAAAGAATTGAGTGTAATATCTCCAAGTTTGCAGATGGCACTAAACTGGGTGGCGGTGTGAGCTGTGAGGAGGATGCTAAGAGGCTGCAGGGTGACTTGGACAGGTTTGGTGAGTGGGCAAATGCATGGCAGATGCAGTATAATGTGGATAAATGTGAGGTTATCCACTTTGGGGGCAAAAACGCGAAGACAGAATATTATCTGAATGGCGGAAGATTAGGAAAAGGGGAGGTGCAACGAGACCTGGGTGTCATGGTTCATCAGTCATTGAAAGTTGGCATACAGGTACAGCAGGCGGTGAAGAAGGCAAATGGCATTTTGGCCTTCATAGCTAGGGGATTTGAGTATAGGAGCAGGGAGGTCTTACTGCAATTGTACAGGGCCTTAGTGAGGCCTCACTTGGAATATTGTGTTCAGTTTTGGTCTCCTAATCTGAGGAAGGACGTTCTTGCTATTGAGGGAGTGCAGCGAAGGTTCACCAGACTGATTCCCAGGATGGCGGGACTGACATATGAGGAGAGACTGGATCAACTGGGCCTTTATACATTGGAGTTTTGAAGGATGAGAGGGGATCTCGTAAAAACATATAAGATTCTGACAGGATGGGACAGGTTAGATGCGGGTAGAATGTTCCCAATGTTAGGGAAGTCCAGAAGCAGGGGACACAGTCTTAGGATAAGGGATAGGCCATTTAGGACTGAGATGAGGAGAAACTTCTTCACTCAGAGAGTTGTTAACCTGTGGAATTCCCTGCCGCAGAGAGCTGTTGATGCCAGTTCATTGGATATATTCAAGAGGGAGTTAGATATGGCCCTTACATCTAAGGGGATCAAGGGAGAGAAAGCAGGAAAGGGGTACTGAGTGAATGATCAGCCATGATCTTATTGAATGATGGTGCAGGTTCGAAGGGCCAAATGCCCTACTCCTGCACCTATTTTCTATGTTTCCATGGAAGCAGGTCATTCAACTGACCCAAGCTAGTAAAAGTGTCAGCACCCATCCCCTTGTAGGATGCTGCACCTGTTGGGCATGCAACAAAGACGGGGAGAGCACAATTGGTCCTGTTAGATAGACAGCTATTAAATGAAGTTGTCTAGAAGCAAATGCTGCACTCTTGTTAAAAAAAAGGTGTAATGATAAACCCAGTAACTGCAAGCCAGTCAGTTTAACCTCGGTGGTGGAGAGGCTTTTAGAAACGATAATTAGGGACAAAGTTAACAGTCACTTGGATAAGTGTGAATTAATTAAGGAAAGCCAGCACGGATTTGTTAAAGGCAAATTGTGTTTAACTAACTTGATTGAGTTATTTGATGAGGTAACAGAGAGGGTTGATGTGGGTAATGCGGTTGATGTTGTGTACATGGATTTCCAAAAGGTGTTTGATAAAGTGCCACATAATAGGCTTGTCAGCAAAGTTGAAGCCCATGGAATAAAACAGACAGTGGCAGCTTGGATGCAAAATTGGCTAAGTGACAGAAAACAGAGAGTAGTGGTGAACGGTTGTTTATCAGATTGGAGGAAGGTATATAGTGGTGTTCCTCAGGGGTTGGTACAAGGACCACTATATTAATGACTTGGACTTGGGTGTACAGGGCACAATTTCAAAATTGCAAAAGCAAGGGAGTTATGAAGAACCTTTATAAAACACAGATTCGGCCTCAACTGGAGTACTGTGTCCAATTCTGGGTACCACACTTTCTTCTTCTTAGGCAATCCCTCGGAGTCGAAGATGACTTGCTTCCACACTAAAAATAAGTTCTCATGTGGCTGATGAGTGTCATGCGGGATCTGCAGTCGCTGTCACATGTGGGACAGACGGTCGTTGAAGGAATGGGTGGGTGGGGAGCCTGGGTTGCTGTCGACGCTTGGCTTCAGCTAGCTCCTGGCGAAGAGACTCAAGGTGTTTGGCGCCTTCCCGGATGCTTTTCCTCCACTCTGAGTGATCTTAGGCCAGGGATTCCCAGGTGTCAATCGGGATGTTGCACTTTTTCAAGTAAGCTTTGAGGGTGTCCTTTAAGCGTTTCCTCTGCCCAGCTGGGGCTCGCTTGCTGTGTTGGAGCTCAGAGTAGAGCGCTTGCTTTGGGAGTCTCGTATCGGGCATGCAGGTGATGTGGCCCGCTCAACGGATCTGATCGAGCGTGGTCAGTGCTTCGATGCTGGGGATGTTGGCCTGAGCGAGAACACTGATGTTGATGCGTCTATCCTGCCAATGGATTTGCAGGATCTTGCTGAGTCAGCGTTGGTGGCACTTCTCCAGGATTTTGAGGTGACTGCTGTACATAGTCCATGTCTGTGAGCCATATAGGAGGGTGGGTATCACTACTGCTCTGTAGACCATGAGCTTGGTGCTGGGTTTGAGGTCCTGGTCTTCAAACACTCTCTTCCTCAGGCAACTGAAAGCTGCACTGGCACACTGAAGGCAGTGTTGGACCTCGTCATCGATGTCTGCCCTTGTTGACAGTAGGCTCCTGAGGGATGGAAAATGATCCACGTTGTCCAAGGCCTCATCATTGATTTTGATAATCGGGGAGCAGTGCTGCATGGCGGGGGCAGGTTGGTAGAAGACCTTTGTCTTATAGACGTTTAGTGTAAGCCCTATGCTCTTATATGCTTTGATGAAGGTGTTGACGATGACTTGGAGTTTGGCATCCAAGTGTACGCAGATGCAAGCGTCATCTGCTTACTGTAATTCAATGACAGAGGATGGGACGACCTTGGATCTGGCCTGGAGGCGACGGAGGTTGAACAGTTTCCCGTTTGTTCTGTAGATTAGCTCCACTCCAGCGGGGAGCTTACTGAGGGTGAGATGGAGCATTGCAGCAAGGAAGATCGAGAAGAGCATTGGTGCAATGACACAGCCTTGCTTGACCCTGGTCCAGACGTGAATTGGGTCTGTGGTGAATCCGTTGGTCAAGATCATGGCTTGCATGTCATCGTGAAGCAGGCAAAGGATGGTGACAAACTTTTGGGGGCAACCGAATTTGAGGAGGACGCTCCATAATCCTTCACGGTTGACAGTGTCGAAGGCCTTTATGAGGTCAAAGAAGGCCATGTACAGGGGTTGGTGCTGTTCCCTGCATTTCTTTTGGATTTGCCGCGCGGTGAAGATCATGTCCATTGTGCCCCTTTAGGAAGGATGTGAAGGCTTTAGAGAGGGTGCAGAAAAGATTTACAAGAATGGTTCCAGGGATGAGGGACTTCAGTTACATGGATAGACTGGAGAAGCTGGGGTTGTTCTCCTTGGAGCAGAGCAGAGAGGTGATTTGGTAGAGGTGTTCAAAATCATGAGGTGTCTAGACAGAATAGATAGAGAGAAACTGTTCCCATTGGTGGAAGAGTCGAGAACCAGTGGACACAGATTTAAGGTGATTGCCAAAAGAATGAAAGGCGACATGAGGAAAAACTTTTATACACAGTGAATGGTTAGGATCTGGAATGTGCTGCCTGGAAGGGAGGAGGAGGTAGACTCAATCGCGGCTTTCAAAAGGGAATTGGATAAGTAACTGAAGGGAAAAAAATTGCTGGGCTACGGGGAAAGGTCGGGGGAGTGGGACTAGCTGAAGTGCTCTTGCAGAGAGCCGGCATGGGCTCAATGGGCCGAATGGCCTCCTTCTCTATTGTAACCATTCTATGGGCTCAATTTTCCCCAATGCCGCTTTTTGGCGTGTTTCAAGAGCTACACCTGTTTTTTTGGGGCCCGACTACTCCAAAAAAAAACGTGAAAGTTTCCCCGTTCTAATGTTTGAAATTGGCGCCGTGCAGTCTGTCCTTTAGCTTCGGGAGGGTGGAGCCTAATATCTGCACCGAGAAAAGATGCCCTCCCCTCCCTTCTGTGCATGCGCGGAAAAAAAAAACTGTTTTTTACCAGATTGCTATGGGCGCGCATGCCCAGTACACCTCCCAGTCTGCATTCAACCATTTTTAAAGAGTCAGTTGTGTGCAAGAACTTTAATTCTGAGTGGTGTGTGAGAAATTAAAATCAGTGCTGCAATATGCAGCGAGGCTCAAGGGCCAAGAATTTCTCACAGATTGAAGTGGAGGCCCTGGTTACTGTAATTGAGGCCAGATGGCATGAGCTGGACACCAGCAGAGGTCAAATAAAAGTTTCACCAAAAGAACTTTCACAAGATTACCGTGCAATGGTGACCACCCTGAGGTCTGGAGGCCAGTGCAAAAAGATGTGGTAGGACATTGGTCAAGCAGTTAGTGTAAGTAATATTTTAATTTATTTAATGGAATTGCAATTGTAAATGTGACCATCTATATATGTCCCATTCAGCAGAAAGACACCCTCTCTAAAAAGTTATATTTTCATCTTTGCAGAGGAAGATGGCACACAACAAAAGTGAGAGAACTCGAACAGGAGGAGGCCCGGCAAATCTGCACCCGCTGACACCTGTGCAAGAGAGAGTCACTGCTTTGATGGGTGCTACCTGGAGAAAAGCAACCACTACTGCACAAGCTGGGCCCACACTCGAGCGAGAGGGTAAGTCCTGCAAATTCCACAGTCTGGCTTTGCTAAATGTTAAGTACTGCGTGGGCTAGCCATGCTTCGGTTCATGGGGATGTTTCCGTCAGCTACACTTCGGTTGATGCAATGTGCTATCATTCATCGTGGTCCTTCAACTGAGCCTGCTGCCTGTACTATGTGAGCTTACTCATGCCACCCACCCTGTCCCCTCCTCTGCTGCTAACCATTTCTCTGTTCTGTTATATCTTGCAGAACTTGAGACCAATCCTGACGAGGCTGAAGCCAATGCAGAAGAAGATGCAGACACTGAAAGCCTGAGGAGGAGAACATCTTCCAATCCGACCTCCCAGACCAAGAGCATGGGGGTGAGGTTGAGGGGCGGGGGGGGGGGGAGGATGAAGCCCCCACTGTTGTACTCACTCTGGAGGAGGTGCAGGTGCCACGCATTGAGGTGCCAGGCCCTTTTCTGAGTGGTGCGAGTGTTGGGACATTTCATGGTTTCATACAGTCCGAGATTGTGGGTTCCAGTGGGGTGCAGCGAGCCACACCCAGAGTGAGGAGGGGAAGGAGAGCTCGACAGTGCTCTCCTGAGGTGCAGGATATAACAGATGTGGTTCAGATGATGGCAATGAGTAGGGAGAGCATTGACTTTACGCAATCACTCTTGGACACCATCGGTGGGGTGGGTGATGAGGTATCGGGACTGTCGGGAGAAATAACAACACTCTTGACAGAAATGGGAACACTGGCTGTGCACATTTGGGATGGAATGTCGCAGGTAGCTGATACACTGTCGGTGAACATGAGGGAGGGAATGTTGCAGGTAGCTGATACACTGTCGGTGAACATGAGGGAGGGAATGTTGCAGGTTGCTGATACACTGTCGGTGAACATGAGGGAGGGAATGTTGGAGCTAGCTGATACATTGTTGGGGCACATGAGGGAGGGAATGTTGGAGTTAGCTGCTGCAATAAGGGTACACGCCCAGGCCCTGCGGCCATTGATGGAATCAACTGCCTCTCCCACTCCAATCCCCAGACCAACCTCTGAAGAGGCCCAAGCTGGGCCTTCCACATTACCACCTGCCATGCTCCCCCATTAAGAAATGCGTATTACCCGAGATGTTCGAAAGAATTAGCTTGGTACCAACCTGAGAATCGCTGCACCATCGCCTGTGGGCAGGGGTGGAATCACCAAGTCCAAGCGCAGCAAGCAGTCTTAGAATAGTGGAGGAGAGATGGGTACAGCTTTTCTTTGCTGCTGTTGTTATTGTTATTATTGTTGTTACTGTTGTAACTGTTCTCAAATTAAAACATTTTTGGAAGTGATGTAACTTTACAAGTTTAAAAGTTTGTAAGTGATCTTAAAGTTTGTAAGTGATTTTAACTGAATACTTTAAAGTTTGATACAAGAATATTTTTATTAAAGTTAAGTTAAGCACAAATCTGTGGAATTCGCTGTCTCAGAGAGCTGTGGAAGCCGGGACATTGAATAAATTTGAGACAGAGATAGACAGCTTCTTAACCGATAAGGGATTAAGGGGTTATGGGGAGCGGGCAGGGAAGTGGAGCTGAGTCCATGATCGGATCAATCATGATCGTATTAAATGGCGGAGCAGGCTCAAGGGGCCATATGGCCTACTCCTGCTCCTATTTCTTATGTTCTTATAAAAAAAATTTTAACTTTTGAATAAAATATTTTTAAAATATAACTGAATCATTTACATTATTTGTTCCATTATTAACACAACCTTTTGAACTAAAGAAGAATAATTTACATTATTTATTCCATTAACACAACGCAACATTATGGAGCAGGTCCAAACGGGGTCCATTTGGAGTAGTTGTCGCTGAGCCTTCAGCCGCTAAAGTGTTCACGGATGAATCACTGGCACAAGGCTCGAGCAATCGATAAAGGGGCACGACGGCCCGCCCTCCTCCGCCGTCGTGCTCCGGGTTCAGGTAGTTGCATGGCTTCCTCATCCTCTTCCACCTCGTCATCTGCATCTTCCTCCTCATCATCAGTCATTCTCACCTCAGGTGGGTCTTCTACTATCAGCTGTTGCTGCCTCATGATGGCTAAGTTGTGCAGCATGCAGCAGATAACAGTGAACTGACCGACAATCTCAGGGGAGTATAGCAAGTAGCCTCCAGAATGGTCCAGGCATTGGAAATGCTGTTTCAAGATGCCAATGGTCCTCTCTATTATGCTGCGCATCGCAATGTGCAACATGTATTCTTGGTCAGCTTCCATCCGGGTTACGTGTAGGGGCATCATGAGCCAGGTGGCAAGGCATAACTGCTCACATAACTGCTGTTCTACCAAAGTAAAACTTGACTTATAAGTCTATGTTTGATTATGTAAGGCCCACAGCTGTCTAACTGCCCCCACTCTAGAGAAGCCCCAATGAAAATGATGATATCTACCCAGAGGTTCTGCTTTTGCCAGGACTATCTATTGCCCTAGAGTTGGCTACTTTGTCTCCCAGTAGCCAACTCTGCCCTTCTGGCTGCTGCTGAAACATGACAGATATAGCACCCACGCATAGAATGAATACATCATGGATTCTCCCAGGGTATCTTGCATCAACTGCCATGATGCAATGCATGTCGTCACAGACAAGCTGCACATTCACGGAGTGGAAACCTTTTCTGTTCCTGTACATCTCGAAATCCTCCAAAGGTGCTTGCAAGGAGATGTGGGTACAATCAATGCAGCCCTGTATCTTTGGGAAGCTAGCAATCCTGGAGAAGCCCACAGCACTGTCACGCATTGCCTGGGAGGTCATGGGGAACTTTATGTAGTCATTCCTCTGGGCATATAGTGCAGCAGTCACCTGCCGAATGTGTGTTGCATGTTGAGAAATGGTGCGCACATCCCCAATTGTGGCCTGAAATGATCCAGTTGCATAAAATGAAAGTGCAGATGTAACCAACTGATAAAGCAGACCTCCTGACACTTCTAGGGTGCAGGTCTGCTTTTATTAACTCAAGGATCTTTGCGAAAACGCAGCCTTCTCACACCGTCCGCTTCACTCAGGTGCAGGTATGAACGCCAGTCTCGACATACCCGATGTGGGTAAGACCTCTTGTGCATCATTCTACGTACTCTGAGGTTGTTCATGTGATGCTGTCTACTCAATCTATAATCAATCTTCTCCTCCACAACATAATCATGCAATGGCATTGTCAATATTTCCCCCATAATTTAATTGTAGATTTGCAACAACCTCAAAACAGCAGGACAAAGCACTCACACCATCTTTCCTCTCTCTCTCCAAGGTGCAGGCCCTAGTATGGACCACACTCTGGTCTGTGCAGCGCAATAGGCTTGCTTGGAACGGGAAGCTAGGCATTCAATGAGGACATTTGGGGCAACAAAGTCTAATGCAATTCTTTCATTTTGGATTTTTTCCAAAGTACCACCCCATCACCTCACCGGGCTTGAGGGTCGGAGTGTCAGCCGGCAGAATCGCTCCCTCGCCCGGACACAGGTGCTTGGCTTTCAGCCCCCACCCCACACCCTGGGCTTTTTTTGAAGCTGCTGTGTAGCCTTAGGGTTCTCATCCCTTATATAGGTGTCTGGCAGTTCAGTTTGGCTTCCACCCCTCCCCACCATCGCTCCCCCCTGGGCTTCTTTTGAAGCCGAGCCCCGAGCCCGGGCGAGTGAATGATTCTGCCGGCCTACACTCCGACCCTTGAGCACAGTGAGGAGATATTTGGTGGTGGAGTGGTACTTTGAGAAAAATCAAAAATTTAAGAATTGCGGTCGACTTCCATTTTCTCCCTTTTGCTTTTTTGAAACAATTAAGATTTAGGATGCATAATCTTTGCCTTCTTGACTCTCTCCAAAACTTTGCCTAAAAACAATGGCGTCTTTCTGCGCCGATTTTGTAATGTGCGCTGCTTTTTCTTAAGTGCCCAGTAGGTTATTTGGGAGTGGTCACATACACGTCCTAGGAAAAATGTAAGTTGGCCAAATTTGCTTAAATGTGAAAAACTGGCGCAGACATCGGGTATGATGCAAAAAAATCGTAACCTAAAAAAATCGTACCTAACTGAATTATGCTGGTGCAGAAACTTTGGGGAAACTGGGAGATTTTTATTTACTCCAAAAAAAACAATGTAAGCCAAAAAAAAGGGCGCAGATAATTGGGGAAAATTGTGCCCATAATATGATTCTATGATTCCAGTTGCATAGTTTCAGGCTAAAGGAGAAAGGAAGCAGAGTAACAGTGTAAGTTTACCCACATAAGTTGTAGTGTCTCTGCACCTTTTTACAAACTCACACGAGGCATGTATGTATCAGACACGGTCACTCTGTGACCTTCACTTTATTCCCAGGGCCAAGGAGTCTTGTCCCTGGGTGGGACCTCCCCTTTTATACCTGGAAACCCAGGTGAGGAGTGTCTCCCGCAAGCTCACCCCCTGTGGTCAGGGTGTGCATTTCTATGGTACAGGTACAGTGTGCATGAGTTACAGTTACATAACTATTGTCATTGCAAGATGGTGAAATACATGACATCACCTCCTCCCTTGAGTCTTTTAGTTTCAGAGGTTAAGTCTATCGGGTGGTCGACGCTCTCTCGTGGAGCGCCACAGTTGTGGCTCTGGTGGCTGAGCCTTGGCACGCGTCTCTGTCACTTGAGGTGATTCCGGCCTGTCCGGGCTGGCTGCCGGGACTGTGCATGCTGAGGGCTGTCTTTGTTGCTCGTCCACTGGCAGTGGTGTGGGTGCTATCTCATCATGCTGTTCTTCAGGTTCCTCCGTGTCTATGCTGAACCTTGTCTTTACTTGGTCCAAGTGTTTGCGGCATATCTGCCCATTGTTTAGTCTGACCACTATGACCCTGTTTCCTTCTTTTCCAATTACGATGCCCTCAAGCCATTTGGCTCCCAAAGCATGGTTAAGAACAAATACCGGGTCATCTATTTCTGTACACCTCCCCCTTGAGCCTCGATCATGGAGCTCGGTTTGGGACTGGCGCTTGCCCTCAACAATGTCTGCCAGGTCTGGGTGAATGAGGGACAGCCGCATCTTGAGTGTGCGTTTCATGAGGAGTTCCGCTGGCGGGACTCCCGTGAGCGAGTGCAGCCGGGACCTGTAGGCCAGCAGGAGGCACAATAGGCGGTACTGAAGGGAGGGTCCTTGGATGCGTAGCATGCCCTGCTTTATGGCTTGGACTGCCCGTTCCGCCTGGCCATTGGAAGCCGGCTTGAACAGCGCTGTTCGGACGTGCTTGATACCATTGCCCGACATAAACTCCTGGAATTCATGGCTGGTAAAACACGGGCCATTGTCGCTGACCAGGATGTGCGGCAAGCCGTAGGTCACGAAAAACGTACGCAGACTCTCCACAGTGATGGATGTCGTGCACGAGTTCAATATGATGCACTCGATCCACTTCGAGTATGCATCGACTACGATCAGGGATATTTTCTCCATGAACGGGCCTGCATAGTCTACGTGAATACGTGACCATGGCCTGGTGGGCCAGGGCCACGGGCTGAGTGGAGCCTCCCTGGGGGCATTGCCCAGCTGGGCATACGTCGTGCACCTGCGAACCCAGTGTTCCAGGTCTGAGTCAATCCCTGGCCACCACACATGTGACCGGGCAATGGCCTTCATTAACACGATGCCAGGGTGCTCGCTGTGGAGTTCCCTGATGAATGCTTCCCTTCCTTTCTGGCTCATGACTACCCGGCTGCCCCATAACAGGCAGTCGGCTTGGATGGAGAGTTCATCCATCCGTCTCTGAAACGGCCTGACTTCCTCGGGGCACGCCCTGTGTACGGGCGCCCAATTCCCAGTCAGGACACATTTCTTTTTCATGGATAGGCGGGGGTCCCTTGACACTGCGGGCTCCCCCATCACAGCCTGAGTTTGATCTGTCAGGCTGTGATGGGGAAGCCCGCAGTGTCAAAAGCCTCAACGGCCATGACCATCTCGGCACTCTGCTCCGACGCCCCCTCGGTGGTGGCCAGTGGGAGCCTGCTGAGTGCGTTCGCGCAATTTTCGGTGCCTGGCCGGTGTAGTATGGTGTGGTCATACGCAGCCAGCGTGAGGGCCCATCACTGAATGCGAGCTGATGCGTTAGCGTTGACAGCCTTGCTGTTGGACAACAGGGATGTTAACGGCTTGTGGTCCGTCTCTAACTCGAACTGTCTACCGAAAAGGTACTGGTGCATCTTTTTCACACCGTACACACACGCGAGTGCCTCCTTCTCGACCATGCCGTATCTATGCTCTGCCTGGGAGAGCGACCTGGAGACGTAAGCCACCGGTTGGAGTCAGCTGTCATCGTTACTCTGCTGTAATACACACCCAACCCCGTAGGATGACGCATCGCATGTTAAAACCAGGGCTGCGTGCGTAAATTAGCTTGGTCTCCTCTTCCCCTGCCATAAAGGTCTGAGCTATCAACGCTGCCCCTTCTAAAGTCAGCTCCTTGGTCTTTATGAGCTTCCTGAAAATGCCGGCATGATTAATGCCCTCGATGAAAAAGTCCCTGAACATCTCCCCCCTGCAGGCATCAGAGAACTCACAGAGACTGGCCAAACGGCGTAGTTCCGCCATGAAGTCCGAGACGTTTTGACTCTCCTGACACCGGTGAGAGTAGAATCAGTGCCGGGCCATGTGTACGATACTTGCCGGCTTGAGGTGCTCACTGATCAGCTGGCTGAGCTCTTCGAAGGATTTGTCCGCTGCCTTTTGGGGTGTGAGCAGGTCTTTCATCAGCGCATACGTCTGTGGACCACAACTGGTCAGTAGATGCGCCCTCCGCTTGTCAGCCGCTGTCTCTTCCAGCCAGTCCTTTGTGACAAAGCTCTGCTGGAGTCTTTCCACAAAGTCGTCCCAGTCTTCACCCACACAGTAACGTTTCTCTGTGCAACCAGTGGCCATCCTCGTGGTTCGGTGATTCCCGTTTCTCATTGTCAGATGTAGTGTCTCTGCACCTTGTTACAAACTCACACGAGGCATGTATGTATCAGACACGGTCACTCTGTGACCTTCACTTTATTCCCAGGACCAAGGAGTCTTGTCCCTGGTTGGGACCTCCCATTTTATACCTGGAAACCCAGGTGAGAAGTGTCTCCCGCAAGCTCACCCCCTGTGGTCAGGGTGTGCATTTCAAGGGTACAGGTACAGTGTGCATGAGTTACAGTTACATAACTATTGTCATTGCAAGATGGTGAAATACATGACATAAGTGATTGAACTTGGAAAACTAATTCCACTAGATGCGAAGGGCTTTGAGGAGCACTGAACATGTGATGAAGTACTACATCAATGCATTTTCTTTCTGTGACGTTGATGCAATGCTATAATCGATACAGAGGCAGGCAACAGCCTTGTCTTAGTCGCTGAGGCGAGCAGTCAGACAGGATAATTGAGAACTCATCATGATGGAGAGTAAAATATCAGCAGGGCCTAGCAGCTGGACAATGGCTACCTCAAAGTTATTTCACGTAGCATTCTTGGAGCCAGTAGAAAGAGAAACCTTTCATCTCACCGGTCAAGATAGTGGGAGCTGGACGCACAGGGTTGGAGGCAGAGCTGTGCGATAAAGAGAGGGCACTGAGCTGAAGAGTGACTGACCGTAAGAGAGCAGCGAGATGAAGAAAACATATCACACAAATAGAGGCTGGGAGTGAGGAAGAGTGGTGAGAGTCAGGCTGTGAGGGAGCACATTTAAATCATAGAAACATAGGATGGTTACAGCACAGGAGCAGGCCATTCAGTACCTCGAGCCCTCTCTACAAAAGCATGTCAGCCAGTCTCACTGCGTAAAATTGTTTTTCCTCATGTGTCCTTTGGTTCTTTTGCCAATCACCTTAAATCTGAGCTCTCTGGTTCTCAGCCCTTCCACAGTTTTTCTCTTTATCTACTCTGTCTGGACCCCTCATGATTTTGAACACCTCTATCAAATCTCCTCTCAACCTTCTCTGCTCCAAGGAGAACAATCCCAGCTTCTCTAGTGTATCCAGCTAGTCCCCCGCCCTTTCCCCATAGCCCTGCAATGTTTTTTCCTTCAGGTACTTATCCAGTTCTCTTTTGAAAGCCACGATTGAGTCTGCCTCCACCACCCTTTCAGGCCGTGCATTCCAGATCCTAACCACTCGCTGCATAAAATAGTTTTTCCTCATGTCGCCTTTAGTTCTTCTGCCAATCACCTTAAATCTGCATCCTCTGGTTCTCGACCCTTCTGCCAATGGGAACATTTCCCCTCTATCTATTCTGTCTATCAAATCTCCTCTCAACCTGTGCTCTAAGGAGAACAGCTTCTCCAGTCTATCCGTGTAACTGAAGTCTCTCATCCCAGGAACCATTCTTGTAAATATTTTCTGCATCCTTTCTAAGGTCTTCACATCCTTCCAAAAGTGTGGTGCCCAGAATTGGACACAATACTCCAGTTGAGGCTGAACCAGTGTTTTCTAAAAGTTCATAATAACTTGCTTTTGTATTCTATGTCTCTATTTATGAAGCCCAGGATTCCGCATGCTTTTTAACCGCTTCCTTAACCTACCCTGCCACCCTCAATGATTTTATACCCCCAGGTCTCTCTGTTCCTGCACACACTTTAGAATTGTATCCTTTAGTTTATATTGCCTCTCCTTATTCTTCCCACCAAAATGTATCACTTTGCACTTTTCTGTGTTAAATTTCATCTGCCACGTGTCCGCCCGTTCCAGCAGTCTGTCTATATCCTCTTGAAGTCTATCACTATTCTCCTCACTGTTCACTATACACTCCAAGTTTTGTGTCATCTGCAAATTTTGAAATTGTGCCCTGTACACCCACATCCATCATCATCATCATCATAGGCAGTCCCTCGGAATCGAGGAAGACTTGCTTCCACTCTTAAAATGAGTCCTTAGGTGGCTGAACAGTCCAATACGAGAACCACAGTTCCTGTCACAGATGGGACAGATAGTCGTTGAGGGAAAGGGAGGGTGGGGCAGGTTTGCCGCACGCTCTTTTTGCTGTCTGCGCTTGATTTCTGCATGCTCTCGGGCGATGAGAGGCGAAGCCCCCCCGGATGCACTTCCTCCACTTAGGGCGGTCTTTGGCCAGGGACTCACAGGTGTCAGTGGGGATGTTGCACTTTTTCAGGGAGGCTTTGAGGGTGTCCTTGTAACGTTTCCTCTGCCCACCTTTGGCTCGTTTACCGTGAAGGAGTTCCGAGTAGAGCGCTTGCTTTGGGAGTCTCGTGCCTGGAATACGAACGATTTGGCCTGCTCAGTGGGGCTGATCAAGTGTGGTCAGTGCTTCAATGCTGGGGGTGTTAGCCTGGTCGAGGACGCTAATGTTGGTGCGTCAGTCCTCCCAGGAGATTTGTAGGATCTTGCGGACCTCTTGCCTGATTCCTCCCTGTGGCTAAGGAGCTCCTCCCGCAGTCACAGTGCGGATTTCACCCAAGTCCAAGTCATTAATATATGTCAAGAAAAGCAGTGTTCCTTGCACCAACCCTGGGAACACCATTGTGTCCCTCCCTCCAGTCCGAAAAACAACCGTTCACCACTACTCTCTGTTTCCTGTCACTTAGCCAATTTCGCATCCATGCTGCCACCGTCCCTTTTATTCCACGGGCTTCAACTTTGCTGGCAAGTCTATTATCTGGCACTTTATCAAACGCCTTTTGGGAAGTCCATGTACACCACATCAATCGCATTGCCCTCATCAACCCTCTCTGTTATCTCCATCAAAAAACTCAATCAAATTAGTTAAACATGATTTGCCTTCAACAAATCTGTGCTAATTAAATAAAGTGAGATGAAGAAGCACAGGCAATAAGGACAACAACTACATAGACACACAGGATGGAGAATTCCTGTGAAAAAAAGGAGCATTTTGTCCTCTCCAATGTAAGGGAGGGAATTGCTGGGGAACAGAACAGTTTTGGCATCAAGTATCAGTGACAAACACCGTCAGATTCATCACACATGTGGAACACACAGGGAAACTCCCTTTACCTTGCCCAAACAGTGCATCCTTGCTTCAACCTTGAGAAGCATCCCGACAGCACTAATGTGACATTCCCACTTCCATACCTTGTGGTCTCTCTGGGATGAGACTGCCAAATTTGTGTTGTAGCCTTAGGGCCACAGGCCCCAGGATTGAGACTGCTCCAACCTCAAACAGCAGGAGGAAGGTTTTGTTTTCATAGCGTCAATTGAAGCAAGATTCAGACTTGAGCCTCAGTGATTACAAATAAATACAATGTTCTTACTCTCCGCACCACCTCGTGACCATAAATGGCATTTTATTTCTCCCATCTGTGTTCTAGTTCAGGTACCAACATTGTTGACAGAAGCAGAAATTGATCGGTTATGTCCAATTACCTCTGTGAAATGGGGAAGGTTTTATCTGCTCTGAGTGGTACTGGGTTTCCTAGTGAACACACTATCTGTGCATTGATTTGTTGAAGAATAATCAATTGAACTATATTTACGGAACACAGTGTTAGGATTCTGAAAGTGCACTTTCACCGCTGGGAGCACACTTGAAATTCAGCCTAGCTGGAAACAGTTGAATGCCTTCTGTCTGAGAGAGCTCTTGAGGATAACAAACTAAATGAATCTGGTCAGTTTTAAGATCAAAACTTCATTGCAGATGTAAAACTAGGGAAGCTATCTTAACATTTTCATGGTATTCTATGCACTAAAGGCATTAAATATCCATTGAATCAAGTGTGGAGTTGATGGATTCACCATTTTCACAAATAACTGGCATTCCATTATTTCTCAAAGGAAGGTCTAAGGCCAATTCTCATTCCTCTTGAAAACCAATAGTTGTTTTGAGTTGCTGTCCTCCACTTTGTCTGATCTATGTGTCTTTGTTTCACAATACTAATAATGATCTGTTAATCTTGTTTTTGTTTTATTATCTCTATAACATTCACTAAGCCAACCTCATAACTTTGACCTGCCTTTTCTTATTTAAGACTTGTTAAGAGTTTTTTTTCTTTGCACGGATCCTATTTCTTCAATGCCTGACGTAGTTACCATTTCAAATTAGGATAATAATACAGCAATCAAATGACAGAGTCTGTGCTGTTATCATAGAATCATAGAAAACTACAGCAAAGAGGGAGGCCATTCGGCCCATCGTGTCCGTGCCAACAAAGAGCTATCCAGCCTAATCCCACTTTCCAGCTCTTGGTCCATAGCCCTGTAGGTTACGGCACTTCAAGTGGATATTCAAGTACTTTTTAAATGCTATGAGGGTTTCTGCCTCTACCACCCTTTCAGGCAGTGAGTTCCAGACCCCCATCACCCTCTGGGTGAAAAAAGTTCTCCTCAACTCACCTCTAATCCTTCTACCAATTACTTTAAATCTATTCCCCCTGGTTATTGACCTCTGTGCCAAGAGAAATAGATCTTCCTATCCACTCTAACTAGGCACTCACAATGTTATACACCTCAATTAAATCTCCCCTCAGCCTCCTCTATACCAAAGAAAACAACCCCAGCCTATCCAATCTTTCCTCATGGCTAAAATTCTCCAGTCCTGGCAACATCTTCGTAAATCTCCTCTGTACCCTCTTCTCAAATCCCCTTTTAATTGGCCCTGTTTCCTGCATTCTTTTCCTGTAGTGCTTCTGGTATATGTACTGCAGCTTTACAACATTTGTACATGTCAATTAATTTATTGGTAACATTTTGAAGCATATTTTTTGTGTCAGAATAACCTTGTTCCATAACTTCACAACATCTATATGCACAGCCAAAAGTCCCAGTGCCCCAGTAGTGCAGTTGGTAAATGTTCTGCCAGTTGTGCCCGTGATCCCTGCACACCAGGAAGGTTCAAATTTCAAGCCCCGGTCTACGCTGAGTTTGGTGGCGAGCTGGGCTGGGAAGGGGAAAGTTAAGTTGGAAGGTGATCAGCAGCAAAATCCCAACCCCTCACCACCAGAGAAAATAGTTTCTCTCTATCCAGCCTATCAACTCCTTTAATCATCTTCAACACCTCAATGATATGATGACTCAGATATTTTAATGCCTTCATGCAGAGCACACTGGAATGTGGTTGGCTCAAAGGGCCATCTGCATAAAGAATCACCCCTCTCCCCACCTGGGAATGGACATATGTTAAAGGATCGATGGCCATTCTGAAAGGAACAAGTGGCTAGTCCAAGGGGAGGATCCAAACAGCCCAAACAGGATAACTGACATTTTAAAAACCTGAATTGGGTCCGATTTGCTTTCGACACAGCTCTACTCATGAACAGGAAAATGACAAGTGGTACCTTGAATACGTAGAAGGCGGTTAGGCCAATTTTTGCCTCTGTGTATGATGTCACGTTCATAGACTCATAGAAATTTACAGTAAGGAAGGAGGCCATTTCGGCCCTTCGTGTCCGCACCGGTCGACCAAGAGCTGTCCAGCCTAATCCCACTTTCCAGCTCTTGGTCCGTAGCCCTGTAGGTTACGGCACTTTAAGTGCATATCCAAGTATCTTTTAAATGTGGTGAGGGTTTCTGCCTCTACCACCCTTTCAGGCAGTGATTTCCAGACCCCCACCACCCTCTGGGTTAAGACATTTCTCCTCATATCCCTTCGAAATCTCCCCCCAATTACTTTAAATCTATGCCCCCTGGTTGTTGACCCCTCTACCAAGGGAAACAGGTCCATCCTATCTACTCTATCCAGGCCCCTCATCATTTTATACACCTCAATCAGGTCTCCCCTCAGCCTCCTCTGTTCCAAAGAAAACAGACCCAGCATCTCCAATCTTTCCTCGTAGCTAAAATTCTCCAGTCCATGCAACATCCTCGTAAATCTCCTCTTCACCTTTTCCAGTGCAATCATATCTTTCCTGTAATATGGTTACCTGAACTGCACACAGTACTCCAGTTGCGGCCCAACCTAACAAAACATGATTTCAAGGGTTTGAGTGGAAAAAATCCTCTAAAGACTAGTTTTTGCATACACGATCAGTGATGGCTTGACTTTACATGTTTAAGCAATAACCTCTGTGGACGATAGTCATCAGGCAGCCTGGTACATAAACATAAGAAATAGGAGCAGGACAGCCCCTACATCCCAGGAATCAATCTAGTGAACCTTCGTTGCAACCCCTCTCAGGCAAGTATGTCCTTCCTTAGGTATGGAGACCAAAACTGTGCTCCAGGTGTGGTTTCACCAAAACTCTGCCAATTGCAGCAGACGTCCTTACTCTTGTACTCCAACCCCCTTGCAATAAAGACCAGCATACCATTTGCCCTCGTAAATACTTGCTGTACCTGCATATTAATTTTTTGTGTTTTGTGTACAAGGACACCCAGATCCCTCAGAACATCAACATTTAACAGTTGCTCACCGTTTAAAAAATGTCAGTCTGCCGATGACACATGTTGCGTTCTTGGCAAACTCATGGTGGGTATGAATTGGGTACTTGGCAGTCTAATGGTGCACATGGATTGGCTCCTTGGTAGATGAGCGGGGGGATGCACAATGAATTCCTGGCAGTTCAATAGCAGAATGTAGTAAGACAGGTGTAATGTATGCAGCTGCGAGTATGCTCACAGGTCTGTAGAACTGTTGCATCCGGGCCAGGGTGTCCCTCGAGATGGAGCACCGGTACGATCGCGGCCCTCCGCGAGGGGGGGTGCCCCGGAAGGACTGGGGTGCATTGTCACCCCTAGCAACCAAATTTTAATTTGATTTTATATGTTTTAAAGTTTAATTTGTTTTAATTGCCGGTTTTAGTGTCCCCCTCCCCTTTTATAGGGGGCACTTGTAAATTATGGTTTTACTGCCCAAAAAAAAATCACCAAAAAAACCAAAAAAAGGGCACGTGAAAAGTGTTTGGAGTGTCCCCCAGATCGGGGGGCACTTGATTTAATTTATTATTGTTTTCCCCTAAAAGAGTTGTAGGACTGTTGTATTGTGAGTGGCTTAGCCAGTCACGTAATGTGCACAAGATTCAATAAAACCCCAGTCGGTTGGATCTAGGTCATCAACGAAGAGGTATGCAGTTGTGAGCTCATGGATGAATTGGTAATATGGAATTTGATTGTTAAACCTTTGTTAATCAATCGACTAGTTCTTAGTAGCAATGTGTTGCTATGAATTCTTAAGTAAAGAACCCATGAAGCAAATCCATTACAGCGGGGACGAACGTCTTGGCTAGCCAATAAAGGGTCTCTCCTCTTGTGCAGAGAATATAAAGTTCAAACATTCCATATCCAAAATTATATGACATGTTTATGTCCCTTGGCAGCGGTTCTACAATCTGTAAAGTTTCTGGTGCTCTGGAGCTCTTTTCATTCATATTTTGGCATAGATTTCAGAGCACTGGTGATAACAATGTAATTATTACCCATGAATTCCTGAGCACACATGGACACGCGTTCAAGAGTTGTAATCTCAACTTTCATTCTTATGTGGGTGAGTGGTTCTTACTATGTTTTTGGGTTTTACTGCTCAGGTTCAGCATCGGCAACTTTTCCCGTAACTGGAATTTGTATCCCTTATGATCTGGAGTGTGCCTTTAACCAGCTTAATATCGAGGCAAATTAAAGAACCCTTGCCATTGTATACTGACCTATTAGAATTGACTTTGTGCAGCCATGGATTCTCCTAGTCTTCAGTACACAGACAGAATGTAGACTCTGTCAGATTCAGGCTATAAATCAACAGATAGTTTATTTCACACATTATTTCAGACCAGATAAATGAACAGAATTCAGTACAAACCACATATTTACTATAATTTTCATGCTTCACTATCCTTCACAATATATAAAAAATAATGACATTTCTCCTGAGCTAATTCTTAACATGTAACAGAGCCTTGAAAATGGTTGTTTGTTTCTTAAATGATGAAAACCCTGGCACAGAGTTCCTGTGCTCACTACAGGCTGGCTGAGGATCTGGGCATTAGCAGTCAACACTCGAAACTTCCAGTCACACAGTTGCCCAAAGGATCATAGCCAATTACTGACCCTATTCATCTTCATAAATCTTAGACACAGCTTCCAAACAAAAGCTCAGCTCCGGTTGCTTGATTCTTTGATCTACATCACAGAACTTGACTGATCTGTTTCATCACCGTGTGAAGATAAAAACAAAGGGGCTGAAATTGGCTGCTTGTGTGCCTGCGGTTATCGCCTCTGGAGGGGGGCGCTCACGGGGCACAAATAGTTTTTCGCCTGGGCACGGCGAAAACAGCGCAGAATGAATTCCTGGCAGTTCAATAGCAGACTGTAGTAAGACAGGTGTAATGCTGGCACTGCTCCGCTTGGCTGCGTCCGCCGATGATGACATCATTGTCATGTGCAGTGCCCCGGTACCGCCCCACAAGACAAGTTCAGCCTCACTTACTGTCTGGCGCTGCAGTTGGGAGTCGGCTGGAGGAGCACTATTTAAAAGCACCACCTTTACTTACAATTTTTGTCGGCCATTACTCTGCAGCTTGCGAACACATAGGCAGACTGGCTGGGTGGGCAGATGACTTCAAGGACGGATCTGCCTCCTAACTATTCCCTTGTATCATTGAGGGCAGATTTGAAACTATGACATTTATTTTGTTTCATGGGGACTGTGTTGGCACTCGACCTCCTGCTCCAACGTCACCGCTGGAGACTTCTTAGGCAGAGACAAAGGCGGAGACAAATGCAGAGAGAAAGATGGGAGAAGGACAGGGAACAAGGCAGCAAAATGTGGCCAGAGGGAGAAGGCCCAACAGGGATGGCAACAGGAAATCTTACCCTCCCATGGTATTCCGGCAACAGTTCTCCAACATCAATTTAACTGAGGAACTGTGTGTTTGAAGGCTACGCTTCAGCAAGGACATGGGGCTAGAACCTCCACTTTATTTGCATGCTTAATGCCCACTTAATGCCCATTTTGCTGCTGAAATGACGTATAACACCCAGATATTGCCCATTTTGGCACAAAATGGAAACTGACGGGCATTTTTAGGAAACTCATCGCCACATACTTTCCCCATGTGCTTAACGCTGGGAAAAAATAATACCGCCCGCCCACTTTTTTGGGGCGGAATCATCAGAATGGGCGAAATCAACGCCCATAATATCGCCCGGCGTTAATTTCCGCACTGATTTAAAGCCGAGATTCAATAATACCACCTGCCCACTTTTTTTTGTCGTAAAGAGCATATTTACCAAAACTAGCGGTCATGAGATCGCCCAGCGTCACTTTCACCACCTCGCACACATATCGCCCACAATATCGCTCGCCTGCAAAACCGCCCAGAAAAAGTGTAACTAACCGGAACTAATCACAGCGTTATGGACGCCATGTTCTACATCACATGTCGCATCCTTTCAAAGGCTGCTGTGCTTCAACCTCGGGGGAGTTCGGATGTACTCTCGAGGTCGATGGAGTTGACGTGAATATCTCTACAAACAGCTTGACCACACTGTGACCAATTGGAATTGAATAGGTGTCTTCGTCAGGACATTCATTCTTTGTGAGCAATCGGTGGAAAACAGAGAGCTACTGCAATGGGGCCTGTCCTTTCTCAACCTCTCTTGATGACAAATTACACTCCACAGCATTATGTGCCCAATGTAAAACATGCCAGACTGATGAGGAGGACCAGACGTTACACCCCCCGCAAGTTCGAGGAGCAGCAGTCTTACGTCAACTTGCCCGACACCACCTGCCTTCAAAGACTGCGCATCCACAAAGAGGTCATCACTGAGGTATGCCAGATAATAAGGGGAGACCTGCAGCCAGCCAGCACCATCAGTACTGCACTGTCCCTCGAGGTCAAAGTCACGGTGGCACTGTTGTTCTATGCCTCGGGTTCTTTTCAGACCACAGCTGGAGACATTTATGGAATTTCTCAGCATGCCGCACATCGCTACATTAGACAGGTCACTGAAGCCCTGTACGCATGCAGGAGGGACTTGATCAGCTTCCCTATGACCAGGGAGGCACAGAGTGAGAGGGCTCTAGGATTCTCCAGAACTGCAAACTTCCCCAAGGTGCAGGGAGCAATAGACTGTACGCACATCACGATGCGGGAACCTTTTCAGAATGCAGAGGTTTTCAGGAACCGCAAGGCATTCCACTCCTTGAATGTTCAACTGGTTCTCGACCACCAGCAAATTATACTGGCAGTGAATGCTCAATTTCCGGGCAGCATCCATGACACTCACATCCTGCGTGAGAGCACTGTATCTGAATTGTTTAACAATCAGCCACAAGGTCAATGCTGGATGCTTGGTGACAAAGGATATGGCCTCGCCACCTGGCTGATGACCCCCCCTGCGTGATACCCACATTGAAGCCGAGAGGCGATACAACGAGAGCCACAGAGCCGCTCGCGATATCGTGGAGAAAACAATTGGAGTGCTGAAGCAGCGCTTTAGATGCCTGGACCACTCAGGAGGCGAGCTCCAATACCACCCTGAGCAGGTAGCTCAATTCATGGTATGTGCTGAATGCTGCACAACTTGGCTATCAGGAGGGGACAAAAATTGTCAGAAGGGTCTGACGGTCCACCTCAGGAGAGAGAGGAAGAGGAGGATGAGGAGGTGGACGCTGACCTCAGGCCAGTCAATCAGTTGGAGCAAAACTTCTCTGCTTTTATACTCCATCCCCCTTGCAATAAAGGTCAACATTCCATTTGCCTTCCTGATTACTTGCTGTACCTGCATACTAACTTTTTGTGTTTCATGCACAAGGACCCCCAGGTCCCTCTGTACTGCAGCACTTTGCAATTTTTCTCCATTTAAATTATAATTTGCTTTTCTATTATTTCTGCCAAAGTGGATAACCTCACATTTTCCAACATTATACTCCATCTGCCAAATTTTTGCCCACTCACTTAGCCTGTCCATACCCATTTGCAGATTTGTTGTGTCCTCCTCACAATTTGCTTTCCTACCCATCTTTGTATCATCAGCAAACTTGACTACATTACACTTGGTCCCTTCATCCAAGTTATTAATATAGATTGTAAATAGTTGAGGCCCCAGCACCGATGCCTGCGGCACCCCACTAGTCACTGTTTGCCAACCGGAAAATGACCCATTTATCCCGACTCTCTATTTTCTGTTAATTAGCCAATCCTCTATCCATGCTAATATATTACCCCCAAGCCCGTGAGCTTTTATCTTGGGCAGTAACCTTTTATGTGACACCTTATCGAATGCCTTCTGGAAATCCAAATATACCATATCCACTGGTTCCCCCTTATCCACTCTGCTCGTTACATCCTCAAAGAACTCCCAGCAAGTTTGTCAAACATGATTTCCCTTTCATAAATCCATGCTGACTCTGCTTGATTGAATCATGCTTTTCCAAATGTTCTGCTACTGCTTCTGTAATACTGGACTCCAGCTTTTTCCCAACGACAGATGTTAGGCTAACTGGTCTATAGTTTCCTGCATTCTGTCTGCCTCCTTTTTTAAATAGGGGTGTTACATTTGCGGTTTTCCATTACAGTGTAGTGTAAAAGCAGGATCCGCACAGGGTGTGGCACTGGGCACAAGTGGGCGGCAGCAAGACCAGGGGTAAAGGGCAGCTTAGGAGGCCAGTATCCCGGAGGGCGAGTTTGCGTACGATTTAGAAACATAGAAACGTAGAAAATAAGTGCAGGAGTAGGCCATTCGGCTCTTCGAGCCTGCAACACCATTCAATAAGATCATGGCTGATCATTCCCTCAGTACCCCTTTCCTGCTTTCTGCTGCACAGGATTCAGATGAGGACCTCGATGAGATGGCCTTCAGAAGAAGGGTGATGGGCATTGCTAGGCACAATGGCAAGCCTGCCAAAGAGCCTTTTGGCAATGTCAAGGAGCATGGAGGAGTGCGGGTCCAACATTGCACGGGGCTTTGCGCAGAGCTTGGAACCCAGGATTTCCAGGCTGGGAATCATGGAAGACTCCCGAAGAGACCGTGTCGACCCAGACATGATGGTGCGTGTGATGGGTGATGTCGCGGCTGCCGTCGCAGCACAGACGGAAGTGACCCAACGTTTTAGTGCTGCAGCAGAATTGCAGACCGCTCTCATGCACTCTCAGCTTGATGGCAACAAAGCTCAGACCTCTGTCACCGTGGTTGGGTTTACCACCACCGACCAGGACTTGCAGAGTGTCGCAGCAATCTGTGCTCCAACAGATACGGAGATGCTGCCCCTGGGGGCGTGGCGGTGGGTCAGTGTAGCAGGACCCTACTGTGCTCTCTCAGGATGACAGCATTCCTGTTCCCACCACTGCCTCTACGCCAATGCCCTTGTCGCTGCCTGTCAGCCAGCCAGCCCAGACTGCTGCTGCCCATGTTGAGGTGGTCCAGTCTACAGCTGGGCTTCTAGGTCCAGAGCTGCTTGAGGTTCTTCTGCAAGGTCACCAACCACGCTGCAGCCAATGGGGGAGCACTTTGTAGCAGCACTAGGACAGGAAAGGCCAATCGAATGACAGGCACTAAGGGATTGCACAAGGCTGAATTGTTCCTCTCATAAGTTTAAATATGTGTGAAGTGATTTTGGATAAATTTATTATCTTTTGTGGTGACTCTCATCTCAGCTTTGTGCGCCTGAGGATGCTGTGTTATTCTGTGACAGAGGCATGGTATGTTGGGGATGTGGTGAGCAGTCGGGATCTGGGGCTTCAACAGTCAATTCAACAGTTTTCATTTCAACAGTCAATGAAAAATGACTGTTTTCATTGGAAACAGTCTCCAGGGGCATTTGCGGACAGGCTGTCTGGAAGGGGGATTGGCTGCCTGCTCCTCCCTTCCTCCTCGACCTCTTCCTCTACCTCCTCTTCCTCCTCCTCTCTCTCGTCCTCCTCCTGAGGTGGTCACGCAATCCCTGGTCCCGCAATTCCCAAATCTAGTCTGATGTTCCATTCTTAGAAACATAGAAACATAGAAAGTAGGTGCAGGAGTCGGTCATTCGGTCCTTCGAGCCTGCACCATCATTCAATATGATCATGGCTGATCATTCACCTCAGTACCCCTTTCCTGCTTTCTCTCCATACCCCTTGATCCCTTTAGCCATAAGGGCCACATCTAACTCCCTCTTGAATATATCTAACGAACTGGCATCGACAACTCTCTGCGGTAGAGAATTCCACGGGTTCACCACTCTCTGAGTGAAGAAGTTTCTCCTCATCTCGGTCCTAACTGGCTTACCCCTTATCCTTAGACTGTGACCCCTGGTTCTGGACTTCCCCAACATCAGGAAAATTCTTCTTGCATCTAACCTGTCCAATCCCGTCAGAATTTTAAACGTTTCTATGAGATCCTCTCTCATTCTTCTAAATTCCAGTGAATATAAGTCTAGTCGATCCAATCTTTCTTCATATGTCAGTCCTGCCATCCCAGGAATCAGTCTGGTGAACCTTCACTGCACTCCCTCAATAGCAAGAATGTCCTTCCTCAGGTTAGGAGACCAAAACTGTACACAATACTCAGGTTGTGGTCTCACCAAGGCCCTGTACAACTGCAGTAAGACCTCCCTGCCCCTGTACTCAAATCCCCTCGCTATGAAGGCCAACATGCCATTCGCTTTCTTCACCGCCTGCTGTACCTGCATGCCAACCTTCAATGACTGATGTACCACGACACCCAGGTCTCATTGCACCTCCCCTTTTACCAATCTGTCACCATTCAGATAATAATCTGCCTTCCTGTTTTTGCCACCAAAGTGGATAACCTCACATTTATCCACATTATACTGCATCAGCCATGCATTTGCCCACTCACCTAACCTGTCCAAGTCACCCTGCAGCCTCCTAGCATCCTCCTCGCAGTTCACACTGCCACCCAGCTTAGTGTCATCTGCAAACTTGGAGATATTACATTCAATTCCTTCATTTAAATCATTAATGTATTATTTTGGCAAATATTTTTAAATCAATGCTATCCTTCAGAATTATTTAATCAATTTTTGCAAAAGTTAGGGAATAGAAAGAGGTTGGATTATGCTAGGGCTGTCCAATACATCTGAAATCTGGCATTCATTCATCACGTTTCATACTGCAGCAAGACATTATATTATAATCATCACAGCAAATGTTCATTTCATCTTACAGTTTAAGCTATCTATTTTGGGCTGGACTTTCGGTTCTGATCATTTCGGGCGGTAATGGCGGCTGGGAACAGCTTGTGCCTCAGTCAGCAAAGTTCATCAGCAGGTCTCGGAGTTTGGAGTGGAGCGCTAAGGGAGGCGTTACACATCTCTTTTCGGGCGCTAGGCCAGCTGAGCAGGTGAAAATCCCCAGCTAAACAGCCGGCCACGGAGCGCTGTAAGAGAGGTCTGGTGCGAAAAAAACCTGACAAAAAACCCACCAAAAACATTCCCAATAAATAACTAACGCCACCACGACATAAATCGCAAAAAAAACACTCACCTTTGCCTGAGGTTGACATGACTTACCTCACTACGGCCACTATAGATCGGACCAGCATCTTTCACAGGGCGCTCTATGGAGAGCTACAGGTCAGGCGGGAGCCATAAATTGAGCCGATGTCGCAACCAGGGATGTTGCACACCGGCTCGCCTCTTCCGGGCAGTAATGCTCCGCGCCCCGTGGAAACCGCCACCGAATATCCCGGCGGGGTGCTGGAAGCCGGCCGCCCGCCCGGAAGTGCTGACCGCCGCATTTGCTGACCCTCCGGGGCTGCCGACATGGTCAGCAGAAGACCGAAAATCAAGCCCCCAAGGGCTGGATTGTCGGCTTTTGAGATTTCGAGACGGTAATGACAGCGGGGCGGTCCTGATACCGCCTGAAAAAGTTTGCGCCCTCGTCAGCAAAATTCAGCAAAAGGTGAGGTCCGTGATCGGGGGCACAAAATCAGGCATTACACAAGGGAGCTTTTCCAACCCAGCCGAAAATCATGGCGTTAAAAAAGATCTCTATTTCGTGCATGCGCAGACGCGTTCCAATCTTCCCAGGCGCAGATAAAACTTAAGGTTGCTGCGATTTCCTTTGCACGTGCACAGATGAACTGGCCCACTACAGACACAGTGGGAGAGATGGTGCAGCAGGAGGGGAGACAGTGTGCAAGCCGCTTCTATCCAGCAGCTGCTGAGGCGTTAGTGCAGGCCATAGAGAGGAGATGGCCTGCACTGCATCTAGTGGGTGGAAGGAGGCCTGTGCCCAGTGTCTTCAGGAAGATATGGAGGGAGATAGCCCAGGAGGTGTTAGCGGCAGACACGGTGGCCAGAAATGGCACCCAATGCCGCAAGACGTTTAACAACCTCACAAGGGTCATCAGGGTGGGTACCCTTCACATTTATGTTGGCCTGCCATGGTTGCAAGATCACTGTCTCACAAAATGTTAAGTCTTTGATGGAGCTGCCCCTTCTCGATGTGTTCCAGGCCAAGGTGTGGGTTGTTGAAGCCACCTGAAAGCTGGACGCTCATTTCTCTAGCCATGCCCTGCGCATTCAGGATGCATGTCCCTTCTTGTCCCCTAATCTTTGTCAACCCTCCTCGCACACCCCTTCCACTGAGGATACGCGCTGTCCAAATGTCACCCTGAGCCGCCATGTTACCTGGCTCTCACTTCCTCCCAGTCTTTCCACATCCTCAGTCACCAGCCGCACAGATTGAACTGAACACATCTGCACTTCCGCACAGTGGCAGCTATGGAAGGCACATGTGGCACAACAGGAGGCGAGCACTTACTCAACCCTTCTTGTTCTTATTGCAGGCCAAGCTAACGCATAATAGGATGGAGCAGCATGGCACCGGAGGCGGATAGCCTGAACTGCAGGAGCTGACAGTGGTGGATCAGAGAGTGTCGGCCTTCATGGGCACCCCAGTTCACACGGTGGGCGGCTGCGAAACCGAGCCCACTTCGGGTAGTGGCAGTATGTGAATGGCATTTGCGATTGATGTGGCTTCCTTGACCCCTAATATCAAGTGGCCTAGCCCCAGAGGGTGAGTTGGCACAGTAGTCCTGCTCGGAGACAGACTGACGTGGACCTGGACTTGGTGGCTTTGTCCAGGGAGAAAAGAGAAATGCACCGCGAGCTCATGGGTGCACTGGGTAGAGTCCCGCAGAGCATAGCAGCACTTGCTATGAGTTTGCCAGAGGGCGCCTCTTGCATTGCATATGTATCTGAGGTCTCCAGCGAGCCCATCCTTGGCCGCTCACAGAGGCAGATGGCCTCCCGCAGCAGCAATGGCATGCCAGATTGTGTGGAGTGTGCCATGGGTAACGTTGCAGCAGTGATCACATCGCAGGCACAAGCTACACTCCAGCTTGGTGATGTCATGCAATCACTGACTGCTGCCAAGCTCTCTGTGTTCCGCACTGTCCAACAGGGAAGTGATGGTGCTAAAACAGGCCATCCAGTTGTGGTCACACATCGTGCTCCGGATGCTGAGGCCCAGCTCCGTGTCAGTGTCAGTGGTCCCCAGGAAATGGAAGGTGCTGTCCTTCATAGAATCATAGAAATTTACAACACGGAAGGAGGCCATTTCAGCCCATCTTGTCTGCCTCGGCCGACCAAAACCTATCCAGCCTAATCCCACTTTCCAGTTCTTGGTCCGTAGCCCTGTAGGTTATGGCACGTTAAGTGCACATCCAAATATCTTTTATATGTGGTTAAGGTTTCTGTCTCTACCACCCTTGTCATCTTGGCCTTCCTCAAGTTGACAGCATTCTGGCTCCCACCATTGACTCTCCAACCATGCACCTAACGCAATCCACTGCTGATTCATCAGAGACTGATGCCACCGATGCTGAGGCACAGCAGTCCGCAGCTGGTCCAGGGTGTTGTCCTCGGCCATCAGCACTGTCTGCCTCCCAAACACAGCAGCCCTCAAGCAGCTTGCTGTAGGCACTGAGGCCCCATTGAGGAGTAGCAGCAGGCGTGAGAGGGGGGTAAAGGTTAGGGAGGGCAAAGCGCAGGGCAAGTCCGAATGATGTGTAGGCCAAGGTTGTGGAGATGCCCTGATTTTTGTTTATTATGCCTGTAAATAGTTAAGTTGATTAATGCACTTCATTGTTGGTCAGTGCCCTGCAACAGAACATTGTATATTGTATGGTTTTCTTTTGGTGGGGGGAGAGTTTGTTACTTTGTTGCAGTAAGATGTCACTTTGATCCTTTGCCATTGGTGTCTTGTGCATCATTCCAACGTTCACGGAGATGTGCCTTTATGGGGGCACATAATGTGGCCAGTATGAGCTGGTGAAGTGCAGCTCTTGGTCCAGCAGTATTTCCACGTTGCCTCCCCCGTGGATGGGGTGGCTATCCAATCGGAGCCTCGCCAGGCTCCTCTTTGTCATCCTCCTCCTCCTGTGGTGGGCATGCAATCCCCACTGGCAATGCCTGGCCCCTCATGATGACCAAATTGTGCAGCATACATCACGCCACAGTGAATTCGGATACCTGTTGAAGGAGTATTGAAGACTGCCTCCAGAGCGGTGCAGGCATCAGTCTGCCTGTAAGGAGATGGCATATCTCTGTCAGCACTTCCTTTCGGAAGCACAGCTTTCTCACACACTACTCCTCAGAGAGCTGGAGGTATGCGCGTTAATGCCTGTAAACCCGCTGGGGGTAAGCCCTCCTCCCCAGATGTCTTTGGCCTCTCCTCATCTGTGGGCCCTCATGGCCAAGAGCCCTTGTTCTATCCTGACGCGCCTAGCAATAGCATCGAGGATGATACGCTGGCGAACTAGTAATGCACCCATTAAATTCTTTCGTTGACGATGTGAGGACACTGTAATGGAAGATTAAAATACCACTTTCAATCAGAGCTTTACACAGCGTGTTGTGCGCAGACATTGCAGTCATAGAATCATAGAAATTTACAGCACGGAAGGAGGCCATTTCGGCCCATTGTGTCCGCGCCGGCCGACCAAGAGCTATCCAGCCTAATCCCACTTTCCAGCTCTTGGTCCGTAGCCTTGTAGGTTACAGCACTTTAAGTGCACATCCAAGTATTTTTAAATGTGGTGAGGGTTTCTGTCTCTACCACCCTTTCAGGCAGTGAGTTCCAGACCCCCACCACCCTCTGGGTGAAGAAATTTCCCCACATATCTCCTCTAAACCTCTCCCCAATTACTTTAAATCTATGGCCTCTGGTTGTTGACCGCTCTGCCAAGGGAAACAGGTCCTTCCTATCCACTCTATCCAGGCCGTTCATAATTTTATACACCTCAATCAGGTCTCCCCTCAGCATACTCAGTTCCAAAGAAAATAGGCTCAGCATCTCCAATCTTTCTTCATAGCCAAAATTCTCCACTCCAGGAAACATTCTTGTAAATCTCCTTTGTACCCTCTCCAGTACAATCACATCTTTCCTGCAATGTGGTGACCAGAACTGCACACAGTACTCCAGCTGCGACCTAACCAGTGTTTTATACAGTTCAAGCATAACCTCCTTGCTCTTGTATTCCATGCCTTGACTAATAAAAGCAAGTATTCCATATGCCATCTTAACCACCTGGCCTACCTGGCAGGGATCTGTGGACCTGCACGCCAAGGTCTATTTGTTCCTCTACACTTTTCAGTGTCGTACCACTTAATGTGTATTCCCTTGCCTTGTTAGACCTCCCCAAATGCATTACCTCACACTTATCTGGATTAAATTCCATTTGCCACTGTTCTGCCCACCTGACTAGTACAGTAATATCTTCCTGCAGTCCGCAGCTTTCTTCTTCATTATCAACCACACAGCCTATTTTTGTGACTTGCGATGTAGAATCCTCCTCCCTCAAATTAAATACGCTGCAAATACTGCCTACCGGACTGTGGGACCACCTGCTTTTTCAGGCATTTCTTGGGGCGGGAGTATAATGTGGCGTCAGGGCCTAATTTTGCATCCGGGGCACGAGTGGAGCGATGCACGACGATGGACATCATGATTGCATTGAAACTAGAGGTAAGTTTTTGCACCACCGCAAACCTGGAGCAGATTTTGCCGACTGGGTGTTAAAAGCTGGCCGCCCGCCATTACGCCTAAAACACCCTTTACCGCCCCTCCAAGGCACTACCAAAGGAGCTAAAAATCCAGCCCTCAATGCGACATTTCACAATCAGTTTTAAAAAGTTATTGTACATAAAATTAGAATGTATAAGAACATAAGAAATAGGAACAGGAGTAGGCCATACGGCCTCTCGAGCCTGCTCCACCATTCAATAAGATCATGGCTGATCTGATCATGGACTCAGCTCCATTTCCCCGCCCGCTCCCCATAACCCCTTATCCCCTTATCGTTTAAGAAACTGTCTATTTCTGTCTTAAATTTATTCAATGTCCCAGCTTCCACAGCTCTCTGAGACAGCGAATTCCACAGATTTACAACCCTCTGAGAGAAGAAATTTCTTCTCATCTCTGTTTTAAATGGGCAGACCCTTATTCCAAGATCATGCCCTCTAGATCTAGTCTCCCCCACCAGTGGAAACATCCTCTCTGCATCCACCTTGTCAAGCTCCCTCATAATCTTATACGTTTCGATAAGATCACCTCTCATTCTTCTGAATTCCAATGAGTAGAGGCCCAACCTACTCAACCTTTCCTCATAAGTCAACCCCCTCATCCCCGGAATCAACCTAGTGAACCTTCTCTGAACTGCCTCCAAAGCAAGTATATCCTTTCATAAATATGGAAAGCAAAACTGCACGCAGTATTCCAGGTGTGGCCTCACCAATACCCTGTATAGCTGCAGCAAGACTTCCCTGCTTTTATACTCCATCCCCTTTGCAATAAAGACCAAGATACCATTGGCCTTCCTGATCACTTGCTGTACCTGCATACTATCCTTTTGTGCTTCATGCACAAGTATCCCCAGGTCCCACTGTACTGCGGCACTTTGCAATCTTTCTCCATTTAAGTAATAACTTGCTCTTTGTTTTTTCTGCCAAAGTTCATGACCTCACACTTTCCAACATTACACTTCATCTGACAAACGTTTGCCCACTCACTTAGCCTGTCTATGTCCTTTTGCAGATTTGTTGTGTCCTCATCACACATTGCTTTTCCTCCCATCTTTGTATCGTCAGTAAACTTGGCTACGTTACACTCAGTCCCTTCTTCCAAGTTGTTAATATAGATTGTAAATAGTTGGGGTCCCATCACTGATCCCTGCGGCACCCCACTAGTTACTGGTTGCCAACCAGAGAATGACTCATTTATCCCGACTCTCTGTTCTCTGTTAGTTAGCCAATCCTCTATCGATGCAAATATATTACCCCCAACCCCGTGAACTTTTATCTTGTGCAGTAACCTTTTATGTGGCAGCTACCTTCCCTGCATGGTGACCAGCGACTGTGCACTCTCCATGTAATTTATACAATATCCTTCACACTCTAATCCAACTGTTAATCCGTGTTCTATGGATAGTTTGAGCCCTTCTTTGTACTGCAATTTTTGCACCACTAACACACACCTCAGTGCAAAAAATATTGGCCAGGAGTCTTCAAATCAATTATTAATCCCCAGAGGTAGGCGAATAATGTTTGACTAATTGGACTGAAATAAGCTCTGGCAGCCTCAGCCAAGTCTGTAATACCTGACATGAGCCTGTAATCACATTTACAAGAAAATCTAAATTCACTCAGAATATTAACTAAAGCTGCAGTTCCACATCATGGCACCCGCAAAAAGAGAATAATTGATAGCTGGAAGTGTATTACAGCTTCTAACATAATTGAGGAGTTCATGTGGTTTATATATAATGAATGTTTTCAAATGAGTTACAGGCTGGAATCTAATTGACGGGTTCAGATGGTTTATATAGACAATATTGGACACCCGGGAGTAAGTTACGGATTGAAATACCTGGGAGTAAGTCATACTTGCCAACTTAGAAAACTAGCAAAAGCGAATAAACTGCTTCAAAATTGCTGACAGAGCTCAAAAACAGCCCTAAATATATAAGACACATGGGGGCTGAAATTGCCCCCCGGCCGAAATCGAGCGCATGCACCCCGTTTCTATGCTTTTACTGCCGCGATGGTTGAGGTGGCCTCTTGAGCTAAATTTCGCTCTTTATTTATTTTCAGGCGGACTGGAAGTCGCTCATAATGGGGGCGGAAGTTGGTGGGGGTCGGGGGGGGGGCGGAGTGCAGTGACTGCTGCGCTGATGTCATCACGGCGTCGCATCACCATGGCTCTCCCTTTCACTTAAAGGAGAGAACCCTCTGTGATGTTTTAACTTCGGCTCACTGGGCCACCAGGGAGGATATCGGCCGGGCCAACCGCCTGGCACCAAGAGGAGGTGCCAGGCTGCCTGTCGGCGGCGCGGCCGAACCCAGAGCGTTAACTGTCGGCCCGACATGGCAGTCGGCCGACAGAAAAAAAATGCCGGCAGCGGCAGTGCACCTTCCCCTTTAAGGGGAGCTGCACTGCAATTACAGAAGGCCACAGCCTCACTGCACTACCGCAAAAAAGAAGTTTTGGCATCGCCTGGCGGGTTGAAGATTTTCACGGCAGAATTTCGCCATTGGGGGCCGTACATTGGCAGTGTACACTGTGATGATACACTTAGGACGGATTGGCAGCAGTGGAGTGGTGGGGGGGTGGGTGCGGGGGGAGTGAGCGGGTCTGTGCCGGGATACCACAGGAGCGGAATTTTAATAATGGCGGCCATTACATGAAAAGTCGGTGGCCATCGCACTCTGCAGCGTGGCCGCTGCTTTCCGGTGTTAACAGGCTTTAAGGAAAGGGGCAATTTTGGACCTAGGAAGACAAGCAGCTGGACTGAAAGTGCAGTGGAACATGGACATGATAATAGTTTAAGATGCAGACATAAACAACAGTTGAGCGTCTGTCTTGAATAATAAACACTGTAGAGTACATAGGAGTGCCTTTGCAACAATGGTAGATTTAGAAATAACTAAAGGGGATCCATGCATGGAAGGCATCATAGAATCATAGACATTTACAGCGCAGAAGGAGGCCATTTCGGCTCATCGTGTCTGCGCCGGCCGACAAAGAGCTATCCAACTTAATCCCACTTTCCAGCTCTTGGTCCGTAGCCCTATATGTAACGGCACTTTAAGTGCACATCCAAGTACTTTTTAAATGTGGTGAGGCTTTCTGCCTCTACCACCCTTTCAGTCAGTGAGTTCCAGACCCCCACCATCCTCTGGGTGAAGAAATTTCCCATCATCTCTCCTCTAAACCTCCCACCAATTACTTTAAAACTATGGTCCCTGGTTGTTGACCCCTCTGCCAAGGGAAACAGGTCCCTCCTATCCAGGCCCCTCATAATTTATACTCTTTAATCAGGTATCCCCTCAACCTCTGTTCCAAAGAAAACAGCCTATCCAATCTTTCCTCATAGCTAAAATTCTCCAGTCCAGACAACATTCTCGTAAATCTCCTCTGTACCCTCTCTAGTTCAATTACATCTTTCCTGTAATGTGGTGACCAGAACTGCACACAGTACTCTAGCTGTGGCCTAACCAGTGTTTTGTACAGTTCAAGCATAACCTCCCTGCTCAGCTAATAAAGGCAAGTATTCCATATGGCTTCTTAACCACCTTATCTACCTGGCTTGCTACCTTCAGGGATCGGTGAAGGTCCCTTTGTTTCTCCATATTTCTCAGTGTTGTACCATTTAATGTGTATTCCCTTGCCTTGTTAGCCCTCGCCAAATGCATTGCCTCAGACTTCTCTGGATTGAATTCCATTTGCCACTGATCTGCCCACCTGACCAGTTCATTGATATCTTCCTGCAGTCTACAGCTTTCTTCTTCATTATCAACCACACAGTCAATTTTTGTATCATCTACAAACTTCTTAATAATACCCCCTACATTCAAGTCTAAATCATTGATATATACCACAAAAATCAAGAGACCTAGTACTGAGCCCTGCAGAACCCCACTGGATACAGCCTTCCAGTCACAAAACCACCCATCAACCATTACCCTTTGCTTCCTGCCTCTGAGCCAATTTTGGATCCAACTTGCCACTTTGCCCTGGATCCCATGGTCTTTAACTTTCGTGACCAGTCTGCCATGTGGGACCTTATCAAAAGCCTTGCTAAGATCCATATACACTACATCAAATGCACTACCCTCATCGACCCTCCTTGTTACCGCCTCAAAAAATTCAATCAAATTAGTCAGGCACGACCTTCCGTTAACAAATCCATGCTGACTGCCCTTGATTAATCCGTAGCTTTCTGAATGAAGATTGATCCTGTCCCGCAGAATTTTTTCCAATAATTTTCCCACCACCGGTGCTCAGCTGACTGGCCTGTATTTACTCAGTCTATCCCTTCCTCCCTTTTTAAATAAAGGTACAATGTTAGCAGTCCTCCAGTCCTCCAGTACCACACCTATAGCCAGAGAGAATCGGAAAATGATGGTCAGAGCCTCTGCTATTTCCTCTTTTGCTTCTCTTCACAGCCTGGGATATATTTAATTTGGGCCTGGGGATTTATCCACTTTCAAAGCTGCTAAACACCCTAATACTTCCTCTCTCACTATGTTTATTTCATCTATATGTGATCCCTTTTACAGTAGCATCTGGGGAATAACTCCCCCCTTAGAATTTTAATCTTTGGTATTAAATTTAGTGTATTTGCTGGCATTTGAGAGCCTATTTCACATTGACTCAGGTACACAAGCATGAATGCACAGAAAGTTCTGCTGAACCTTTCTAAAGCACTCATTTGGCCTCAAGTGGAGTATTGTGTCCACTGGGCACTGCACAATAGGAAAGATGTGAAGGCCTGAGAGAGGGTGCAAAAAAGAATGACAAGAATGGTTCCAGAGATGATGGACTTCAAGGGTTAAATTATGAGCAGAGATTACACAAATGAGGGTTGTATTCCTTAGAATTTAGAAAGTTAAAGGTGATCTGATCGCATTTTTCAGGATATTAAGGGGAACAGATAGCGTAGGTAGAGAGAGACTGTTTCCACTGGTTGGGCATTCTAAGACTAGGGAAAATTAGAACCAAACTTTTCAGGAGTGAAATTAGGAAACACTTCTGCACACAAAGGCTGGTAGAAGTTTGGAACTCTCTTCCACAAATGACAATTGATGCTAGATCAATTGTTAATTTTAAATCAGAGGTTAATAGCTTTATGTTAACCGAAGGTATTAAGGGTTATGGGCCAAAGGCGGGTATATGGAGTTAGGTCGCAGATCAGCCATGATCTCATTGAATGGCGGAACAGGCTCGAGGAGCTCAATGCCTACTCCTGTTCTTATGTTCCTCAGTTACGTGGATAGACTGGAGAAGCTGGGGTTGTTTTCCTTAGAGCAGAGAAGGTTGAGAGTAGATTTGATAGAGGTGTTCAAAATCACAAGGAGCCTGGACAGAGTAGATAGCGAGAAACTGTTCCCATTGGTGGAAGGGTCAAGAAACAAAGGACACAGATTTAAGATGATTGGCAGAAGAACCAAGGCGACTTGAGGAAAAACATTTTTACACAAAGAGTGGTTATGATCTGGAATGCATTGCCTGAAAGGGTGGTGGAGGCAGATTCAATCATGGCTTTTAAAAGGGAATTGGATATGTATCTGAAGGAAACACATTTGTAGGGCTACGGGGAAAGGCAGGGGAGTGGGACTAGCTGAAGTGCTCTTGCAGAGAGTCCGCACGGGTTCGACGGGCCGAATGGCCTCCTTCTGTGCTGTAACCATTCAATGATTCTATGATTCTAACAGTAGAATTATAGAATGGTACAGCACAGAAGAAGACTATTCGGCTCATCATGCCTGTGATGCCTCTTTGAAAGACCTATCCAATCAGTTGCCCGCCCCTGCACTTTTCCCCATAGCCCTGCAAAACTTTCTCCTGCAACTAGTGTGTGACTATCACAGAAAGTTTAAATGATGCAGTGACATTTATCAGCAAACACTGACCGGTGGCGACTGGGTGACTGTACAGCAAGAAGCTGCATGTATGATGAGTTACAGGGTCACGGGGTTCAGAGCTGCACCACAGTGCGTGACCACAGATCGCAATGTTCACTGAGTGGCTCGTGAACAGAGTGGGAAGTTTAGAAATTGGTGCGAGTCGGAAATCACTGCAGTGGGAAAAGGAGGTTTTTCTTTCAGCCTTTAACACTTGTAGTGGTTTGTGTAAGCTCAAGGCAGTAAGTATATAAAATGTTATTCCATATCTTAGCGCTTAGTGCAAGTTAGTGTGTGAAAAAAAGGGCAAAAAATCCATAAAGTAGACTAAGAGGAAATTACTTATAAATAAATAGAGTAAGATAAGGTAAGGATTAAAGATAAAGAACTAAGATGCAAAACCGGGTTTCAAAAAGTGCGAGATTTCCCAGTAACATCCATTCGGATGAAGTAAACAAGTCCCAGTTCCGGGATGTCACAGGACAGCAGGTTGGTGATTGGCTGGAGAATAATACATTTTCTTTTGCTTTTGGGTGAGTAAACAATAATTAGCAGTACAGCTAATTTTAACTCAGGTTATCAATAAACAAAAACAACAAGAACAACAACAACTTGTATTTATATAGTGCCTTTAACATAGTAAAATGTCACAAGGCACTTCACAGAAGTGTTATTGTAAAACCCTGTCCCCTCAGGACAGATTCACACGAGGCATACAGTGAAGTCAAGGTCACTCTGGACCTGTACCTTTATTTCACAGCTCTGGAATGCTGCACTTGCCTGAGACCTGTCCTTATATACCTGTCTCTTGCAAGTGCATCCCTGGTGGTAAGGTATGCTGATGGTTACAGGTCATATCTTATTGCAGTCATGTATAGCATGTTAGGATACAGTTATATATAATAATGTAAGATACATGACATCACCCTCCCCCAAGGTCTTATTGTCTTTATAGGTTCAGTCTCTCAGGTGGTCTACGCTCTTGCGTGGAGCATCTGAGTTGTGGTTCAGTTGTTTGCCTTGGTGTCTGTTTTTCTTTGGGTGTGGTTGCTGGTATCTCACCTGGGCTGTCTGTTTCGATTGGTGTGATTGTTGTTGACTCACGTGGGCTGTCTGTTGGGATTGCCCTTTCCTCAGGTTGTTCCCTCTGTCTGTCCACCAGGTGTGGTGCGAGTTCCACATTGTAGTCTGCCTCTGGTTCCGCAGTGTTGTTGGTGAATCTGCTTTTGACTTGGTCTACATGCCTCCGGCAGGTTTTGCCATTGTCCATTTGTACTACCAGTAGCCTGTTTCCTTCCTTGCCCGTTACTGTCCCTGCAAGCCATTTGGGACCCCTGCCACAGTTTAGTACAAACACTTTGTCCCCTATCTCATTCCATCCCCCCCTCGAATTTCTGTCATGGTACTCAGTCAGCTTACGCTGCTTTGCCTCAACGATTTCGTGCATGTCTGGGAGGATTAATGAGAACCTTGTTTTTAAAGTCCTTTTCATCAACAGTTGCGCGGGGGGGGATCCCAGTCAGTGAGTGTGGACGAGATCTGTATGCCAGCAGCAGTCGCGACAGGCGACCCTGCAGCGTGGGACCTTGGATTTTAAGCATGCCTTGTTTAATAATTTGCACTGCTCTCTCCGCCTGGCCGTTGGAGGCCGGCTTGAATGGTACCATCTTGACGTGATTTATGCCGTGGTCAATTATAAAGTCTTGGAATTCTGCACTGGTGAAGCACGGACCATTGTCACTGACCAATATGTCAGGGATTCCGTGCGTTGCAAACATGGTTGCGAGGCTCTCCACAGTGGTGGAGGTTGTGCTCGAGTTTAAAATGGTGCATTCGATCCACTTTGAAAATGCATCTACAACTACGAGGAACATTATGCCCAAGAATGGGCCCGCATAGTCTACGTGCACCCGCGACCACGGTTTGGTAGGCCAGGGCCAGGGGCTCTGTGGAGCCTCCCTGGGGCATTGCTGAGTTGGGCACCAATGGTGCACCTTCGGACGCAGAGCTCCAAGTCCGCGTCAATACCAGGCTACCAGACGCGGGATCTGGCTATGGCCTTCATGAGAACGATTCCTGGGTGCTTGCGGTGGAGCTCCCGACAAATGCCTCTCTGCCTCGCAGAGGCATGACTACTCGGCTGCCCCACATCAGGCAGTATGCCTGTAGTGATACCTCATGCATGTGCCTGTGAAAGGGTTTTAATTCCTCAGGGCAGGCATCGCGAGCCTCTGCCCAGTCACCGGTTAGGACGCACCTTTTTACTGAGGATAACGTGGGGTCGCTGGCCGTCCAGGCTCTGATTTGGCGAGCCGTCATGGGCGAACCTGTGGACTCAAAGGCATTGATTGCCATGACTGTCTCACAGTCCTGTTCATCAGACCCTTCCGTGGTCGCCAGGGGTAGCCTGCTGAGCGCGTCGGCACAGTTGTCTGTGCCTGGTCTGTGCCTTATGGTATAGTCGTAGGACGCCAGCATGAGTGCCCACTGTTGAATTCGCGCCGAGGCGTTGGCGTTTATTGCCTTGCTCTCAGATAGGAGGGACGTGAGGGGCTTGTGGTCGGTTTCTAATGCGAACTTGGCCCCGAAAAGGTATTGGTGCATCTTTTTGACACCATACACGCACGCGAGGGCCTCCTTCTCTACCATTCTGTACCCGCACTCCGCCCGCGAAAGTGACCTGGAGACATAAGCTATGGGTTGTAATTTGCCTGCACTATTGACATGTTGCAAAACGCACCCAACCCCATACGCTGATGCATCGCATGTGAGAACTAGCTTTTTACCTGGGTCAAAGAAAGTCAAAACACTGTTGGAACACAGAAGGTTGAGTGCCTTATTGAAAGCGCGTTCCTGGGCGTCCCCCCAAAACCAATCGCACCCCTTCCTGAGTAGCACGTGGAGAGGCTCCAGCAGCGTGCTTAAGTTCTGCATAAAGTTCCCAAAGTAATTGAGTAGCCCGAGAAAGGCGCGCAGTTCTGAGACATTCCGGGCCTGGGTGCCAGGCGAATTGCTTCTGTTTTGGACTCTGTTGGGCGGATTCCATCAGCGGCAATCCTTCTGCCCAAAAATTCAACCTCGGGTGCGAGAAACAGGCACTTGGATTTCTTGACTCGTAGGCCTACCCGATCCAACCGCTTTAGTACTTTCTCCAAATTACGGAGATGGGAGACGGTGTCCCTGCCCGTTATAAGTATGTCGTCTTGAAATACAACCATCCCCGGGATGGACTTGAGCAGACTCTCCATGTTGCGCTGGAATATGGCAGCTGCTGACCTGATGCCGAATGGGCATCTATTGTACATGAAAAGGCCTCGATGTGTGTTGATGGTGGTGAGTAGCTTGGATTCCTCGGTCAATTCTTGCGTCATATACACAGATGTGAGGTCTAATTTTGAGAAAAGTTTACCTCCAGCCAATGTGGCAAATAAGTCCTTCGCTCTGGGCAACGGGTACTGGTCCTGTAGGGAGACTCTGTTTATGGTAGATTTGTAGTCCCCACAGACTCGTACAGATCCATCAGGCTTCATGACTGGGACGATGGGACTTGCCCAGTCGCTAAATTCCACATGTGATATAATGCCTTCCCGCAGAAGCCTGTCTAGTTCATGTTCAATCTTTTCCCTCATCACATAGGGTACAGCTCTAGCCTTGTGATGGACAGGTCTAGCATCCTGTGTGATGTAGATTTTGACTTTGGCCCCTTTGAAAGTGCCCACACCTGGCTGAAAGAGATGTTCAAATCGCTTTATAACTGTTGAGCAGGAGGTCCGTTCCTCTAATGACATGGCATGGACATCATCCCATTTCCAGTTTAGTTTTGCCAGCCAGCTTCTCCCCAGCAGTGCTGGGGGGTCTCCGGGGACAATCCACAGGGGAAGTCGGTTCACTGTCCCTTTGTGTGTGACAGAGAGCATGGCGCTGCCGAGGACTGGTACGATTTCTTTGGTATAGTTCCTTAGTGTGGTGTCGACCCTTGTGAGTTTTGGTCTGTCTCTTTTATGCGGCCACAGTTGTTTAAATTGTTGAGCGCCCCTGAGAGATTGACTCGCTCCCGTATCCAGCTCCATGTTGACAGATATCCCGTTGAGTAGGACCCTCATCATTATAGGAGGCGTCATGTTGTAGGAGCAGCGGCCATTGATCCTGTTGACCCGCTGTACATCGGTGTCCCGGGTACTGTCCCCACCATCTTCTGGTCTTCTTTCCGACCCATCCGATTCGTATACCAGCCGAGCTGCCGTTGTTTTGCACATGCGGGCCAAATGCCCTGTATATTCTCAATTTCTGCAAACAGCCTGCTGAAATCGACATCCCCTTGGCGAGTGCCCACCCCCACACCTCCAGCACAGACCTGTTCCATTGTTCAAAGAGTTCCCAAAGAATGAGCTGCGTCTGGCCAATCTCTCTTGAGCTTCTCTCAGTTTGTAGTTGATTGCTCGCATTGTGGGTTGATGAGGTGTGAACGGCCGTTCCTGTGGCCCTTGATGGCTTCTGCCTGCTGTCGAGAGCCTGTTCTCCCGGTTTTGTCTGTGTGTGGGGGTAGCAGCTTGTTTAGTGCTGTGAACTTCTTGTTCCGATATTTCGTTAGTTGTCGTACCTGCATTGTAAATCAACCTTGTTTCTTCTTCCCCTACCAACAATGTCTGTGCAACCAGTGCTGCTGCCTCTAAGGTCAGGTTCTTGGTCTCTATGAGCTTTCGGAATATGCCTGCGTGGACTATTCCTTCAATGAAAAAGTCTCTCAGCATTTCTCTCCTCAGTTCATCGGAGAACTCACATAAACTAGCCAACCTCCGAAGTTCCGCCACAAAGTCGGGTATGCTCTGGCCCACACAGCGTCTGTAGTTGTAGCGCCTGTGTCTGGCCATGTATAGGCTGCTCGCTGGCTTCAGGTGGTCTCTTACCAGTGTGCTCAATTCTTCAAACAACTTGCTTGCTGGTTTCTCGGGTGCCAACAGATCCTTCATTAAAGTGTATGTTTTCGAGCCACAGCTGGTCAAGAGATGGGCTCTTCTCTTGTCTGCCTTATCGTCGCTTAACCAGTCTTTGGTTACAAAGCTTTGCTGGAGCCTTTCTATAAAGTCCTCCCAATTGTCTCACGCATTGTACTTTTCATCTGATCCGTTGTTCACCATTCTGTGGATTCTGTAATCCCGTAACCCGTCACCACTGTAAAGTCATGTCCCCTCAGTACAGATTCACACGAGGCATGTAGTGAAGTCAAGGTCACTCTGGACCTGCACCTTTATTTCACAGCTCTGGAATGCTGCACTTGCCTGAGACCTGTCCTTATATACCTGTCTCTTGCAAGTGCACCCCTGGTAGTAAGGTATGCTGGTGGTTACAGGTCATATCTTATTACAGTCATGTATAGCATGTTAGGATACAGTTATATATAATAATGTAAGATACATGACAGTTATAAGACAAAAAAATTGGCAAATAAATAAAAGAGACTAGCGATGGCAAGGCAGCCTATACGTCAGGACTGTAGTATGTGGGAGTTTGTGAACAGTGAGACTATCCTGGAGTCTCACATCTGCAGGTAATGTCTCCACCTTGAGTCACTCCGGCTCAGAGTCACTGTGTTGCAGTGCGAGTTGGAGACACTCCGAAACATAAGGGAGGGGGCGGAATTTCTGGATCAATTTTATCTTGTTTTTTTAGCGGAATATATGTTTCTCGGACTCTCTTGAACACCGTTTTCAATGTTTCCCATTGCTGCTCTACATTGTTTGCCAATATTGTTGTTTATGTTATTTCCCCACATTTTATTCTCAACCCCTTAAAAAACAGCTTTTCTCCAATCTATTATGCTGGCTTGTTATGTGTATGTGCTTCTCAATTATTAACTTAAAGCATATTATATTATGGCGATGATTTTTGTTTTGCGCTGACCCTGTAGCGTCCTGTAGCGTGCTGCAGTGAGACCGCCTGGGAAAGCGGGCGGAACGAGCAGGGGGGAAAGGAATGACAGCATTAGGTAAGTGTGATTGTTTAGGGTATTGGGAATAATTTTGTGCTTTTTTTTGGCAATTTTCTTTTTCCAGGGAAGCCCCTGTGAGGGCACTCCAAGGTCGGCTCTTTAGCAACGGATTTTCAGTTGCTCCGCTGGCCTAGCACCCTAAGAGAGATGTGGAACGCCTCGCTCAGTGCTCCCCTCCACACTCAGTGCCCTGCTGCTGAATTTTCTGGCTGCCGACAAAAACCATTGCCCGGCGCAAAATTTACCGCCCCATCACCATTAACGCCTGAAAAAGCTTCCATCTAAAAATCCAGCCCATTCTCTTTTACTATTCTTCCTACCAATGTGAATAACCTCACATTACCCCAGATTATATCCACCTGTCAACCTATTGCCCACTCACTTAACCTGTCTATATCCCTTTGCAAGCTCTGTGGGGCCGAAGTTGCCCCGTGGCCTGCCCGGGACCGGTAAACTTCCGGGTCCCAGGTCCAGTAAAGCCCAGTCCGGAAGTCCCGCCCCTGGCGTGGAATTGCTCTTTGCACCCCTCAAATGAGGCGGAGCACTGACTCGGGTAATCCATCTCGATGGAGGGGTGCTCCCGAGGAGTCAGCGTGATGCTGAGGTCAGTGCTACGCGGTTGCTCAATGCCACAACGACCCGCCCCTTCATTTAGAGGGAAGGGCCGCTGCGGATTCTGCACGGGCCCTTCGAAGACCAGCACTGGGCCACCAGGGACAATCTCGACCGGACCAGTGGCCTGGCACACCGAGAAATTTCCCCCGCGGGACACACAGGGGTCGGCGCGGGGAGGTGAGGGGTTGGCGTGCACGGTGATGACGTCATCACCGGGTGTGTGCGTCGGCCCGGGGCGCAAACTCCAAAGCGCCCCCAATTCCGCCACAGGTGTCACCGCCGCCCGCCCCCTGGCGAAAAGTCAAATGCGCCGCTAACGGGGCGCAAAAAAAGGGCAATTTTGGCCCCTTTGTGTCCTCCTCACAGCTTACTTTCCCATCTAGCTTTGTACCATCAGCAAACATTACAGTTGGCCCCTTCATCTACGTGATTAATATAGCTTGTGAATAGCTGAGGCCCAAGCACTGATCCTTGTGGAATCGCACCAGTTATATTCTGCCAACCTGAAAATGACCCATTCATCCCTACTCTCTGTTTTCTGTCCATTAACCAATCCACTATCCATGCTAATATATTCCCCAAAACCTCTTCAAAGTACTTCCGTATTTATCAGGGAGACAGATCAGGTGGACATGACATTGGAAGATGAAGTTAGAAATTATATAACCACATTTAAAATAAAAAGAGTAGTGTTATGTATTGTCCAGGTACATTAAATGTATAGTTACAATGGTGCACCACAGAGGGCGCTGTGGTGGGAGACCTGAAAGACAGAGTATAAAAGGCTGCCCACCACACCTGAGAGGCACTCTGGAGTTACACAATAAAGGACTAAAGTCACAGCAGTTACTACAACACCAGACTGTGTGGAGTCAGTGATTTGTGTGCTACATACATCACATTGGCGACAAGGACACGGACGAACTTCACGCATCACGCAACCATGGCTACTCTGGGCTCGTTAAAGGATTGTACCGTGGGCAATGATTGGGAGGCCTTTACGGAAAGGCTCGAGTACTACTTCACAGCAAACGACCTGACGGGGGGCACGGACACACTGAGAGAGAAGCGTAAGGTGATATTACTTTCCAGTTGTGGTGATGAGGTTTACTGTCTCGTCAGGGATTTGCTGGCACCCGGGAGCGCCAGGGACAAGTCATATGAGGGGCTGGTCGTAATCATTCGTGACCAACTTAAACCGAAGGAGAGCATCCTCACGGCCAAGTACAAATTCTACCACTGCAGACCTGAGGGCCAGGATGTCACCAAATATGCTACGGATCTCAGGAGACTCGCAGCGTCGTGTGATTTTAGCACACACCTTGAAGATGCGTTGCGAGACGTTTTTGTTATGGGGGTTGGCCATGAGGGTCTCCTTCACAAGCTGTTATCCACGGAACCTACAGTCACCCTGAAGCAAGCCATCACCACCAGCAGGGCGTTTATGACCTCGACTTGCAGCACCAAGCAGATGATCCACACGGTCTCGAACCCGGCAGGCACTGTCCACAGGATAGCACCCACCATGGACAAAACTGCAGAACGTGGCTTTGCCCAGGGCAGAGAGCACGGACCTCAGGGTCCTGGAACTCAGAGTCTGCCGAGGGGGTCTAATCGAGTAGCACCATGCTGGCGCTGCGAAGGAAGCCATGGGGCTCACCGGTGCAGGTTTGCGGAGTATACGTGCAATACCTGTCACACGAAAGGCCACCTTCAGCGTATGTGTAAAAGACACCTGACTCACTGTGTGGCTGAGGAGATGGCAGAGGGTCCAGAGGGTCCATTTTCCAGCGAGGAGCAGGCAGAAGACGAGGCGTTGTTTGGACTGTATACGTGTACCAACAGTTCGGCCCTGGTGATTATGGAGGTCAAGATTAACGGAGTCCCCGTGAGTATGGAAGTAGATACTGGATCGGGTCCCTCGTTGATGAGACAGGAAACTTTTGAAAAACTGTGGGTTAACCCAGCTGCAGGACCCAAGCTGGTCCCGGTCACGGTGAAGCTGCGTACCTACACCAGGGAACTGATACCTGTTCTTGGCAGAGCGGATGTGCCGGTATCTCACGGTGGCGAGACGCACGGTTTACCTTTGTGGGTCATTGCAGGCAATGGGCCGACGCTTCTCGGCAGAAGATGGATGGGAAAGGTCCATGGGAGCTGGGAAGACTTCACTCCTCCACAGACTGCTGTCCCCCAGGTCCCCAAAGAACAGCGCCGACCGAGCTGGAGAAGAAATAAGCCGTTCATCAGCAGTCTCAATTCCACAGGCCACAGCAACCCTGGAGCCCCAACCCTAGAAGAGCAGCTTTTCAACCCGGCTGCAGGAGCGGCGGCAGGTGCTGGAGCAGGAGCGGAGGCTGGAGCAGGAGCGGAGGCTGGAGCAGGAGCGGAGGCTACAGGAGCGGCGGCAGGTGCTGGAGCAGGAGCGGAGGCTGGAGCAGGAGCGGAGGCTGCAGGAGAGGTGGCAGGTGCTGGAGCAGGAGCGGAGGCTACAGGAGAGGTGGCAGGTGCTGGAGCAGGAGCGGAGGCTGGAGCAGGAGCGGTGGCAGGTGCTGGAGCAGGAGCGGAGGCTACAGGAGCGGCGGCAGGTGCTGGAGCAGGAGCGGAGGCTGGAGCAGGAGTGGAGGCTACAGGAGAGGTGGCAGGTGCTGGAGCAGGAGTGGAGGCTACAGGAGAGGTGGCAGGTGCTGGAGCAGGAGCGGAGGCTACAGGAGCGGCGGCAGGTGCTGGAGCAGGAGCGGAGGCTGGAGCAGGAGCGGAGGCTACAGGAGAGGTGGCAGGTGCTGGAGCAGGAACGGAGGCCACAGGAGAGGTGGCAGGTGCTGGAGCAGGAGCGGAGGCTACAGGAGAGGTGGCAGGTGCTGGAGCAGGAGCGGAGGCCACAGGAGAGGTGGCAGGTGCTGGAGCAGGAGCGGAGGCTACAGGAGAGGCGGCACCAGCGGCAGGAACGGAGGCTGCAGCGGCGGCGGAGGCTACGGAGGCGGCAGGTACGACTCGGGAGAACGCGATTTCTCGGACAGATGCAGGAGCCAGAACAGAGGATACGGCCAGATTCAAGATCATGTTTTGGCTGTTTTCTTTCCTTCTTTCTTCGTTATTTCTTCTTTTCCAGAGAGTAAAACGGCAGGCCAGCGAGCTCAAGATGGCGGCAGCAGAGCTCTGCAAAGAACAAAGGCAAGCAGTACAACTAAAATGGCGGCGCCCAAGCCTCGTGGGACCCACAAGATGGCGTCTTAAAAGGGAAATGCACCCGGGAGTCTTAAAAGGGCCTTACACCGTTGGCGGTCCCCACAAAGAGACTTTTGTAAGGCAAGAGCGAGTCTAAATGAGCAATGTGAATGTAGGATGATGGATTTATGATAAGAGTTAATACTTTAATGCTGAATGGTTACTGTGTTTAAAATTATGGATATGAATTACGAAACGAGTTAATACCACGAGGTTCAAGTAAAAGGGATATGGACCCGTGACTAACATGACCAATGGGCTAATGCGATTTTCGATTTAGGTGATTCATGCAATGGTTCAGCGGCTGCTAAGGCGACTACTTCATGAGAACAGAGGCAATGCACCAGTTGCGATACCCTGTCTCAGCGCAACCCATTACCTCGAGCAAAAAGGAGCTGTGTACCGCCACCATACCTCACCCAGAGGAGCTGGGATTAAATAACTGTTCGTTGTACATGCAACCTTTTGACATAACATCTGTACCATATATTATATGTACCATACAAATGTACCGTCTATGTATACCTACTTTCTGTTGGAGGTTATGCTCGTGTGCTTTATCCACCATGTAAGGACTGCAAATACCACATGTGTGCACCGGGTCCTCCACATGGAGGAGAAGAGGGAAGTGGCTGGTCATGGACTCACACTCACAAATCAACCAGGACGAACACGGCCGAGGTCACCGGCAATGGCTTTTGGAAATGTGGGGGGAGTGAGATGTTATGTATTGTCCAGGTACATTAAATGTCTAAGTACAATGGTGCACCACAGAGGGCGCTGTAGTGGGAGACCTGAAAGTACCTGCAACACAGAATAGAAAAGGCTGCCCACCACACCTGAGAGGCACTCTGGAGTCAGACAATAAAGGACTAAGGTCACAGCAGTTACTACAACACCAGACCGTGTGGAGTCAGTGATTTGAGTGCTACATACATCACAAGTAGAAATATTAACTAATCAAACTCAGAGAATACAACCACTGATCCAGACGGATTGCATCTGCGCATTTTAATAGGATCTACGACGGAGATAGCAGAGGCACTATTACACATATTTAATAATTCGTTGGAAAAATGTGTCGTGCCAGGTAACTGGCAGACAGCCAGAACATGTTCAGGGAATTATTGACCAGTCGGCTTAATATCGGTGACAGGAAAAATAATGGAATCCCTACTAAATGAGAAAATAGAAAAACATCTAGACGCCAAAAATATAATAATAAATAGTTAGCATGGATTTCAAAAGAGAAAGTCTTGCTTGTCCAACCTCATTGAATTATTTGAAAAGGTAACAGAGAGAGTAGACAAGGGTAATGCAGTAGATGTAATTTATCTAGATTTCCAACAGGCCTTTGATAAGGTACCACGTGTTCAATCCCCACTCCAGAGACTTGAGCACAAAATCGAGGCTGACACTTCAGTGCAGTACTGAGGGAGTGCTGCTGCACTGTTGGAGTCTTTTGGATGAGGCGTTAAATCAAGGCCCCATCTGCCCTCTCAGGTGGACATAAATGGTCCCACGGAACCATTTCGAAGAAGATCAGGGGAGTTATCCCCGGTGTCCTAGCCAATATTTATCCCTCAATCAACATGCCAAAACAGATTATCTGGTCATTATCACGTTCTTGTTTGTGGGAGCTTGCTGTGCACTAATTTGCTGCAGCATTTTCCATATTACAACAGTGACTACACTCCAAAGTGCTTCATTGGCTGTAAAGCACTTTGAGATATCCGCTGGTCGTTTTAAGGCACTATATAAATGCAAGTCTTTCTTTTCATTTTCTTTTACATAATAAACTAATGTCAGACCATACGGAGTCAGTGGACAAGTAGCAGAATGGATCGCTAACTGGCTGCAAGACAGAAAGCAGAGAGTAGGGGTAAAGGGTAGCTATTCAAAGTGGCAGAAGGTGGAAAGTGGGTTTCACAAGGATCAGTGCTGGGAGCATAGTTCACAATTTATATTAACGATTTAAACTTTGGAATCAAAAATGCGATTTCTAAATTTGCGGATGACAGCAAATTGAAGGGAAAGTTAATACTGAGGAGAGCTGCAAGAAGACATTGATAAACTTGCAGAATGAAATTGGCAAATGAATTTCAACACAGATAAGTGTGAGGTATTACATTTTGGTAAGAAAAATAACGAGGTCACATATGGCTTGGAAAATAAGGGGGTGAAATTCTGTTGCGCCCCATTTGGGGGCGCTAACATTCAGGAGGCGGGACACTTTGCATCAAGCACATAAGCCCCGCCCTACGAGCTAAATTTAGGTTGCCGCCCCCGAAAGGAAATGGAGTGCACAATAATGCGATTCACTTCCCTTTTGGGGTGGTAGTGGGGCGGACGGATTGGGAGCGGGACGCACTGCTACGCACTGATCCGCGAAACGCTGCCGCGTGGGAGGGGTAGTTCCCGTCATTAAAGGGAAGGGCTCAAGCTGCAAACTCTGCAGGAATGAAACGGATCTCCATGGACCAGCGGGGAGTGGCGGTGCCTGCCAACAGCTGACCGAACGCAGCACGGACCGCGCACTTGAAGCGACAAGGGGGTGCAGAAGAAAGTCGGCAAATTTTGTTTTCAATGGCCGACACCTCCCCTTTAAATCTCGCCCCGTGAGCAACCTGCCACCCGGTTCGCGTCCCCATGATGTTGTCGCTGGCATTTCTAGGCCCAAGAATCTAAATGGGGTAGAGGAGCAAAGGGATCTGGGAATACAAATAAACAAACCACTAAAAGTAGCAACGCAGGTTAATAAGGCCATAAAAAAGCAAACCAAACACTACAACAACAACGTATTTATGTAGCACCTTTGACATAATAAAACACCCCAAGGCGCTTCACAGGAGTGTTATGAAACAAAACAAATTAATTTGACACCAAGCCAGATAAGAAGTTAGGGCAGGTGACCAAAAGTTTGGTCAAAGAGGTAGGTTTTAAGGAACAACTTAAAGGAGGAAAGAGAGGTAGAGAGGCAGAGAGGTTTAGGGATGGAGTTCCAGAGCTTTGGGTCCAAGCAGCTGGAGGCACTAGGGAGATAGAATTGAAAAGTAGAGAAGTTATGCTAAACACTTGTTAGCCCACATTTGGAGTACTGTGTAAAGGATGCAAAGTGATATAGACAGGAACAGGAAGCAATTAGGAAAGCAACTGGTATATTAACCTTTATTATAAAGAGATTGGAGTATAAGAGTAAAGGAGGGAAAATTCACATCATTTGCACCTGCCACAAATGATCTTTTGCCCGGGGTGCATGGCCACAACTGCTTCCCACAGAATTCTGCAGGGACGTAACGGAGGCGCAAACCAGTAGCGTCCCGGGCCACAGCACTGGCGATGGCATCGGCGTGCGCAGCGACCCGTTTTTGCCACGGAGCGGATTTTCGGTAACGCTCCGTAAGGCTGCCACGGCCAATGCCCGCACCAGCGTCGTGGGTCACGCAGACTGAGCCGCATTTTTTTTCAATGGCCGACTTACTGGTCGGGGTCTTGCCTTGATGAATTCACGGGGTCCGTACCGCGATGTTGCAGCGCGCTTCGCTTCTGTGCCGGCTGCTGCCACAGTACCATGCTCCCCGCGGTGAAGTGATGAACCCTCGCTCCATTGCAGAGCTCACAGCGTGCCCTCCCCGTTAATGGAATGGGTGGGTCCTGTCCTCCCACCAGAGCTATGAGGTGTTCCATATAGCATTGGAAAATCCACGCGCTTAGCGCCCCAGTCCTCCCCCAAGAGGAAGTGGAGTGCGCGTCATTGTGCTCCGCCTTCCTCTCGGGGCAGTAACCCCAATTTCGCTGCCTGGCACAGGAAGTCCCACCTCACCTCGGTTACCGCCCCCCCAAACCAGGCGCTGCCGAACTTTGGCCACAAGAATTCTTATAGGGCCTTGGTGAGATCACACCTGGAGTACTGTGTACAGTTTTGGTCTCCTTAACCAAGGAAGGATACACTTTTCTTACAGGGAGTGCAACGAAGGTTCACTAGGCTAATTCCTGGAATGGAGGATTGGCATATGACGAGAGATTGATTCGAGTAGGCCTATATTCTCTAGAGTTTAGAAGAATGAAAGGTGATCGCATTGAAACATGTAAAATTCTTAAGGGGCTTGACAGGGTAGATGCATGGAGGCTGCTTCCCTGGCTCGGAAATCTCGAAAATGGGGTCAGGATAAGGGGTCGGCCATTTAGGACTGCGATGAGGAGATATTTCTTCACTCAGAGGGTTGTGAATCTTTGGAATTCTCTACCCCAGAGAGCTGTGGATGCTCAGTTTGTGAGTATCTTCAAGACAGAGGTCGATTTTTGAATACTAAAGGAATCAAGGGATTGTGGGGTAAGAACAGAAAATGCTGGAAATCTCAGCAGGTCAGGCAGCATCTGTGGAGAGAAAGCAGAGTTAACGTTTCGGGTCAACGACCCTTTGTCAGAACTGGAGAGTGTTCGAAAAGAACAGATTCTTAACAAGCACTGAGAGGGGGAGGGGAAGAAAGAACACAAGGGAAGGTCTGTGATAGTTTGGAAGACAAGAGATAGGAGAGACAAAAGGGATGATGGCCCAAATTCTAATAGTAATGCCAGAAGTTAGAAAAACATTAGTCAAGATAGGGTGTGAATGGGGGGATAATGACCAACTGCAAGGAGAAAAAAAAGAAACAGGCTCTGAGTGGGGTGGGGGTGGGGCGGTTGGGGAGTGGCGGGAGGGGGGGCAGCGGGAGGGGGTGGGGCGGTTAGGGGGTGGCGGGACGGGGAGGCGGCGGGGAAAGGAAGCCAAAGATTGACAGCGGGTTACACTCTGAAATTTTTGAACTCAATGTTGAGTTCAGAAGGCTGTAAAGTGCCTAAATGACCGATGAGGTACTTTCCTCGAGCCTATTCACACCCTATCTAGACTAACCTTTTTCTAACTCCTGCCATCACCATTCCAATTCGGCCCATCATCCCCTTTGTCGCTCTCATCTCTCCTGCCTTCCACCCTATCACAGACCTTCCCTTTTGTTCTTTCTTCCCCTTCCCCTTCCAGTGCTCCTTAAGAATCTGTTCTTTTCGAACACTCCAGTTCTGACGAAGGGTGATCGACCTGAAACATTAACTCTGTTTTTCACTCCACAGATGTTGCCTGACCCGCTGAGATTTCCAGCATTTTCTGTTTTTATTTCAGATTCCAGCATCCGCAGTATTTTGCTTTTGTGCTAATTATCATGGTTGTGGCGCACAGCCTAGCTCTGAACGCACTGCTGACAGTCTGTGCGCTCAGTAGGGGGGGGGGTTCAAAGTTCACATTGCTCAAGTGAGGCTAGCTTTAGCTTGCTCCTCTTAAAGGCAGTTTGCAGCTCTTAAATCTGAGCTGCCTTCTGCAGATATAAAAAATTACAGCGCTTCAACGCTCGGCAGTCTGCACCTCTTAAAGGTGAACTGCCTTCTACTGATCAAAGATGGTAAAAGTGCTTTAGCACTAACACAAATGGCTCAACAGGCCAGGGAAAGGGCTCTCAGGGTCTCAGACACAGCACTCGATCTTTGTGCGGGGGGTCAAAACTGTAAGAGAGGTCCTCCACCCACCGGAGACTCAGAGAAAAAAGCTGGTACGAGCCCCAACCCCTGTATCAGACCGTCCTTGCTCAGCTTGTCTCGCCACCAAGATCAACGTGGAACTTATGGTTGCCCTTTAAGGTGTTGATAAGCCTGAGAGTCTTGTGGCAATGGATGATTATTGGAAGCTTCAGTAGCAGAACCTCACGCCAGACAGTGTCATATGGCGATGAAAAGTCTATGCAGTCAGCTCCCGTCTTCAGCTGTTTCTGGAACCCTGGCTCCATGCAGTGAGTGCCAAGAACTGCTCAGAGCAGCTCCTTCCCTAATGCTATTACGTGACAGACTATTGCATTATCCAACAATATTAAGCATTAAATAGTTGCCCTTCCATTTAAGTTTAGCTCTGCCTTCTTCATTGCTGTGCTTTGAGCAGTCCCATCTAAGCTCCAAGGAAACGTAAGTCAATAGGGCAAAACTAACTGGCCACAAATGAGCACAAAGTCACAGACTACTTCAGCATTTCAGCAGTGAGAACTCCGCAAGGTCGCTTCATATATATATAAAACCATGGATACCTTGGAGTGAGTTACAGGCTGGAATCTAATTGAGAGGTTTAGATAATGTCAGTCAATTCAAGTAGTTTGTTTGGCATCAGAATTCAGAGAATAGACTAACCAGACAGTAGCGATTTTTTAAAATAAAAGCTATCAATACTCTTTTTCCAGCTAATAACTGGGGAATGGAAATGCCCAGTGGCAAAGTATAGGCCTAATAGTAAAAAGACCAAGGCCGAAATATTCAGGTCATCTGCACCTCCCATTAGCGCCCAGGGGGCAAACGACTTTGCGACTGGGCGCGGTGCCGCCAACGACCGCTAAATTCGGCAGGAGTATAGCAGCGGCGGTAACACATAGCGCCCCGCTCCGCTGGCGATGCTGGTGTCATCACCGCGCGCAGCACCCCATTAGCGCCCCAGACCCTAAATTGGGTATCGCCCCCCTGAAGCTGCGTCGGCCGACGATAGGGGACGCGTACCGGGCGGACTGCCGTTTGCGTGCCGAATTTAAAGGGGAGGTTTGCTGCTGTTAAAAAAAAATTACCCAATTTTTTTTGTGCGCCTCTTTGGCGCTTTGAACATGGATCCATGCCACGAGTGGTCAGCCCGGCTCTCTGCTCGAGTGCCGGGCTGTTGGCACGGCACATCCGTTCCCCGGTGGTCCAGGAAGGCCCACTTTCTTTTTGCTGCAGGGTATGCAGCTTGCACTATTCTCTTTAATTCAGGGAGGAGCGTCTCCTGTGCAGCAGCACTACGTATCCCGAGGCGTCCGCCCCACTACCGGCCCAGAAATAAATGGAGCGCTTCATTTAGTGCTCCACTTCCTTTCGGGGGGCGGCAACCCCAATTTATCGTGAGAGGCGAGACTTCTGCGCCTGCCACAATGTCTCACACCTCAGGAGCGTTACCGCCCCAGGGTACCGGATATTTCCCCGATAACTTCCATTAAACTGTATGGCTGAATTGCAGGTTCTCACAGGACATAACATAAACCATTGTCACAGGACAAAGTTTTCACAACATTGAGTTGGGTGAAAAGTGCTACATTGATTATTCCACCAAACAGAACTTGCCCAGGTGGTAACGAATTACCACCAGTGTGGGTGCCAATTTGTAAACGGCCCTTGTTATCGGCACAATACAGCTGGACGCAAAAGCTACTTTTCCATATCTCTCATCAGCACTGAGTTCTTGACTTAGGTTAACAGAAGAATGCAACACTTAGCTTATTTCATCCTCCATGTCCTCTATCCCAGCCTGACCTCATCATTTTTCATCCTCTACCTGCCCAACATCCATATCCTTCCACTGCCTGGTCAATCCAATTATTTTTCAAATCCAACAATATTAAGTGTGAATTAGTTACTCCTTCCACTTTTTAAGCTTGTGGCTTCTTCCCTGTTGGACCATTTTCACTTCGGCTCCAACGAAATGTGAATCAGTGGGACCAAACTAACGGCCCACAAGTGAGCAGGAAGTCACAGGCTGCTTCTGCATCGCAGCAGTGAGAACCCTGCAAGGTCTGCTTTGAGACAAACTTGCCAATATTTTTTTTTAATAATCTGCCCTTTTGGCAAATTAATGATTTTGAAAGCTCATCGGGCTCCTGCTTTCCATGTCTAACGTGCACAAATATGACTCTTTAAAGAATGGTTGTTGTGAGTCATCTAACTGTCAGAGTCCAATTAATGTAAAATTGCATGTTAAACTTGCAGATGAAGAAGGGTGAGACTGGGGTGGAAATTCGGTCTCGCTCCGTTGCTGCGTTAATCCAGGCGGAGCGGTAAATTTGGCGGCGGGAAATGGTTTGCGTTTCCAGCCGCAAAATTCACCAGCTGGGCCCTGAGTGTGGAGCAGAGCACTAAGGGGGGGCGTTCCACACCTCTTTCAGGGCACTAGGCCAGCTGAGCAACTGAAAATCCCGAGCTAATATATTATATTAATGACATGGATGAAGGGACCGAGTGTAATGTAGCCAAGTTTGCTGAAGCTACAAAGATGGGTGGGAAAGCAAATTGTGAGGAGGACATAAATATTCTGCAAAGGGATATAGACAGGCTAAGTGAGTGAGCAAAAATTTGGCAGATGGATTATAATGTGGGAAAATGTGAGGTTATCCACTTTGGCAGACATAATAGAAACGCACATTATACTTTAAATGGAGAAAAATTGCAAAGTGCTGCAGTACAGAGAGACCTTGCGATCCTTGTGCATGAAACACAATAAGTTAGTATGCAGGTACTGCAAGTAATCAGCAAGGAAGGCAAATGGAATGTTGGCAAAGGGGATGGAGTATAAAAGCAGAGAAGTCTTGCTATAGCTATACAGTGTATTGGTGAGGCCACACCTGGAGTACTGCATGCAGTTTTGGTCTCCGTATTTAGGGAAGGATATACTTGCATTGGAGGCTGTTCAAAGAAGGTTCACTAGTTTATTCCGGAGATGAGGGGGTTGACTTATGAAGATAGGTTGAATAGGTTGGGCCTATACACATTGGAGTTCAGAAGAATGAGAGATGATCTTATTTAAGCTTATAAGATAATGAGGGGGCTCGACTTGGCGGATGCAGAGAGGATATTTCCACTCAGAGAGGAAACTAAAACTAGGGGACATAGTCTTAGAATAAGGGGCTGCCCATTTAAATCTGAGATGAGGAGGAATTTATTCTCTCAGAGGGTTGTAAATCTGTGGCATTCTCTGCCCCAGATCTTTGAATATATTTAAGGCGGAGATAGACAGATTTTTGAGCGATAAGGGAGTAAGGGGTTATGGGGTGTGGCCAGGGAAGTGGAGCTGAGTCCATGATCAGATCAGCCATGATCTTATTGAATGGCGGAGTAGGCTCGAGGGGCCGTATGGCCTACTCCTGCTCCTATTTATTATGTTCTTATGTTCTAAACAGCTGGCCTCGGAGCATCCTAAGAGAGGGGAAAAAAAATCTGTAACAAAAAACATCAAAAACATTCCCAATACATTACCTACGCCACATCAACATAAAGCGCACAAATTAAAAAATAAAAAAACAATCACACATTTCCTCCCTCACTGCGGTCGGTACAGCTCAGACCACCAGCTTTTCAAGGCGGTCCTGCTAGGGTGCGCTACGGGGCACCACGGTTCGGGCGTGAATCAAATTTCGAGCCGGTGTTGTAACCAGGGTGCGTTGCACACCGACTCGCCTCACCCGGGCGGTACTGCTCCACGCCCCCGAAAACACAGCACCAAATCTCGCAGTGGGGTGCTGGAAGCCCGGAAATGCTTTCCATCGCCATTACCACCCCTCCGGGGCGAAAACAGAAGCGGCAACAAACCGAAAATCCATGAATTTTGTTACTAGAAAAAAATCTTTTTGTTTCACAAATTGTTTCTTCTACTGACAGTTTGCAGTCTTTAATGAAATGGCCCTTCAGTGGAAAGAGGGCCTTGCAGTTGCATTTAGCCACAAGGAAAGCACTATTGCTTTAAAAAATCATTTTCACCGCTTCCAAAGATAGATGGGCATGGACAATTTCAGTATTAATTTAAAAATTCTCTTGAACTCTTTGGTTCTCTCTACTTTAAAACCTACCTTTTGAGTGATGCCTTCAGATTGGCCTTTTCACTTCTATAGCAATTAGTACCTGGTGCCTTTCAGTTCTTATTATGTATCATTTTTGTCTCCTTCATTTGGGCTTCTGCACTTCATCCATCATCCTTAGTGGAGTGTCAAGCTTTATCTTTGGCAAAAAAAAGATTTTTTCCTTCTCTCTTTGATATTTTCTCTTTCTCTCTCTTTCTGAGTCAAATAGTCTCAATGGATCAGTTGATCACACTCGGGCCTTGGAGTCAGGGGCTTCTAGTCCACTCCTTGGACTTGAGCACGTAATCTCAGCTGACACCCCAATGAAGTAAGAAGGGAGTTCACAGTTCAAGATGCTGTTTTTTTCCTGGAAAGATGTCTTCTTTTTCAGATGAATGTAGAAGATCGCACGGCATTATTTGAAGAGCAGGCCGCTCTCCCAGTAGCCTGACTAACATTCCTCCCTCAAATAATACTGGCAAATAAAAGATTGATTGTTCATTCATCTAATTTGCTGTTTGTGGAATTTTGCTGTGTATACATTGGCTGTCATGTTTGCTTCATAACAGTGAATACACTTCAATTGTAATTCATTGGCTGTGAAGCTCCATGAGCTGTTCTAAGGATGAGAAGGGCAGTATATAAATGCACAATAGGAAGCATTGTAAGTAGTTCAGATGGAAGCATAAAATTACAAAGAGATATTAATAGATTAAGCGAATGGGCAAAATTATGGCAAATGGATTTCAATGTCGGCAAATGTGAGATCATCCACTTTGCACCTAAAAAGGATAGAGCGGGGCACTTTCTAAATGGTGAAAAGCTAGAAACTTTAGCTTAAAAGCTAGTGGGTGTCCAAAGAGACTCCAGATGCATTAAAATGTCATGAACAGGTACAGAAAATAATCAAAAAGTCAAATAGGATGCTGGCCTTTATATCTAGAGGATTAGAATACAAGGGGGTAGAAGTTATCTGCAGCTATACAGAACCCTGGTTAGACCACACCTGGACTACTGTGAGCAGTTCTGGGCACCACGACTTAGGAAGGATATATTGGCCTTGGTGGGAGTGCAACGTAGGTTTACTAGAATGATACCCGGACATCAAGGATTAACCTACGAGTAGAAATTACACAAATTAGGGTTGTAGTCCCTAGAATTTAAAAGGTTAAGGGGTGAGAAGGTAGATGGAGAGAAAATATTTCTGTTGGCTGGGAAGTCCAGGACTAGGGGGCATAGTCTAAAAATTAGAGCCAAGCATTTCAGTAGCAAAGACAGGAAACACTTCTACACTAAAGAATGGTAGAAGTTTGAAGTTTTCTTCTGCAAATGGCAATTAATGCCAGGTCAATTGTTAATTTTAAATCAGAGATTGATAGATTAATGTTAACCAAAGGTATTAAGGGATATGGGAGAAAGATGGGTCTATGGAGTTTGAACATAAGAACATAAGAACTTAAGAAATAGGAGCAGGAGTAGGCCATTTGGACCCTCGAGCCTGCTCCGCCATTCAATAAGATCATGGCTGATCTGATCATGGACTCAGCTCCACTTCCCTACCCGCTCCCCATAACCCTTTATTCTCTTATCGCTCAAAAATCTGTCTATCTCTACCTTAAATATATTCAATAACCCAGCCTCCACAGCTCTCTGGGACAGAGAATTCCACAGATTTACAACCATCTGAGAAAAAAAATTTCTCCTCATCTCAGTTTTAAATGGACGGCCCCTTATTCTAAGACTATGTCCCCTAGTTTTAGTTTCCCCTATGAGTGGAAATATCCTCTCTGCATCCACCTTGTCAAGCCGCTTCATTATCTTATAATTTTCAATAAGATCACCTTTCATTCTTCTGAGTTCCAATATGTATAAGCCCAACCTATCCTCATAAGTCAACCCCTTCATCTCCAGCATCAACCTAGTGAACCTTCTCTGAACAGTCTCCAAAGAAAGTATATCCTTCCTTAAATATGGAGACCAAAACTATACGCAGTACTCCAGATGTGGCCTTACCAATACCCTGTATAGTTGTAGCAGGTCTTCTCTAATTTTATACTCTATCCCCCTTACAATAAAGGCCAACATTCCATTTGCCATCCTGATTACTTGCTGTATCTACATATTAACTGTTATGTCTCAAATAAAGCAATGTAGCTGAGTACTGTAGACTTGAGTAAGTGTGACCTTAGACTCTTTATTCTGACTCCCGAGTGCTGGGACTCCAACAGATGCTCCCTCTGGTGGTGGTAGAATGCTGTTTACAGGGTGTTGCATACATAACATCACTCCCCCCCCCCCCCCAAAGTCAGTAGTACACTTATTTACAGGGTGAGACGATCTGGGGCTTTCCGCTCCCTAGTTGATTGTCTCGGTACAAACACAGGTGCAGGTGAGTTGGTTGGGCCTTCGCTGGGCTGCTGCGCAGCTGGCCTTGCTGGGCTGCTGGGGATGATGAGTTCAGCTTTGTGGTCAGCCGTGATGTCGGTTGCCACTTGTGTTTGTATCGGAGGGTCGAAGTTGGTGGTGTCCTCTTCAGGTTGCTCGCGGGTCTCTGTGAATTGCAGTTTGGTTTGGATCAAATGTTTTCTGCAAGTTAGTCCATTTGCAAGTTTGACCTCAAACACCTTGCTCCCTTTTTTGGCTACGACAGTGCCAGCAAGCCATTTGGGACCATGTCCATAGTTGAGTACAAATACAGGGTCATTGACTTCACTATCGCGTGACAAATTTGCACGATCATGGTACATGCTTTGTTGATGCCGCCTGCCCTCGACATGATCATGGAGATCAGGTTGGACTAGAGCGAGCCTTGTTTTGAGTGCCCTTTTCATGAGCAGTTCGCAGGGGGAACCCCGGTGAGCGAGTGAGATCTTGTGTGGTAGTTGAGCAGGACCCTCGGGACAGGGGGGTCTGCCGGGAGCCTTCCGACACATGTTTCAAGCTTTGCTTGATGGTTTGGACTGTCTTTTCTGCCTGGCCGTTAGATGCGGGCTTGAACGGGGCAGATGTGACGAGCTTGATCCCATTGCAGGTCATGAATTCCTTGAATTCAGCGCTGGTGAAGCACGACCCATTGTCGCTGACAAGGACATCAGGCAGGCTGTGCGAGACAAACATGGCTCGTAGGCTTTCGATGGTGGCAGTGGACGTGCATACAGACATTATTACACACTCAATCCATTTTGAATCAGCATCCACAACAACCAAAAACATTTTGCCTAGAAACGGGCCAGCGAAGTCAACGAGGATCCTAGACCATGGTTTTGAGGGCCATGACCACAAACTTAGCGGTGTCTCCCTGGGCGCATTGCTCAGTTGAGAGCAAGTGTTGCATTGGCGTACTCAAGACTCCAAATCTGAGTCGATGCCGGGCCACCACACATGGGATCTGGCTATAGCTTTCATCATTACAATGCCTGGGTGGGTACTGTGTAGGTCGTGTACGAACGTTTCCCTGCCTTTCTTAGGCAAAACCACGCGATTACCCCACAAAAGACAGTCCACCTGTATGGACATATCGTCTTTGCGGCGCTGGAACGGCTTGATTTCTTCATGCATCTCTGCTGGGACGCTGGACCAGCTCCCATGGAGGACACAGTTTTTTACAAGGGACAATAAAGGATCCTTGCTGGTGACTTTTCGTTTTCAAATGCATCCATCACCAAGAGCAAGTCTGTCGGCTGTGCCATTTCCACCCCGGTGGTGGGCAATGGTAGCCGATTAAGAGCATCAGCGCAGTTCTCTGTGCCTCTGCATTTTATATAGTTATATGCAGACAGCTTGAGCGTCCATCTTTGGATGCGAGCAGAGGCATTGGTATTAATACCTTTGCTCTCTGAGAATAGCATTATGAGCAGCTTATGGTCAGTTTCTAACTCGAACTTAAGCCCAAACAGATACTGGTGCATTTTTTTCACCCCGTAAATGCATGCCAGAGCTTCTTTTTCAATCATGCTGTAGGCCCTTTCGGCCTTGGACAAACTCCTGGAAGCATAAGCGACCGGTTGCAATGTTCCCGATTCGTTTGCTTGTTGTAACACGCACCCGACCCCGTACGAAGATGCATCGCAAGCTGGCACTAAATGTTTACATGGGTCATACAGAACAAGCAATTTATTGGAACCTAACAGATTTCTGGCTTTCTCAAAAGCAGTCTCTGTGATTTCCCCCATACCCAGTCATCTCCCTTGCGTAGCAACACATGTAGAGGTTCTAGCAAGATGCTTAACCCGGGTAGGAAATTACCAAAATAATTGAGGAGTCCCAGGAACGACCGCAACTCCGTCACGTTCTGTGGTCTCGGCGTGTTCTTGATGGCCTCCGTCTTGGCGTCGGTGGGCCTGATGCCGTCTGCCACGATTCTTCTCCGCGATTCTTCTCTACCTCTGGCGCCAGGAAAACACAATTCGAGCGTTTCAACCTGAGTCCCACACGGTCTAGCCGACTTAGAACCTCTTCCAGGTTCTGCAAGTGTTCGATGGTGTCCCGACCTGTGATCAATATGCCGTCCTGGAAAACAACAGTGCGCGGAACCGACTTTAGCAGACTTTCTATGTTTCTTTGAAAAATAGCTGCAGCCGATCGAATCCCAAACGGGCATCTATTGTAGATGAACTGACCTTTGTGTGTGTTGATGCAGGTGAGGCCTTTCGAAGATTCCGCCAGCTCCTGCATCATGTAGGCCGAGGTCAGGTCCGACTTGGTGAACGTCTTCCCTCCTGCCAGCGTCGCAAATAGGTCATCTGCCTTGGGTAGCGGGTACTGGTCCTGCAACGAAAATGGTTAATCATTACTTTATAGTCCCCAGAAATTCTGACCGTGCCATCGCCCTTGAGAACCAGAACAATCGGACTGGCCCACTCGTTGAACTCAACAGTTGCGATGATACCCTCTCGTTGCAGCCTGTCCAGCTCGATCTCCACTTTCTCGCGCATCTTGTATGGCACCGCCCGTGCTTCGTGATCGATGGGTCGTGTACCGGGAACCAAGTGGATCTGCAACTTCGCTCCAGAGAAATTTCCGATGCCTGGCTCAAACAACGACGAGAACTTGCTCAAAACCTGGGTACATGAGGCATCATTGATGGACGAAAGCACTTGGATGTCGTCCCAGTTCCAGCGGATTTTTCCCAGCCAGCTTCTGCCGAACAGTGTGGGGCCATCTTCTGATACAATCCATAGTGGTAGTTCGTGCACCGCTCTATCATAGGAGACTTTTACTGCTGCACTGCCAATTACAGGGATCAACTCTTTAGTGTAAGTTCTCAGCTTGGTATGAATAGGGCTCAGCTTGGGCCTTTGTGCCTTGTTGCACCACAGCCTCTCGAAGGCCTTTTTGCTCATGATAGACTGACTCGTACCCGTGTCCAATTCCATGGATACTGGAATTCCGTTCAGTTCGACTTTTAACATGATCGGTGGACATTTCGTGGTGAAGGTGTGTACCCCATACACTTCTGCCTCCTCGGTTCGAATCTCTAATTCAGTTTGATCTGCCATGGATCGGACTTCCTCTGCAACGTGGTGGTTTGCAGGGTTTGCAGCTTGTCTGCACATTCGCTGGAGGTGTCCCATTGTTCCATAGCCTTTGCACGCATGGTGTTTGAAGCGGCATTGATGGGCTCGACGATCACCTTCGCAGTGCCAACAAGGTGTTACTTGCCTCACATTCACACTTGATGGCGGACTCTGAGTCATCTGAGCTCGTGCAGCTGCAGGCGTGTACATTCTTCCATATGCATTCCTGCCTGAAAACGACGTTACTTTGTGTACAGTACTTGCCGATGCATCTTTATGTGTGAAATTTGTTTGGTGTTATCGCTGGTGGACAGAAATGCCTGGGCTATTGTTATGGCTTTGCTCAGGTTCGGTGTTTCAACAGTCAATAGTTTGCGAAGGATAACCTCACGGCCAATGCCAAGCACAAAGAAGTCTCTTAGCATTTGCTTAAGGAATCCATCGAATTCGCAATGTCCTGCAAGGTGCCTTAGTTCGGCGATGTAGCTCGCCACTTCCTGGCCTTCAGACCGTTGACATGTGTAAAATCGATACCTTGCCATCAGAATGCTTTCCTTCGGATTTAAGTGCTCCCAGACCAGCGTACACAGCTCTTCATACGATTTGGTTGTTGGTTTCACCGGAGCAAGAAGATTCTTCATAGGCCATAGGCTGTTGCACTGCAGACGGTGAAGAGGATCGCCCTTCGTTTGGCAGCATTTTCATTCCCTTCCAGCTCATTGGCCACGAAGTATTGGTCGAGTCGCTCCACGAAGGCTTCCCAATTGTCATCTTCTGAGAATTTCTCCAGGATACCAACAGTTCTTTGCATTTTTGCATGATGGTTCATTATCTATTACTCATCGCCAGTTGTTATTTCTCAAATGAAGCAAAGTGACTTGAGTAAGTGTGACCTTAGTCTTGTTATTCTGAATCCAGAGTGCTGGCACAGCATGGGAGGCCTGCTTATATACAGTGCTCCCAAGGGATGCTACCGCTACCAGAGGGGACCTTGGGACTCCAACAGATGCGCCCTCTGGTGGTGGTAGAATGCTGGTTACAAGGTGTTACATACTAACGTTTTGTGTTTCATGCACAAGGACCCTCAGGTCTCTCTGTACTGCAGCACTTTGCAATTTTTCTCCTCTTAAATTATAATTTGCTTTTCTATTATTTCTGCCAAAGTGGATAACCACACATTTTCCCACATTATACTCCATCTACCAATTTTTTGCCCACTCACTTAGCCTGTCTATATCCCTTTGCAGATTTTTTTGTGTCCTCCTCACAATTTGCTTTCCCACCGATCTTTGTATCATCAGCAAACTTGGCGACATTACACTCAGTCCCTTCATCCAAGTCATTAATATAAATCGTAAATAGTTGAAGACCCAGTACTGATCCCTGCGGCACCCCACTAGTCACTGTTTGCAAACCAGAAAATGACCCATTTATCCCGACTCTCTGTTTTCTGTTCGTTCGGCAATCCTCTATCCAAGCTAATATATTATCTCCAACCTCGTGAGCACCTTATCGAATGCCGTCTGGAAATCCAAATACACCACATCCACTGGTTCCCCCTTATCCACCCTGCTCGTTACATTCTCAAAGAACTCCAGCAAATTTGTCAAACATGATTTCTCTTTCATAAAACCATGCTGACTCTGCTTGATTGAATCATGCCTTTCCAAATGTCCCGCTACTGCTTCCTTAATAATGAACTCCAGTATTTTCCTAACGATAGATGGTAGGCTAACTGGTCTATAGTTTCCTGTTTTTTGTCTGCCTCCTTTTTTAAGTAGGGGTGTTACATTTGCGGTTTTCCAATCCACTGGGACCGCCCCAGAATCCAGGGAATTTTGGTAGATTACAACCAATGCATCCACTATCTGTGCAGCCACTTCTCTTAAGACCCTAGGATGTAAGCCATCAGGTCCGGGGAACTTTAGTCCCATTATTTTACCGAGTATTACTTCATTAGTGATAGTATTAAGTTCCTCCCTCCCTTTCGCCCCCTGATTATCCACTATTGGGATGTTTTTAGTATCTTCTACCGTGGAGACCGATACAAAATATTTGTTGAATGTCTCTGCCATTTCCCTCTTCTCCATTATTAATTCCCCAGTCTCATCCTCCAGGGGACCAACATTTACTTTAGCCACTCTTTTCCTTTTTATGTATCTGTAGAAACTCTTACTATCTGTTTTTATATTTCATGCTAGTTTACTTTCATAATCCATTTTCCTTCTTTTAATCATATTTTTAGTCATTCTGTGCTGGCTTTTAAAAGTTTCCCAATCCTCTGGCCTCCCACTAGTCTTGGCCACATTGTATGCATGTGTTTTCAATAAGATACCCTCCCTTATGTCTTTAGTTAGCCACGGATGGTTATCCCATCTCTTACAGTCTTTTCTTCTCATTGGGATATATTTTTGTTGTGAGTTATGAAATATTTCCTTAACTGTCTGCCACTGCTCATCAACCATCCCATACGATATTCTATTTTCCCAGTCCACTTTAGCCAACTCTGCCTTCATACCTTTGTATTCTCCTTTATTTAAGCTTAGGTCGCTGATTTGAGATCCAACTTTCTCTCCCTCCAACTGAATTTAAAATTCAACCATGTTATGGTCACACATTCATCCGAGAGGATTTTTACGACAAGATCATCTATTAATCCTGCCTCATTGCACTGTACCAGATCTAAGATAGCCTGCTCCCTGGTTGGTTACACAATGTACTGTTCAAGGAAACTATCCCAGATACACTCTATGAACTCTTCCTCAAGGCGACCCTGGCCAATTTGCTTTGTACACTCTTAGGTCACAAAACAGCCATAATCTTATAAATGGCAGAACAGGCTCGCGAGGCTAAATGGCCTACTGCTGTTCCTATGTTGTAAGTTTTTTTCTTTCTTTCTGTCTTTCCTATTAGAGTTTCAACATTCCACGCACCATCCAAGAGTGAATGAGTGGCTTACAAGCCTTTCTCTATTTCACTTCCTATCCAACTACTAAGATGTGGCAGAGAATGGACTGGGAATGAATTGGGAAATCAATAACTTCCAGTCTTTTAAAAAATGACAATGCACAACTGAGATAGGGAACTCAGTAGTGTAGCAGGACAAACCTTCTTCCACCATCTCGTGGTGCTCTTTCATAAGAGTTCTCAATAATTTGACACAGCTAATTAGAAATTTATGTTTTTGCATGCTCCCAGGTCTCTGCCAATAGTGTTCTAGAATTGTTGTATATATATAAATCCATGTGGTACAGGATAGCAGACTCTGTTCCTCTGATTTTGCCCTCCTCCCACCGAGAAACACCCAGGGGGCTAAATTGGACAGCCATGAAAATGGGCACAGGATTGTGATGTACAATTATCCGGAGACTGTTCGATATAATTCAGGCAGCATGGCATCTTCGTGCTGCCTGCTCGTGAACATGATTTCTGCGGGCACCCAGCACGAATTGCGCTGTTGATTGGCTGCATGCATCAGTAGGGGGCCCAAAAATTGATACTCACGAGCCCTACTTAAAGCTAGCCTGCACCTCTTAAAGGGGAGACACATTGTGGCTGGAGCAGGCGCTGGGAGTCCTTTGTGAGCTGAATCTGACCTGGGAAAGACAAAAGAATGGCTGAACATGGGAGAGAGCGAGCACCCAGGTTTTCCGACACTACACTGGAGGTCTTGGCGGAGGAGGTGGACAGGAGGAGAGGTGTCCTGTATTTGAAGGGCTGCCAGATAGTGATGGTGAAAATACATTGTGAGCAGATAGCTGCGGAGGTCAATGCAAGCAGTGTAGCCCCGAGGATCTAGATGCAGTGCCACAAGATGTTTAATGACCTCACACGAGTAGTCAGGGTCAGTGAATGCATCTTCAAATGCCATATCCCACCAACTGCACCATTAGCCCATGCCACTGCTCAAATCACCATGCCCCATCAATCACCTACCAGCATTCTCCATCAATCAGGACTCATACCTAACATACATATGCTTCACTTCACTTTCACACACTTAGCACTGTTGCAAGCCTCACACCCACATCTCACAACTTGCATACTCTGCCAGCTATTCAACCATGGCAGCCACATCACCCAAAGATATCGCACAACGCTCACTGACACACTCCGAAGGCAGCAGGAACTAACCGAGGGGGGAGAGGCGCGCCTGCATGCTCTAACCCCCCCATGGAGTGACGGTGCTGACCATTATTAAAAGGGCCATTGCTAAGGCGGTGGCCAGCAGCAGGGCTGCAACAATTCAGGATGATGATATCCTCCTTCGCCTCACATCCCACTTGCTCCTCATCCCACAATCTCTTCTGATTTACAAGTTGTAGGTGGTGTGAGCACGCATCGCTTACTTTCCCTTTTTCCTTTCAGATACCCAAGAATTACAATCTGGCCAGGCAGTGGAGGAAGACCAAGAAGAGAGTAATCATGAAGACACAGTACCATCACTTGATTCCACACTCGCAGCCACCAGCAATGGCCCTTCTGATAATGGTCAGCACTGTCTCCTCCATCGGGGTTAGAGCATGCAGACGCGTCTCATACAGGGTAGATTAGAGGCGGAACCTGCACGTGGTGAGACACTGGGCACCAAGTGCATTGCAGCCAGGGCAGGGGGCAAGGTTAGCACAGGTGCCAGCTCACTGGAGGGTGAGGTCATACATGAGTTCTGTTACAGAGGACACAGATGAGCATTTCGAAGGATCGGGCTACAGGAGAAGGCTGATGGGTGTACGTAACGGCGTGCTTAGTGCATTGGTAAGCTAACATTCAATATTAAGGAGTGTGGAGGAGCCCGGGCACCAGCTTCACACAGTGCTTTGTGCAGCGCTTGGAGCCCATTCTTTCCAGCATGGAACTGGTGGCCAACTCCATCAATACACTTGTGGACACAACCAAGATGCAGCGTCCGATGGCTGATGTCTCAGCTTCCTTTCCACCAAAAGTCAGTGGAAGCTCAGCGTGAAGCCGTGTAAGTTCAGACTGCTGCCTCCATGGCTGTGCATACCAGTGTACAAAGGGGCTTGCAGGGTGTCACAGCAATCTGTCCACCAACAGACTGCTAGGGTTGCTGAGGCGCCACCCCTGGGGACTGACAGTGGCTCCGTGGAGCACGCTCCAGGAGTGATGGCCTCCACGCTCCCAGCCCTTCCACTCCACCAGTGCTTTGTTGCTGCCGGTCAGTCAGCTCAGACTGCTGCCGTCCACCTTGAGATGCTGCAGTCTGAAGCCGGTCCTTCTAGGCCCAGAGCTGCACCAGGTCGTCCTCTAAGACCATGTGCAGTTTCCCCGATTGAAAGGCAGCAGCCTTCCACCAGCTACTGCAGCCACTGGGGTAGCACTGCATAGCAGCACTAGGACAGACAAAGGCACACGGAAGGCAGACGCTAAGGAAATGCACAAGGGTGATTAGTATAAGTTTGTATGCAATATGGTATGATTTAATTTATAAATATAGATTGGAATGTTTATTTTGTGTTGGCTTTTATTTTTGCATTATAGTCAAGAGGACGATGTGATGGCCAGTGACAGAGGGACGGTAAGAAATGTGGGAGTGCTGGTTGAGGTTACTGGTATCACACTTGAATTCATTCTTATATACAGCCCAGCCAGAAAGGGGCTCTTTACGTTGATACCTGCCGTCCTGTGCCAGCTGTGGGTAGCACACTTGCTCTAAGCCAGAAGGTTGCAGGTTCAAATCCTGCTCCAGGAACTTGAACACATAAATTTAAGCTGACACTCCAGTGCAGGACTGAGGGAGTGCTGTCTTTCAGATGGGATGTTAAACCAAGACCCTGTCTGCTCTCTCAGGTGGACACAAACGATTGCACAACACTATTTTGAAGAAGAGCAGGAGAGTTATCCCTGTTGTCCTGGTCAATATTTCATCATCATCATAGGCAGTCCCTCGGAATCGAGGAAGACTTGCTTCCACTCCTGAAGTGAGTTCTTTGGTAGCTGAACAGTCGAATACGAGAGCCACAGACTCTGTCACAGGCGGGACAGATAGTTATTGAGGGAAGGGGTGGGCGGGACTGGTTTGCCACACGCTCTTTCCGCTGCCTGCGCTTGACTTCTGCATGCTCTCAATCAACATAACAAAAACAGATTATCTGGTGATCATCACGTTGCTGTTTGTGGGAGCTTGCTGTGTGCAAGTTGACGGCCGTGTTTCCTACATTACAACAGTGACTACACTCGAAAAGTACTTCATTGGTCGTTAAGGACTTTGGCACGTCTGGTGGTCATGAAAGGCGCTATAGAAATTCAAGTCTATCTTGCATTTTTCCTCCTACTTCCATGTCTTCCTCCTCCTCTCAGTGCTCATGCTCCTTAGCTTCTCGCCTGATAGGTGGTGACAGGACTGTCCCCTCATAATGGCAAAGTTATGCGGCATACCATCACGAATTTTGCAACTTGCTCAGCCAACTGCTGCAGGGCTCCTCCAGACCGGTCCAGGCAGTGGAAGCATTGTTTCAGCATGCCAATGGTCTCCTCGATCACATTCCTTGTGGCAGTGTGGTTCTCATTGTATGTATGCTGCGCACATGTTCGTGGCTTGCGGCCCGGAGTCATGAGCCATGTCATCAGCGGATAGCTCTTGTCGCCCAATAGCCACCCTTTGGTTTGCCGCGGTGGCTGAAATGTAGCTTCCACAGCAGATTGCCGCAGATTGAAGGCATCATGACTGCTGCCAGGATACCAGGCATTGACCTGCACGATGAGCTGCCTATGGTCACACGCCGGCTGGACATTGAAGGAGTGGAATCCCTTTCAGTTCCGGTACATGGCAGAGCTGATATGCCGTGCCCGCAAAGCAATGTGCGTGCAGTCAATGCCACCCTGCACCATGGGAAGCTGGCAAAGCCTTGTGTTCGCTCCGCCTGCTTGTCTTTGGCACGAGGGGATGAAATGAAGTTATCTCTCTTTGAACAGGGAGCCTCAGTGACCTCCCTTATGCGATGGTAAACTGCGAGATGTTACTAACATCTCCAGCACCAGCTTGGAAGGAGCCAGACGCATAAAGGTTCATGGCTACGGTCACCTTCACAGCCAGTGCCAATGCAGTGCCTGTCCTGCTCTGAGGTTGGAGTTGTGGCTGCAGCAGGTGAAGATTTCAGTGAGCATCTCCTTAGTGAGGCCCGGATGTCTCACACATTGTTCCTCGCTGAGGTTCAGGTAGGAGAATTGCTCCCTGAACATCCTGAGCGGATATGGCCTCCCGCTGAAAGCCCTTCTCCTCCTCCTCCTCCCTCTTCTAGTAGCCTGTCCTGCTCTGCATGACCACTGCTCACTCTCCCAGTCGTGCTCCATTCCAAGACGAATGGCTTACTAGTGCAGCCATGTCTGGCAGCAACTGGTTTGTGCAGAAACCTTGAAGTCACCAAAAGTTCCTTCAGCACCTACCATACCACTCCCTATCGACTTCTGAAACTTGAAACAACTATGGAAAGCACCAAAAACGTGTAGAATTGTGGCAACAACCAGAGGATATCATAAGAATATAAGAAATATGAGCAGGAGTAGGCCATTTGGCGCCTCAAGCCAGCTCCGCCATTCAATAAGAGTATAGCTGATCTGATCTTGGTCTCAACTACACTTCCCTGCCCACTGCCCATAACACTTGACTCACTTATCGTTCAAAAATCTGTCTATTTCCACCGTGAATATATTCAATGACCCAGCCTCCACAGCAATCTAGAGTAGAGAATTTCAAAGATTCAAGGTCCCTGTGGCACCCGGCAAGTTTGCCAACCTGAAAATGAGGGAAAAGAGAAGAAATTGCGTTTTATTTCCATTTTAAATGGGCGACCCCTAGTTCTAGATTCCCCCACAAGGGGAAACATTCTCTCTGCCTCTGTCAAGCCCTCTCAGAATCTTATACATTTCAATAAGATTACCTCTCAGTCTTCTAAACTCCAATGAGTATAAGCCCAACCAGCTCAATCTTTCTTCATAAGAAAACCTCTTCATCTCAGGAATCAACTTCATGAACCTTCTCTCAACTGTCACCAATGCAAGTATATCCCTCCTAAAATAAGGAGACCAAAACTGCACGCAGTACTCCAGGTGTAGCCTCACCAATACCTTGTACAGTTATAGCAGGACTTCTCTGCTTTTATATTCTATCCCCCTTGCAATAAAGGCCAACATTCCATTTCCCTTCCTAATTACTTGCTGAACCTGCATACTAACTTTTTGTGCTCATGTACAAGGACCCCCAGATTCCTCTGTATGGCAGCATTAAATAATAATTTGCTTTTTTATATTTCCTACCACAGTGGATAACCTCACATTTTCCCACATTATACTCCATCTGTCAAAGTTTTGCCCATTCTCTTTGCAGAGTCTTTGCAGCCTCCTCACAACTTGCTATCATCAGAAAATTTGGCTACATCACACTCGGTCCTTTCATCCAAGTCATTAATATAGATTGTAAATAGTTGAGGCCCCAGCACCGATCCCTGCAGCACCCCACCAGTTACAGTTTGCCAACCTGAAAATGGTTCATTTATCCCGACCCTTTGTTTTCTGTTAGTTAGCCAATCCTTTACCCATGCTCATATATTGCTCTCAACCCCGTGAGCTCTTATCTTGTGCAGTAACCTTTTATGTGGCACCTTATCGAATGCCTTCTGGAAATCAAAATGCACCACATCCACTAGTTCCCCCTTATCCACCCTGCTCGTTACATCCTCAAAGAACTCCAGCAAATTTGTCAAACATGATTTCCCTTTCATAAAACCATGCTGCCTCTGCTTGATTGTATTATGCTTTTCTAAATGTCCTGCTACTGCTTCCTTAATAATGGACTCCAGCATTTTCCCAACCAAAGATGTTAGGCTAACTGGTCGATAGTTTCCTGCTTTCTGTCTCCCTCCTTTCTTAAATAGGGGTGTTACATTTGCGGTTTTCCACTCTGCTGGGTCCTCTCCAGAATCCAGGGAATTTGGGTAGATTACAACCAATGCATCCACTGTCTCTGCAGCCACTTCTTTTACGACCCTTGGATGCAAACCATCAGGTCCAGGGAACGTGTCCAACTTTAATCCCATTAGTTTGCCTAGTACTTTTTCTCTAGTGATAGTGATTGTTTTAATTCCCCCCTCTCAATAGCCCCTTGATGATCAATTATTGGGATGTTTTTAGTGTCTTCTATCGTGAAGACTGATACAAAATATTTGTTCAAAGTCTCTGCCGTTTCCCTGTTTCCCATTATTAATTCCCCAGTCTCATCCTCCAGGGGACCAATGTTTACTTTAGCTACTCTCTTCATTTTTATGTACCTGTCGAAGCTCTTACTGTCTATTTTTATATTTCTTGCTAGTTTACTTTCATAAACTATATTCTCTCTCTATTATTAATTGAGTCGTCCTTTGTTGGTTTCTAACAATGTCCCAATCCGCTGGCCTTGCACTATTCTGTGCAACATTTTATACCTGTGTTTTCCATTTGATACCATCCTTTACTTCCTAAGTGAGCCACGGACAGTTCATCAATCTCGAAGAGTCTTTGGGCTGAATTTTCTGGTCCTTTGCGCTCCAGGTTTCGTCCTGAAGGTCTCCTGTGTCCGCTTGTTATCCTCGGGTCAGGTTTTGCGGCGGTGTTTAGCAGCAGTGCCGATAAGAGCTACACTCGGTGTGCAACGCCTCTTGTTGTGACAGCGTCTGAGTTTTGACTCAAACCCGATCCGTTCGCCTGGAATCGCGCCTCGCAATGACCCTCCTGCGAAACCAGAGCGGTCCAGCCATGCCGGCAGCAGTGAGGAAGGCAAATTGCTATAAAGGTAAGTGCAAGTGTTTGTTCTCTTAATGTTTTGAGCGATTTGTGTTGTGGTGGCGTGGGCAATGTTTTGGGAACGTTTTTTGTAAGGTTCCGCCTCCCGCCGCCCCCCCCTCCCGCCACACCCAAAGCCTTTCTCAGAGCGCACACAGCCCGGCACTTTCGTTCACAAGTTTCCCATTTTTGTGCCTCGAAAGTTGTACAACATCTCTGTTCGCACTGCGCACCCTGGCGCAGGGCCCAGATGTCCAAACTTCCTTACTAAAGTGGAACCTATTCCCGGCCTGTAACGTTCCCAACTGCCTCCGTTTTCGCCCCGAAAACAGAAAAGCCTAAAATCCAGCCTATTCTTTCTCACTGGAATATATCTTTGCTGAGAGTTATGAAATATCACCTGAAATGTTTGCCACTGCTTATCGACCGTCTTACCCTTTAATCTATTTTCCCAGCCCGCTTTAGCCAACTCTGCCTTCATACCTTTGCAATTGCCTTTATTTTAGTTCGTGACCCTAGTTTGAGACCAAGCTTTCTCACTCTTAAACTGAATTTGAAATTCGACCATGATATGATCACTCTTCCCAAGAGGATCCTTATGAGATCATTAATTAATCCAGTCTCATTACACATTACCAGATCTAAAATTGTCTGCTCCCTGGTTGGTTCCACAACGTATTGTTCTAAAAAGCCATCCCGAATATACTCTATAAACTCTTCCTCAGGTCTACCTTGAAGAATCAACCAACAACTCATCATCGGCAGGCCCTCGGAATCAAGGAAGACTTGCTTCCACTCTTAACATGAGTTCTTAGGTGGCTGTACAGTACCAACAACTAACCTGTAAGTAGTTGATGATCCTTTTAAAGAGCGCTGTTGCAGGTTCTTACCTGCTGCTTCATGCATGTTCAGCTGTTCCCGCTGTAAGAAATCTTTAAACACAAAGAAATTGTAAATTATAAAAGAAATAATAATTTTATAAAAGAAATACTTGTGCCGGCTCAGCAGACACAGAGAGCTAAGGACACAGCAAGACGAGACAGAAAAACAGGCCTTCAAGGTCTAGCTATGGTGTTAATGGATTTAGCAAGGAGCCTTAAAGATAATAAGCTGTCTCTTGAAAGGGCAACAAGACATTCAGACAGAGATAAGAAAGAAGATGACCTCATCAGTACACTTTCCCCTGTAATTGCTCGATACGATGGGTAAAAAATGGTCCTTGATCGTCGCTATTACTGGTAGGTGTTGTTTATCTGTAAAGCATGCACTCCCATGTTCCGCCACCAGGGAGCGCATCCCCTGAAGTCCCAATGGATCCCAGCATCGCTTGGGAACACTGTATATAAGCCGACCCCTAAGGCCTGTTCCTCACTCTGGAGTGTCTTATTAAAGACTGAGGTCACTGTTACTTTAACCTCCCTGTGTGCAGTCTCATCTGTGTTAGGAACACAATAACTGGCGACGAGTATATGAATCCAACGCAAAGATGCAGCAAACTGTGGGCATTCTGGAGAAGTTCTCGGAGGGTGAGGACTGGGAAGCCTATGTCGAACGGTTAGACCAGTATTTTATAGCCAACGAGCTGGATGGAGAAGGAAGCGCTGCAAAAAGGAGAGCGGTCCTCCTCACAGTCTGCAGGGCACCGACCTACAAACTCATGAAGAATCTTCTGGCTCCGGTGAAACCCACAGATAAGTCATATGAGGAGCTGTGTACACTGGTTCGGGAGCATCTTAACCCGAGGGAGAGCGTGCTGATGGCGAGGTATCAGTTCTACACGTGCCAGCGATCTGAAGGTCAGGAAGTGGCGAGCTACATCACCGAGCTAAGGCGACTTTCAGGACAATGTGAGTTTGATGGCTACCTGGAGCAAATGCTCAGAGACTTTTTTGTACTGGGCATTGGCCACGAGACCATCCTACGAAAACTTTTGACTATAGAGACACCGACCCTCATTAAGGCCATTGCGATAGCACAGGCGTTTATGTCCACCAGTGATAACACCAAATAAATCTCTCAGCACACAAGTGCTAGCAATGTTCATAAATTAACTGGAACTGTGTTTGCGAGCAGAAATGTACAGGGCAGAAACCACGAGTCTGCAACTGCCAGCAGGCCTCAGGTGACCCAGATGACTCAGAGTCCGCAACACAAAGGATGAATGCAAGGCAATTCACACCTTGTTGGCATTGTGGAGGCTTCCATTCAGCTTATTCAAAGGGTATGTTTGCAAGAGCTGTGGAACAATGTGGCACCTCCAACGAGCTTGCACCACGTGGCAGAGGAAGATCAGTCCATGGTGGATCAAAGCAATTTCGAGCCTCAGAGAGAGGAGGCAGATACTGAAGTACACGGGGTGCACAAATTTTCGACAAAATGTCCACCTATAATGCTAAATGTAAAATTGAATGGCTTACCCGTCGCAATGGAACTGGACACTGGCGCTAACTAATCCATCATGAGTAAAAAGATGTTTCAGAGACTGTGGTGCAACAAGGTATTCAGACCAACCCTGAGCCCCATCCACACAAAACTGAGAACGTACCCCAAAGAGCTTATCACTGTCCTGGGCAGCGCCATGATCAAGGTCACCAACGAGGGCATGGTGCACGAACTTCCACTCTGGATTGTCCTGGGCGATGGCCCCACACTGCTTGGAAGGAGCTGGCTGGGCGAAATCCGTTGAAACTGGGATGACATCCGAGTGCTATCACATGTCGATGAGGCCTCATGTACCCAGATTCTTAACAAATTTCCTTCCCTTTTTGAGCCAGGCATTGGAAAATTTTCCGGGGCGAAAGTGCGGATCCACTTGGTCCCAGAGGCATGACCCGTTCACCACAAGGCGCGAGCGGTACCTCACATGATGAGGGAGAGAGCGGAACTCGAGCTGGACAGGCTGCAACACGAGGGCATCATCTCCCCAGTGGAATTCAGCGAGTGGGCCAGCCCGATTGTTCCAGTACTCAAAAGTGATGGCACGGTCAGGGTTTGCGGCGATTATGAAGTAACTATTAATCGTTTCTTGCTGCAGGACCAATACCAATGAGGTTCACCAAGCTCGACCTGACTTCGGCCTACATGACACAGGAGCTGGAGGAGTCTTCGAAGGGCCTCACCTGCATCAACACGCACAAGGGACTGTTCATCTACAACAGATGACCGTTTGGAATTCGGTCGGCTGCAACGATCTTCCAGAGAAACATGCAGAGCCTACTCAAGTCGGTACCACGCATGGTGGTTTTTCAGGACAATATTTTGGTCACGGGTCGGGACACCGTCAAGCACCTACAAAACCTGGAGGAGGTCCTCCAGCGACTGGATCGCGTCGGGCTGCAGCTGAAGAGGTCGAAATGTGTCTTCATGGCAACAGAAGTGGAGTTTTTGGAGCGAAAGATCGCGGCGGACGGCATTCTGCCCACAGACACTAAGACAGAGGCTATCAGGAACGCGCCCAGGCCACAGAATGTCATGGAGCTGCAGTCGTTCCTGGGGCTCCTCAACTATTTTGTTAACTTCCTACTGGGGTTAAGCACCCTCTTAGAGCCTCTACATGTGTTATTGCGTAAAGGTGAGAACTGGGTATGGAAAAAAAACAAGTAATTGCTTTTGAGAAAGCCAGAAACATTTTATGCTCCAACAAGCTGTTTGTATTGTATAACTCGTGTAAAAGACTTGTGCTAGCATGTGCTGCGTCGTCATACGGAGTCGGGTGTGTATTACAACAAGCTAACGTTGCTGGGAAGTTGCAACCTGTTGCCTATGCCTCCAGGAGCTTGTCTAAGGCCGAGAGGGCCTACAGCATGATTGAGAAAGAGGCATTAGCGTGTGTGTTCGGGGTAAAGAAAATGCATCAGTACCTGTTCGGCCTCAAATTTGAGCTGGAAACCGATCACAAGCCCCTCATATTCCTGTTTGCTGAAAACAAGGGGATAAATACTAATGCCTCAGCCCGCATTCAAAGGTGGGCACTCGCGCTATCAGTGTATAACTATACCATCCGCCACAGGCCAGGCATCGAGATGCTCTCAGTCGGCTACCATTGCCCACCACGGGGGTGGAAATGGCGCAGCCTGCAAACTTGTTGATGGTGGCGCAGCCCACAGACTTGAAGGTGATGGAAGCGTTTGAAAATGATAAATCACCTGTCACGGCCTGCCAGATTAAGACTTGGACCAGCCAAGATCCTCTGCTGTCCCTAGTAAAAAACTGAGTACTGCATGGGAGCTGGGCCAGCATCCCCGTTGAAATGCAAGAGCTAATTAAGCCATTCCAACGGCGAAAGGACGAGTTGTCCATTCAGGAAGACTGCCTGTTGTGGGGTAACCGCGTAGTGCTACCCAAAAAAGGCAGGGAGACGTTCATCTCGGATCTCCACAGCACACACCCGGGTATAGTAATGATGAAAGCGATAGCCAGATCTCACGTGTGGTGGCCCGGTATCGACTCTGACTTAGAGTCCTGTGTACGGCAATGCAGCGTGTGTGCTCAGTTGAGCAACGCGCCCAGAGAGGCACCACTAAGTTTGTGGTCCTGGCCCTCCAGACCATGGTCAAGGATCCATGTCAACTATGCGGGCCCGTTTCTAGGTAAAATGTTCCTGGTGGTGGAAGATGATTTTTCAAAAGGGATTGAATGTGAAATAATGTCGGGAAGCACCACCACTGCCACCATTGACAGCCTGAGGGTTATGTTTGCCACCCACGGCCTGCCTGAGACACTGGTCAGTGACAACGGGCCACTTTTTACCAGTGCTGAATTTAAAGAATTCTTGATCTGCAATGGGATCAAACATGTCACCTCGGCCCCGTTTAAACCAGCCTCCAATGGGCAGGCAGAGCGGGCAGTACAAACAATCAAACAGAGCCTTAAACGAGTCACAGAAGGCTCACTCCAAACCCGCCTGTCCCGAGTACTGCTCAGCTACCGCACAAGACCCCACTTGCTCACAGGGGTGCACCTGGCTGAGCTACTCATGAAAAGGACACTTAAAACCAGACTCTCACTGGTTCACCCCAACCTGCATGATCAGGTAGAGAGCAGGCGGCAGCAACAAAATGTAAACGATGGTCACGCCACTGTGTCACGGGAAATTGATCTGAATGACCCTGTGTATGTGCTAAACTATGGACATTGTCCCAAGTGGATCGCGGGCACGATGATAGCTAAAGAAGGGAGCAGGGTGTTTGTAGTCAAACTAGACAATGGACAAATTTGCAGAAAGCACCTGGACCAAACGAGGCTGCGGTTCACAGACTGCTCTGAACAACCCACAGCAGACACCACTTTTTTCGAGCCCACAACACACACCCAAAGGATCAACGACACCACCCCAGACCAGGAAATCGAATCCATCACGTCCAACAGCCCAGCAAGGCCAGGCTCACCCAGCAGCCCTGCAGGGCCAACAACACACCAGTCCAGCGAGGGCACAGCCAACACACCAGAACAGACATTTGTACCGAGGCGGTCCACCAGGGAAAGAAAGGCTCCCGACCGCCTCACCCTGTCAATAGTTTTCACTTTGACTTTGCGGGGGAGTGATGTTGTGTATCTGTAAAGAATGCACTCCCATGTACCACTACCAGGGAGCTCATCCCTGAAGTCCCACATTCCTTGGGAGCACTGTATATAAGCCGACCCCTAAGGCCTGCTCCTCACTCTGGAGTGTCTTAATAAAGACTGAGGTCACTGTTACTTCAACCTCTCTGTGTGCAGTCTCATCTGTGTTAGGAACACAATAGTAGGTTTCCTGCAGACTTGAATTTTCAGCCCATAATGTTCGGTGTATTGTGTGACAACACTGCATATCAAAGATTGACCTGGTTAAGTCCATGCACAACCAGGTCAATATTTACATTGTTGGCTTTCAATTGGCTGAAGAAATGGGCTTTGAAACTGAAGCCAACTGATTATGGAGGAAGAAGAAAACAGTCAAAAGTGTTTTTATTTCAGTACTTTAGTGAAGAAAGATAAAAAAAAAGACTTGCATAAATATAATGCCTTTCACGACTACCAGATGTCCCTGTTAAGTCCTGACTCTAATGTACTGACTTGCACGAGACACATGCTGAAGTCAAGGTCGCTCAGGATCTGCTCCTTTAATTCCAGCTCTCCAGTGCTGCACTTGCCTGAGACCTCCCTTTATATACCTCAGTGGGACAGGTATGGAGTATCTCCTGCAAGTGCACCTCTGGTGGTAAGGTATGCTTATTGTTACAGGTCATATCCAGTTGCAGTCATGTATAGCATGGTAAGATACAGTTATATACAGTAATGTAAGATACATGACATCACCCTCCCCCAAGGTTTTATTGCCTTTATAGATTCAGTCTCTCAGGTGGTCTGCGCTCTTGCGTGGAGTGTCTTAGTTCTGGTTCAGTTGTTTGCCTTGGTGCCTGTTTTTTGTTCGGTGTGATTGCTGGTATCTCGCCTGGGCTGTGTGTTTCATTCAGTATGATTGTTGATATCTCGCCTGGGCTGTCTGTTGAGACTGCCCTTTCCTCAGGTTGTTCCACCTGTCTGTCCACCAGGTGTGGTGTGAGTTCCACATTGTAGTCTGCCTCTGGTTCTCTGGTGTTATCAGTGAATCTACTTTTGACTTGGTCTACATGCCTCCGGCAGGTTTGGCCATTGTCCATTTGTACAACCAGTAGCCTGTTTCCCTCTTTGTCTGTTACTGTCCCTGCAAGCCATTTGAGACCCCGGCCATAGTTTAGCACAAACACTTTGTCCCCTATCTCATTCCACCTCCCCCCTCGAATTTCGGTCATGGTACTCAGTTAGCTTTTGACACTAAGCCTCAACAATTTCATACATGTCTGGAAGGATTAACGAGAGCCTGGTCTTTAAGGTTCGTATCATCAATAGTTGCGCAGAGTGACCCCAGTCAACGAATGCGGACGAGATCTGTATGCCAGCAGCAGTCGTGACAGGCGGCTCTGCAGCGTGGGACCTTGAATTCTGAGCATGCCTTGTTTAATGATCTGCACTGCTCGCTCTGCCTGGCCATTGGAGGCCGGCTTGAAAGGTGCCGTCTTAACGTGATTTATACCGTGGTCAACTATAAAATCGTGAAATTTTGCGCTGGTGAAGCACGGACCATTATCACTGACCTATATGTCAGGAATTCCGTGCGTTGCAAACATGGTTCTAAGGCTCTCCACAGTGGTGGAGGTGGTGCTTGAGTTTAAAATGGTGCACTCGATCCATTTTGAAAATGCATCAACGACTACAAGGAACATTTTGCCCATGAATGGGCCCGCATAGTCTACATGCACCCGCGACCACGGTTTGGTGGGCCAGGGCCAGGGGCTTAGGGGGCCTCCATGGGGGCATTACTGAGTTGGGCACAAATGGTGCACCGACGGACGCAGAGCTCCAAGTCCGCGTCAATGCCAGGCCACCAGACATGAGATCTGGCTATGGCCTTCATTAGGACGATCCCCGGGTGCTTGCGATGGAGCTCCCGGACAAACGCCTCCCTGCCTCGTAAAAGCATAACTACTCGGCTGCCCCACATCAGGCAGTCTGCCTGTAGTGAGAGTTCATGCATGCGCCTATGGAAGGGTTTGACCTCCTTGGGGCAGGCATCGCGAGCCTCTGCCCAGTCACTGGTTAAAACGCATCTTTTAACTAGAGATAACGTGGGGTTGCTGGTCGTCTAGGCTCTGATTTGGCGAGCCCCCGTCATGGGCGAACCTGTGGATTCAAAGACATTGATTGCCATGACCATCTCACAGTCCTGTTCATCGGACCCTTCTGTGGTCGCCAGGGGTAGCCTGCTAAGCGCGTAGGCACAGTTGTCTGTCCCTAGTCTGTGCCTTATTGTGTAGTCATAAGCCGCCAGCATGAGTGCCCACCGCTGAATGCACACCGAGGCGTTGGCGTTGATTGCCTTGCACTCGGATAGTAGGGACGTGAGGAGTTTTTGGTTGGCTTCTAACGCAAACTTGGTCCCGAAAAGGTATTGGTGCATCTTTTTGACACCGTACACGCACGCAAGCGCCTCCTTCTCAACCATACCGTACCCGCACTCCGCCCTCGAAAGTGACCTGGAGGCATAAGCAACGGGCTGCAATTTACCCGCATCATTGAAGTGCTGTAAAATGCACCCGACCCCATACACTGACATATCACACGTAAGGACTAACTTTTTACCTGGGTCGAAAAAGGCTAAAACACTCTTGCAACATAGAAGGTTGCGTGCCTTATTGAAGGCGCGTTCTTGGGCGCCCCCCCCAAAATCGCATCCCTTTCTGAGTAGCACGTGTAGAGGCTCCAGCAGTGTGCTCAAGTTCTGCATAAAGTTACCAAAGTTATTGAGCAGCCCGAGAAAGGCGCACAGTTCCGAGACATTCCGGGCCCTGGGTGCCAGGCGAATCGCTTCGGTTTTGGATTCGGTTGGGCGGATTCCATCAGCGGCAATCCTTCTGCCCAAAAATTCAACCTCAGGCGCGAGAAACAGACACTTGGATTTCTTAACTCTTAGGCCTACCCGATCCAATCGACTTAGTACTTCCTCAAGATTACGGAGATGAGAGTCGGTGTCCCTGCCCGTGATGAGTATGTCATCTTGAAACACAACCGTCCCGGGATGGACTTGAGCAGACTCTCCATATTGTGCTGGAATATAGCAGCTGCCGACCTGATGCCGAATGGGCATCGATTGTACACAAAAAGGCCTCGATGTGTGTTGATGGTGGTGAGTAGCTTAGACTCTTCGGTCAGTTCCTGCGTCATATACGCAGATGTGAGGTCAAGTTTCGAGAAAAGTTTTCCTCCAGCCAATGTGGCAAATAGGTCCTCCGCTCTGGGCAACGAGTATTGGTCCTGTAGGGAGACTCTGTTTAAGGTAGACTTGTAATCCCCACAGATTCGTACGGATCCATCAGGCTTCATGACAGGGACGATGGGGCTTGCCCAGTCGCTAAATTCCACGGGAGAAATTATGCCTTCCCGCAGAAGCCGGTCCAGTTCATTTTCAATCTTTTCCCTCATCACATAAGGCACAGCTCTAGCCTTGTGATGGACCGGTCTGACATTCTGTGTGATGTAGATTCTAACTTTAGCCCCTTTGAAGGTGCCCACACCTGGCTGAAAGAGATGTTCAAAACGGCTTAGGACTGTTGAGCAGGAGGTCCGTTCCTCTGACGACATGGCGTGAACATCATCCCATTTCCAATTATGTTTTGCTAGCCAGCTTTTCCCCAACAGGACTGGGGACAATCCACAGGGAAAGTCGGTGCACTGTCCCTTTGTGTGTGACTGAGAGCATGGCGCTGCCAAGGACTGGGGCGATTTGTTTAGTATAGGTCCTTAGTTTGGTGTTGATCTTTGTGAGTTTTGGTCTGTTGCTTTTGTGCGGCCACAGTTGTTCAAATTGTTGAACACTCATGAGGGATTGACTGGCCCCCGTGTCCAGTTCCATGTTGATGGGTATCCCGTTGAGTAGAACCCTCATCATAATTGGAGGCGTCTTGGTGTAAGAACAGTGGACATTGATCGTGTTAACCCGCTGTACCTCGGCGTCCTGTGCACTGTTCCAACCATCTTCTGGTCCGCTTTCCGACCCTTCCGATTCGTATACCAGCCGAGCTGCTGTTTTTCTGCACATGCGAGCTAGATGCCCTGTGTGGTTGCAGTTTCTGCAAACGGCATGCTGAAATCGACACACGCTGATTGAGTACCTTCCCCCACATCTCCAACACAGACCGTTTCCATTGTTTCCGAAGGATGAGCTGCGTCTGACTGATCTCCCTTGAGCTTCTCTCAATCTGTTGTTGATTGCTCGCATTGTGGGTTGATGAGGTGTGATCGGCCGTTCATGTGGCTCTTGATTTTGATGGCTTCTGGCGCCACTGTCTGCTGTTGAAGGCCTGCTCTCCTGCCTTTGTCTGTGTGTGGGGGTAGCGGTTTGTTTCACAATGTGAACCCCTTGTTCCGATGTTTCGTTAGTTGTCGTACCCGCAGTGTAGATTAATCTCGTTTCTTCTTCTCCTGCCAAGAACGTCTGTGCGACCAGTGCTGCTGCCTCTAGAGTCAAGTTCTTCGTCTCTGTAAGCTTTCGGAATATGCCTGCATGGTCTATTCCTTCAATTAAAAAGCCTCTCAGTACTTCTCTCCTTAGTTCATCAGGGAACTCACATGAACTAGCCAGCCTCCGAAGTTCCGCCACGAAGTCGGGTATGCTTTAGCCCACACAGCGTCTGTAGTTGTAGAACCTGTGTCTGGCCATGTGTAGGCTGCTCACTGGCTTCAGGTGGTCCCTCACCAGTGTGCTCAACTCCTCAAATGACTTGCTTGCTGGTTTCTCGGGTGCCAGCAGGTCTTTCATTAAAGCGTATGTTTTCGAGCCACAGCTGGTCAAGAGATGGGCTCTTCTCTTGTCTGCCTTATCGTCGCCCAGCCAGTCTTTGGTCACAAAGCTTTGCTGAAGCCTTTCTATAAAGTCCTCTCAATTGTCTCCAGCATTGTATTTCTCATCTGAGCTGTTGGTAGCCATTCTGTGGATTCTGTGATCCCGTAACTCGTCGCCATTGTACTGACTCCAATGTACTGACTTACACGAGACACATGCTGAAGTCAAGGTCACTCAGGACCTGCACCTTTAATTCCAGCTCTCCAGTGCTGCACTTGCCTGAGATCTCCCTTTATATACACAGTGGGACAGGTATGCAGTGTCTCCTGCAAGTGCACTCCTGGTGGAAAGGTATGATTATTGTTTCAGGTCATATCCAGTTACAGTCATGTATAGCATGGTAAGATACAGTTATATACAGTAATGTGAGATACATGACAGTCCCAAAGCCCTTTAAAGGCAATGAAGTACTTTTGAAGTGTAGTCACGGTTGTAATGTAGAAAACTCGGCAGCCAATTTGTGCACAGCAAACTCCTACAAACAGCAATGTGATAATGACCAGTTAATCTGTTTTTGTTATGTTGATTGAGTGATAACTATTGGCCAGGACACTGGGGATAACTCCCCTGCTCTTCTTCGAAATAGTGCCATGAGATCTTTTACGTCCACCTGAGAGAGCAGACGGGGTCTCGGTTTAACGGCTCATCCGAAAGACTATGAATTAAATGGTTTAGTTGATCGGGGAGAAATAAATTGGAGTTAGCATCGGAAAGAAAATGGCGAGGAGAATGTTGGAAAAGGGAAAGTTGGTTGGGCAGAAATTGTGTCTAAATTATTTTCATTTAAAATGATGTTTTAATTGTTAATTTTAGTAGTTTATGATTAACAATGGCAGTAGGAAAAAGAGATTGACATCAAAGGTTGGAGATGGGAGAACTAAATTATCTCAAATGTTTTTACAGTGGGAAATACACCCACGGCTCATGTAATAGAAGTGCTGCCTCCGCACACAATGTTTGCAAGCAATGTGATGACGGAGCTGTCACTGCTGTGCATTCTCACGCATTTGATGCATAGATTGTTTTTTTAAGTAGGCCTCATTATTTCCAAAGCTTTGAGTTACTGGTGAGAAATGACAACCTCAGCGCTGTCCCAGTACACCATTTATTGAATGCAAAGAAAATTGTATCTAAAATATGACAACTGGTCCACAAAACAAAACTCCGAACAAAATTGGACAGCACATTCTCATTCTCAGTACTTGGTGTGGAATGAAGGCTTGACCAGATAATGGTGTTTTTTCTGGCATTGGTTGGGGAATAAAGGTTGACCAGACCACCTGGAGAACTTCCCTCCTCTTCAAATAGTGCTGTGGAATCATTTCCATCCACCTGAGCAGGCAGATAAGACCTCATGTGAAAGGCAGCACCTCTGACAATGCAGCACTTCCTCGGCACTTAATGTCAACCTTGGCTCAGTGATAGCGTTCCCACTTGTGAATCAGAAGGTAAGTGTAATGTATGCATCTGTGTGGGTATGCTCATAGATTTTTTAGAATTGAGTGGCTTCGCCAGTCACGTGATGATCACAAGATTCAATAAAACCCCAGTCAATTGAATCTAGGTCATCCACGATGAGGTATGCAGTTGTGAGCCTAGTGGATGAACTGGTAATGTATAGTGTGATTGTTGAAACTTTGTTAACAAACCAACTAGTTCTTAATAGCAATGTGTTGCTATGAATTCTTAAGCAAAGAACCCATGAAGCAAATACATTGCATGGGTTCAAACGTCACTGTATAACTTGAATACATAATCCTAGCTGACACTCCAGTGCAGTACTGAGGGCATGCTGCATGGTCAAAGTGTTTCTCTTTTTCAATGATACAGTAAACCGCGGTCCTGTCTGTGCTCTTCGGTGTACATAAAAGATCGCACCACACTATTTTGAAGAAAAGCAGAGAGGTATCCTGGCCAGCATTTATCCCTCAAAAAGCATGACTAAAACAGATTATCTCTTAATTTATCTCATTGCTGTTTGTGGGACCCCCTTGTGTGCAAATTGGCTGATGTGTTTTCCTACATTACAACACTGTCTACACTTTCAAAAGTAGTTAAATGGTTGTGAAGCATCTTGTGACATCCTAATGCCATGACAGGCGCTATATAAATGCAAGTCTTTCTTACTGCACTGAAGTATCAGCCTGAATTATAGGCTGAAGTCTATAAGTGGGCTTTGAACATTTGCCTTCCGACCTAGAGGCGAGCTTGCAACCACAGAACCAAAGCTTTATTCCATAACAAAGTGATGGTTTATACCTGACCTCAGTGTGCTCAGTGCTAACTGACATGAGGTGGCACAAGTAAAAAGTTCAATTCTCCCACATTTACATTTACCTGGATTCTTACAAGCAACAGAGAGTTGAGACTTTAATCCATCGTCAACGCCTTCACCGAGGCATACGAGAGCATGGGCCTTGTGCTAAACATCCGTAAGTCAAAGGTCCTCTACCAACCTGAACCCCCCACACAGCACTGCCCCCTGATTATCAAAATCCACGACGAGGCCTTGGACAACGTGGACCATTTTCCAAACCTCGGGAGCCTACTATCAGGAAGAGCAGACATTGACGATGAGGTCCAACACAACCTTCAGTGCATCAGTGCAGCCTTCGGTTGTCTGAGGAAGACAATGTTTGAACACCAGGACCTCAAATCCGGCACCTTATGGTCTACAGGGCAGTAGTAATACCCGCCCTCCTATATGGCTCAGAGACATGGACTATATGCAGCAGACACCTCAAAACGCTGGAGAAATACACCAGCACTCCCTCCGCAAGATCCCGCAAATCCATTGGTAGGACAGACGCACCAACGTCAGTGTTCTCGCTCAGGCCAACATCCCCAATATCGAAGCATTGACCACGCTCGATCAGCTTCATAGGATGGGCCACATCGTCCACATGCCCGACACGAGACTCCCAGAGCAAGCGCTCTACGCGGAGTTTCGACATGGCAAGCAAGCCCCAGTTGGGCACAGAAAACGTTTCAAGGACACACTCAAAGCCTCCTTGATAAAGTACAACATCCCCACTGACTCCTCGGAATCGCTGGTTTTGCTTTTGCTTCACACACTCTCAGTGCCAGTGAGAGTAATTATGCGCAAATTGAAAGGGAAGCTTTGGCATTAATTTTTGGGGTCAAGAAGTTTCACACATACTTGTATGGTCGTAGGTTTACCATCGTTATGGACCATAAGCCCCTAACAGCAATCCTCTATCCAAAGCCCCCAGTTCCAACATTAATTGCAGCCCGAATGCAGAGATGGGCTTTGATTTTGTCAGCATATGCATATGATATTGAATACAGATGATCGGCTGATCACAGTAATGCTGATGCAATGTCTAGATTGCCTTCTCCATCACAAGTTACACCCGACAGGGAAGAAGTGTTTTATTTTTCATACATTGATGAACTGCCAGTCACAGCTGAAGAGATTGGTAGAGCAACCAAACGTGACCCAGTGATGTCAAAGGTGTATGAGTATATTGCAAATGGATGGCCAAACCAGGTAACAGGCAAAGATATTCATCCATTCTTCATTCGTAGGAATGAATTATCAGTAGATAAAGATTGCATCATGTGAGGTGCAAGAGTGGTTATACCAAATAAATTCAGATCCAAATTATTAGGAGACCTCCATGACCAGCACCTGTGCTTGACCAAGAGTTTTGCACGCAGTTATTTATGATGGCCAGGTCTTGATAAAGATATAGAGTACATCGTGAGTCAGTGTACGACATGACAATCGGTAAGCAAGCAACCACCACCAGTACCATTACAGCCATGGAAATGGCCTTCCAGGGTGTGGCAAAGGCTACATACTGATTTTGCTGAGTTAGAAGGACAACAATTGTTCATTGTGATTGATAGCCATTCAAAGTGGTTTGAGGTGTTTCCAATGTGGAAAATAACAACAAGTGAAACATTGGACACTTTACGAAAATTATTTTCTTCATTTGGCCTCCCTGAAGAAATTGTTTCGGATAACGGACCACAATTTTGGTCAGAAGAATTTGCACAATTCACGAGCAAAAATGACGTGAAACATACCAAGGTTCCACCATACCATCTTGCTTCGAGTGGTGCAGCAGAGCGCACTGTACAAATTGTAAAACATGCCCTCATGAAACAAATGTTAGATCCTAATCAAAGGAAACGATAGTTTTCATTGGATCAGAAATTGGCTAATTTTTTGATTACATATCGAAATACTCCTCATACAACTACGAATACTTCTCGCATTGAGGCACAGAACCTTCAGGCTTGTCTCTTTAATACACTTTGCCCCTTTAGTATTTTGCTGTAATGAGGTCCTTTGTTTTTTGCCTTGCGTTTCTCTGCCCTCCACTTTTACTATTCTCCTTTCTATCTTTTGCTTCTGTCTCCATTTTATTTTCCTCTGTCTCCCTGCATCACCATAAATGGTTAAAGTGGTTACCAGGAAGAGTGGTGAAGCTGTGTGATCCTCGCACATATTTGGTAAAGATGTTTGATAATGGACAGGTTAGGTTTGTTCATATTGATCATATTTTACCTACAGACATGGAAGGAGTTGAAGGTGGGAATGATTCAATTAATTCTGACTCGTCATGTAGTTTTGATATATCAGTAGCAAATCCAAAATCCAATATACTGGAAACAAATCCAGGAGAGAATCAGAATGAAAGTCTGAGTCCGAGTCAGGAAAACAAAGAGCCTGAAGTTAGAGTGAGTTCAAATAAAAATCAAGGAAATTCCGTGGAGTAAAACGTTTCTCAGGATGAGCCTCGAATGAGTGTGAAATCGACACCATGTTTGGAAGGTTCTGTTCAAGAGCGAAGGTATCCTCTTCGAAACAGAAAACAAGTGGTAAAGTTAAATTTGGAAATCTGGAAAAAAAGTAAGTTTAAATCCTGTGTTATGTATAAACATGAAAGTTATGTATGATGTTTGTTATGATGGCTTCTTTATTTTCGATTCTCACTTTCTGGTTTAATTTCACAACTCTCTCTTTTACTCTACCTCTATCATGATTCTCTTTCTGCCTTAATTGTGTCTCTTCTACAGACTGTGCCAAATTTGGCTTTAACAACGAGAATCTGGTTCGTGACTGTCGTTTGACCAAGGCTGGGAACTCAAAATCCAGGGGTATTCAACATTTAGGAAAGATAGACAGAAAGGAAGAGGAGGCGGGGTGGCGTTGCTGGTTAAAGAGGAAATTAATGCAATAGTAAGGAGGGACATTAGTCTGGATGATGTGGAATCGATATGGGTGGAGCTGCGAAACACCAAAGGGCATAAAACGCTAGTGGGAGTTGTGTACAGACCACCAAACAGTAGTAGTGAGTTTGGGGATAGCATCAAACAAGAATTAAGAGATGTGTGCAATAAAGGTACATGGGCGACTTTAATCTACATATTGATTGGGCTAACCAAACTGGTCGCAATGCAGTGGACGAGGATTTCCTGGAGTGTATTAGGGATGGTTTTCCAGACCAATATGTCGAGGAACCAACTGGAGAGTATGCAGGTACAGCGAGTGATCAGGAAGACTGGGTGATGTGTAATGAGAAAGGACAAATTAGCAATCTTGTTGTGCGAGGCCCCTTGGGGAAGAGTGACCATAATATGGTAGAATTCTTTATGAAGTTAATTCGGAAACTAGGGTCCTGAACTTAAGGAAAGGTAACTTCGACGGTATGAGGCGTGAATTGGCTAGAATAGACTGGCAAAGGACACTTAAAGGATTGACGGTGGATAAGCAATGGCAAACATTTAAAGATCACATGGATGAACTTCAGCAATTGTACATCCCTGTCTGGAGTAAAAATAAAACGGGGAAGGTGGCTCAACCGTGGCTAACAAGAGAAATTAAGGATAGTGTTAAAACCAAGGAAGAGGCATATACATTGGCTAGAAAAAGCAACAAACCTGAGGACTGGTAGAAATTTAGCATTCAACAGAGGAGGACTAAGGTTTTAATTAAGAGGGGGAAAATAGAGTACGAGATGAAGTTTGCAAGGAACATAAAAACTGACTGCAAAAGCTTTTATAAATATGTGAAGAGAAAAAGATTAGTGAAGACAAACAAAGGTCCCTTGCAGTCGGATTCAGGTGAATTTACAATGGGGAACAAAGAAATGGTAGACCAATTGAACAAATATTTTGGTTCTGTCTTCACGAAGGAAGACATAAATAACCTTCCGAATGTACTAGTGGATAGTGGATCTAGTGAGAAGGAGGAACTGAAGGATATCCTTATTAGGCGGAAAATTGTGTTCGGGAAATTGATGGGAGTGAAGGCCGATAAATCCCCGGGGCATGATAGTCTGCATTCCAGAGTACTTAAGGCAGTGGCTCTAGAAATAGTGGAAGCATTGGTGATCATTTTCCAACAGTCTATCGACTCTGGATCAGTTCCTATGGACTGGAGGGTAGCTAATGTAACACCACTTTTTAAAAAAGGAGGAAGAGAGAAAACGGATAATTATAGACCGGTTAGCCTGACATCAGTAGTGGGGAAAATGTTGGAATCAATCATTAAGGATGAAATAGCAGTGCATTTGGAAAGCAGTGACAGGATCGGTCCAAGTCAGCATGGATTTATGAAAGGGAAATCATGCTTGACGAAGCTTCTGGAATTTTTTGAGGATGTAACTAGCAGAGTGGACAAGGGAGAACCAGTGGATGTGGTGTATTTGGACTTTCAAAAGGCTTTTGACAAGGTCCCACACAAGAGATTGGTGTGCAAAATCAAAGTACATGGTATTGGGGGTAATGTATTGACGTGGATAGAGAACTGGTTGACAGACAGGAAGCAGAGAGTCGGGATAAACGGGTCCTTTTCAGAATGGCAGGCAGTGATTAGTGGAGTGCCGCAGGGCTCAGTGCTGGGACTCCAGCTCTTTACAATATACATTAACGATTTAGATGAAGGAATTGAGTGTAATATCTCCAAGTTTGCAGATGACACTAAACTGGGTGGCGGTGTGAGTTGTGAGGAGGATGCTAAGAGGCTGCAGGGTGACTTGGATAGGTTAGGTGAGTGGGCAAATGCATGGCAGATGCAATATAATGTGGATAAATGTGAGGTTATCCATTTTGGGGGCAAAAACACGAAGGCAGAATATTATCTGAATGGCGGAAGATTAGGAAAAGGGGAGGTGCAATGAGACCTGGGTGTCATGGTTCATCAGTCATTGAAAGTTGGCATGCAGGTACAGCAGGTGGTGAAGAAAGCAAATGATATGTTGGCCTTCATGGCTAGGGGATTTGAGTATAGGAGCAGGGAGATCTTGCTGCAGTTGTACAGGGCCTTGGTGAGGCCTCACCTGGAATATTGTGTTCAGTTTTGGTCTCCTAATCTGAGGAAGGACATTCTTGCTGTTGAGGGAGTGCAGCGAAGGTTCACCAGACTGATTCCAAGGGTGGCTGGACATACGAGGAGAGATTGGATCAACTGGGCCTTTATTCACTGGAGTTTAGAAGGATGAGAGGGGATCTCATAGAAATGTATAAGATTCTGACAGAACCGGACAGGTTAGATGCGGGAAGAATGTTCCCGATATTGGGGAAGTCCAGAATCAGGGGACCTAGTCTTAGGATAAGGGGTAAGCCATTTAGAACTGAGATGAGGAGAAACATCTTCACTCAGAGAGTTGTTAACCTGTGGAATTCCCTGCCGCAGAGAGCTGTTGATGCCAGTTCATTGGATATATTCAAGAGGGAGTTAGATATGGCCCTTACGGCTTAAGAGATCAAGGGATATGGAGAGAAAGTAGGAAAGGTACTGAAGGAATGATCAGCCATGATCTTATTGAATGGCGGTACAGGCTCGAAGGGCAGAATAGCCTACTCCTGCACCTATTTTCTGTGTTTCTATGTTTCAGCAAGTCCCATATCTTATAAAAATGACCAGATGAGCTTCTCTGGCATAAGGTCAGGGAAATACTGTGCATGGGAGAATGAGTGCTAGAAAACATGCATGCTCTTCAGCTCTTGCAAATTATCTTGTCTTTGACCCTCAGCTGTATTTCAGCGGAAATATAAATGGCATTATGTTTATTAGTGACTCCAGAGCAGTTAATGCAAGATTTTCTTAACCGATTAGGGAATAAGGGGTTATTGGGAGCGGGCAGGGAAGTGGACCTGAATCCATGATCGGATCAGCCAAGATCGTATAAAATGGCAGAGCAGGCTCGAGGGGCCGTTTGGCCTACTCCTGCTCCTATATCTTATGTTCTTATGTATTATCCATCTCACTGCATCTGCATTCCACGCAAATCAGGAGTTATCCAGAATAACAACAACTTGTATTTATATAGCGCCTTTAACGTAGTGAAACGTCCCAAGGTGCTTCACAGGAGTATTATGAGATTTAAAAATTTGACACTGAGCCACATAAGGAGAAATTAGGGCAGGTGACCAAAAGCTTGGTCAAAGAGGTAGGTTTTAAGGAGCGTCTTCAAGGAGGAAAGAGAGGTAGAGAAGCAGAGAGGTTTGGGGAAGGCGTTCCAGAGCTTGGGGCCCAGGCGATAGGAGGCACGGCCACCAATGGTTGAGTGATTATAATCAGGGATGCTCAAGAGGGCAGAATTAGAGGAGCGCAGACATCTCGTGGGGTTGTGAGGCTGGAGGAGATTACAGAAATATGGAGGGGCGAAGTCATGGAGGGATTTTGAAAACAAGGATGAGAATTTTGAAATCGAGGCGTTACTTAACTGGGAGACAATGTAGGTCAGCGAGCACAGGGGTGATGGGTGAGTGGGACTTGGTGCGAGTTAGAACACAGGCAACCGAGTTTTCTATCACCTCCAGTTTACATAGTGTAGAATGTGAGAGGCCAGCCAGGAGTGCATTGGAATAGTCAAGTCTAGAGGTAACAAAAATTATGACATTCATCATAATCTGTCAACACATTGTCAAGGATTCACAACAATATTATTTATAGATGATTGAATGAAGATTTGTATTACATCTTAATACTGAAACTGATGAGTGATGAGCCTCTTATTAAGGGTTTTGATATCATTTGCTAGGAGCTCAAGATCGAATTTTATGTTTGTATTCACCTCCTTTTCTGACTGATTGGGTTATCACCCTATTGTGTTGTCAGCTCTCCGATATCTCACTCAAACGCTCACCCTTCACACCCGAGTCTATACAGTGAGTGTTAGCCGACTGTTCAACTGTGCGAGCCATCACAACTGAGCCTGATCCAAACCTGGCCAATGTTGGTGTCACACCCACTTTCTAGCGGGAGTCACTGGAGAGTTAGTGATCACAAGCAGGAATCCTGGCTGCTTTTTCTCCCCCTATTTCAATAGGACTGCAGCGGCCATTTGTAATGCGGCAACTGCAGCCATGGCCGAGAACAGCTAAATAAACATGTGTGGGTGAAAGCAGACTGCAGCATCAGCATAGGCACGGGCGATAGTGCATCAGCAGCCTCCTTCACAACATGTCCCATTTTCTGTTCCATTGTGAAAATATATATAATGCAACTATATTCAGCAATATAATAATCCCAAAATACTCCTAAAGTAGCATTTCCAATGTGTTGCACACAATACCATTTTTACATAAATTGTTCTGTGGCAGCATGGTGGAAGGGGAGGAGGTTATTTATTTGGGATACAATTGGGTCCAACTTAATCCAGGGTTCTGAATTTCGATGATGCAAAGCAAATAACACGACTCGTGGATTTTCTGAAACAACAAAATAAGTTCTGTTTACAATGCCTATGCAAATTCCCGCCTAAACTTGGGGAAGGGTTTTTTATACTCCTGCACTCATCATGTTTTTATACTCCTACATTGATTAGTTTTTCATCATATCATAGGCAGTCCCTCGGGATCGAGGAAGACTTGCTTCCACTCTTGGCATGAGTTCTTAGGTGGTTGTACAGTCCAATACGAGAACCACAGTTTGGACTTCCGCTGCCTGCGCTTGATTTCTGCATGCTCTTGGCGACGATACTCGAGGAGCTCTCCCGAAATCACTTCCTCCACTTAGGGTGGTCCATGGCCAAGGACTCCCAGGTGTCAGTGGCGATGTCGCACTTTATCAGGGAAGCTTTGAGTTCCGAGTAGAGCGCTTGCTTTGGGAGTCTCGTGACTGGCAAGCGAACTATGTGGCCTGCCCAGCGGAGCTGATCAAGTGTGGTCAGTGCTTCAATGCTGGGGATGTTGGCCTGGACGAGGACGCTAATGTTTGTGCACCTGTCCTCCCAGGGGATTTGCAGGATCTTGCGGAGACATCGTTGGTGATATTTCTCCAGCGACTTGAGGTGTCTACTGTACATGGTCCACGTCCCTGAGCCATAGAGGAGGGCCAGTATTACTACGGCCCTGTAGACCATGAGCTTGGTGACAGTTTTGAGGGACTGATCTTCAAACATTCTTTTCCTCAGGCGGCCGAAGGCTGCACTGGCGCACTGGAGGCGGTGTTGGATCTCATCATCAATGACTGCCCTTGCTGATAGGAGGCTCCCGAGATAGGGGAAGTGGTCCACGTTGTCTAGGGCCACGATGGATCTCGATGTTTGGCAGTGCTGTGCAGTGAGGACAGGCTGGTATAGGACCTTTGTTTTACTAATGTTTAGCGTAAGGCCCATGCTTTCATACGCCTCGGTGAATACATCGACTATGTCCTGGAGTTCAACCTCTGTGTGTGCACAGACGCAGGCGTCATCCGCGTACTGTAGCTCGACGACAAAGGTTGGAGTGGTCTTGGACCTGGCCTGGAGACGACGAAGGTCGAACAGCTTCCCACTGGTTCTGTATGACGTCCATACGCATAACCCAGATGGAAGCTGACCGAGAGTACAACATGTCGCACATTGTGACATGCAGCATCATAGAGAGGACTTGAAACGGTGTTTCCGACACCTGGACCGTTCCGGAGACTACTTGCTATACTCCCCTGAGATGGTCAGTCAGTTCACTGTTGTGTGCTGCATGCTGCATAACTTAGCCATCATGAGGCAGGAGCAAATGGTAGTAGAAGATCCATCTGCGGTGAGAGTGCCTGATGATGATGATGAGGAAGATGCAGATGACGAGGATGAGGACGAGGAAGCCATGCAACTACCTGAACCTGGAGCATGACAGCGGAGGAGGGCGGGCCGTCGTGCCCCTTTAACGATTGCTCGAGCCTTGCGCCAGCAGCTCATCTGTGAACGCTTTGCTGCCTGAAGGCTCAGCGACAACTATTCCACATGGATCAGGTTGCCATTTGCCCACCTGACTTGTCAGCCTCCATCCACATCTGCAATCTGCTAAGTCATTCCAGAATCCTCATGACCGTAAATGCTGCTAAAACTCTTCTAGCGCACTGGCGTGATTTAGCGTGGGCGGCAAAGGGAGCAACGAAATCCAAAATGGATGAACGGGCACCAACTCGCCAATGCACGCCGATTGATGTCATGCTCCAAATCATTAAGATACTTGCCTATCGTAGGCAATGGCAGCACTGCCAACCTGCTGAAAATAGCGGCCGCCACAGGCCGCAGCACTGCCAACCTGCCGATAATGCGGTGGCGCTAAACTCCCAGATTTCTAGGTCCATATACATTTTTATTATACGTTCTTGGGATGTGGACAGTGATGTCATGGCCGGCATTTAGTGGCCATCGCTAGCTGCCCTCGGTGGAGGACCTTCTTCTTGAACCGATGCAGTCCGTGTGGTGGTGATCCCACAATGCTGTTCAATAGGATGTTCCAGGATTTTAACCCAGCGATGTTGAAGGAACAGCGATATACTTCCAAGTCAGGATAATGTGTGACTTGGAGGTGATGGTGTTCCCAGGAACCTGCTGCCCTTGTCCTTCTAGGTGGTGGAGGCCACGGGTTTGGGAAGTACTGCAGGAGAAACCTTGGCGACTTGCTGCAGTGCATCTTGTAAATGGTACACACTGCAGCTGCAGTATGCCAGTGGTGGAATGGTGATGTTTATACTCGTGAATGATGTACCAACCAAGCAGCCTGCTTTGTCCTGGATGGTGCCAAGCATTGAACATCGGTGAGCAGATTATTGGTGAGTAAGTGCCACTTAATAGCCCTATTGACGACCCCTTCCACCACTTTCCCGATGATTGGGAGTGGCCGATAGAGTGTAATTGTCTGTGTTGAATTTATCTTGTGTTTTTTTTTGCTTTTTCCACATTGTCAGGTAAATGCCAGTATTGTACCTGTACCGGAACAACTTAGCTAGGGATGTCGGTAGTTCTGAAGCACAGGTGCTCATCACAAAGCCGGGTTCTTGTCAAAACCCGGAGCCTTTTGCTGTATCTAGTGCACTCAGCCATTTTTTGATGCCACGTTGAGGAAATCGAATTGGTGGAAGACTGACATATGTAATGTTGGGATCCTCAGGAGGTTGACAGGAACGATCTCCTACTTAGCACTTCTGGCTGAGGATGGTTGCAAACGCTTAGAATGACTGAATATGGAAGAAAAAATCTAACTTGTGCAGGCTCGCTGCACTATCATGACAGCTCCTGCTGATAACACAGTACATTCACTCTCTCCTCTTAATGCGTTGCTGTCTCCTGCCTCACACGGCCGAACATTGCTTGCCTAAATAAGAAAGCACAGTGGGCTCGAAGCAGGGGACTCGAATATAACTGAGAAACATTTGCTGTAATGAAGTGTGCAGTGGGTGCTTTTGCAATGATTTTGTTCCATGTTAACATAAAAAGACCCCTTCTGTGCTGTTAGTGCAATACTGCTGTCGTATAAGTGGAGCACATCGAAATGAAGGCTCCTAATCAGGTCAATCTCATTGCAAAACTCAGCCTGCTCTCCATGCACAAGCACACCTTATGATAAATCTGTTATCTGGTTGGAGCTGGGAGTGTGACTAAGTGCAGCCGCCACTGGATACGCTGCGCTGTATACTCCCGAGGCACTCAGCCACCTGCTCATTATACAAACCAAACTTTGTCTTTGTTTGAAGAGCTGCAGTGCTGCAGAGAGCTCTGGATCCCTCCTGACATGGTGAATGCGCTGGCATTCATTTGTTTTCCTGCTCATTAAGGTGAAAGATGACAGTGCTGGGCTACTTGGAAATATATTTGTTTTATTCATTTCTCTGTCTGTCCCGCCTGCTCATCAAGGTGACCTATGGCCCCATAGGCAAGGCAGGGTATGGAGTAATCCGTCTTCCTTTGGAACAAGAGTGCTGGCAGAGAATGATATGGTATGGTTCTGCATAATGCAGATTTTGTCCTCTCCTGCTACAACCAGAATGTGCAAATGATCAGTTTATATTCTGCATGTAGGAGACACATACCTACTCTACATGAGGACCAGGCATTTGTTAATTATTAACTCTTAGCCAGCGTACAGCACCTACGTATAGGATACACTCATACATAAGAACATAAGCACATAAGAAATAGGAGCGGTAGTAGGCCAATTTGGCCCTTCGAGCCTGCTCCGCCATTCAACAAGATCATGGATGATCTTCTACCAGTGTCAGCTGTGGTTCAGTGGGTAGCACTCTCACCTCTGAGTCACAAGGTTGTGGGTTCAAGCCCTACTCCAGAGCTCTGCACTGTCGGAGATGCCGTCTTTAGGATGAGATGTTAAACCAAGGCCCCACCTGCTCACTCAAGTGGATGTAAAAGAACCCATGGCATTATTTTGAAGAAGACCAGGGGAGCTATCCCTGATGTCCTGGCCAATATTTATCCCTCAATTAACATAACAAAAAAACAGGTTATCTGGTCATTGTCACATTGCTGTTTGTGGGAACTTGCTGTGTGCAAATTGGCTGCCACATTTCCTACATTACAACAGTGACTATACTCCAAAAGTACTTCATTGGCTGTAAAGCGCTTTGAGACGTCAGATGGTCATGAAAGGCGCTATATAAATCCAAGTCTTTCTTCTTTCTTTACCTTAACTCCACCTTCCTGCACTATCCCCATATCCCTTAATTTCCCCAAATTTATTGACCTCTGTCTTGAATATACTCAACGACTGAGCGTCCACAGCTCTCTGAGAAAATTCCAAAGATTCACAACCCTTTGAGTGAAGAAATTTCTCCTCATTCTCAGTCCTAAATGTCCGACCCCTTAATCTGAGATTGTGACCCCGTGTCCTCGACTCACAAGCCAGGGAAAACATTTTCTCATCATTAACCCGATCAAGCCCCTTAAGAATTTTATATATTTCAATTAGATCACCTCTCATTCTTCTACACTCTAGGGAATATAGGCCGAGTCTACTGAATCTCTCCTCATAGGGCATCCCCTCATCTCAGGAATCAGTTTAGTGAATTTACATTGTACTCCCTCTAAAGCAGGTATAATCTTCCTTAGGTAAAGAGACCAAAACTGTATACAGCACTCCAGTTGTGGTCTCACCAGGGCCATATATAATTGTAGTAAGGCTTTTTTACTCTTGTACGTTAACCCCTTTGTAACAAAAGCTAACATTCCATTTGCTTTCCTAATTGCTTGCTGGACCTGCATGTTAACTTTCTGTGATTCATGTACTCATCTCCTCTATCTGGAAGTCTACCTTAGCCCTGATGAGGAAGCCTGGCCGGCGAACTGGCAAGAGCTGGAGGCCAAAGTCGCCGCTCGCCTAGGGCGCTGGACAGAACTGCTCCAAGTGCTGTCCTGCAGGGGTTGAGCGCTAGTCATAAACCAGCAGGTGGCCGCTATGCTGTGATACTGGCTGGTCACTTTAACTCCTTCCCCTGCGTTTGTCACCAAGATACAGAAGAAGCTGGTCGACTTCTACTGGAACAACAGGAAGCACTGGGTCTCTGCCGCAGTTCTGAGTCTCCCGCTTGTCATATCTTAGAGAGCACACACATCACACAGCCTGTAAAATGGCTGCAGGTTCCGGTGACCTGCTGGTCAGGTGACCTGCTCTTTATTAACAGTACTAGCTGCTGTAACACAGGCATCCACAGTGTGGAGCTACAGACATTACACTTCTCCCTCCTTAATGATGAGTTATTATAACAAACAATCATTGTACAGAACTTGCATGGTTATACATAACAAAGGATATGGACTTATTTTGCCATATTTACAAATCAAGTTTAACCACAGGTTTTCTGTTTCGAAGAGGATACCTTCGCTCTCCAACAAAACCTTCCAAACATGGAGTTGAATTTAAACTCATTCGAGGCTGATCCTGAGGGAAGTTTTCCTCCAAGGGATGCCCTTGATTTCCATTTGAACTCTTTCTAACTTCAGACTGTTTGTTTCCCTGACTCAGACTCAGACTTAAATTCTGACTTTCTCTTGGATTTGTTTCCAGTACATTGGATGTAGGATATGCTACTGGTATATCAAAACTATCTGAATGGTCAGAAATAATGGAATCACTCCCACTCTCAACTACTTCCATGTCTGTGGGTAAAATAAGATATGAACAAACCTAACCTGTCCATTATTAAACATCTTGACCAAGTATGTGCAAGGACCACATATCTTCACCACTCTTCCTGGTAACCACTTTACCCATTTATGGTGATGGTTCTTCACTCTCACCTTCTGATTTAATTTCACACCTCTCTTTTACTCTACCTCTATCATGATTCTCTTTCTGTCTTAATTGTGTCTCTTCTACGGACTGTGCCAAGTTTGGTTTTAACAATGAGAATCTGGTTCATGGCTGTTGTTTGAGAAACAACTCTGCTGGTGTTCTATCAGTAGTTGTATGAGGAGTATTACGATACGTTATTAGAAAATTAGCCAATTTGTGGTCCAATGACAACTGTCATTTCTTATGATTTGGATCCAACATTTGTTTTATGAGGGCACGTTTTACAATTTGTACAGTGCACTCTGCTGCACCATTCGAAGCAGGGTGGTATGGACCTTGGTATGCCTCACACCATTGTTGCCCATGAACTGTGCAAATTCTTCTAAACGAAATTGTGTTCCATTATCCGAAACAATTTCTTCTGGAAGGCCAAATGAAGAAAATAATCTTCTCAAAATGTCCAATGTTTTACTTGTTATTTTCCACATTGGAAACACCTCAACCCACTTCGAATGGCTATCAATCACAATGAACAATTGTTGCCCTTCTAGCTCAGCAAAATCGATATATAGTCTTTGCCGTACTCTGGGAGGCCATTTCCACGGCTGTACTGGTACTGATGGTGGTTGCTTGCTTATCGATTAACATGTCGTACACTGACTGACAATGTACTGTATATCTTTATCAACACCTGGCCACCATAAGTAAATGCATGCAAAACTCTTGGTCAAGCACATTCCCAGGTGCTGGTCATGGAGGTCTCCTAATAATTTGGACATGAATTTATTTGGTATAACCACTCTTGCACCCCACATGATATAATCTTTATTGACTGATTCCTATGAATGAAGAATGGATGACTATCTTTGCCTGTTACCTCGTTTGGCCATCCGTTTGCAATATACTCATACACCTTTGACATCACTGGGTCACGTTTGGTTGCCCTCCCAATCTCTTCAGCTGTGACTGGCAGTTCATCAGTGTATGAAAAATAAAACACTTCTTCCCTATCGGGTGTAACTTGTGATGGGGAAGGCAATCTAGACATAGCATCAGCATTACTGTGATCAACTGATCGTCTGTATTCAATATCATATGTATATGCTAACAAGATCAAAGCCCATCTCTGCATTCGGGCTGCAGCTAATGTTGGAACTGGGGACTTTGGATGGAGTATTGCTGTCAGGGGCTTATGGTCCATAACGAGAGTAAACTTACGACCATACAAGTATTTATGGAACTTCTTGACCCCAAAAATTAATGCCAAAGCTTCCCTTTCGATTTGCGCATAATTACATTCACTAGCACCTAGAATGCATGAAGCAATAGCAATTGGTCTCTCCTCCCTACTACGTAAGACATGAGAGATTACTGCCCCAACTGCATACGGAGAGGCATCACATTCTAGCTTGATCTCCTGAGATACGTCATAGTGAACTAACCTGGTGCTCTCTACCAAGTTGCTTTTACACTCTTTGAATGCTGTGTCGCATTCTTTTGACCACTTCCAATGGACCTGTTTTTTCAATAGATCATTCAGTGGATGTGACACTGTAGCCAAATTTGGTAGGAACTTCCCATAATAGTTCAAAAGACCCAAAAATGATCGAAGTCCAGTGATATTCTTGGGTGTGGGTGCATTTCTGATTGCATCCAGTTTTTCCTTGGTTGGATGTAAACCATCTTTGTCTACTCTGTACCCTAAGTACTCCACTGAGTTTTGAAATAGCTCACACTTGTGAGCAGCCACTCGTACTCTGTGCTTCTCTTGCCGTTTGAAGACTTCATTCAATATATTATTATGAATTTGCCTATTTGGTGCTGAAATTAATATGTCATCCAAATAACATACTACCCCTTCAATACCTTGCAAAATTTGATTCATTACCCCTTGGAATATGGCAGGGGTGGAAGACACTCCAAATGATAGCCTATTAAATTGATATAGGCCTCGATGAGTATTTATAGTCAAGCATGACTTCGACTCCTCATCTAGTTCAAGCTGTAAGTAGGCATTCGTCAGATCCAACTTTGAGAAGATCTGACCCCCTTTCAGTGTTGTGAACAAATCTTCTATATTTGGCAATGTATTGGGGATATTACCCTCTAGAACCTGGTTTACGGTTACTTTATAATCACCACACAATCTTACCTTAACATCGGACTTAGGTGCAACAATAATGGGTGTAGCCCAATTACATCAACCTATCTTACAAATAATATTCTCAGCTCTCTAGTCTTTTGAGTTCTTGCTCAACTTTCTTCTTGAGTGCATATGGTACGGAACGTGGCTTGTAGTAAACTGATCTAGTGTTTTTCTGTACCTTGACACTTGCCTTGAAGCCTTGGATCGGACTGCCCATTTTGCAGAACACCTTCGGATAATTCTTGATGGCACCATTCTTTGATGCAAATTTCATTTCAACACGAAAAATCTCACTCCAATCCAGCTTCAGCGACCTCAACCAAGTTCTTCCTGGTAAGGCAGGCTTGTCTCCTGCCACTAATATTAGAGGCATGCTCTGAACTTGATCCTTGTATTTTATTGGTACGGCGATACGACCTACCACAGGAATGTTCTCTCCCGAGTAGCCTCGCAGCTCTATCTTGGCTTTCTCCAGTGGGAAATCCCGCAATTTGTCGTCGTATAGCAACTCCGGTACTACACTCACGGATGCACCAGTGTCAATTTCCATGTGTATCTTGGTTTCTGCAACATCTAAGTGAATTATGATACTTTTCGAATCGCCGTCCGTTACCCTGGTGTTCATGATGACATTTAACTCTAACATCTCCTTGTCCTGTTGTTGTTCTTCCATGCTATGTAGTCTCTGGGGATTTCTACTTATAGCTTTGAAAGCTAGTTTACCCTTCAGTCGGCATGCCTTCTCAAGATGCCCAGTTTGCCTGCAGACGAAACACTCTGCCTTCACATAAGGACAACTTTGAGCAATGTGTTGTCGCAGGCACCGATAGCAGGACTTCAATGCTCTGTTCCCATTTCCAGTTTCTGAGACTTTGGGGCCCCACCGCCTTTTACTTTGAACCTGCAGGCGATTCACCTCGGTTGTCTGATGACTCAAATTAGTATGAAATTCTTGAGAATATTGGTCTGCCATGCTCAGCGACCTAGCTGCCTGACAAGCTAAATGAAAAGTCAAGTCAGGCGTTGTCAATAACTTTCTTTTGACTGCATCATTTTTCATCCCACAAACAAAGCGGTCTCGCTTTGGTTCTGAAAGTCTCCGGAATTACAGTGACTAGATAGCTACAATGTACTCACTGATATTTTCTTCAGCCTTCTGTTTTCATATTCCAAAACGATAACTTTCAGCAATTTCTAACAGAACGGGGCTATAATGTTGTTCTAGCTTAATTAGAATCTGTTTCAGCGTTGTATCCTTTGGCTTGTCAGGCACAAGAAAATTTATCAGCGTTTTATACAACTTGGGTCCGGCCTCAGTTAAGAATGTAGCTCTTTTTCATTCCAACACTGCCCGGTTATTGTCTTCATTACCGGGAATTTTGATTATATTATTTGCAGTGCAAAACATTTCTATCTGATCCACATATGCGCTGAAACTTTCACGGTCATGTTGAAATTCTCCAACATGCCCTATAACTCCCATGGGGGCAGCCATTTTGACTCCGACAGTTTCACTAAGTGTGCTCGTAATTTACCTCGGAGTTGCAGCTGTTTCCAAAAACAGAGAAACTCTCAAAGCCTCTCTGTCGGCTGGCTGAATCCTTCACCAACAAAAATTTCAGCTTTGTATTATCCGATTACATCCCATTTCCGTCGCCAAATGTCATATCTTCGAGGGCACACAAATCACACTGCCTGTAAAATGGCTGCATGTTCCGGTGACCCCTGACCTGCTGGTCAGGTGACCTGCTTTTATTAACAGCACTAGCTGCAGTAACACAGGCGTCCACAATGTGGAGCTACAGACATTACACCGCTTGAGGAGGGCGGTCAGGTTGGTGTGCGTTAGCACCCAGGCTGTGACTTTCCGTCTTCAGACCCTGCAGAGATACCTGCACATCGAACACCCTCCTAGATGGTGTGCACTGGTGACGTATTTCTTCCGCCTCAATTACTGCCTCAATTATGACACGCATCTCCTGTTTGTGAGCCTGGGGGGGCATCAGGACCGCCATGCGGGGGCTGCCTGTCTTTTACCAGGAACTCATCAGGGTCTGGAACAGAGTTGCCACCAAGTGCAGTTCTCCCCCGTCTGGAGTGGCGGCTGTCCTTCGAGAGCCGCTGCTCGGGAATCCGTACCCCCACGAGCGCGGTTTTAGGTGGCAGGCGGATGAGAGGGCTGTGTCTGGCGAGGTGACCAGATCAGGGACCTGCTCGATGGCGGAGGAGCGGGCTGGATGGCGCCAGACATGCTGGCACGGCATCTAAACTGGGCCGATGTCCGGCGCGTGGCCAATGCCATCGAGTCGCTAAAAACAGCGCTGGGCCCTGACTCCATTCGGTGTGCCGAGGAGGCTCAAGCACGTGGGGAGATCCCGTCTGAACTGACCCCCGTCCGGATGGAATTTCTCATCGGCGCCAAACCCCGGAACCTCCCTCGGGAGCCAACGCATCACAACTTGAGCCTCCTTCGGGAAATCCACTCCGTGCCTTTCAGTTCTGCGTGGAGGGGATTTCTGTATAGGCTACTCTTGCATACTCTCCACCTTGCCATCCTCGTCTGCTGTCCGGACACGCCATGGCGTACCATCTTGCCGTCCGGAGGAGGCGGGGGTCCCCAATTGAGTGCTCTCGATGCGGGAGTCCTCCATTTATTGGGGACTTGGCCTGGAGGATGTTGCATGGAGCAGTCTCGTGCAATAAGTTTTTAAGTCGGTTCACGGGCTCCCTGGCCGCTTGTAATTTCTGCGGTCTAGAGGAATCCATGTTCCATATTTATGTTAAATGTGCATGGTTGCAGCACCTCTTCCAATATTTGAAGGGGCTGCTCCTCAAATTCTGGTTGCACTTCAGTCCCACTCTCCTGATCTTTGAGCACCCTGTGCGGAGGGGAGCGGGCAGGTCGAAAGGCCTCCTCATAGGACTGCTCCTGGGCACGGCCAAGGTGGCCATCAACCGGTCCAGGCAGCAGGCGGTCGAGGAGGTCGTTCAGACCGACTGCCTGCCTCTCTTCCGCAGATACATCCGAGCCAGGGTGTCCCTCGAGATGGAGCACGGGGTGTCCACGGGTATGCTCATGGCTTTCCGTGAGAAGTGGGTGCCGGAGGGACTGGCGTGCATCATCACCCACGCCAACCAAATTTTGATTTGAATTAAGTTTACTGCCAAAAGTTAATTTGTTTACTGTGTCGGGTTTTTGTGCCCCTCCCCCTCCACTTTAATCAGGGGGCGCTTGCATAATTTGTGTTTTTGGTGCCCTCAAAACAAAAACAAGGGGTCACTTGAATGAAAGTTTCTCAAGTGTGACCCCCCCTCCCTTAACCAGGGGGCACTTGATTATTGTTTCTACAAAAATAGTTGTAGAGCTTTTGGAGGTGTGGCCTATTCACTTGGAGCAGTGAGCTGGTGGAGAGAGAAGCTCTTGCAACCTGCTCCAGCCTGCAGCCTGTGGACCTGAGTAAACCCCAGGAAGAGGAGGAAGGGGCTTTCTGATTTCAAACATCCAGAGGGAGAGGAGGAGAGCAGAAACTGCTTTTACTACAACAGTGCCACAGAGAGTTGGAGCGAGGGGGAGAAAAGAACACCTAATATTATCAACTTCTGGAAAACACCATCATCTTGCGTGGAAAGAGGGAGAGCCATTTACTTCTACATCATCGGCAGGTGGGTGTTTTGGTGCACTCCCCAAAAACACTTTGTTTTATCGGTGGGGGGAGGAACGAAGATTAATTCGAAGGCCGGAACATCGCGGGGCGTGTGTATGTGTGTGGAAGTGTGTGTGGGGCTCTTGCTAAAAACTAAACCTCACGCACCACTAAAGCACCCCTCCCCCATTGCCTGGCCCGGGTTAGCTGGAGCTACCTGGCAGAAGACCTGCTAATCAATTCACATAATTGGGAGTATAGTGCCTGGGTAGTTCCAGTTATCCCGGGTGAAGACATCTTCTCCCCCCCACCCGAAGATCATCTAATAAAACTGTATTTTGTTTACCATCCGGGGAGTGCACCCCAGCAAACACCCACCCAACACTGTGAGGGGGGATCTGCTCTCACAGCTTCCCTCCTTCCCACACCTCTCCCTCTCTCTCTCCCTCTCTCTCCCTCTCTTGCCCTCTCTCTCCCTCCCTCTCTCTCCTCCTCCCTCTCTCCCTCTCTCCCTCTCTCCCTCCCTCTCTCTCTCCCTCTTTCCCTCTCTCTCTCTCTCTCTCTCTCTCTCCCTCTTTCCCTCTCTCTCTCTCTCTCTCTCTCCTCGAGCCCCTTTCTCCTCTTATTTAATTTGTTTTAGTTATACTAATTAAGACAACTGAGCAGAGGGAAAAGGCCCCTCCCCAATCGTCAAGTAGGGGAGAGGTGTGCCTCTTTAAGAGGTCCTTCTGCTCAATATTAATGAGGCCTGTGACTTTGGGCTAGTGTAGCCCTTAAAGGGACCCCATAATGGTAACCCCATCTATGCCCATGGCAGGGCCAGCAAGGACTTATGCATGCGTGGCATCCGCAGCCATGTGCCTCCTGCTGCCTTGCCACCATTCAAACTAATAACAAAAAAACATGGGATCAAGAGCTACATTCACCCCACTATGAGCATCGAGGAGCGCGTGAGGGCAACGTCTGGGGTAGTAAGCCCCTCGGCCATTGTCGCAGCCTCCAAGATGTCCGGGAAGGCTGTGTTCTTCCTGGGGTTGGAGCGGGCGGTGTCCCTGGCCTTGAAAAGGGGCTCACGGTGGGCGGGACCTTCCTGCCGGTGGACCCTCTCCAAGCCACCGTGCAGAGGGTCATCATTTCGAACGTCCCGCCCTTTGTTCCTGCTGAGCTCCTACATCAACTGGGGGAGGTAAGGTCAGGGATCAACCCCAACCCCAAACCGCTCGGCCTCAGGGAGGCCAGCCTCCGTCATGTGTTCTCCTTCTGCTTTTTGTTCGGCTGGCACGGGAGGAGACAATGGAGGGAGCCTTCGATGTGGTCTACAAGGGGACTGACTACCACGTCTTCTGGACGTTGGACAGCGTGCGGTGCCACGCTGTAGGGAGGTGGGGTACGTTCGTAAGAACTGCCCCGCCCCCAAGGCCGCCAAAACACCTAAAGCGGCCAATGCTGGCGTCGCCGCCACCCCTGCCCTAGTACCGTCCGTGTGCCAGGAGCCGTAGGTGCGCGGGCATCGTCAGAGGCCTTTGTCCTCGCGGCCTCCGGCGGGGGGGGGGGAGGGAGTACGTCCAGACGGAAAGAAGGCGCGGCGGAAAATTAAACACCTCAAGGCGGGTCCCTTCGGTGGGCCAGACAGCCCCATCACCGTGCTCAAACCACCCCTTTCGCCGGCGAGGGCGGGGTGTCCCGAGCCCGTGCCCGAGCCCTTGACCACTACCGCAGAGCGTTTAACACCTGTGGTCAGGCTCGGGCGCGGGCAAGACAATTCAAAGGGGGGAGCGGAGCAGGAGGCCTCGGCAGACATGGAGGTCTCCCTGCCTCCGCGTCCCCCCCAGTCAAAAAAGAGGAGGCACCACTCCAATGAAGTGGAGGAGGAACAACGTACCTCCATGGAGGAGTTGGTGCCCGCCGCGTCCCCCACCAGCGCTCCCAAATCACGCCGAAGGTGGGGGGAGTCCGTCCCCGGGGAGGGTGAGACAGCCGAGGCTGCCCAGCCTCTGCCTCCTGGGGATAGGGAAGAAGATCTGCCTGTTGTGGGGCGTGGGGCCACCACAAGAAAGCGTCGCTGCCAGGTCGAGCGTCCCGGGGACTGAGGTGGTCAAGGCCGAAAATGCCGAACCTGAGCCTGCCCAGCCATTAGCCAACATCCCCTGGGATTTGCTCGACCTGGCAGAAAAAGAAACAGAACAAATAAATACATTTCATGACCACCCACCCGCTGGGCCGGGAGGTGGTGGCGGGGAGGGTGAGGAATCCCAACCTTCGCCCCTAACTTTGGAGCCGGGGGACTTGGAGAACCTGGAGCGGTTCTTTGCCTCGGTTTCTCCGCGTTCCCCGGTGGCTGAGGCGGAGGGGGTGACCGCCTTCCGCTGCCACTTCCTGACCCGGCTTTACAAGAAAAAGAGCCCAGGGGGGACTCCTCTGCCGACGATCCTGGGGGTGGGATCGGGGCAGAGCCAGGGCCCGATGGAGCGGCCGGGCCGTTTGCCGTACCTCGTGTGGTCGACGGACTGGCTGTTGGCGGCGACCTCCCGGAGGGGGACGGGGGCTCGGTGGAGGGCGCGGGAGAAGATCTGGAGTCCATCGCCAGTGAGGCGGTGGATCTCCTCGTGCCCTCCGCTGAGTCCCCTCTCATTCCTGCAAAGGAACTCCGGGATTTTTTGGCCCAATGCCAGGGTCGCCGCAACCGAGCCCATCTGGCCCTGGACAAATGGTCCGAGCTGGCGCTGCTCATCAGATCCATCCGCGCCGCCGTTAAAACCATGGGCGCGGGCGGGCCCTTATCAAAGCCACAAAGCCTTGAGCTGCGCCGGCTCAGAATGTTCCTCGCTGGGTTGCTGAGGGAGTAGAGGTCATCAAACGACTCTGCTCCCCACCCCCCACAGTAGGTTAAGTAGAGGTTGCACTTTTGTCATGAAGATAACGATAGCCAGCCTCAACATCAACGGCAGCAGGAAGGCACGCCGTAGATTTAACAATTTTTCGCTCCTGCGGGAGGGGAAATATGCGATGTGCTTCCTTCAAGAAACCCACACCGTTCCGGGAGACGAAGCCACGTGGCTCCTGGAATGGCAAGGAGAGGTCCGCATGAGCCACCTCACCGCCATTTCTAGTGGGGTGGCTATCTTGCTGGCCCCACATTTTCAGCCGGAGATCTTGGGGGTCGAGGAGCCCGTGCCAGGCTGCTTGCTCCATGTCACGGTTCACCTGAGGGACGTGCCGCTCCATCTAGTGAGCGTGTACGCCCCTCAGCCCAGCCCGCAGCAAACGCGCTTCTTTGAAGAAGTGTCCACTCTTCTTGGCTCCGTAGACTGCATTGTCCTCGGGGGGGGATTTTAAAGGGACCGCTCCGGTGCCCCGCAGAGCATGACGGCAATCGAGAAGTTGAGGGACCTGGTCGGGTCCTTTGACTTGGTGGACGTCTGGCGAAATCTCCATCCCGACTCCAGCGCCTTTACTTGGGCGAGGCCTGGAAGAGGATGGTCCAGAATCGACCGCCTTTACGTGTCTCAGGCGTACATCTCCTGCGCTCCGGCGGCCTCCATGCGGTCGGCGCTGTGTTCGGACCACCACCTGGTATGGGCGGAGCTCGCTAAGCTCCGCGCGAGGATGGGGTCCGTGTGCTGCTGGAGGACGAGCGGTTCAATGACTCGTTCTGTTGTTTCTGGGCCAATTGGAGAAGGAAGCAGGGGGGGCTTCCCCTCCTTGAGGCTATGGTGGAATGTGGGCAAGGCTCACGTCCGTCTCTTCTGTCAAGAGTATGCAAGGAGGTCGACCAAGAGGCGGGCGGCCAGGGTGGAGCGCCGAGAAAAGGAGGTGCTCGACCTGGAATCCCGTCTCGGTCAAGTCGTCGAGGACCCGGCCCTGCGGACGGTGTACAAAACGAAGAAGGCCGCGCTGAAGGACCTGCAGCTTGTTGGGTCCCGAGGCGCGTTCGTGAGGTCACGGATCCGGTTCCTGCAGGATCTGGACTGCGGCTCCCCCTTCTTCTACTCGCTGGAAAAAAGACAGGGTGTCCGTAAGCAGCTCTTGATGCTGCTGGCCGATGACGGATCTCTTGTCTCGGATCCGGAGGACGTCAGCAACAGGACCCGAGACTATTACGGGACTCTGTTCTCTCCGGATCCGTCCAGCGAGGAAGTGCATAGAGTTTTGTGGGAGAACTTGACGAAGGTCAGCCCGGAGGGCGCCGAAAATCTGGAAGCTCCGTCATGTCTGGTGGAGCTGACTGATGCCCTCGACCAGCTCTTGAGGGGAAAAGCCCCGGGGCTGGATGGGCTGACCGTGGAGTTCCAGAGGGCATTCTGGGACATCTTGGGGGGCGACTACGCGCGGGTCCTGGGGAAAGTCTGGCGACCGGGGAGATGCCCCTCTCTTGGCGCAGGGCAGTCATCGTCCTGCTGCCTAAGAAGGGCGATCTCCGCCTCCTTAAGAACTGGTGCCCGGTCTCCCTCCTCAGCACGGACTATAAAATCTTCGCCAGGGTGATGTCTACTCGTCTTGGCACCGTGCTGGATCACATGATCCACCCGACCAGTCCTACATAGACCTGGGCTGGACAATCCACGATAACATCCATCTGGTCCGAGACCTGATCCACCATTCCCAGGAGGCTGGTCTGTCGGTCGCCTTCCTATCCCTAGACCAAGAGAAGGAGGGTAGGTCCAAGATCCTCCTCGTAGGACTGCTCCTGGGCACGGCCAAGGGGGCCATCAGCCGGTGCAGGCAACGGGCGGTCGAGGGGGTCGTTCAACTTGACTGCCTGCCTCTCTTCTGCGGTTACATCCGGGCCAGGGTGTCCTTGGAGATGGAGCCCGCGGTGTCCACCGGAACGCTCGCGGCCTTCCGCGTGAGGTGGGCCCCAGAGGGACTGGACTGCATCATCACCCCTGGCAACCAAATTTTAATTGGATTTTATATGTTTTAAAGTTTAATTTGTTTTATTACCGGGTTTTAGTGTCCCACTCCCATTTTAGCTAGGGGGCACTTGTATAATTTGTGGTTTTAGTGCCCAAAACCACCCCCCCCAAAAAAAATACAAAAAAACCCAAAAAAGGACACTTGTAAACTGTTTGGAGTGTCCGCCCCCCCCCCCCCCTTTAATAAGGCGGCACTTGATTTAATGTTTATTTTTGTTTTGCAACAAAAGAGTTGTAGAGCTGTTGTAGGCGTGGCTTAGTCACTTGGGAGCTGTGAGCTTGGAGAAAGGAGGTGCAACTGCTCTGTCTGCTCCTACAACCTGAGTCTGCAGGAGAAGAGGAAGAGGCCTGCTGGATTAACACTTTGAGAGGGAGGAGGAGAGGAAGAGCTTCAACATTGCTGCCAAAGAGTTGGAGAGGGAGGAAAGAAAACAAGGACACCCAAGTCCCTCTAGATGCAAACTTTTCCCAGTCTCTCACCATTCAAAAAATATTCAGCCTTTTTGTTTTTCCTACCAAAGTGGATAATGCCACACTTCCCCACATTGTATTCCATTTGACAGATTCTTGCCCATTCAGTCAACCTGTCTATATCTCACTGCAGACTCTTTGCATCCTCCTCACCATTAATTTCCCACTTAACTTTTAATCATCAACTTTGATATGTTGCACTCAGTCTCTTCATCGAAGTCATTACTGACAACAACTTGTATTTATATAAGCACCTTTAACATAGTGAAACGTTCCAAGGAGCGTAACAGGTGTATGATAAGACAAAAAAAATATATAGATTGTAAAATGCTGAGGCCCGAGCACTGATCCTTGTGATACCCCGCTACAGCCTGTCAACCAGAAAAGTCCCGTTTATTCCCACTCTCTGTTCTGTCCATTATCCAATCCTCAGTCCATGCTAGTATATTACCTTCAATCCCAGGAGTCCTAATTTTGTGTAATAACCTCTTGTGTGGCATCTCATCGAATGCTTTTTGAAAATCTAAATACACTATATCCACTTGTTCCCCTTTATCCATCCGACTAGTTACATCTTCAGTCTACCTACATGGTGGAAGTGAAATATCAGCGCTCACTCAGTGTACAGTATCAAATACCTCAAAGTATTGTCACAAGTTTTGACCTCATATTTTCCAAAAGTTTGAAACATTGTCCAAGATATCTGCCATGGATTTATTAGCATGTAAACACTCAGCATGTTGAGCATGAGTTTGATATTGGTCCAAAAATTGGGACATCTCCCGGTGCGTACGATGTGCGCACGTGTCCAAAGAGGCCTCGCAAATGCCGGTTCTCGGACCGCGCAATGCGCATGCACCAAGAACCGTGTTTTACGATCTGTCAAAATGTCTTTTACCAGCGTAAGAGTTTTAAAACATAGAAAAATTAAATGTTATTATTTTTATATTAAAAACGCTGCCTATGAAAGTAAGTTTATTTTTAACAGTATTAAAACATTTTTTTTTAAATTTCACAAAAATCAATTTTTCTCAAGCATTTAAGCAAAGTGTTTTTTTTATTTACGTTGGTGTTGTGTTTGATTTTAGGGGTATTCTCATTGATAGTAAAGGGAGCTCCAAGCTTCCATTACTATGAATGAGAAACTACACTGTGATTGGTGGTCTGGGCCCATGTGATTCCAGGATACGCATACACTCCTGGAATACGTGGGTCTCTACGCTGGACTGCGCAGCTCGGCCTCGGAGCGCAAGTCTACATTCCTCCGGGACCACCAGGTACTTTAGTAAAAACATTTTGGTCGAAGGCACCCGCCCACAGGTTGCCTCCAACCACAAATTTCGGGCCATTATAATTCCTCACACGGTGAGTTGTAGATCTAGGAAAGAAGGAATGCTTGCATTTATATAGCGCCTTTCACAACCTCAGGATGTCCCGAAGTGATTTACAGTTAATGAAGTACTTTTGCAGCATAGTCAGTGTTGCAATGCAGTCTAACATCGCAGCCAATTTACACTGCGAGGTCCCACAAATAGCAATGAGTTAAATGCACGAGAATCTGTTTAGTAATGTTGGTTGGGGGATAAAATGTTGGTCAGGACATGGTGAGAACTCACCTGCTCTTCTTCAAAAGTGACATGAGATTTTTTTCTGTCCAGCCGAGAGAGCAGACAGTTTCTCTGTTTAACATCTCATCCAAAAGACAGCACCTATGACAGAGCAAAACTAACCTCGATACTACACCCCACTGTCAATCTTCATTACATGCTCGAGTGTCTGGAGTAGACCTTGAACCTATGATCTCCTGACTCAGAGCTGATGGCACTTTCCAACAAGGTTACAGAGAAAATTGGAGAAAGACTGCGTTTGTACAGCTACGAATGCCTGGCCACAGAGCAGCAACTGCAGATGTATGAGACTGGTCACCCTCTTGACTTGGGAATGGCATATTGCACAGACAATATGAAAAAATAAGTAGCTCAGAAAAAAAATGAAATGTGGAGAAAATGATTCACATGTTCCCTCGCAGAGCAACAAGCATGCATGCGGTAAAATTTAAGCAGCAAGGGACATTTCTGTCCCTAATGGTTCCTGCATTTTTGCCTTTCACTGACCTGTTGTAAAATACACCCTGTAATCTGTAAAACCAGGCTTCAAAGTGTTCCAGTGGGACGTCTCCATGACAATCAAATGCAGAATCAATGATGCTTCTGTTCCACAAGCCTTTTGTAATTGCGTGTGAAGAACAAAGGTTTGTGATTTAAAAAATAATACGTAGACGCAGCACTGCTATCTAAATTACTCAGTCCTTAGTCTAGAAGAAAAAAGAGGTTTTGAGTTAAATATCACTATAACAGATGGACTTTATGTCAACAATTGGTGCACTGAGCACTCAGCATTCGATTTCCAATAAATGTGGCATTAAGTAATGCAAAAAATAAAGTTAATTAGGATCACAAGAGTCCAGCAGAAAGAAAAACCTGCATTAAATAACACCTTTCACAACCTCAGGATGTCCCAAAGCGCTTTATAGCCAATTAATTACTTTTGAAGAGTAGTCCCTGTTGTAATGTAGGAAATGCGGCAGCCAATTTGCACATCGTAAACAAAAATATCATAATGACCAGATAATGTTTTTTTTAAATGATACTGGTTAAGGATAAATATTGCAGAGGTGACCAGCTGATGGTAGTCCTATATACTCAACCCATCTTGAAAATCAGTCTTGATGATGGCACTGTCGAGGCCAATATAAAGTCACAAACTCACCCGCAAGTCACAGACAGACAAATGGCCCATCGAGTACAGACAGGCTGCTGTTATTCACATTTCTGCTGTTGCCACATCTCCTGATGCTTGTATAGGCTGATAACACCTTGCATCACCACTCGCTAGCTCATGCGATCAGCTGTGGAATTTTCTTCATTGTCCATATCCAGATTTGTACTGGTTGCTATTAGACTGTAGTTTGCTATTAGACTGCTATTAGACTCTAATTCCCCAGCTAGCGGCAACACCTCACCAAGAAATATGGCTCGAGGTCAGAGCTTCAGAATCCAAATCCTTTAATAAATGTAGTGTGAACTGCAAATAGAAACAAAGACAGACTCTTGAATTCTTATAGTACAACCAAGGAACAATCGAGTAAAGCAGCAATAAAGAGAAGTTACTTACCTCTTACTGTGCATCAAAGAGAAAATACAATAATTCCAGAACAATTGGACAAGGAGAGATTACTTACGTAACTGTGGTTCTGTAGGGGTCACATAAACCGAGGTCTAATTTATAACTAACAATAAGTGAAAGATTTTCATGACAGCTGGCTTCATGTGGCTTGCTGGCTTCAGTGTCTCTCTGCCTCTGTCTCTGGTCGGAAAACGCCACCCAGTTGCGGGAAACGGTAAGACACAATACGGCATCTCCAAACTGTCAAGAAGCATCTCAGTCCGTCCCAAGATTACATAGCTTGAAGTTGTGCTTAAATGTGTCCTTGCATCTCTTTCATTGACCATCCCACTTCCGTTTGTCCGTTCCAGCTCATTGTACAGGAAGCTTTTTTGGCATTCTGGGGTCTTCCATATAGATGATGTATCCCGATCAGTGCAGCTAAGGTGCACCCTCAGTGGCAGAGTTCGTGATGCATTTATGGATCTTGCGGTTGGCAATCTGTACTCAGGCATTGGAGGTGGGATTTGTTGAAGACGTCAAATATGATGTAGATAATAGTTTTCATGATGTACACTTTCAGCTTTGTTATTAGCTGGATCTAGTGTTTTTCAGTTTTCTGAACGTTTTCCTGAATCTGGCTCGTAGGTGACCGTTTGTCAATTTTATGACAAGGCCATAGCCACTCGCTTCTGTACCACAACAATTAGTAACGCATGGCAAATCTTCCTGGAGATCAGCCATCTTCAAACATATGCTCACATTGATCTCTGTTATCTCTGCTGAGACTTGTATTCTACTCAGGTTGAAGAGTTTCCCGAATGTGTGCAAGTGTCTGTGGAAAGCCACGTCTTGGCCTCTTGCTGCATATCAAAAAAGCCGCAAAGCAGGGTCCCCACAGGCTAGGCGCACACTCATTCGCCTCCACTGGTGGTGACATTTCAGACAGCATTCGAACAGCACTCACTTTACCACGCAGTCCATCATGGAGCTGGTGTATTTATCTGGAGGATAATAGGTAACAGCAAGTGAGTTAGAGGCTTCACTCTAAATCAAAAGGTTTAGGTTGTTCATATAGCAAACTAATAGAGCTGTCAGGTCTACAGGTTGGCTTAATTAATGTGGAGTTTGCAATCTGGTTTTATAATCAGCTTTGATTGTTGATTGTCAAGTAAGGATGCCTTGCAGCCTGCAGTGTGAGAGGATTAACAGACAGTCGGGACACCATTCACTTTGATTTCATTCACTTTGTTCTCAACCACGTTGATGTCTATTTAGATTCTCTGCAAACTCCTGTACAGTTTAATTCAGAGCACCTTCGGAAAGACGCAGCATGACAGCTAAAAGCCATTAGATAGAAGAACATATTAACAGTACTATTCCTCATACCTGTTCTTTCAGTTAAATCATGGCTTATCTGTACCTCAAATCCATATCCACCTTTGATCCATATCCTTTGATACTCTTACCTACTAAAACTCTATCAATCTCAATCTTGAATTTCAATTGGCCCAGTGTCCACAGGCTTTTGGGAAATGAAATTCCAGATTTCCACTACCCTGTGTGTGTAAAAATGCTGCCTGATTTCACTCCTGAATGGCCAATCTCTAATTCTGTGATAGAAATAATGATGAGGCTATCAGCGCTCACCATTATCAAGGAATAAATCGGACAGCAACTTCCGCTGTCGGCTCATGCGCAGTTAAACTGGGAAATCAGGAAGTTGCCCTCCGAGTTGCCCTGCTCCAGCAGCATTGCCACACTGAATAAAGAGTCAGACTAGATACTGCAAGCTCTAGATACTGCAAGGCGGGAGTCCAGAGAGGCAGTGGCCTATAAAAGGCTCAGCAGTCCGGGGAGCGTCGAGAGAGGCAGCGGCCTATAAAAGGCTCAGCCGTCCGGGGAGCGTCGAGAGAGGCGGGAGTCGAGAGAGGCAGCGGCCTATAAAAGGCTCAGCAGTCCGGGGAGCGTCGAGAGAGGCGGGAGTCCAGAGAGGCAGCGGCCTATAAAAGGCTCAGCCGTCCGGGGAGCGTCGAGAGAGGCGGGAGTCGAGAGAGGCAGCGGCCTATAAAAGGCTCAGCAGTCCGGGGAGCGTCGAGAGAGGCGGGAGTCCAGAGAGGCAGCGGCCTATAAAAGGCTCAGCAGTCCGGGGAGCGTCGAGAGAGGCGGGAGTTGAGAGAGGCAGCGGCCTATAAAAGGCTCAGCAGTCCGGGGAGCGTCGAGAGAGGCGGGAGACGAGAGAGACAGCGGCCTATAAAAGACTCAGCAGTCCGGGGAGAGTCGAGAGAGGCGGGAGACGAGAGAGACGTACCGGTGCAGCTCCAGCTGGGAGAGAAGGCAAAAAAGAAGTAGAAGGAAATCAAAAGGTGACGTCACAGCCAACGTGGTAAGTGATTGGCTGCTGATTGGTGAGTAGTTTTTCTTTTTCTTTATTAGTCAGTAACTTTTAACATTGTTGTCGGCAATTTAAGTGTATCTAAGGGTTAAGTCATGGCAGGACAGCTCGGTCACGTGATATGCTCCTCCTGTACCATGTGGGAACACGGGGACAACACCAGTGTCCCTGACGACTACATGTGCGGGAAGTGTGTCCACCTCCGGCTACTGACGGTCCGCGTTGCGGAGTTGGAGCTGAAGGTGGATTCACTCTGGAGCATCCACGATGCTGAGAATGACGTGAGTATCACGTGTAGCGAGTTGGTCTTACTGCAGGAGAAGGGTCCACAGCCAGCGAGGGAATGGAAGACCAGCAGGAAGAGTAGTGCAAGGAAGGTAGTGCAGGGGTCCCCTGTGGTCATCCCCCTGCAAAACAGATACACCGCTTTGAGTACTGTTGAGGGGGATGACTCATCAGGGGAGGGCAGCAGCAGCCAAGTTCATGGCACCGTGGCTGGCTCTGTTGCACAGGAGGGCAGGAAAAAGAGTGGAAGAGCGATAGTGATAGGGGATTCAATTGTAAGGGGAATAGATAGGCGTTTCTGCGGCCGCAACCGAGACTCCAGGATGGTATGTTGCCTCCCTGGTGCAAGGGTCAAGGATGTCTCGGAGCGGGTGGAGGACATTCTAAAAAGGGAGGGAGAACAGCCAGTTGTCGTGGTGCACGTTGGTACCAATGACATAGGTAAAAAAAGGGATGAGTTCCTACGAAATGAATTTAAGGAGCTAGGAGCTAAATTAAAAAGTAGGACCTCAAAAGTAGTAATCTCGGGATTGCTACCAGTGCCACGTGCTAGTCAGAGTAGGAATCGCAGGATAGCTCAGATGAATACGTGGCTTGAGCAATGGTGCAGCAGGGAGGGATTCAAATTCCTGGGGCATTGGAACCGGTTCTGGGGGAGGTGGGACCAGTACAATCCGGACGGTCTGCACCTGGGCAGAATCGGAACCAATGTCCTCGGGGGAGTGTTTGCTAGTGCTGTTGGGGAGGAGTTAAACTAATATGGCAGGGGGATGGGAACCAATGCAGGGAGATAGAGGGAAACAAAAAGGAGGCAAAAACAAAAGACAGAAAGGAGATGAGGAAAAGTGGAGGGCAGAGAAACCCAAGGCAAAGAACAAGAAGGGCCATTGTACAGCAAAATTCTAAAAGGACAGAGGGTGTTAAAAAAACAAGCCTAAAGGCTTTGTGTCTTAATGCAAGGAGTATCCGCAATAAGGTGAATGAATTAACTGTGCAAATACATGTTAACAAATATGATGTGATTGGGATTACGGAGACGTGGCTCCAGGATGAGCAGGGCTGGGAACTCAACATCCAGGGGTATTCAACATTCAGGAAGGATAGAATAAAAGGAAAAGGAGGTGGGGTAGCATTGCTGGTTAAGGAGGAGATTAAGGCAATAGTTAGGAAGGACATTAGCTTGGATGATGTGGAATCTATATGGGTAGAGCTGCAGAACACCAAAGGGCAAAAAACGTTAGTGGGAGTTGTGTACAGACCTCCAAACAGTAGTAGTGATGTTGGGGAGGGCATCAAACAGGAAATTAGGGGTGCGTGCAATAAAGGTGCAGCAGTTATAATGGGTGACTTTAATATGCACATAGATTGGGCTAACCAAACTGGAAGCAATACGGTGGAGGAGGATTTTCTGGAGTGCATAAGGGATGGTTTTTTAGACCAATATGTCGAGGAACCAACTAGGGGGGAGGCCATCTTAGACTGGGTGTTATGTAATGAGAAAGGATTAATTAGCAATCTCGTTGTGCGAGGCCCCTTGGGGAAGAGTGACCATAATATGGTGGAATTCTGCATTAGGATGGAGAATGAAACAGTTAATTCAGAGACCATGGTCCAGAACTTAAAGAAGGCTAACTTTGAAGGTATGAGGCGTGAATTGGCTGAGATGGATTGGCGAATGATACTTAAGGGGTTGACTGTGGATGGGCAATGGCAGACATTTAGAGACCGCATGGATGAACTACAACAATTGTACATTCCTGTCTGGCATAGAAATAAAAAAGGGAAGGTGGCTCAACCGTGGCTATCAAGGGAAATCAGGGATAGTATTAAAGCCAAGGAAGTGGCATACAAATTGGCCAGAAATAGCAGCGAACCTGGGGACTGGGAGAAATTTAGAACTCAGCAGAGGAGGACAAAGGGTTTGATTAGGGCAGGGAAAATGGAGTATGAGAAGAAGCTTGCAGGGAACATTAAGACGGATTGCAAAAGTTTCTATAGATATGTAAAGAGAAAAAGGTTAGTAAAGACAAATGTAGGTCCCCTGCAGTCAGAATCAGGGGAAGTCATAACGGGGAACAAAGAAATGGCGGACCAATTGAACAAGTACTTTGGTTCGGTATTCACGAAGGAGGACACGAACAACCTTCCGGTTATAAAAGGGGTCGGGGGGTCTAGTAAGGAGGAGGAACTGAGGGAAATCCTTATTAGCCGGGAAATTGTGTTGGGGAAATTGATGGGATTGAAGGCCGATAAATCCCCAGGGCCTGATGGACTGCATCCCAGAGTACTTAAGGAGGTGGCCTTGGAAATAGTGGATGCGTTGACAGTCATTTTCCAACATTCCATTGACTCTGGATCAGTTCCTATGGAGTGGAGGGTAGCCAATGTAACCCCACTTTTTAAAAAAGGAGGGAGAGAGAAAACAGGGAATTATAGACCGGTCAGCCTGACATCGGTAGTGGGTAAAATGATGGAATCAATTATTAAGGATGTCATAGCAGTGCATTTGGAAAGAGGTGACATGATAGGTCCAAGTCAGCATGGATTTGTGAAAGGGAAATCATGCTTGACAAATCTTCTGGAATTTTTTGAGGATGTTTCCAGTAGAGTGGATAAGGGAGAACCAGTTGATGTGGTATATTTGGACTTTCAGAAGGCGTTCGACAAGGTCCCACACAAGAGATTGATGTGCAAAGTTAGAGCACATGGGATTGGGGGTAGTGTACTGACATGGATTGAGAACTGGTTGTCAGACAGGAAGCAAAGAGTAGGAGTAAATGGGTACTTTTCAGAATGGCAGGCAGTGACTAGTGGGGTACCGCAAGGTTCTGTGCTGGGGCCCCAGCTGTTTACACTGTACATTAATGATTTAGATGAGGGGATTAAATGTAGTATCTCCAAATTTGCGGATGACACTAAGTTGGGTGGCAGTGTGAGCTGCGAGGAGGATGCTGTGAGGCTGCAGAGCGACTTGGATAGGTTAGGTGAGTGGGCAAATGCATGGCAGATGAAGTATAATGTGGATAAATGTGAGGTTATCCACTTTGGTGGTAAAAACAGAGAGACAGACTATTATCTGAATGGTGACAGATTAGGAAAAGGGGAGGTGCAAAGAGACCTGGGTGTCATGGTACATCAGTCATTGAAGGTTGGCATGCAGGTGCAGCAGGCGGTTAAGAAAGCAAATGGCATGTTGGCCTTCATAGCAAGGGGATTTGAGTACAGGGGCAGGGAGGTGTTGCTACAGTTGTACAGGGCATTGGTGAGGCCACACCTGGAGTATTGTGTACAGTTTTGGTCTCCTAACCTGAGGAAGGACATTCTTGCTATTGAGGGAGTGCAGCGAAGGTTCACCAGACTGATTCCCGGGATGGCGGGACTGACCTATCAAGAAAGACTGGATCAACTGGGCTTGTATTCACTGGAGTTCAGAAGAATGAGAGGGGACCTCATAGAAACATATAAAATTCTGACGGGGTTAGACAGGTTAGATGCAGGAAGAATGTTCCCAATGTTGGGGAAGTCCAGAACCAGGGGTCACAGTCTAAGGATAAGGGGTAAGCCATTTAGGACCGAGATGCGGAGGAACTTCTTCACCCAGAGAGTGGTGAACCTGTGGAATTCTCTACCACAGAAAGTTGTTGAGGCCAATTCACTAAATATATTCAAAAAGGAGTTAGATGAGGTCCTTACTGCTAGGGGGATCAAGGGGTATGGCGAGAAAGCAGGAATGGGGTACTGAAGTTGAATGTTCAGCCATGAACTCATTGAATGGCGGTGCAGGCTAGAAGGGCCGAATGGCCTACTCCTGCACCTATTTTCTATGTTTCTATGTTTCTATGTTTCAAAGTAAGTGTGACCATAGTCCTTTATTACAGATCTCAGAGTGCCTCTCCAACCTGTGAGGCCTCCTTATATACAGGTGTTCCCAAGGGATTGTGGGATCCTTTGGGACTCCAGGGGATGAGCCCTCTGGTGGTTAGACATGGTAAGTACAGGTTTACATACATAACAGCACTCCCCCCACCCCCCCACCCCCACCAAAGTCAATAGTGTAACTATTTACAATGTGAGTCGATCTGGGGCCTTCCTTTCCCTGGTTGATTGTCTCGGTGCAAATGCTGGTGTTGGTGGGTCATTTCTTGGGCCTTCACTGGGCTGTTGCGCAGCTGGCCTTGCTGGACTGCTGGTGGTGATGGGTTCTGCTTCGTGGTCAACTGCTGGGTCGGTTGCCACTTGTGTGTGTGTTGGAGGGTCGAAAAAGTTGTGGGTTGTTCTGATTAGTCGGTAAATCTGAATTTGGTTTGGTCCAAGTGTTTCCTGCAGGTGAGTCCATTTGCGAGTTTGACCACAAACACCTTACTCCAAAACAGTTCCAGCAATCCACTTGGGACCTTGTCCATAGTTCAACACAAATACAAGATCATTTACTTTAATTTCTTGTGACACATTTATGCGATCATGATATATATTCTGTTGAAGCCGTCTGCTCTCTACCTGTTCATGTAGATCAGGGTGGACTAAAGAGAGCCTTGTCTTAAGTGCCCTTTTCATGAGGAGTTCAACGGGAGGGACCCCGGTGAGCGAGTGGGGCCTTGTGCGGTAACTGAGCAGGACTCGGGATAAGCGAGTCTGCAGTGAGCCTTCAGTTACCCTCTTCAAGCTCTGCTTGATTGCTTGAACTGCTCGTTCTGGCTGACCGTTGGACGCTGGCTTAAATGGGGCAGATGTGACACGTTTGACCCCATTGCGGGTCATGAATTCCTTGAATTCGGCATTGATAAAGCACGGCCCGTAGGCTTTCAATGGTGGCAGCGGACGTGCTTGCCGACATTATCACACATTCAATCCACTTGGAGTACGCATCTACAACCACTAAGAACATTTTTCCCAAGGATGGGCCTGCATAGTCGACATGGACCCTAGACCAAGGTTTGGAGGGCCAAGACCATAACTTAGTGGCGCCTCCCTGGGTGCATTGCTTAACTGTGAACATGTATTACATTTGTGCACACAGGACTCTAAGTCTGCATTGATACCGGGCCACCACACAAGGGATCTGGCTATCGCTTTCATCATTACGATGCCTGGGTGGGTGCTGTGGAGATCACTAATGACATTGTCCCTGCCCTTTTTTGGCACAACTACCCGATTGCCCCATAGGAGGCAATCTGCCTGTATAGACATTTCATCTTTGCGCCGCTGGTACGGCTTTATTTCTTCCTGCATCTCTAACGGGACACTAGACCAACTCCCGTGGAGCACACAGTTTTTTTACTAAGGACAGTAAGGGGTCCTGGCTCGTCAGGTTCTAATCTGTCGGGCGGTAACAGGTGAATGCTCACTCTCGAATGCTTCCATAACCATGGCTAGATCTGCAGGCTGTGCCATCTCACCCCCGTGGTGGGCAATGGCGGCCTACTGAGAGCATTGGCACAGTTTTCTGTGCCTGGCCTGTGGCGGATGGCGTAGTTGTATGCAGACAACGTGAGCGCCCATCTCTGGATGCGAGCTGATGCATTCGTATTTATCCCCTTATTTTCAGAAAAGAGGGTTATAAGCGGCTTATGGTCGATTTCCAATTCAAATTTGAGCCCAAACAAATATTGATGCATTTTCTTTCCCCATAAACACATGCTAACACTTCTTTTTCGATCATACTGTAGGCCCTCTTGGCCTTAGTCCGACTTCTGGATGCATAAGCAACCGATTACAATTGCCCAGCTTCATTAGCTTGTTGCAGTACACACCCGATGCCACACGACGACGCATCACATGCTAGTACCAAACGCTTACATGGATCATACGACATAAGCAATTTGTTCGAGCATAACAATTTTCTAGCTTTTACAAAGGCATTTTCTTGGTTTTTGCCCCATACCCATTCGTCTCCTTCATGCAGTGAGGTGTGCAGTAGTTCTAACAGTGTGCTGAGACCTGGTAAGAAGTTACCAAAGTAGTTCAGGAGCCCTAGAAATGACCGCAGCTCCATCACGTTCTTTGATCTTGATGCATTTTTCATTGCCTCCGTCTTCGAATCGGTGGGCCTGATGCCATTCACCGCGATTCTTCTCCCCAGGAACTCCACTTCAGGCACCAGGAAAATGCACTTTGAGCATTTTAGCCTGAGTCCCACACAATTAAGCTGACTAAAAACCTCCTCCATGTTATGCAGGTACTGGACGTGTCGAAATCTCGACCTCCGAAAAGAATGACTCCGACACTTACAGCTCCGGTAGAAGTTTCCTTTTTAATTTACTTGCTCGCAAGGGGTAGGTCACACTCAGTCAAGGGCTAAGTGAACACCTCCGAAATGGTTCAGTTTAACAAGATATTTATACAGTAAAACCAAAGTTCTGGCCTCTCCCTGTGTATTGCTCTGTCTCACAGTCAGTGAATACAGATAAAGAGTTAATTACTATATCCTGGTCCTGACATGGTTTACAGATATTTCCTTTTGTCAGGGTAATCAGGAAGCCAAACGGCCATTACTCCATGAGTCATAGGTAATGGGCTATCACCTGTCTTGTATTGTGTCAGGATTGTTTCAATTTCCTGGTCAGTTTATCTGTTTGCATCAAATGGATGAGGTCTCGGAAAGAGATAATGGCTAGAAGATAAGGGTGGGGTGACATGGAACTCCTGTAGTGTAGACAATAGGAGAGCACCATGGGGGGTTACTTGTCTCAGCATGACTTGTCTCCTAGCTGTCTGATGGCCATCAGCCATCTAACAGCAGGTTTAGCTGTTTATGCAAGCTGACTGCTAAAATGCAGAAAGTTCTGGAAGGGCCAGGACTCCATTTTAATCAAAAGGCACACAAATACCGTATGGTATCAGCTTAGATAAAAATACTTTCCACAGACGGTGTCCCAACCTGTAACCAAGATGTTGTCCTAGAAGACCACGGTGCACGGGATCGACTTCAGCAAGCTTTTCATGTTCCTCTGGAATATCGCCGCAGCCGATCAAATCCCAAATGGGCATCTGTTGTAAATGAAAAGACCTTTGTGCATGTGGATACAGGTGAGGCCTTTCGAAGATTCCTTCAGCTCCTGCATCATGTAGGCCAAGGTCAAGTCCAGCTTTGTGAACGTTTTCCCTCCTGCCAGCGTCGCAAATAGGTCGACTGCCTTTGGTAGCGGGTATTGATCCTGCAGTGAGAAACAATTGATAGTTACTTTGTAATCACCACAGATTCTGATGGTGCCGTCTCCCTTGAGGACTGTAACAATCGGACTGGCACACTCATTGAATTTGATCGGCGAAATGATGCCCTCTCGTTGCAGCCTGTCCAGCTCGATCTCCACCTTCTCTCTCATCATGTAAGGTACCGCTCTCGCCTTGTGATGGATGGGTCGCGCCCCCGGAATCAAATCACTTTTGCTCCTTGGAACTTCCCGATGCTTGGTTCGAACAGTGCGGGGAACTTGCTTAGGACCTGGGCATATGAGGTGTCGTTGACCAACAAAAGCGCTCGGACGTCGCCCCAGTTCCAGCGTATCTTTCCCAGCCAGCTCCTGCCGAACAGCATGGGACCATCGCCCAGTACCACCCAGAGTGGTAAATCATGCACCACTCCATCATAGGAGACCTTTACGGTAGCACTGCCAATTACGGGAATCGGTTCCTTTGTGTACGTTCTAAATTTGGTACGAATGGGAGTCAAGAATGGCCTTGAAGCTTTGTTGCACCAAAACTTATCGAAAGTCTTTTTACTCATTATGTACTGGCTTCCACCCATGTCCAGCTCCATTGACACCGGGAGTCCATTTAATTCCATCTTCAACATTATCGGGGAACACTTTGTGGTAAATGTGTGCACCCCATATACCTCCGCCTCCTCAGTCTGAGGCTCTGGTTCGTCATGATCCACCGTGGATCTGTCCTCCTCTGCAACATGATGGTTTGCAAGATTAGCAGGGTTTGCAGCTCGCCTGCACATACGTTGGAGGTGTCTCATTGTTCCACAGCCATTGCAAATGTATCCTTTGAAGCAGCATGAATGGAATCGATGATCACTCCCACAGCACCAACAAGGTGTTAATTCCTTGTATTCACCACCCTTGATGGTGGACTCTGAGTCATCTGCGGAGGTGCAGGTACAGGCGTGTAAGTCCTACCATGTGCATTTCGATTCGAAAACAACGTTACTTTGTTCAGAGTACTTGCAGCAGCACTAGTGTGCTAGGAAATTTGATTGGTATTGTTACTGGTGGAGATAAAAGCCTGGGCTATCGCTATGGCTTTACTCAAGGTTGGGTCTCTACAGTCAAAAGTTTGCAAAGTATTGCTTCATAGCCAATGCTAAGTACAAAGAAGTCCCTGAGCATTTGCTCCAAGTGTCCTCCAGATTCGCAATGTCCTGCAAGGCGCCTTAGCTCGGCAACGTAGCTTGCCACTTCCAGGCCTTCAGACTTCTTGTATGTGTAGAACCGATACCTCGCCATCAGAAGGCTTTCCTTCGGGTTTAGATGCTCCTGGACCAGTGTGCACAACTCATCGTACGACTTGTCTGTGGGTTTTGCTGGAGCGAGCAGGTTTTTCATGAGGCCATATGTTGGTGCCCCGCAAACAGTGAGGAGGATCGCCCTTCGTTTGGCAGCATTCCCTTCTCATTCCATGAAGTATTGGTCAAATCGCTCCACGAAGATTTCCCAATAATCTCCCTCTGAAAATTTCTCCAGGATGCCCACAATTCTCTGCATTGTTGCGTGGGGTTCATCATCTGTATCTCGTCGCCAGTTGTTATGTCTTGAATACTGCAAGCTCAAAGTAAGTGTGACCGTAGTCCTTTATTACAGATCTTAGAGTGCCTCTCCAGCCTGTGAGGCCTCCTTATATACAGGTGCTCCCAAGGGATTGTGGGATTCCTTGGGACTATGGGGATAATCCCTCTTATCCCCTGTAGTCCCATGGTAATTACGGGTTTACATACATAACAGGTACCTCGCCGAGAGACTTGACACTCAACTACATGGCACGGCAAGAAGTTGGGGTGGTTACGTGATAGATACTCATATTTGACAAATTTGCTGGAATTCTTTGAGTATGTAACAAACAGGGTGGATAAAGGGGAACCAGTGGATGTGGTGTATTTGGACTTCCAGAAGGCATTTGGCAAGGTGCCACATGAAAGGTTACTGCACAAGATAAAAGTTCACGGGGTTGGGGGTAATATATTAGCATGGATAGAGGATTTGCTAACAGAAAACAGAGAGTCGGGATAAATGGTTCATTCTCTGGTTGGCAATCAGTAACTAGTGGGGTGCCGCAGGTATCAGTGCTGGGACCCCAACTATTTACAATCTATATTAATGACTTGGAAGAAGGGACTGAGTGTAACATAGCCAAGTTTGCTGATGATACAAAGATGGGAAGAAAAGCAATGTGTGAGGAAGACACAGAAAACCTGCAAAAGGATCTAAACAGGCTAAGTGAGTGGGCAAAAATTTGGCAGATGGACTATAATATTGAAAAGTGTGAGGTCATGCACTTTGGCAGAAAAAAATCAAAGAGCAAGTTATTATTTAAATGGAGAAAGATTGCAAAGTGCCGCAGTACAGCGGGACCTGTGGATATTTGTGCATGAAATACAAAAGGATAGTGTTGTGTATGGAGAAAGAGTGGTGAGCTCAAAGTAAATTGTGACCTGAGTCTTTTATTGCAGGTCTCCGGAGTGCTTCTCCAACCTGTGAAGCCTCCTTAAATACCTGTGCTCCCAAGGGGTTATGGGATCCATTGGGACACCTGGGGATGAGCCCTCTGGTGGCTGTACAGAGTAAATACAAGTGCCCATATATAATAACAATACCCACCGCCCCGCCCGCCCAAAGTCAATAGTGTAACTATTTACAATGTGAGTCAATTTGGGGCCCTTCTTGGCCTGGTTGATTGTCTCGGTGTGAAAGCTGGTGTTGTTGAATCATTTGTTGGGCCTTTGCTGGGCTGCTGTGCAGCTGGCCTTGCTGGGCTGCCTGGTGTGTTGGGCCCTGCTGGGCTGCTGTGGATGATGGGCTCTGCTTCATGGTCAACCGTGGTGCCGGTTGCCACTGGTGTGTATGTTGGGGGATCAAAAAAGGTAGGGTCCAAGGTGGGTTGCTCAGGATAGTCCATAAATCTGAGTTTGATTTGGTCCAAGTGTTTCCGGTGAATTAGTTCATTTGAAAGTTTGACCCGAAACACCCTGCTCCCCTCTTTGGTCATGACAGTGCCGGGAAGCCACTTGGGACCTTGTCCATAATTCATTACAAATACAGGATCATTGATTTCAATCTCGCGTGACACATTTGCTCCATCATGGTATGCACTTTGTTGAAGCCGCCTGCTCTCTACCTGTTCATGTAGATCAGGGTGAACTTACGAGAGCCTTGTCTTAAGTGATCTTTGTATGAGCAGTTCAGCAGGTGGGATCCCAGTGAGTGAGTGAGGTCTCGTTCGGTAGCTAAGCAGGACTCGGGATAGGCGAGCCTGCAGTGAGCCTTCAGTTACCCTCTTTAAGCCTTGCTTGCTGGTTTGCACTGCTCTCTCTGCCTGACCATTGGACACTGGTTTAAACGGGGCAGATGTGACATGTTTGATCCCTTTACGGGTCATGAATTCTTTGAACTCAGCACTGGTAAAACATGGTCCATTGTCGCTCACCAGGACATCGGGTAGGCCGTGTGTGGCAAACATGGCCCGCAGGCTTTCAGTAGTGGCACTGGACGTGCTAGCCGACATTATCTCACATTCAATCCACTTGGAGTACGCATCTACAACCACAAGGAACAGTTTACCCAAGAACGGGCCTGCATAGGCGACATGTACCCTAGACCACGGTTTGGAGGGCCAAGACCATAAACTTAGCGGCGCCTCCCTGGCTACATTGCTTAACTGCGAGCATGTATTGCATCTGTGAACGCAGGACTCTAAGTTTGCATTGATACCGGGCCACCACACGTGGGATCTGGCTATCGCTTTCATCATTACGATGCCTCAGTGGGTACTGTGGAGGTCATTGATGAAGGTGTCTCTGCCCTTCTTGGGAACCACTACTCGATTGCCCCACAGAAGGCAGTCTGTCTGTACAATCATTTCATCTTTGCGCCGCTGGAATGGCTTTATCTCTTCCTGCATTTCCACTGGGACACTGGACCAGCTCCCGTGAAGCACACCGCTGTTGAATAGAGATAATAAGGGGTCCAGGCTTGTCCAGATTCTGATCTGCCGGGCAGTAACGGGTGATTGCTCACTCTCAAATGCTTCCATAACCATGGCTAGATCTGCGGGCTGTGCCATTTCCACCCCCGTGGTGGGCAATGGCAGTCTACTGAGAGCATCGGCGCAGTTTTATGTGCCTGGCCTGTGGCGGATGGCGTAGTTGTATGCGGACAACGTGAGCACCCATCTCTGGATGAGGGCTGATGCGTTGGTATTTATCCGTTTACTCTCGGAGAACAGGGATATAAGTGGCTTATGGTCAGTTTCCAATTCAAATTTTAGCCCAAACAGGTATTGATGCATTTTCTTTACCCCATCGTCACACGCTAACGCTTCTTTCTCAATCATACTGTAGGCTCTCTCAGCCTTAGACAAACTCCTGGATGCATAAGCAACCAATTGCAGTTTCCCGAAATCATTAGCTTGTTGCAATACACACCCGACGCCATATGATGATGCATCACATGTTACTACCAAACGCTTACGTGGATCATACAACACAAGCAATTTGTTTGAGCATAACAATTTTCTCGCTTTTACAAAGGCATTTTCTTGGCTTTTACCTCAAACACATTCTTCCCCTTTTCGTAGTAAGACATGCAGTAGTTCTAACAAGGTGCTGAGACCCGGTAAGAAGTTACCAAAGTAGTTCAGGAGTCCCAGAAATGACCGCAGCTCTGTCACGTTCTGTGGCCTCAATTTGTTCTCGATTGCCTCCGTCTTCATGTTGGTGGGCCTGATGCCGTCCGCCGCAATCCTCCTTTGCAGGAACTCCACTTCAGGCACCAGGAAAACGCATTTCGAGCACTTTAACCTGAGCCCCACGCGGTTGAGTCGACTAAGAACCTCCTTCAGGTTCTGCAGATGATCGACTGTGTTCCGACCTATGACCAAGATGTCGTCCTGGAAGACCACTGTGTGCGGGACCGACATCAGTAAGCTTTCCATGTTTCGCCACCAATCGGATTCCAAACGGGCATCTGTTATAAACAAAAAGACTTTTGTGCGTGTTGATGCAGGTGAGGACCTTCGATGATTCCTCCAGTTCCTGCGTCATGTAGGCTGAAGTCAGATCTAGCTTCGTGAACCACTTTCCTCCCGCTAGCATTGCAAAGAGGTCGTCGGCCTTTGGTAGTAGGTATTGGTCCTGCAGGGAGAAACAATTGATAGTTACTTTGTCATCGCCACAGATTTTGACGGTGCCATCTCCCTTGAAGATTGGGCCAATAGGACTGGCCCACTCATTGAACTCGATTAGGGAAATTATGCCCTCTTGTTGCAGCCAGTCTAGCTGGATCTCTACCCTTTCTCTCATCATGTACAGTACCGCTCTCACCTTGTGATGGATGGGTCACGATCCCAGAATTAGGTGGATCTGCACTTTTGCTCCTTGGAATTTCCTGATGCCTGGTTCGAACAGCGAAGGAAATTTGTTTAAGACCTGGGCACACGAAGTGTCGCCAGTGGGTGATAGCGCTCGGACATCGTCCCAGTTCCAGCGAACCTTTCCCAGCCAGCTCCTGCCGAGCAGCGTGGGACTATCGCCCGCTACCACCCAGAGTGGTAGCTTGTGCACTGCTCCATCGTAGAAGACCTTTACGGTAGCACTGCTGATTACAGGAATCAGTTCTTTCGTGTAAGTTCTTAATTTTGTGCGAACTGAAGTTAAGACTGACCTTGAGGCCTTGTTGCACCACAACCTTTCGAAAGTCTTTTTTGCTTATGATTGACTGGCTCGCGCCTGTGTCCAACTCCATTGACACCGGGAGTCCATTTAGTTCAACATTCAGCATTATCGGGGGACAATTCGTGGTGAATGTGTTCCCCCCCAGTACCTCTGACTCCTCAATCTGAGGCTCTGGTTCGTCGTGATCCTCCGTGGATCTGTCCTTCTCTGCAACATGGTGGTTTGCAGGTTTAACAGGCTTTGCAGCTCACCTGCACACTCGTTGGAGGTGTTCCATTATTCCACAGCCCTTGAAAACGTACTCTTTGAATCGGCATGAATGGAAACGATGATCACCCCCGCAGCACCAACAAGGTGTTAATGGCCTTGCATTCATCACCCTTGATGGTGGACTCTGAGACATCTGCAGACGTGTAGCTGCAGGTATGTGTCACCTGCCCTGTACTTTACAATTCAAAAACAACATCACTTTGATCACAGTACTTGTAGCAGCACTTGTGTGCTGAGAGATTTGCTTCGTATTGTCACTGGTGGCAATGAAAGCCTGGGCTATCGCTATGGCTTACTCAAAGTTGGGGTCTCTACAGTCAAAAGTTTGCGACGTATGGTTTCGTGGCCAATGCCAACTATGAAAAAGTCTCTGAGTATGCGCTCCAAATGTCCTTCAAATTCGCAATGTCCTGCAAGGCGTCTTAGCTCGGCGACATAACTCACCACTTCCTGGCCTTCAGACCTTTTGTAGGTGTAGAACCGGTAGCTCGCCATCAGAACGCTTTCCTTCGGGTTCAAATGCTCTCGGACCAGTGTGCACAAATCATCGTACAATTTCTCCATGTGTTTCACTGGAGTGAGCAGATTCTTCATGAGAGCATATGTTGGTGCCCCACAGAGGGTGAGGAGAATCGCCCTTCATTTGGCAGCGCTCTCTTCCCCATCTAGCTCGTTGGCCACAAAGTACTGGTCGAGTCGCTCCACAAAAGTTTCCCAATCATCTCCCACCGAGAATTTTTCCAGAATGCCCACTGTTCTCTGCATCTTTGGGTTCGCTATCTGTATCTTGTCTCCAGTTGTTGTGTGTGGAGAAAGAGTCAGACTGAACACTGTGAGCTCAAAGTAAAGTGTGACCTTAGTCTTTTATTGCACATCTCCAGAGTGCCTCTCCAACCGGTGAAGCCTCCTTAAATACCTGTGCTCCCAAGGAATTATGGGATCCTTTTGGACTCCAGGGGATGAGCCCTCTGGTGGTTGTACAGGGTAAATATAAGTATACATATATAACAGATAGTATTCAGGTACAGCAAATGATCAGGAAGGCCAAAGGAATCTTGGCCTTTATTGCAAAGGGGATGGAGTATAAAAGCTGGGAAGTCTTGCTACAGCTATACAGGTTATTGGTGAGGCCACACCTGGAATACTGCGTGCAATTTTGGTTTCCATTTTTATGAAGGATATACTTGCTTTGGAGGCAGTTCAAAGAAGGTTCACTAGGTTGATTCCAGGGATGAGGGGGTTTACTTATGAGGAAAGGTTGAATAGGTTGGGCCTGTATTCATTGGAATTCAGAAGAATGAGAGGTGATTTTATCGAAACGTATAAGATTATGAGGAGGCTTGACAGGGTAGATACAGAGAGGATGTTTCCACTGATGGGGGAGACTAGAACTAGAGGGCATGATCTTAGAATGAGGGGCCGTCTATTTAAAACTGAGGAGGAGAAATTTCTTCTCTCAGAGGGTTGTAAATCTGTGGAATTCACTGCCTCAGAGAGTTGTGGAAGCTGGGACATTGAATAAATCTAAGACAGAAATAGACAGTTTCTTAAATGATAAGAGGTTAAGGGGTTATGGGGAGCGGGCAGGGAAGTGGAGCTGAGTCCATGATCGGATCAGCCATGATCGTTTTAAATGGCGGAGCAGGCTCGAGGGCCCATATGGCCTACTCCTGCTCCTATTTCTTATGTTCTTGAGTTCTTATACTCACTAAACACGCCAGAAAACTTTAAGGCTTATCCATTCAAGTGTCAGTGCATTTTTAACGGCGGGATAAATCGTAATTGCTGCCAAGCAACATCTCTGGACTACAAGTGTGTCGTCTCATTCCTTCAGATTTTAATTATTGTTGGAGATTTTTACAAATTAAAAATGTAAATAAAATATGTATCGTTTTACTGTTTCTTTCTGTCTCTTATCTCTCTCTTCTAATACAATCTTTCTTTCCCTCTCTTTATTTTGATTTGAGTTCGTGATTTGACCTTGAATTCACTATTCTAACTTTCGCTTCTTGGTTCAGACTCTGCAGCTGGAATTTTACATTTTTGACCCAGGGGGCGGGGTCATTCCGGTAGAGCATGGGAAACCTGGAAGTCCGAGTTTCCCCGCAAGCTGTTGAGTTTTCACTCTACAGTGTGCGTGTGACATCAGGGACAGGTTCCCCTCCCAGACGTCAGCCTGATTGACAGTCCGGCTTCCGGTCGGGTGGGGAACGTTGGACAGGAGGCCACACTCCCAGTAGTGCGCACACTGACTCCGGTGGGGAGGGAGAGGGTGTCTCTAATCGAGGCTTGATGGTGGGGAGCTTGGGGGGCCGCGAGGAAGCATTCCTGCTCATGAAGATTGCTCCCTGCACTGTCCTCACCTCACTGCCTCTGCCAGGAGTCTCGAGGCCTGGGATTCTAGGCCGCCCACAGGTAAACCTACACAGCAGGCTAAATTGGAGGCTTCCGGCCTGATAATATTTAAAATGCCAACCTGAATCCAGAGAGTAGGCTCAACTCCTTTAAACCGAAATGAGCGTTTTGGAAGCAGTTTGGAGTCGGGATTCAGACTTTTATCTCTTTAACCGCCCACCTTACCCCACCCCATCTGTTTTTAGAAGTTAAATTTCCTCCCTGTGTGGCTCACTGAGGATTCTTCAATCTGATTGGATAAGGAGATACACAGTTGCTTGACCTGATCGCACGGGTTCCAAATCCCCTGTAGAGGGCGCCGTGCTATTTTTTTTATTTCTATTAACTGCAAATTCAAGAGCAAAAGCCCATAGAAAGTCTGTGGGCATCTGCAAGTGTAATCAACAGCTAGTGATGTTCATTTGCTGTTGACTGCAAAATCCGGGACTTAGCGGGTCCGAAATTGGCCACTTTCTTTAAGAGCCATGGCGGTGCGGTAACCACTTACCAGTGATTCGGCGCGGAGTCGCCGACAATTCAGACATTGCCCTCCATCTATTTTGGACCGGTGACCATCACCGACTTGCTCCCTCCACTTCCGCCCCGCAGCTGTGTATGCGTCACGAACGATGTCATCACACCACGCACTGCCTAGGACCCGCCCCAGAAGCCACATTGCCCTCGGAAGGGCTTCTCGCCGCTTGCCGGGGCCAGTGACAGGTTTGGTTGACGGTGCACAGTGGTGAATCCAGACCGCCTGCGTTAATTAAAGGGCCGGTGCCTTTTGGCATTTTTGTGTCGGCAAATTTTTTCTTTCCCAGCGACATTTCTGAAAGTTGATTGCTCAAGGATTGATTTGTTTGCCTTCCATGACTCTTCAACACAGAGCGCTGCTTGATGAGCTTCCATTTCCAGGATGGGCCAGTGGTCCCTAAAAATGGGCTCAATGCTGGCAGCGGAACGCCTCCTGTACATCGTGCGCGGCAGGTAGGGCCACAGAGGAAGGTGGCACCAGCTACACCACATGGCTAACTAACAGAAAACAGAGAGTCAGGATAAATGGTTCATTCTCAGGTTGGCAATCGGTAACTACTGGGGTGCCACAAGGATCAGTGCTGGGACCCCAACTATTTACAACCTATGCTAACGACTTGGAAGAAGTCACCGAGTGTAACGTAGCCAGGTTTGCTGACGATACAAAGCTGGAAGGGAAAGCAATGTGTGAGGAGGACACAAAAAACCTGCAAAAGGACATAGACAGACTAAGTGAGTGAGCAAAAATTTGGCAGATGGAGTGTAATGTTGGTAAGTGTGAGGTCATGCACTTTGGCATAAAAAAATCAAAGAGCAAGTTATTATTTAAATGGAGAAAGATTGCAAAGTGCCACAGTACAGCGAGACCTGGGGGTACTTGTGCATGAAACACAAAAGGATAGTATGCAGGTACAGCAAGTGATCAGGAAGGCCAATGGTATCTTGGCCTTTATTGCAAAGGGGATGGAGTATAAAAGCAGTGAAGTCTTGCTACAGCTATATAAGGTATTGGTGAGGCCACACTGGAATACTGCGTGCAGTTTTGGTTTCCATATTTACTTGCTTTGGAGGCAGTTGAGAGAAGGTTCACTAGGTTGATTAGGGGATGAGGGGGTTGACTTATGAGTAGGTTGGGCCTCTACTCATTGGAATTCAGAAGAATGGGAAGTGATCTTATCGAAACATATAAGATTATAAGGGGGCTTGACAAGGTGGATGCAGAGAGGATGTTTCCACTGATGGGGGAGACTAGAACTAGAGGGCATGATCTTAGAATAAGGGGCCGCCCATTTAAAACTGAGATGAGGAGAAATTTATTTTCTCACAGGGTTGTAAATCTGTGGAATTCACTGCCTCAGAGAGCTGTGGAAGCTGGGACATTGAATAAATTTAAGGCAGAAATAGACAGTTTCTGAAACGATAAGGGAATAAACGGGTGGGGAAGTGGAGCTGAGTCCATGATCAGATCAGCCATGATCTTATTGAATGGCGGAGCAGGCTTGAAGGGCCGTATGGCCTACTCCTGTTCCTATTTCTTATATTCTTATGTTCTTCTGGGGAGGCAGTGGCCAAGGGACCCAGGTGACATTGCTCAGCAACATGGAGGAGGTCCTGGAGATGGTGAGATGTCTCAAAGTAGAGACTCTGAGAAGGAGTTGAACAAGGGCATGCCCCAAGGAGGAGGTTCAGGGATGAGGAGCCTCAGCAGCAGAGAGTGAGGGAGGTGGAGAGGAGAAGGCATGAGCAGCAAGAGTCAACTGCTTGTGACTCATCAGGCACCACATGATCAGGAGGCAGCAGGGGATAAGAACATAAGAACATAAGAACATAAGAATTAGGAACAGGAGTAGGCCATCTAGCCCCTCGAGCCTGCTCCACCATTCAACAAGATCATGGCTGATCTGGCCGTGCACTCAGCTGCACTTACCCGCCCGCTCCCCGTAACCCTTAATTCCCTTATTGGTTAAAAATCTATCTATCTGTGATTTGAATACATTCAATGAGCTAGCCTCAACTGCTTCCTTGGGCAGAGAATTCCACAGATTCACAACCCTCTGGGAGAAGAAATTCCTTTTCAACTCGGTTTTAAATTGGCTCCCCCCTATTTTGAGGTTGTGCCCCCTAGTTCTAGTCTCCCCGACCAGTGGAAACAACCTCTCTGCCTCTGTCTTGTCTATCCCTTTCATTATTTTAATGTTTCTATAAGATCACCCATCATCCTTCTGAACTCCAACGAGTAAAGATCCAGTCTACTCAATCTATCATCATAAGGTAACCCCCTCATCTCCGGAATCAGCCTCGTGAATCGTCTCTGTACCCCCTCCAAGGCTAGTGTATCCTTCCTTAAGTAAGGTGACCAAAACTGCATGCAGTACTCCAGGAGCGGCCTCACCAATACCCTATACAGTTGCAGCAGGACCTCCCTGCTTTTGTACTCCATCCCTCTCGCAATGAAGGCCAACATTCCATTCGCCTTCCTGATTACCTGCTGCACCTGCAAACTAACTTTTTGGGATTCATGCACAAGGACCCCCAGGTCCCTCTGCACCGCAGCATGTTGTAATTTCTCCCCATTCAAATAATATTCCCTTTTACTGTTTTTTTTCCCCAAGGTGGATGACCTCACATTTTACAACATTGTATTCCATCTGCCAAACCTTAGCCCATTCGCTTCTAAATCTCTATCTAAATCTCTTTACATCCTCTCTGTGTCCTCTACACAACCCGCTTTCCCACTAATCTTTGTGTCATCTGCAAATTTTGTTACACAACACTCTGTCCCCTCTTCCAGGTCATCTATGTATATTGTAAACAGTTGTGGTCCCAGCACCGATCCCTGTGGCACACCACTAACCACCGATTTCCAACCCGAAAAGGACCCATTTATCCCGGCTCTCTGCTTTCTGTTAGCCAGCCAATTCTCGATCCGTGCTAATACATTTCCTCTTACTCCCCGTACCTTTCTCTTCTGCAGTAACCTTTTGTGTGGCACCTTATCGAATGCCTTTTGGAAATCTAAATACACCACATCCATCGGTACACCTCTATCCACCATGCTCGTTATATCCTCAAAGAATTCCAGTAAATTAGTTAAACATGATCCCCTTCATGAATCCATGTTGCATCTGCTTGATTGCACTATTCCGATCTAGATGTCCCGCTATTTCTTCCTTAATGATAGCTTCAAGCATTTTCCCCACTACAGATGTTAAACTAACCAGCCTATAGTTACCTGCCTTTTGTCTGTCCCCTTTTTTAAACAGAGGCGTTACATTAACTGCTTTCCAATCCGCTGGTACCTCCCCAGAGTCCAGAGAATTTTGGTAGATTATTACGAATGCATTTGCTATAACTTCCGCCATCTCTTTTAATACTCTGGGATGCATTTCATCAGGACCAGGGGACTTGTCTACCTTGTGTCCCATTAGCCTGTCCAGCACTATCCCCCTAGTGATAGTGATTGTCTCAAGGTCCTCCCTTCCCACATTCCCGTGACCAGCAATTTTTGGCATGGTTTTTGTGTCTTCCACTGTGAAGACCGAAGCAAAATAATTGTTTAAGGTCTCAGCCATTTCCACATTTCCCATTATTAAATCCCCCTTCTCATCTTCTAAGGGACCAACATTTACTTTAGTCACTCTTTTCCGTTTTATATATCGGTAAAAGCTTTTACTATCTGTTTTTATGTTTTGCGCAAGTTTACTTTCGTAATCTATCTTTCCTTTCTTTGGATGCTGGAGGTGAGAGGCAGACCAATCCACAGACTTGGGGTTGGGGGGGTGAGGGCTGGCGGCTGGCGGGCAGAAGGCCCTATTGTCCGAGGCTCTACAGAAGACAGTTCTCTTACCTCGACCTCACAGATGGCAAGTGTCTCCGGAGACTGAGATCCTGTGAGGTGATTATACTGGAGCTGTGCAATCTCCTGCAACCTCAAGCACGACTGAGGACAGCTCTATCAGTGGCATCAAAGGTCACCCTGGCATTAAATTTCTATGCGACTTGCTCTTTTCAAGTTGCTACAGCTGATATCTCCAACATCTCACAATGTTCGGCCCGTTGCTCCATCCATCAGGTGACAGATGCTCTTTACAAGAGGAGTGGTGAGTACATTTCATTCCCAATGAGCAGGGATAAGCAGTTGGAGCGTCACACCAGCTTCTTTAGAATAGCGGGCATCCCCAGGATTTAGGGCGCCATCGACTGCACCCACGTGGCATTGAGGGCACCTCACAACAATCCGGAGATATTCCGTAACCGCAAGGGGTACCACTCCCTCAATGCACAGTAGGTGTGCAACCACAACCACATAATCATGGCGGTTGGTGCCCAGTATCCTGACAGCAGCCACGATGCATTCATCCTACGGCAGACACCGCGGTGTGCCAGCTTTGGTTAATGCACCAAATCAATATTGCAGCTGCCTCCTCAGAGACAAGGGGTACCCACTCCGCACTTGGCTGCTGACTCCACAGCGATCCTACAATGGGTCTCATAGGGCCGCCAGGTGCATTATTGAGCAGACCATTGGAATCCTTAAACAGAGCTTCAGATGCCTGGATCGCTCAGGTGGCCTGCTGCAGTACTCGCCTGACCGGGTGTCCATATTCGTAATTGTCGGCTGCATGCTTCACAACCTAGCATTTATGAGGCACAGCCTTTGGCTGACGATGAAACCGCAGCAGCTGAGGAGGAGGGGCAGAAGAGGGAGGGGCAGGAGGAGGAGGAGGAGGGGCAGGAGGAGGAGGGGCAGGAGGAGGGGAAAGTGGAGGAGGGGAGGATGGGGAGGGGGAGGAAGGGGGAGCAGGAGGAGGGGGAGGATGAGGAGAGGCAAGAGGAGAAGGAGCAGGAAGAGGGGAGAAGGAGGTGGGGCAGGAGATGGGGCAGGAGGAGGGGAGGAGGGGCAGGAGGGGGAGGGGCAGGAGGAGGAGGAGGGGAAGATGGGGAGGGGGAGGAAGGGGCAGGAGGAGGAGGGGCAGGTGGAGGAGGAGCAGAAGGAGGGGGAGCAGGAGTAGGAGGAGGAGGAGGGGCAGGAGGAGGTGGAGGAGGGGCAGGAGGAGGAGGGGCAGGAATAGGAGGAGCAGGAGGAGGAGGCGCAGGAGGAGGGGCAGGAGGAGCAGGTGGAGGGGCAGGTGGAGGGGCAGGAGGAGATGGGGCAGGAGTAGGAGGGGAAGGAGGAGAAGGGGCAGGAGGAGGAGGGGCAGGAGTAGGAGGAACAGGAGGAGGAGGCGCAGGAGGAGGGGCAGGAGGAGGAGGGGCAGGAGGAGGAGGGGCAGGTGGAGGGGCAGGAGGAGATGGGGCAGGAGTAGGAGGGGAAGGAGGAGGAGGGGCGTGAGGAGGAGGCGCAGGAGGAGGAGGGGCAGGAGGATGAGTACCAGGAGGATGAGCAGGTGGAGGAGCAGGAGGAGGCGGGAAGGGAGGAGGAGGGGCAGGAGGAGGAGGCACAGGAGGAGGAGGAGGAGGGGGGAGGAGGAGCAGGAGGAGGAGGGGAAGGAGGAGGAGGGGGAGAAAGGGGGAGCAGGAGGAGGGGCAGGAGGAGGAAGGGCAGGATGAGGGGAAGGAAGAGGGGGGGCAGGAGGAGCAGGAGCCAGAGGTGCAGGAGGAGGAGGGGCAGGAGAAGGAGGATGAAGAGGAGGAGGAAGAGGTGGAGGAGGAAGAGGTGGAGGGGCAGGAGGAGAAGGGAGAGGAGGAGGAGGAGGAGGGGAAAAAGGAGCCGGAGACGTGGGATGAGGAGCAGGAGGAGGGTTGCTGACCATGAAGGAAGTGGCTGAATCTGCAAGGGAAGTCCGAGACTGTCTCATAGATGCTCGTTTCCGCTGACTTGGTCAGCACATTAACCTTCATGTGTACATGGCCATGGCCAAACCAATGATCACGTCCACACCTCATTCCCGGCACTGAAATAAGAGACCTGCACAAATATTCGACATTCAAATAAAGCTTAATATGAAAATAAGGTCCAAAAGCTACATCAGTATCACCCTTGTGCAATTCCTTATAATCCCTCTGACGCCTACCTATTCAACAACTGCGTCGCAGTGTCTCCCCTGTGGCTGCAGCATGGCTGTGGGAAGGCTGCTCTGATTGAACTGTAGGTGCCCTGTAGGTGTCCTGTAGGATGCCCTCAACCAGCTCTGGCCCTGGAAGGGCCGGCTGCACACTGGGCCGCTTCAGCCTCAATGCCATCAGTCTGGATTGGCTGGGTGCAAGCCATGGCTGGTTGCAATTATGGAGTGGCAGGGCTGGGATCCGGAATGCGGTGATCCTGAGAGAGCCCACCTCCAATGACCCGGCACCACTCCCCTGGGACAGTGCCTCAGCATCCCCACCAATCTGTTGGAGCACAGTGGGGTGGGCTGTTGCAACACCGCGAGATCCCCGGTGGACTGTGGTGGACCCAGCGGCGATGGCAGCAGTCAGAGCTCACGTGGCATTCAGCTGAGTCTATATGAGAGCAGATACAGACTCACTGTCACCAGACACTAACTCCACGGCAGCAGTAAGTCGCTCCGTGGCATGTTGCTGAGACTGCGTGAGAGCATTCCGAGCTTCCGCACCAGCAGCCATCCTCTCCAATACAGCACTGAGATATTGGGCTGCTTCCGCCTGTGCTGCAAAGGCAGCTGCCACATCACCCACTATTGTGTTCCTAACACAGATGAGGCTGCACACAGGGAGGGTAAAGTAACAGTGACATCAGTCTTTGATAAGACACTCCAGAGTAAGAAACAGGTCTTAGGGGCCGGCTTATATACAGTGCTCCCAAGGGATGCTGGGATCCCTTGGGGCTTCAGGGGATGCGCTCCCTGGTGGAGGAACATGGGAGTGCATGCTTTACAGATACACAACATCACTCCCCGCCAAAGTCAAAGTGAAAACTATTTACAAGGTGAGGCGGTCGGGACCCTTTCTTTCCCTGGTGGGCCACCTCGGTACAAATGTCAGTTCTGGTGTGTTGGCTGTGCCCTCGCTGGGCTGGCATGTTATTGGCCCTGCAGGGCTGCTAGGTGAGCCTGACTTTGCTGGGCTGTTGGGCGTGATGGGTTCTGTCATGTATTCAACTATCATTGTAACCCATGTATAAGCTGACCTAAGTTGTACACCTTGAGAACATTGACACCAAGGGGGTGAACTTGTGGAAGACACTCCTAACCTGGACCTTCGGGTATAAAAGGGGAAGCTCCACCCACCTTCATCACTTGAGGTCTTGGTAATAAAGGTAACTGGTCACAGAGTGACCTTCTCTCAAGTATGGGCCTCGTGTACATTTATACTGTATAGTAAGGACATATCATTGGCGACGAGAAACTGGGATTTAAACCATGCGAGCATGGCCACTAGCAGCACAGAAGAGAGGTACTATGTTGGTGATGGTTGGGATGACTTTATTGAGAGACTAGAGCAAAGTTTTGTCACTAAGGAATGGTTGGCTCAGGATTGGGCCGACAAACGCAGGGCTCATCTCCTGACGGTTTGTGGATCCAGAACATACTCCTTGATGAAGGACCTTCTAGCGCCAGAGAAGCCGGCGGACAAGACGTTCGAAGAGCTCAGCAAGTTGATCGGGGAACACCTTAAATGTGCGAGCAGCATGCACATAGCGAGACACCGGTTTTACACGCACCGGTGGCGAGAAGGTCAAAGCGTTCCTGACTTCGTGGCAGATCTCCGGCGACTGGCGAGCCTATGTAAGTTCACAGATGCATGCAGAGTGGAGTTGCTGCGAGACTTTTTTATTGAGGGCATCGGGCACGCTGGGGTTTTCAGGAAACTGACTGAGACCAAAGACTTGACCTTGGAAGCGGCAGCTCTGATACCCCAGACATTTATCTCAGGGGAGGAAGAGACCAGAATGATTTATGACAAAAATCTTGGCCTAAATGTGGCAAGCGACCAGGGAGTCAACATTGTTAATGCGGCACACAGTTCTCTAGGCAGACAAGGGCAATCGGACTTGCCCCAGCAAGTAGTCAAACCCAAAGGTTAAATTCAACAGAGACAACGGCTAGCTGAACGGCGATTCATGCCATCGCAAGGGACAATGCAGCCAGTAATGGGGCTGTCAACACCTGTTAATGGTGCGCTTAAGGACAGTTACAGAGACAGTCAGAGACGATCGACTGGTAATGGACCTTTGTTTCCAACAAAGGGGCCTCCATCTCATGCTGGAGGTGTGGAGGCAAACACCCAGCCAGAGCTTGCAGGTATCAGCAATATACCTGCAGAAACTGCAACATCAGCAGTCACTTGGCACGTATGTGCAGGAAGCCTGCAGCCAGATTGATGTACGAGGAGGACGGGCCCGATGTAAGCCCTACGAGGCCAAATGAATACTGAGGGAAATTGCAGGAAGCTGAAGTTCAGCGAGTTCATGTGAAGCACGTATACAGTTCATACACCAGGACGCCACCGATAATGATGAAAGTGCTCCTCAATGACATCCCAGTATTAATGGAGCTACACACGGGGGCCAGCCAGTCCCTGATGAGTATCAAACAGTTTGAAAGGTTGTGGGTGTCCAAGACCAGGAGGCCAAATATATTGCCGATTGACGCACAGTTACGGACATATACAATGGAGATCATTCCGGTGCTCGGCAGCACCACAGTAGTCGTGACCCACAAAGATTCGGAGAACAGGTTGCCACTCTGGATTGTCCCGGGGGATGATCCCACACTACTGGGGAGGAGTTGGCTTGCTGTCATGAACTGGAAATGGGGTGATGTCAATGCAATTTCTTCTGTGGAGCGAGTATCATGCTCACAGATCCTGGACAAATTTGACTCATTATTTCAACCCGGCATTGGCACTTTCATGTGGGCCAAGGTAGTGGTTCACATGAACCCGGACGCCAGGCCAGTACACCACAAGGCCAGAGCGGTGCCGTACATGATGTGGGAAAAGATAGAATGCAAATTGGACCGCCCGCTGAGGGAAGGCATCATCTCGTCAGTCGAATTCAGTGACTGGGCGAGCCCGATTGTGCCAGTGCTCAAGGCAGATGGGTCAGTCAGGATATGTGGCGATTACAAGGCCACCATCAATCGGGTGTCACTCCAAGACCAGTACCCGCTACCGAGAGTGGAGGACCTCTTTGCAACACTATCCGGTGGCAAACTTTTTTCAAAATTGGACCTGACCTCAGCTTACATTACCCAGGAGCTGGCGAGAGAGTCGAAGAAGCTGACCACCATCACGACACACAAGGGGTTGTTTGAGTACAACAGATGTCCATTCAGGATTCGTTCGGCCGCCGAGATCTTTCAGCGAAATATGGAAAGCCTCCTCAAGTCAATTCCAAGGACGGTGGTTTTTCAAAACGACATCCTCATCACGAGTCGTGATACTGAAGAACACCTCCACAACCTGGAGGAGGTGCTACGCAGACTGGACCGGGTAGGGCTGCGACTGAAAAAGGCGAAGTGCGTCTTCTTAGCACCAGAGGTAGAATTCCTGGGAAGGAGGGTAGCAGCAGACGGGATCAGACCCACTGCGTCCAAAACGGAAGCGATCCAGAGAGCACCCAGAGCCCGTAACACGACGGAGCTGCATTCGTTCTTGGGTCTCCTGAACTATTTTGGTAACTTTCTTCCCAAATTGAGCACGCTATTGGAGCTGCTACATGTGCTCCTACGTAAAGGTCGCGAATGGGTCTGGGGGGACAGCCAGGAAAGAGCTTTTGATAGAGCACGCAATTTGTTATGCTCCAACAATCTATTAACACTATATGACCCATGTAAGAAACTTGTTTTAATGTGCGATGCGTCGTCCTATGGGGTCGGGTGTGTGTTGCAGCATGTTAATGTCAAGTGTCAGTTACAGCCGGTAGCTTCTGCCTCCAGAAGTCTGTCCCAGGCAGAAAGGGGCTACGGGATGGTAGAAAAGGAAGCACTTGCATGTGTATATGAAGTAAAAAAAAATGCACCAGTACCTGTTTGGCAGGAAATTTGAGCTGGAGACAGATCATAAACCCCTAACATCCCCTTTGGCCGACAACAAGGCCATAAATGCAAATGCGTCGGCCAGCATTCAGAGATGGGCACTCACATTAGCCGCCCATGACGATACAATTCGGCACAGACTGGGCACTGAAAACTGCGCCGATGTTGATTAGCTCTTGCATTTCAACGGGGATGCTGGCCCAGCTCCCATGCAGTACACAGTTTTTTACCAGGGACAGCAGAGAATCTTGGCTGGTCCAAGTCCTAATCTGGCGGGCCGTGACAGGTGATTTATCATTTTCAAATGCTTCCATGACCATCAATAAGTCTGCGGGCTGCGCCACTATCAACAAGTTTGCAGGCTGCGCCATTTCCACCCCCGTGATGGGCAATGGTAGCCGACTGAGAGTATCCGCACAATTCTCGGTGCCTGGCCTGTGGCGGATTGTATAGTTATATGCTGATAGCACGAGTGCCCACCTTTGTATACGGGCTGAGGCATTAGTATTTATCCCCTTGTTTTCAGCGAACAGGGATATGAGGGGCTTGTGATCGGTTTCCAGCTCAAATTTTCTTTACCCTGAACACACACGCTAATGCCTCCTTCTCAATTATGCTGTCGGCCCTCTCGGCCTCAGATTAGCTCCTGGAAGCATAGGCGACAGGTTGCAACTTCCCCACAATGTTAGCTTGTTGTAATACACACCCGACTCCGTACGATGACGCATCAGATGCTAACACAAGTCTTTTACACGGGTTATACAATACAAGCAGCTTGTTGGAGCATAAAATGTTTCTGGTTTTCTCAAAAGCAATTACTTGTTTTTTTTACCCATACCCAGTTCTCACCTTTACACAATAACACATGTCGGGGCTCTAAGAGGGTGCTTAACCCCGACAGGAAGTTACCAAAATAGTTGAGGAATCCCAGGAACGACCGCAGCTCCGTGATGTTCTGTGGCCTGGGCGCGTTCCTGATAGCCTCTGTCTTGGCGTCTGTGGGCCGAATGCCGTCCGCCGCGATCTTTCTCCCCAAAAACTCCACTTCTGTTGCCATGAAGATGCATTTTGACCTCTTCAGCCGCAGCCCTATGCGATCCAGTCGATGGAGGACCTCCTCCACATTCTGTAGGTACTCGGCTGGGTCCCGCCCCGTGACCAATATGTCATCCTAAAAAAACACCGTGCGTGGTACCGACTTGAGTAAGCTCTCCATGTTGTGTATCTGTAAAGCATGCATTTTCATGTTCCTCTGGAAGATCGCTGCAGCCGACCGAGTTCCAAACGGGCATCTCTTGTAGATGAACAATCTCTTGTGCGTGTTGATGCAGGTGAGGCCCTTCGAAGACTCCTCCAGCTCCTGTGTCATGTAGGCCAAAGTCAGGTCGAGCTTGGTGAACGTCTTGCCTCCTGCCAGCATCACAAATAGGTCGTCTGCCTTAGGTAGCGGCTATGGGTCCTGTAGCGAGAAACGATTAATAGTTACTTTATAATCGCCACAAATCCTGACCGTGCCATCACTTTTGAGTACTGGAACAATCGGGCTGGTCCACTCGCTGAATTCCACTGGGGAGATGATGCCCTCGCGTTGCAGCCTGTCCAGCTCGATTTCCACTCTCTCCCTCATAATGTGAGGTACCGCTCGCACCTTGTGGTGAATGGGTCGTGCCTCTGGGACCAAGTGGATCCGCACCTTCGCCCCGGAAAAGTTTCCAATGCCTGGCTCAAAAATGGAAGGAAATTTGTTAAGAACCTGGGTACATGAGGCCTCATTGTCATGTGATAGCGCTCGGATGTCATCTCAGTTCCAGCGGATTTTGCCCAGCCAGCTCCTTCCAAGCACTGTGGGGCCATCGCCCGGGACAATCCAGAGTGGCAGTTCGTGCACCGTGCCCTCGGAGGTGACCTTGACCATGGCACTACCCAGGACAGTGATAAGCTCTTTGGTGTATGTTCTCAGTTTCGTGTGGATGGGGCTCAGGGCTGGTCTGATTGCCTTGTTGCACCACAGTCTCTCAAACATCTTTTTACTCATGATGGATTGGCTAGTGCCAATGTCCAGTTCCATGGCTACGGGTAGAAACATAGAAAATAGGTGCAGGAGTAGGCCATTCGGCTCTTCAAGCCTGCACCACCATTCAATAAGATCATGGCTGATCATTCCCTCAGTACCCCTTTCCTGCTTTTCAGTATGGTAAGCCATTCAATTTTACGTTTAGCATTATAGCATGGATTTGTGAAAGGGAAATCATACTTGTCAAATCTTCTGGAATTTTTGAGGATGTTTCCAGTAGAGTGGACAAGGGAGAACCAGTTGATGTGGTGTATTTGGACTTTCTGAAGGCTTTCGACAAGGTCCCACACAAGAGATTAATGTGCAAAGTTGAAGCACATGGGATTGGGGGTAGTGTGCTGATGTGGATTGAGAACTGGTCGGCAGACAGGAAGCAAAGAGTCGGAGTAAATGGGTACTTTTCAGAATGGCAGGCAGTGACTAGTGGGGTACCACAAGGTTCTGTGCTGGGGCCCCAGCTGTTTACATTGTACATTAATGATTTAGACGAGGGGATTAAATGTAGTATCTCCAAATTTGCGGATGACACTAAGTTGGGTGGCAGTGTGAGCTGCGAGGAGGATGCTATGAGGCTGCAGAGTGACTTGGATAGGTTAGGTGAGTGGGCAAATGCATGGCAGATGAAGTATAATGTGGATAAATGTGAGGTTATCCACTTTGGTGGTAAAAACAGAGAGACAGACTATTATCTGAATGGTGACAGATTAGGAAAAGGGGAGGTGCAGCGAGACCTGGGTGTCATGGTACATCAGTCATTGAAGGTTGGCATGCAGATACAGCAGGCGGTTAAGAAAGAAAATGGCATGTTGGCCTTCATAGCGAGGGGATTTGAGTACAGGGGCAGGGAGGCGTTACTACAGTTGTACAGGGCCTTGGTGAGGCCACACCTGGAGTATTGTGCACAGTTTTGGTCTCCTAACTTGAGGAAGAACATTCTTGCTATTGAGGGAGTGCAGCGAAGGTTCACCAGACTGATTCCCGGGATTCGCGGTACTGACATATCAAGAAAGACTGGGCTTGTAGTCACTGGAGTTCAGAAGAATGAGAGGGGATCTCATAGAAACGTTTAAAATTCTGACGGGGTTAGACAGGTTAGTTGCAGGAAGAATGTTCCCAATGTTGGGGAAGTCCAGAACCAGGGGTCACAGCCTAAGGATAAGGGGTAAGCCATTTAGGACCGAGATGAGAAGGAACTTCTTCACCCAGAGAGTGGTGAACCTGTGGAATTCTCTACCACAGAAAGTTGTTGAGGCCAAGTCGCTAACTATATTCAAAAAGGAGTTAGATGTAGTCCTTACTACTAGGGGGATCAAGGGGTATGGCGAGAAAGCAGGAATGGGGTACTGAAGTTGCATGTTCAGCCATGAACTCATTGAATGGTGGTTCAGGCTCGAAGGGCCGAATGGCCTACTCCTGCACCTATTTTCTATGTTTCTATGTTTCTATAGGTGGACATTTTGTCGAAAATGTGTGCACCCCATGTACTTCAGCATCTGCCTCCTCTCTCTGAGGCTCGAAATTGCTTTGATCCACCATGGACTGATCTTCCTCTGCCACGTGATGGTTAGCAGGTTTTGCAGAGCTTTCAGCTCGTCTGCAAGCTCGTTGGAGGTGCCCCCTTGTTGCACAGCTCTTGCAAACATACCCTTTGAAGCAGCATGAATAGGCTGAATGGAAGCCTCCGCAACGCCAACAAGGTGTGAATTGCCTTGCATTCATCCTTTGTTGCGGACTCTGAGTCATCTAGGTCACCTGAGGCCTCCTGGTAGTTGCAGACTCGTGGTTTTTGCCCTGTACATTTCTGCTCGCAAACACAGTTCCAGTTAATTTATGAACATTGCTTGCAATTGTGTGCTGAGACATTTGTTTGGTGTTATCATTGGTGGACATAAACGCCTGTGCTATCGAAATGGCCTTACTGAGGGTCAGTGTCTCTACAGTCAAAAGTTTTTGTAGGATGGTCTCGTGGCCAATACCCAGTACAAAAAAGTCTCTGAGCATTTGCTCCAGGTAGCCATCAAACTCACATTGTCCTGCAAGTCGCCTTAGCTCGGCGACGTAGCTCGCCACTTCCTGAGCTTCAGATCGCTGGCACGTGTTGAACCGATACCTCACCATCAGCACGCTCTCCCTCGGGTTAAGATGCTCCCGAACCAGTGTACACAGCTCCTCATACAACTTATCTGTGGGCTTCACCGGAGCCAGAAGATTCTTCATGAGGCTGTAGGTCGGTGCCCTGCAGACTGTGAGGAGGACTGCTCTCCTTTTTGCAGCGCTTCCTTCTCCGTCCAGCTCGTTGGCTACAAAGTACTGGTCTAGCCGTTCGACATAGGCTTCCCAATCCTCACCCTCCGAGAACTTCTCCAGGATGCCCACAGTTTGCTGCATCTTTGTATTGGATTCGTATTCTCATCGCCAGTTATTGTGTTCCTAACACAGATGAGACTGCACACAGGGAGGTTAAAGTAACAGTGACCTCAGTCTTTATTAAGACACTCCAGAGTGAGGAACAGGCCTTAGGGGCCGGCTTATATACAGTGCTCCCAAGGGATGCTGGGATCCCTTGGGACTTCAGGGGATGCGCTCCCTGGTGGTGGAACATGGGAGTGCATGCTTTACAGATACACAACAGCTCACGACACGCATCCTGAGGTCTTGATCCGCGCGGTCTCTCTGGGAGTCCACCATCGTCTGCACACTGGCAACGATGGGCTCCATGGTGCGCGCAGAGCTGTCTGCAGTGCGGGAGCCAGACGCCTCCACGCTCCTGACCACTTGCGAGACGCTCTCGGGCACTCTTGATATTGCTCCCAACACATCCGAATGCACGGCCAGCACACTTTGCTCAAAAGCCGCAACATTGAGCTGCTTATCTGAGTCCTCTCCAGCAGAACTCATGGCTCCCGAGGTTCCCTTAGCCCTTGACAATGCTGCAGCCCGCTAGGCCCCGGGGCATCACCCCGTGTGGACCCCTATCCGAAGTTAATCTGCAACGACCGCGTACTCCGAGTATCTGAGCTGGTGCGTGGGAGTGTGAGAGGCAGTGGCGCGGTGCTTGGAGCAGTCTCTCCCTCTGCATCTGGCCCGCCCCGCATCTCACTGTCGCCGTTTGGCTCATGGCTCTCGGCTTGGAGATGGCTCACATTAGGCGTATCATCTGCAAGCATAAATGGTACAAAGGTTCCATGAGAGTGAGGTAGCGCGCTGCACCATGCAGCAACCAAGTTGCACACATTCCTCACCAACTGACCGATAGGCGTTTGTGCAGTGACGGACAGTTGGGATCAAGGGAAGTAATTCACTTACCGATGCTGCGCTCAGCGGGATCGACGTTGCCACTGGGCCCACTAGCCGCAGGACCCTCTCCTCAATATTCGTGATCTGCCTCCCCACCACCAGTCCTCTGCTGATCCCTGCGGTTATGTGCCATCTTTGACTGCAAAGCAAAAAAAGGGTTGGTGCTTAGAAGTGTCATGACACATTCTCAACTAATGCATGAAGTGCTTTATTTATATGCAAGTGCAATACTTAAATGAAAGGGCAACTCAAATGTGACGCTCCAAAATTTACATATCGATGGCTCACCACTGAAATGGTCCTTCACTAACTAAACAGTCACGATGAGGAAAAAGAGCTGCAACCTCCCCTTTAAGAAGGGCAGAGCGCAGCTGCTTCATATTGAATCAATGGGAAGCAGCTGAATATCGGCACTCAATCGCTGCAGCTACCCCCCCCACAATGCAACATGGAGCCGATTCCGACAGAAACAACAACACCGTTCATTTATGTTAAGTGCTGAATTTCGCTCCAATCGCCGACACAACCACTGGGGCGGGAAACTTAAAAAAAAATGGTACGTGCGACCCTTTCTGATCGGAGGGCAATTTCGGCTCCAATGTCTCCTTGTTCTGGTTCCTCCCACCCCCAGAAAGAAAGAAAGACTGGCATTTATATAGCGCCTTTCACAACCACCAGACATCCCAAAGCGCTTTACAGCCAATGAAGTACTTATGAAGCGCAGTCAGTGTTGTATTGTAGGAAACGCAACAGCCAATTTGTGCACAGCAAGCTCCCACAAACATCAATGTGATAATGACCAGATTGTGGGACAAATATTGGCCAGGATACTGGGGATAACTCCCCTGCTCTTCTTCAAAGTGGTGCAATAGGATCTTTTATGTCCACCTGAGAGAGCAGACAAGGCCTCAGTTTAGAAATATAGAAACATAGAAACCTACAGCGCAGAAGGAGGCCATTTCGGCCCATCGTGTCCCACTGGCTGACAAAGAGCCGCACGGCCCTCGGTCAGCAGCCCTGAAGGCTACATATAAACCTATGAACAATGGCAGAAAGGACATCATCATCATCATAGGCAGTCCCTCGAAATTGAGGAAGACTTGCTTCCACTCTAAAAGTGAGTTCTTAGGTGACTGAACAGTCCAATATGGGAATTACAGTCTCTGTCACAGGTGGGGCAGACAGTGGTTGAAGGAAAGGGTGGGTGGGGAGTCTGGTTTGCCGCACGCTCCTTCCGCTGCCTGCGCTTGCTTTCTGCATGCTCTCGGCGACGAGACTCGAGGTGCTCAGCGCCCTCCTGGATGCTCTTCCTCAAAAGGTCTTCCTGTTTGTATTATATATTATCTTTTCGTGCTGATAACTATGCTTGTAAATGGGTGACAAGGTACATTTTTTAATGTTCTGATTAACATCATGAAGTTAGCTGTTTCTCGCAATTATTGTCTTACGTGCTTAAAACCATTGGTCTGGAGATGCTTTCAGATTTGAAATGTGCCTTTATTAAATTTGCATGTATTTGGATGACTTACAAGGCTAAGAGCAAACAACTGGTGCTTCTGTATTGGTTTGCCTCACCAGAGACTCTCTCATCAACATCAGCCACATGAATAACAGCCTGGGACAACCTCACTGATAATGACAGCACTGCTAAATCTACAACTGAAAGTTCACGCTCCTTTGCCGGCATCAAAATGAAAGCTCGCCCTGCCTTAACAATGTGCCTGAACCGTGGGAAAGTAGCACCAGTTTTACCAGTACACATTCTCCTCACTTTGCACCAGCCGTCCCAATGGCTTCTCTGAGTGACATTTTCAATTTAGTGTTAATTTGTGCTGAATTCTGTGGCTTCCCACTAAAAAGTGAAGTGGAGATAAAAACTGATTTCACAATACACAAAATGTACAACAGCACCTGAAAGACTGTGGCACAATCGTTCTCAGGAACTTCCTGCCACATATTTTTGGGGGGCTTGGAAATGCAAGAATCTCTAAGTAAACAGAGGAGAAAACTTCACCCAGTTTCTTGTTTAAAATTGACCGTCAGGTTTCACAGAATCATAGAATCATAGGGCGAGAAACTGAATGGATTAGCGCCACCTGTTAGCACTGGTGAAGGGCACTAATGTGGTGCTCAAAGGCTTATCGCTCGGGTGCAGCGATATTGGCACCGCTCGCCAACTTGAATCGAGGTTTAACGGCAACGCAAAAACCTCGCGGCAGGGAATGCTGCGCCAATGAGACCGTGACGTCAATGAGTGTGCATAGAAACATAGAAACATAGAAAATAGGTGCAGGAGTAGGCCAATCGGACCTTCGTGCCTGCACCACCATTCAATAAGATCATGGCTGATCATTCACCTCATTACCCCTTTCCTGCTTTCTCTCCATACCCCTTAATCCCTTTAGCCATTAGGGCAATATCTAACTCACTCTTGAATATATCTAATGGACTGGCATCAACAACTCTCTGCGGTAGAGAATTCCACAGGTTCACAACTCTCTGAGTGAAGAAGTTTCTCCTCATCTCGGTCCTAAATGGCTTAACCCTTATCCTTAGACTGTGACCCCTGGTTCTGGACTTCCCCAACATCGGGAACATTATTCCTGCATCTAACCTGTCCAGTCCTGTCAGAATTTTATATGTTTCTATGAGATCCCCTCTTATTCTTCGAAACTCCAGTGAATACAGGCCCAGTCGATCCAGTCTCTCCTTATATGTCAGTCCTGCCATCCCGGGAATCAGTCTGGTGAACCTTCGCTGCTCTCCCTCAATAGCATGAACGTCCTTCCTCAGAATAGGAGAACAAAACTGAACACAATATTCCAGGTGAGGCCTCACCAAGGTCCTGTACAACTGCAGTAAGACCTCCCTCCTCCTATACTCAAATCCCCAAGCTATGAAGGCCAACATGCCATTTGCCTTTTTCACTGCCTGCTGTACCTGCATGCCAACTTTCAATGACTGATGTACCATGACACCCAGGGCTCGTTGCACCTCCCCTTTTCCTAATCTGCGCCATTCAGATAATATTCTACCTTCACGTTTTTGCCCCCAAAGTGGATAACCTCACATTTATCCACATTATACTGCATCTGCCATGCATTTGCCCACTCACCTAACCTGTCCAAGTCACTCTGCAGCCTCTTAGCATCCTCCTCACAGCTCACACCGCCACCCAGCTCAGTGTCATCTGCAAACTTGGAGATATTACACTCAATTCCTTCAACTAAATCATTGATGTATATTGTAAATAGCTGGGGTCCCAGCATTGAGCCCTTCGGCACCCCCCTAGTCAATGCCTACCATTCTGAAAAGGACCCATTTATCTCGGCTCTCTGCTTCCTATCTGCCAACCAGTTCTCTATCCACGTCAATACATTACCCCCAATACCATGTGCTTTAATCTTGCACACCAATCTCTTGTGTGGGACCTTGTCAAAAGCTTTTTGGAAGTCCAAATACACCACATCCACTGGTTCTCCCTTGTCCACTCTACTAGTTACATCCTCAAAAAATTTGTCAAGCATGATTTCTCTTTCATAAATCCATGCTGAGTTGGACCGATCCTATCACTGCTTTCCAAATGCGCTGCTTTTTCATCTTTAATGATTGATTCCAACATTTTCCCCACTACTGATGTCAGGCTAAGCGGTCTATAATTCCCCATTTTCTCTCTCCCTCCTTAGCTACATTAGCTACTTTCCAGTCCATAGGAACTGATCCAGAGTCGATAGACTGTTGGAAAATGATCATCAATGCATCCACTATTTCTAGGGCCACTTCCTTAAGTACTCTGGGATGCAGACTCTCAGGCCCTGGGGATTTATCGGCCTTCAATCCCATCAATTTCCCTAACACAATTTCCTGACTAATAAGGATTTCCTTCGTGAAGATAGAACCAAAATATTTGTTCAATTGGTCTGCCATTTTTCTGTTCTCCATTAGAAATTCACCTGATTCTGACTGCAAGGGACCTACGTTTGTCTTCACTAATCTCTTTCTCTTCACATATCTATCGAAGCTTTTGAAGTCAGTTTTTATGTTCCCAGCAAGCTTCTTCTCATACTCTATTTCCCCCCTCCTAATTAAACCCTTTGTCCTCTTCTGTTGTATTACAAAATTCTCCCAGTCCTCAGGTTTGCTGCTTTTTCTGGCCAATTAATATGCCTCTTCCTTGGATTTAACACTATTCCTAATTTCCCTTGTTAGCCACGGTTGACCCACCTTCCCCGTTTTATTTTTACTCCAGACAGGGATGTACAATTGTTGAAGTTCATCCATGTGATATTTAAATGTCTGCCATTGCCTATCCACTGTCAACCCTTTAAGTATAATTCGTCAGTCTATTCTAGCCAATTCACGTTTCACACAATCGAAGTTACCTTTCATTAAGTTCAGGACACTAGTCTCTGAATTAACTGTGTCACTCTCCATCTTAATAAAGAATTCTCCCATATTATGGTCACTCTTCCCCAAGGGGCCTCGCACAACAAGATTACTAATTAGTCCTTTCTCATTCCACATCACCCAGCCTAGGATGGCCAGTCCTCTAGTTGGTTCCTTGATCTAGAAAACCATTCCTAATACACTCCAGGAAATCCTCCTCCACTGTATTGCTACCAGTTTGGTTCGCCCAATCTATATGTAGATTAAAGTCGCCCATGATAACTGCTATACCTTTATTGCACGCATCCCTAATTTCTTGTTTGATGCTGTCCCCAACCTCACTACTACTGTTTGGTGGTCTGTACACAACTCCCACTATTGTTTTCTGCCCTTTGGTATTCCGCAGCTCTACCCATACCAATTCCACATCATCCAAACTAATGTCCTTCCTTACTATTGCGTTAATTTCTTCTTTAACCAGCAACGCTACCCCACCTCCTTTTCCTTTCTGTCTATCCTTCCTGAATGTTGAATACCCCTGGATGTTGAGTTCCCAACCTTGGTCACCCTGGAGCCATGTCTCCGTAATCCCAATTATATCATATTTGTTAATCGCCCCGCTAGCACCCCAATCACAATATTGATTATTTTCACCGCGTTTACTGCTTGGCGCTAAATCACACTAGCAAAACCAAGTGCTCACAAATGATATTGGCGCTACTGCGGCGATATATAAGGAAATGAGCGACTGGGTCACTGGGATGTCAGATTGATTGCGACCTTCCCAGAGATCGTTTTGAATGTTTTCAGATTGTGAACATGGAGCCAGAGATTGCGCTTGGAGGCTTCCCGCGGACAGATGCCTACGACCTACATTTTTTTTACGAATGTACCTGGTGGTCCCAGACAAACAAACACTTTGGCTCCGAGTCCTAGATGCGTAGCCCAGTGCAGAGGCCCACGCATCCCAGGAGTGTATACGCATCCTGGGATCACATGAACCTGGACCACCAATGAACACGGAGTATTCCTATCGATAGCAATGGTGAGCCCCGTTTGTACGGCGCTCCCATTACTATCAATGAGAATACCTCCAAAAACACAGAAACACAATACATAAATTAAAAAAAAACACTGATTGAAATTAATTGAAATTAAATGTTTTGGAAAAAATATTTATTAGAATTTTAAAAATGTTTTAATAGGGTTAAAAATAAATTTACCTTAATGGACAGGGTTTTTAATCTAAAAATTAGTGACAAAATTACATTTTTCTATCTTTTAAAACTTTTACCAGGCGTAAGAATTTTAAGGACATTCGCTGGGCAGGAGTTGGGCAAATGGCCCAACTCTCCGCCATGAAGGCCCTTCTCCCGGGGATGCGGGCTATCTGTGAAAATACATTTTGACAGATTGCAAGTGCTGGGTTTAGGCACATGCGCTTCCTAAACCCAGAACTTGCGGGGCCTCTTCGGGTGCATGCGCACATTGTACGCACCTGGATTGGCTTCAATTTCCGTCCCTTTGTTGCTTTGTTCCTGGTGTTACAATTAGTTTATTCGCATTTCTCACGATCTTTGGACCTGCTGCTTTCACTTGTCATGGCTGCTGACCTGGCAATGCATCTTGGCATCTGGCATCTACTTTTAAGGCGGCCACTCCAGACACATATCATGCCAAATGCAGGGCGGGGGTCCGAAGACGTTGCAACAGGAGGCCTTACCCTCCCAGGGTTTTCCGGGAGCAGTGCCTTAGAAGGCTACACTTCAGCAAGGAGCTGGTCACAGAGTTGTGCCACCTGATGCACCAGGACCTCGAGGCTCATATCAGGAAGACCTCCTCGCTGCCAGTGGCAGTCAAGGTCACAGTAGCTCTTTCTACGCTGGCGGCTCCTTCCAGGCTACAGCAGGGGATAGAGCAAACATTTCACAGCTCCCAGCGAGAAGCAGCAGACACATGTGGGTTTGCAAGGATAGCGGGCTGCCCCATGGTTCAGGGTGCCATGGACTGCACCCACGTGGCGTTGCGGAAACGTTATCACAATGCAGCTGCGTTCTGTAAAAGCTACCACTCTGTGAAATGTTCAGTTGGTGTGCGACCACAGGCAGCTCATCCTCACCGTCAGTGCCCGCTATCCTGGCAATTCATTCATCCTGCGACAAACCACTGTCCCAGGACTCGTCCAACCATCACATGGAGCTCACGGATGGCTGCTCGGGGACGAGGGTTGTGCACTCACCACCTGGCTGATGACACCCCTCCGCAAACCCCAACACTTGTGCTGAGCATGCATATAATGAGAGCCACGCCGCCACCAGGAACCTCATCGAGCAGACTATCGGGGTGCTCAAACAATGGTTCCGATGCCTTGACCGCTCTGGTGGAGACCTGCAGTACTCCCCTGATCGAGTCTCCCTCTTCGTTTTTGTGTGCTGCGTGCTGCACAACCTGGCCACTGAGAGGGCCCAGCCATTGCCACCAGGTCCACCTCAGGAGAGGCACCAGGATGAGGAGGAGGCCAAGGATGAGGAGGATGAGGAGGAGGAGGAGGAGCAGCAGCAATGGAGGAGGGAGCAGCCGATGTGTTGCTTCTGCAAGGGCGGTGTGTCAACCTCATTATGCAGCGTTTCCACTAAAGCACATATCACATTGCAGTAACAAAGGGCTATGTGCACAGCGCAGAACCTACCACCCTGCACATGGCAAATGAAAAACACGACCAAACTTTAAAATCACCCAGTTATTACAACCCCCAACATCACCCATAAGTACCCACAGCCAACAACAACAACAACAATGACTGTTATGTATGTAAACATTGTAACTGTGTAAGACTTGCCACCAGAGGGCGCAACTGTTGGAGGCCCAAGGGTCGCCTGCACACCTTGTGCAAGGGAGTATAAAAGGTTGTCTGCCATGCTGCTTAGGCACTCTGGAGTTGTATTAAAGAGATTAGGGTCACATCAGTTTTAGCTCACAGTACTCAGTTTTGTGGCGTTCTTCCACACTTAACAATAAAGACAATAAATGTGTCCAAACGTTTGCTAATCAAAAATAATAAAGCAGAAGGAGCATCAAAAAAATGTGTTCAAATCACAGTTTGCTATTCACAAATCATAACCCACAACCAGCAGCAAGAATATATTTACAAAGTCATCATCTGGCCATCTCAAAAGTGGCTTACTGGCCTTTTCTGACATATTTTCCTGCCGGTCCCTTCTCACGCCTCCCTGCCCGACAGCTCCTCCTTAATGGAGGCCCAGTGCCTGCAGCAAGGCTGGTAGCAGGCTGCTCACTCTGCCACACAGAAACTGCAGATGGCCTTGCAGGATGCTCTCGACCAGCTCTGGGCCTGGAAGGCCCGGCTGCAGACTGCACCACCTCAGGCTGGGCGGCAGCAGTCTCAGATGGCTGGGGTGCAGACAATGCCAAGTGCGATGGCGCAGTGGCAGTGATGGGAACCGGAATACTGTCATCCTGAGAGAGGACAGCACCTCCCATTTCAACCGACACACTGCCACTCCCCCGGGGCAGTGCCTCAGCATCCGGAGCAAGCTGCTGGAGAATAGATTGCTGGCCTGCTGCGGCACTGTGAGATCCTTGTTGGACTGCGGAGAACCCAGCAACAATGGTATCAGTCAGTGCTTGCGTGGCATTAATCTGAGTCTACAAAGAGCAGACTGAGTCTGCATGAGAGCAGAATGAGATTGGATGCCACCAACCACGGACTCCATTACAGCAGTAGGCCGTTGCGTGGCTTCGGCCTGTGCTGAAATAGCTGCTGCCACCTCACCCATGACACGCGGCACGAGGCCTGGGTTCCTACCAGCTCTCTGCGAGTCTACCATCCTTCGCAACCTACCAAGGCTGGGTTCGAACGTGTGCTGGGAGACACACGCAATGCTGGAGGCGGACTCCTCCAAACCCCTAGCGAGTGCGTCCATGCTCTCGGGCACCCTTGCCATAGCACCCAGAAGCTCGCTGCACATGCCCGCTGACCGTCCGGTCATAGCCTACACGTCGAGATCCTCATCTGAGTCCTGCTGAGCAGAACTCGTGCGTGAACTCACCCTCCAGGGAGCAGGCCCTCGAGCTTCTCTTGCCCCGTGGTATTGCTGCACGCTATTGGGTCCCGGAGCATCACCCTCATCAAAGCTCAGGAACATTGCCTCTTTCACTGACATCACCTCCCCAGAGTCGGGGGAAGCTTGCTGAGCTGGGGTCTCCTGTCCTTCATCCATGTCTCCCTCATCGCTCTCACCGGGAGGCTGAGGGATAGGCTGCTCCTGTGCTGGCTCGTCATCTGAAAGCATAAAGGCACAAGAGTGTGGTTAAGATCAGGGGAGAGGACCAGGAAGGGAGCAAAGAATGGAGACACTGCACTTTAATACAAAATGGGAAAGGTTTGTGATTTGAGGGGGAAGTACATGAAGGAAGAGGAAGACGTGAGGAACATACCAGTACTGTCTCCATGGGGGTCGGTGAGGAACATACCAGTACTGTCCCCATGGGGGTCGGTGAGGAACATACCAGTACTGTCCCCATGGGGGTCGGTGAGGAACATACCAGTACTGTCCCCATAGGGGTCGGTGAGGAACATACCAGTACATGTCCCCATGGGGGTCGGTGAGGAACATACCAGTACTGTCTCCATGGGGGTCGGTGAGGAACATACCAGTACTATCCCCATGGGGGTCGGTGAGGAACATACCAGTACTGTCCCCATAGGGGTCGGTGAGGAACATACCAGTACATGTCCCCATGGGGGTCGGTGAGAACATACCAGTACTGTCCCCATGGGGGTCGGTGAGGAACATACCAGTACTGTCCCCGTGGGGGTCGGTGAGGAACATACCAGTACTGTCCCCATGGAGGTCAGTGAGGAACATACCAGTACTGTCCCCCTGGGGGTCAGTGAGGAACATACCAGTACTGTCCCCATGGGGGTCAGTGAGGAACATACCAGTACTGTCCCCATGGAGGTCAGTGAGGAACATACCAGTACTGTCCCCCTGGGGGTCAGTGAGGAACATACCAGTACTGTCCCCCTGGGGGTCAGTGAGGAACATACCAGTACTGTCCCCCTGGGGGTCAGTGAGGAACATACCAGTACTGTCCCCATGGGGGTCGGTGAGGAACATACCAGTACTGTCCCCATGGGGGTCGGTGAGGAACATACCAGTACTGTCCCCATGGAGGTCAGTGAGGAACATACCAGTACTGTCCCCCTGGGGGTCAGTGAGGAACATACCAGTACTGTCCCCCTGGGGGTCAGTGAGGAACATACCAGTACTGTCCCCATGGGGGTCGGTGAGGAACATACCAGTACTGTCCCCATGGGGGTCAGTGAGGAACATACCAGTACTGTCCCCATGGGGGTCGGTGAGGAACATACCAGTACTGTCCCCATGGGGTCGACGTGGCCGCGTGCTGCAGCTCCTACCACTTGTGGGACGATGATCTCCTGGACTCTTTGATCCAGGTCACTGAGGGGTCTCAGGTCTGCCTCACCACCTCCTGTCCTTTCTTGCTTGTGTCTATTATGAGCCAGTTTGGCCTGCAAGAGAAAGGAAAAGCTTTTAAGTGACTGTGCAGCTATATGATTTCCACGTCCATATCGTAGTTGAATAGCTGTTAATGTATGCAAGTGCTGAGATGTGGATGTGACTTTTAGTAGGTGGACAGATTTTGTATGTGAGTGCTGCGATGTGGCAGTTTCTAGAGTGTCTACAAATAATTGTCTTGACATTGTGGCATGCAGAGGGGTTGTGGAAGAATGCACTCACCCTGACCACCCAAGTGAGGTCATTGAACTTCTTGTGACACTGCGTCACTGTCCTGTTCACCACGCTCCTGTCAGGCACATATTGCACTACCTCCCTCCATAGGCGCCTGTAGGTGGCTGGCATTGGTCTCCTGCCAGTCTCAGGAAACATGGAGGCCCGTCGTCTCTCCACCGTCACCACAAGAGCCTGAAGGGCATTGTCGCTAAAGCGCACGGTGTGCAGTCTTTGTCCCTGAGCAGCCATGTTGCTCCTTCAACACCAACAGCAGGAGATGGAATGGGGAGTTTGAGGCTATGTGGCATCATAGCCCCGCCCCTTAAAGATCCAGATGGAGCCAGCAAGTCTGATGAGTCTGTACACGAGCACAGTTGAAAGTGATTAGCAATAAGGTAGCGCTGCGTTTGGCGATACTATTGCCCTAAGAGAAGTGTGCAGTACTTGATTTAGCGCTGCAATCCCCTCTTACAGCAGTAAAAATCAATTTTGCAATCGCTGGCACTAATTATCATCCGGCGCTAAAATCAGCGCTCAGGCGATGTTAACGCCAGAAAATGGTCGCTAATATATTTTCCCCCCATAGAAGGAAGCCATTCAGCTCTTGCTCTACAAGAACACTTTGGCTAGTCCCACTCCCCTCACTTTCCCCCGTAACCTTGTAAAAATGTTTTCCTTCAGGTATTATTCCAATTCTCTTTTGAAAGCCACATATTCTGTTTTGGATAGCCAGCGATGTGCTTATATTGGCACAAAAGTTTGAACAAAATAAAATCAAGTATGAAGCAAAAAGTTTAATTAACATTGGTGTATATGTGCGCTTGTGCCTAAGTGCCTAGTCCTACTTTCTCTGAGGAATAAGCTCTGCATGCTACTTATAGCATGCGGCAATATGAATTTCCAAAGTACACTATCATCAGATAACCTGCCTATGGCATTTAATTCACTAGACTTGCCAAGTGGCTGACAGTCCAATTTATTATGAATAAGTAGCAAATTGCTTTTTAAAGCTTATCTCTTCCCCTAAAAGGCCAGCGGGAGCTTTATTTGTGACAATACTATACACAGAATTCCTCGAGAGTTTACCATTGTAATGCGGCTGCAGATATAGTATATAGAATTATTTTGCATCAACACCAGGATAAAATAACTAAGTGGTAACCTACAGGTGATACATTACCACTTGTCATTGCTACCGAAAAGTTTTAATATATCAGTTCTTTAATGCTTCACCCAGTTGAGGTCCACATCTAAGCATTCTGAATTTGCTCATTTGCTGGATGCAGCCTAAGGTTCATGAGACTCGGGGGGCAAAATTGGGCTGTACAGCGCCTTGGGGTTTTTTTTGGTGCTACTCAGCCTCCTAACACTCGAAAGTGAGGTCAGAGAGACACATGCACACTTCCAAAGGGAAGTGCACAGGACGCTATCTTGGTAAAGGGGTTTGCACGTGGACCTAACAACCGGTGGCAGCATGAAGAGCAGGCAGATTATGATGTCAATCAGTTGGCAATTCTGATTTAAGAACAAAAGAAATAGGAGCAGGAGTAGGCCATTTTGCCCCTCGAGCCTGCTCCGCCATTCAATAAGATCATGGCTGATCTGATCATGGACTCAGCTCCACTTCCCTGCCCGCTCCCCATAACCCTTTACTCCCTTATCGCTGAAAGATTTGTCTATCTCCACCTTAAATATATTCAATGACCTGACCTGCACAGCTCTCTGGGGCAGAGAACTCCATAGATTTACAACCCTCTGAGAAAAAAATGTCTCCTCATCTCAGTTTTAAATGGGCGGCCCCTTATTCTAAGACAATGTCCCCGAGTTTTAGATTCCTTTATGAGTGGAAATATCCTCTCTGCATCCACCTTGTCGAGCCCCCTCATTATCTTATAAGTTTCAATAAGATCACCTCTCATTCTTCTGAACTCCAATTTGTATAGGCCCAACCTACTCAACCTATCCTCATAAGTCAACCCCTTCATCTCCGGAATCAACCTGGTGAACCTTCTCTGAACTGCCTCCAAAGCAAGTATATCCTTTCATAAATATGGAGACCAAAACTGTATGCAGTACTCCAGGTGTGGCCTCACCAATATCCTGTATGGTTGTAGCAGGACTTCTCTGCTTTTATACTCAACCCCCTTGCAATAAAGGCCAACTTTCTATTGCCTTCCTGATTACTTGTTGTACCTGCATATTAACTTGTGTTTCATGCACAAGGACCCCCAGGTCTCTCTGTACTGCAGCACTTTGCAATTTCTCTCCATTTAAATTATAATTTGCTTTTCTATTATTTCTGCCAAAGTTGATAACCTCACATTTTCCCACATTATACTCCATCTGCCAAATTTTTGCCCACTCACTTAGCCTGTCTATACCCATTTGCAGATTTTTTTGTGTCCTCCTCACAGTTTGCTTTCCCATCCATCTTTGTATCATCAACAAACTTGGCTACATTACACTCAGTCCCTACATCCAAGTCATTAATATAGATTGTAAATAGTTGAGAACCCAGCACCGATCTCTGCGGCACCTGTTTGCCAACCGGAGAATTACCCATTTATCCCGACTCACTAATTTCTGTTCGTTAGCCAATCCTCTATCCATTCTGATATATTACCCCCAACCCCGTGAGCTTTTATCTTGTGCAGTAACCTCTTATGTGGCACCTTATCGAATGCCTTCTGGAAATCCAAATACACCACATCCACTGGTTCTCCCTCATCCACCCTGCTCGTTACATCCTCAAAGAATTCCAGCAAATTTGTGAAACATGGCTTCCCCTTCATAAATCCATGCTGACTCTGCCTGACTGAATTATGCTTTTCCAAATGTCCTGCTACTGCTTCTTTAATAATGGACTCCAACATTTTCCCAACCACAGATGTTGGGCTAACTGGTCTATAGTTTCCTGTTTTTCGTCTGCCTCCTTTTTTAAATAGGAGCGTTACATTTGTAGTTTTTCAATCTGCTGGGACCTCCCCAGAATCCAGGGAATTTTGGTAAATTACAACCAATGCATCCACTATCCCTGCCGTTACTTCTCTTAAGACCCTAGGATGTAAGCCATCAGGTCCAGGGGTCGCCCATTTAAAACTGAGATGAGGAGGAATTTTTTCTCCCAGAGGGTTGTAAATCTGTGGAATTCTCTGCTTCAGAGAGCTGTGGAAGCTGGGTCATTGAATACATTTAAGACAGAGATAGACAGTTTCTTAACTGATAAGGGGATAAGGGGTTATGGGGAGCTGGCGGGGAAGTGGACCTGAGTCCATGATCAGATCAGCCATGATCGTATTAAATGGTGGAGCAGGCTCGAGGGGCCGTATGGCCTACTCCTGCTCCTATTTCTTATGTTCTTATGTAAGGAGCGGAGGTGCGGCAGTCAGCGTGGAGGCATGCCACTTCAGGGAGCAGTGCAAGCTGGTGCAGGAGGGCGACGACTTGGTGAAGGGCGACTGGATTGGACCTCACCAAAATCCAGGTCATTGATTGGAGCATGGGCAGGTACAGCAGGAGAGGCAGCAAGCAGCAGAAGAGCAGCGAGGTTGGGGTGAAGGGACAGCGACAGATTGTAGAGCGATGCGATGAGGGCCCAGGAGAGGCGTGAGTTCAGGGCCCAGAAGAGTCGAGGGCCCAATTGCAGCATTGGCCAGCCCTCACTGCAACATGTGTGCACGCTCAGTGCATGCAGCAGAACAAGTCTCCAGTCGTCTTGGCTAATCCTTGCCACTGGAACAAGACCTAGCTCTGTCAAGCCCGTGTGGTGGCTGGTGTGCAACGCCCACCACACGTTAAAAAATTCCACGCAGAGGCATCTTCCACCCATCAACATGTAGTTCGGGACCTGGAATATCAGGTCCTTCATTGAAACACCTGTAAACAAATCCTCGACAGGAGGGGCTGCCGAAGAAGAAAAGTACTGGGTACAGTTTTGGTCTCCTTATTTAAGGAGGGATATATTTGCATTGGAGGCAGTTCAGAGAAGGTTCACGAGGTTGATTCCTGAGATAAAGGGGTTGTCATATGACGAAAGATTGAGCAGGTTGGGCCTGTACTCATTGGAGTTTAGAAGATTGAGAGGTGATCTTATTGAAACGTAGAAGATTCTGAGGGAGCTTATCAGGGTAGAGACAGAAAGGATGTTTCTCCTCGTGGGGGAAATCGAGAACTAGGGGGCATATTTTCAGCATAAGGGCTCACCCATTTAAAACAGAAATGAGGAGGAATTTCTTCTCTCACAGGGTCATGAGTCTTTGAAATTCTCCACCCCAGAGAGCTTTGGAAGCTGGGTAATTGAATATATTTAAGGTGGATATAGACAGATGTTTGAAAGATAAAGAAAGTCAAGGGTTATGGGGAGAGGGCGGGGAAGTGGAGTTGAGACCAAAATCAGATCAGACATGATCTTATTGAAGGGTGGAGCAGGTTTGAGGGGCAAGATGCCCCTACTCCTGCTCCTATTTGTTTGTTCCTTATTTTTAACATCCTGGCTGTAGTGCTGAAGACTTGTGCTCCAGAACTAGCCACGCCTCTTGCCAAGCTGTTCCAGTACATTTACTGAGGCAAAACTGTGGCAAATGGCTTTCACTGTAAGCAAATGTGAGATAACCAACTATGTACCTAAAAAGGATAGAACAGGGGGCATTCTGTAATGTATGTAAGCTTGTAATGTTTGTAACTTCACACTGTGGATGTAGACGTATTGTGTACTGCAAGTGCAGGGTTAATAATAAACAGAACCAGGCAGATTTCTGGAGACTTCCAAGAGAGCTGCCTGCCATGTTAGGAAGCGGTGTGTGCTGTCCTCTATGAAGGTATCACATTTGGCGGCGAGATGGGATATTTTTCGGATGATTTAAAGCTTAAATTTTGTTGGGGAAGGATTCAGCCAGCCGACAGAGAGACTTTGGAAGTTTCTGTCTTTGGAAAAAAGCTACAAAATCCGAGGTAAAATACAGCACACGGTGTGAACAGCTAGAGATTAAAATGGCAGGTGTATTGGGACATTTGGGTGAATATAGACATGACCGGGAACATTTTAAAGTGTATGTGGATCGGCTAGAATTGTATTAAATTGCAAATAACATAATCGAAGTTCCAGACAATGCAGTCCAGAACCGAGCTGTGTTGGAACGTAAGAAAGCGATCTTCTTATCGGAGGCAGGTCCGGCATTCTATGACACTCTTGTAAATCTGCTTGTGCCTGACGAGCCAAAGGACACAACGATTAAAGAGATTTTAATAAAGCTGGAGCCGCACTATAACCACAAACCATTGGAAATTGCTGAAAGCTAACAGTTCTGGATTCAGAATCAAAAGGCTGATGAAAGTATCAGTGATTACATCATTGCATTCAAGAAGCTATCGATGCACTGTAATTTAGGAAACTTTCAAAACCGAGCATTACGGGATAGTTTTGTTTGTGGGGTGAAAAATGATGTGATCAGAAGGAAGTTATTGACGACGGCTGACTTGACTTTTGAGATTGCTTGTCAGAAAGCGAGGTCGATGGGCATGGCCGAACAATATTCCCGAGAATTAAATAATAATTACGGTCATCAGTCAACCGAGGTAAATCACCTGCAGGTTCAAAGTAAAAGACGGCCATGGCCGAAAGTCTCAGAAACGGAAAATTCTAGCAGAGCGTCGAAGTCGTGCTATAGGTGCCTGGGACAACACATTGCTCAAAGTTGTCCATACGTGAAGGCAGAGTGCCTCTTCTGCAGAAAGACTGGGCATCTTGCGAAGGCATGCCGACTGATGGGTAAAACAATTTTTAAAGCTATGAGTCCAGCGTTCAAAGCTATGATTAGAAATCCCAAGGGACTACATAGCATGGAAGAACAACAACAGGATGAGGAGATGATAGTGTTACACGTCATCAGGAGCACGAGGTTAATGAACAGTGATTCGGAAAGCATCAAAATCCACATAAATGTTGCGGGATTCAAGATACCAATGGAAATTGACACGGTTGCATCCGTGAGTGCAGTACCGGAGTCACTATATCGCGACAAATTGCGCGATTTTCAACTGGAGAAATCCAAGATAGAGCTGCGAGGCTACTCGGGAGAGAAAATTCCTGTGGTAGGTCGTATCACCGTACCGGTGAAATATAATGATCAATTTCAGAACTTGCCTGTAATAATAGTGAAAGGAGACAAATCTGCCTTACTAGGAAGAACATACGAGCATAAGAATTAGGAACAGGAGTAGGCCATCTAGCCCCTCGAGCCTGCTCGGCCATTCAACAAGATCATGGCTGATCTGGCCGTGGACTCAGCTCCACTTACATGCCTGCTCCCCATAACGCTTAATTCCCTTATTGGTTAAAAATCTATCCATCTGTGATTTGAATACATTCAATGAGCTAGCCTCAACTGCTTACTTGGGCAGAGAATTCCGCAGATTCACAACCCTCTGGGAGAAGAAATTTCTTCTCAACTCGGTTTTAAATTGGCTTCCCCGTATTTTGAGGCTGTGCCCCCTAGTTCTAGTCTCCCCGACCAGTGGAAACAACCTCTCTGCCTCTATCTTGTCTATCCCTTTCATTATTTTAAATGTTTCTATAAGATCACCCCTCATCCTTCTGAACTCCAACGAGTAAAGACCCAGTCTACTCCATCTATCATCATAAGGTAACCCCCTCATCTCTGGAATCAGCCTAGTGAATCGTCTCTGTACCCCCTCCAAAACTAGTATATCCTTCCTTAAGTAAGGTGACCAAAACTGCACGCAGTACTTCAGGTGCGGCCTCTCCAATACCGTGTACAGTTGCAGCAGGACCTCCCCGCTTTTGTACTCCATCCCTTTCGCAATGAAGGCCAACATTCCATTCGCCTTCCTGATTACCTGCTGCACCTGCAAACTAACTTTTTGGGATTCATGCACAAGGACCCCCAGGTCCCTCTGCACCACAGCATGTTGTAATTTCTTCCCATTCAAATAATATTCCCTTTTAATGTTTTTTTTCCAAGGTGGATGATCTCACATTTTCCAACATTGTATTCCATCTGCCAAACCTTAGCCCATTCACTGAACCTATCTAAATCTCTTTGCAGCCTCTCTGTGTCCTCTACACAAACCGCTTTCCCACTAATCTTTGTGTCATCTGCAAATTTTGTTACACTACACTCTGTCTCCTCTTCCAGGTCATCTATGTATATTGTAAACAGTTGTGGTCCCAGCACTGATCCCTGTGGCACACCACTAACCACCAATTTCCAACCTGAAAAGGACCCATTTATCCTGACTCTCTGCTTTCTGTTAGCCAGCCAATTCTCTATCCATGCTAATACATTTCCTCTGACTCCGCGTACCTTTATCTTCTGCAGTAACCTTTTGTGTGGCACCTTATCGAATGCCTTTTGTAAATCTAAATACAGCACATCCATCGGTACACCTCTATCCACCATGCTCGTTATATTCTCAAAGAATTTCAGTAAATTTCCCCTTCATGAATCCATGTTGCGTCTGCTTGATTGCACTATTCCTATCTTGATGTCCCGCTAGTTCTTCCTTAATGATAGCTTCAAGCATTTTCCCCACTACAGATGTTAAACTAACCAGCCTATAGTTACCTGCCTTTTGTCTTCCCCCTTTTTTAAACAGAGGCGTTACATTAGCTGCTTTCCAATCCGCTGGTACCTCCCCAGAGTCCAGAGAATTTTGGTAGATTATAACGAATGCATCTGCTATAACTTCCACCATCTCTTTTAGTACCCTGGAATGCATTTCATCAGGACCAGGGGACTTGTCTACCTTGAGTCCCATTAGCCTGTCCAGCACTACCTCCCTAGTGATCGTGATTGTCTCAAGGTCCTCCCTTCCCACATTCCCGTGACCAGCAGTTTTTGTGTCTTCCACTGTGAAGACCGAAGCAAAATAATTGTTTAAGGTCTCAGCCGTTTCCACATTTCCCATTATTAAATCCCCCTTCTCATCTTCTAAGGGACCAACATTTACTTTAGTCACTCTTTTCCGTTTTATATATCAGTAAAAGTTTTTACTATCTGTTTTTATGTTTTGCGCAAGTTTACTTTCGTAATCTATCTTTCCTTTCTTTATTGCTTTCTTAGTCATTCTTTGCTGTCGTATAAAATTTTCCCAATCTTCTAGTTTCCCACTAACCTTGGCCACCTTATACGCATTGGTTTTTAATTTGATATTCTCCTTTATTTCCTTGGTCATCCACGGCTGGTTATCCCTTCTCTTACAGCCCTTCTTTTTCACTGGAATATATTTTTGTTGAGCACTATGAAAGAGCTCCTTAAAAGTTCTCCACTGTTCCTCAATTGTGCCACCATTTAGTCTGTGTTCCCAGTCTACTTTAGCCAATTCTGCCCTCATCCCACTGTAGTTCCCTTTGTTTAAGCACAGTACACTCGTTTGAGACACTACTTCCTCACCCTCAATCTGTATTACAAATTCAACCATACTGTGATCACTCATTCCAAGAAGATCTTTTACTAGGAGATTGTTTATTATTCCTGTCTCATTACACAGGACCAGATCTAAGATAGCTTGCTCCCTTGTAGGTTCTGTAACATACTGTTCTACGAAACAATCCCGTATGCATTCTATGAATTCCTCCTCAAGGCTATCCCGTGCGATTTGATTTGACCAATCGATATGTAGCTTAAAATCACTCATGATTACTGCCGTTCCTTTTTCACATGCCTCCATAATTCCCTTGATTATTGTCCACCCCACCGTGAAGTTATTATTTGGGGGCCTATAAACTACGCCCACCAGTGACTTTTTCCCCATACTATCTCTAATCTCCACCCACAATGATTCAACATTTTGTTCATTAGAACCAATATCGTCTCTCACAACTGCCCTAATATCATCCTTTATTAACAGAGCTACCCCACCTCCTTTCCCTTCTTGTCTATCTTTCTGAATTGTCAGATACCCCTGTAGGTTTAATTCCCAGTCTTGGCCACCCTGCAATCACGTTTCAGTAATGGACACCAAATCATACCCATTTGTAATGATTTGTGCCGTCAACTCATTTACTTTGTTTTGAATGCTGCGTGCGTTTAGGTAAAGTGTTTTAATACTTGTTTTTAATCCATGATTTTTAGTTTTGACCCCTCCTGCAGCCCTTTTATATTCAAACATATTGTCCCTTCCTATCACCTTGTGGTTTACACTTACCCCAGTGCTGCTCTGCTCTGTTGCCTCCTGCCTTTTGCATTCTTTCTTGGGGTTCTGTTCAGCTGAGCTCTCACCCACTCTAACTAGCTCAGAGCCCTCTCCTGGTTTCGCATCACCCTGCCAAGCTAGTTTAAAGCCCTCCCAACTGTACTATTAAAACCACCCGCAAGAACATTGGTCCCGTCTCTGTTGAGGTGTAACCTGTCCGACTTGTACAGATCCCACCTACCCCAGAAGCGGTCCCAATTGTTCAGGAAACTAAAACCCTCCCTCCTACACCAACGGGAGAGTGGAGAGCACCAGTTCCAACTGTCGCAGGACGGGAGAGTGGAGAGCACCAGTTCTGAAGAAATTGGTTGAGCTCACTGAAGCTGGATTGGAGTAAGATTTTCTGTGTGGAACCGAGATTTTCATCAACGGATGAGGTTATCAAGCAGTATCCGAAGGTGTTCTGCGAAATGGGCAGTCCGATCCAAGGCTTCAAGGCAAGTATCAGGGTACAGAAGGACACTAGATCAGTTTACTACAGGTCACGTTCCGTACCATATGCACTCAAGGAGAAAGTTGAGCAAGAACTCAAAAGACTAGAGACTGAGAACATTATTTGTAAGATAGATCGATGTAATTGGGCTACACCCATTGTTGTTGTACCTAAGTCCAATGGTAAGGTAAGATTGTGTGGTGATTATAAAGTAACCGTAAACCAGGTTCTAGAGGGTAATGTCCCCAATACATCGCCGAATATAGAAGATTTGTTCACAACACTGACAGGTGGTCAGATCTTCTCAAAACTGGATCTTACGAATGCCTACTTACAGCTTGAACTAGATGAGGAGTCCAAGTCATGTTTGACTATAAATACTCATCTAGGCCTATATCAATTTAATAGGCTACCGTTTGGAGTGTCTTCCACCCCTGCCATATTCCAAGGGGTGATGAACCAGATTTTGCAAGGTATTGAAGGGGTAGTATGTTATTTGGATGACATATTAATTTCAGCACCGAATAGGCAAATTCATAAAAACATATTGAATGAAGTCCTTAAACCGGTAGAGAAGTACAGAGTATGAGTGTCTGCTCGTAAATGTGAGTTATTTAAAAACTCAGTGGAGTACTTAGGGTACAGAGTAGACAAAGATAGTTAACATCCAACCATGGAAAAATTGAATGCGATCAGAAATGCACCCACTCCCAGGAATGTCACTGAACTTCATTCATTCTTGTGTCTTTTGAACTATTATGGGAAGTTCCTACCAAATTTGGCTACAGTATTACATCCACTGAATGAACTTTTAAAAGAAAGTGGTCAAAAGAATGCGATACAGCATTCAAGGAGTGTAAAAGCAAATTGGTGGCGAGCACCATGTTAGTTCACTATGACATATCTAAGGAGAATAAGCTAGCATGTGATGCCTCTCCATCTGGAGTTGGGGCAGTAATCTCTCATGTATTAAGTAGTGGGGAGGAGAGACCAATTGCTTTTGCTTCACGCACTCTCAGTGCTAGTGAGAGTAATTATGCACAAATTGAAAGGGAAGCTTTGGCATTAATTTTTGGGCTTAAGAAGTTCCACAAATACTTGTATGGTCATAAGTTTACCATCGTTACGGACCATAAGCTCCGAACAGCAATCCTCCATCCAAAGTCCCCAGTTCCAACATTAGCTGCAGCCCGAATGCAGAGATGGGCTTTGATTTTGTCAGCATATACATATGATAATGAATGCAGACGATCAGCTGATCACAGTAATGCTGATGCAATGTCTAGATTGCCTTCCCCATCACAAGTTACACCCGATAGGGATGAAGTGTTTTATTTTTCATACATTGATGAACTGCCAGTCACAGCTGAAGAGATTGGTAGAGCAACCAAATGTGACCCAGTGATGTCAAAGGTGTATGAGTGTATTGCAAATGGATGGCCAAACCAGGTAACAGACAAAGATACACATCCATTCTTCATTCATAGGAATGAATTATCAGTCGATAAAGATTTTATCATGTGGGGTGCAAGAGTAGTTGTACCAAATAAATTCAGGTCCAAATTATTAGGAGACCTCCATGACCAGCATCTGGGAATGTGTTTGACCAAGAGTTTTGCACGCAGTTATTTATGGTGGCCAGGTCTTGATAAAGATATAGAGTACATCGTGAGTCAGTGTACGACATGTCAATCGGTAAGCAAGCAACCACCACCAATACCATTACAGCCATGGAAATGGCCTCCCAGGGTATGGCAAAGGCTACATATTGATTTTGCTGAGTTAGAAGGACAATAATTGTTCATAGTAATTGATAGCCATTCGAAGTGGGTTGAGGTTTTTCTAATGTGGAAAATAACAACAAGTAAAACATTGGACATTTTGCGAAAATTATTTTCTTCATTTGGTCTCCCTGAAGAAATTGTTTCGGATAATGGACCATAATTCATTCAGAAGAATTTGCACAATTCATGAGCAAAAATAGCGTGAAACATACCAAGGTTCCATCATACCATCCTTCTTCGAATGGTGCAGCAGAGCGCACTGTACAAATTGTAAAATGTGCCCTCATAAAACAAATGTTAGTCCCAAATCCAAGGAAACGACAGTTGTCATTGGATAACAAATTGGCTAATTTTTTGATTACATATTGAAATACTCCTCATACAACTACTGGTAGAACATCAGCAGAGTTGTTTCTCAAATGACAGTCACGAACCAGATTCTCGTTGTTAAAGCCAAATTTGGCACAGTCCGTAGAAGAGACACAATTAAGACAGAAAGAGAATCATGATCAAGGTAGAGTAAAAGAGAGAAGTGTGAAATTAAACCAGAAGGTGAGAGTGAAGAACCATCACCATAAATGGTTAAAGTGGTTACCAGGAAAAGTGGTGAAGATATGTGGTCCTCGCACATATTTGGTAAAGATGTTTGATAATGGACAGGTTAGGTTTGTTCATATTGATCATATTTCACCAACAGACATGGAAGAAGTTGAAGGTGGGAATGATTCAATTATTTCTGACTCATCAGATAGTTTTGATACATCAGTAGCAAATCTAAATCCAGTATACTGGAAATAAATCCAGGAGAGAATCAGAATGAAAGTCTGAGTCGGAGTCAGGAAAACAAAGAGCCTGAAGTTAGAGTGAGTTCAAATGAAAATCAAGGAAATTCCGTGGAGGAAAACGTTTCTCAGGATGAGCCTCGAATGAGTGTGAAATCGACACCATGTTTGGAAGGTTCTGTTCGAGAGTGAAGGTATCCTCTTCAAAACAGAAAACAAGTGGTAAAGTTAAATTTGTAAATAGGGAAAAAAAAGTTTATATCCTGTGTTATGTATAAACATGAAAGTTATGTATGATGTTTGTTATGATGGCTTCTTCATTAAGGAGGGAGAAGTGTAATGTCTGTAAGCTTGTAATGTTTGTAGCTCCACACTGTGGATGTGGAGGTATTGTGTACTGCAAGTGCAGAGTTAATAATAAGCAGAACCAGGCAGATTTCCGGAGACAGGAAGCTGTGTGTGCTGTGCTCTGTGAAGATAGCACACTTTCTAAATGGTGAAAAGCTAAAAACAGTGGCTATCCAAAGAGACTTGAGGGTTCAGGTACATTGATCATTAAAATATCCTGAACCAATCCAGAAAATAATCAAAAAGGCTAATGGCATGCTGGCTTTAATATCTGGAGGTTTAGTATACAACGGGGTAGAAGTTATGCTGCAGCCGTACAAAACCCTGGTTAGACCACACCTGGAATACTGTGAGCAGTTCTGGACACCACATCTTAGGAAGGATATATTGGCCTTGGAGGGAGTGCAGCGTAGATTTACCAGAATGATCCCTGAACTTCAAGGGTTAAGTTGTGAGGAGAGATTACACAAATTAGGATTGTATTCACTAGAATTGAGAAGTTTCCAAGATATTAAGGGGAACAGATAGGTTAGATAGAGAGAAACTATTTCTGCTGCTTGTGGATTCTAGGAATTGGGGGCATAGTCTAAAAATTGGAGCCAGGCCTTTGAAATTAGTGAAATTAGGAAACTCTTCTACACACAAAGAGTGGTAGAAGTTTGGAACTCTCTTTAGCAAATGACAATTGATGCTCGATCAATTGTTAATTTTAAGTCTGGGATTGACAACATTTTGTTAACCAAAGGTTGGCAGTCAGTAACTAGTGGTGTACCGCAGGGATCAGTGCTGGGACCCCAACTATTTGCAATCGATATTAACGACTTGGAAGAAGGGACTGAGTGTAAAGTAGCCAAGTTTGCTGACGATACAAAGATGGGAGGAAAAGCAATGTGTGAGGTGGATACAAAAAATCTGCAAAAGGACATAGACAGGTTAAGTGGGCAAAAATTTGGCAGATGGAGTATAATGTTGGAAAGTGTGAGGTCATGCATTTTGGCAGAAAAAAATCAAAGAGCAAGTTATTATTTAAATGGGGAAAGATTGCAAAGTGCTGCAGTACAGCAGGACCTGGGGGTACTTGTGCATGAAACATAAAAGGACAGTATTATGTTTGTACTGTACCTATGAATGACTCCACGAGGCAATGTGTTGTACTCAAACTGTAGTGACCTTGGTCCTTTATTCCTAACTCCAGAGTGGGGCAGCCACATAGTGACTCCCCTTTTATTCCAGGGCAGGACAGGAAATCCCGGTCTCTACCAGTTGCACCCTCTCGTGGTGCCAGCATGTATATACACAGTGTAAACCTTATTGATAGTACATTAGGTAAACAAGTCTCCATCTTATGCAACTATACAGTGACTACACAGAGAGTATATCTATAGTCTGTATATATAACAGATAGTATGCAGGTACAGCAAGTGATCAGGAAGGCCAATGGAATCTTGGCCTTTATCGCAAAGGGGATGGAGTATAAAAGCAGGGAAGTCTTGCTACAGTTGGTATTGGTGAGGCCACACCTGGAATATTGCATGCAGTTTTGGTTTCCATATTTATGAAATGATATACTTGCTTTGGAGCCAGTTCACAGAAGGTTCACTAGATTGATTCCAGAGATGAGGGGGTTGACTTATGAGGAAAGGTTGAGCAGGTTGGGCGCCCACTCATTGGAATTCAGAAGATTGCGAGGTGATCATATCAAAATGTAAAAGATTATGAGGGGGATTGAGAAGGTGGATGCAGAGAGGATGTTTCTATTGTGTTCG